>NC_090944.1:130482570-131130903 GCF_040807025.1 Struthio camelus
AAAAAGTAGCAATAAATGTTTTCAGTGTTCTTTACAGACCCCAAAACTTAACTCAACTCACTGTAAAAATGACTCTCTAGAATATTTACTGAGCTGTATTAAGCAAGCTTTTCTTGGAGAAAAGTGGGAGGGGAGGTGACGTGGAAAGAGCCCACCAAGAGGCTGATGGATTAGAACAGTTTTCAGGAGCGTTCAAAGCAATGCTCCTTCTTTTCTTACTTCAAATTTGATGCAGCTATGCTCCTTACCATCCAAAATGCCATTTCTAATCAACTGGGTAATGAGGGGCAGAATGAATCGAGCCACAGAAAGTATGGAGACATATATTTCTAAACGTGTATGCTTATGAAGCTATTGATGCAGTTCTTACCTGCAAAACCCTTGCTGTCTTTCTCCAAGATCTTGTAGTTTTGCTGTTTCTCATTAGTTCTTCACATCCAGTTTACAAGACTTGAAGCTAGGGGCCAGCGCATCAGGTGATATAAAGCAATGGAGTTTCCTCAAACGAGGATTTGAACCATGTCTCCTTAGGCAGGAGGATGATGTGGTGTTAAACTGCTGTCCCTCTGCAGGGGCTCTACTAGAGCTGCTAATTCCTGTGCTCTGGAGTACCAGTCTTCATGGGATTTCAGATTCATCTGTTACAAAAGTCAAATGACCCTGATTTGAACTTTCTCCAAGTCTTCCCCTTGTTGCTGGAAAGCCTTTATTCTAGCTAACTGAGCAACAGTGCAGTCCAACCCCTTCTCCCTCAAATGCCGCTTCAGTTTTTAAAAACTCTCTATCTCATGTATTGTATCTAACGTACACTGTATGTCTTGAACTAAGTCTCCGTACTTGTGGCATTTCTGGCAGAAGGGATTCTTGATTGGCATGGGAATAGTTCCCCTAGGTTTGTAGCTGCTGAAAAGGGGATGCTCAGAGAGCTGCATCATTAGCAAAAATTTTGCAGCAAGGAAGTGAGGCTTTCAGAGCCAGATGGCAAAGATTGCTAATCTCTGCAAGATTTGCCCTGGGAGAAATAATAATGAAGGGATCCCTTTAACTGTCTTGGACATAACAGAAAAAATAGTGCTATTTGTCTGCTCCCACATCTTATTGTGGATGTTGTGTTTTAATGATTTCTCTAGTTCTGAAAACGCTCCATTCTTGCTCCTTCTGTCACCTGCTGCCTTTGATTCTTATTCTTCCTTTATAGTAGACAAAAGGGAAGCTAGATTAGAACTGAGCCACATTCCTATCTTCTTCAGAACCTCCCCTTGAAATATAGCAGGAACCAAACATTTCCTTTTCCCAGATGAATATTGGTGACTTTTCTCTCTCTTTCTGGCTTGAGGAATCCCAGTAACAGAGACCTGGATCATGCCCTTTTTCTATCAATGTCAAAACACTATCCGTTCTATTGGAAACGGATTTTGTCCAAAGTGACACAGGATGGGAGCCTATTTTGTCCTGTATTTTATTAGGTCTTACAAAATCTGTGCTAATTGAAAATGGAGAATCCCTGCAAGTCCATTGTGAAACTGCATAAATTCAGAATTTAATGAATTGTAATTAGTGGTATCATAATGGGCTCCATATGTTAGTAACTCATTTAGTAGAAATACAGTTGTTTGCCATTCTGCACAGCGCTATGACAAACTAGGATTCAAACCATATAAGCCTGTCTTTCATAGATCTCTTATATGATATGTTTGTCAAGATTGTACTAATATGAAATAATGTGCAAAGCAGGATGCACAGAACTGTTCTGTCTTGTTTTCATGTTGCCTCTTTGTATGTGAGAGAATCAAGTATGTGCATGCCTGGTTCCGTGTGGCAGAAGGTTCAGACCATCGTGAGACTTGAATAAAGGAGCTCTCAGACTAGGTTACCTTCTATATTTTAGTACCTCCTGGACTTAGAAAATAACTGCTTCCCAGGGAGGAAAGTATTGTCTGATAGATTTGGTTGTCACGCCTGAAGGTGCTGTATAAATGGCAAACAGACATATGTTTGTATAATCTTCATTACTTTTAACACAGCTCAATATAATTTCACAAAATGTTTCATTTATTTTTATTTCAAAGATTGTGACAGTTAGGATTTTGAAGTACAAGTTGCCATCTGCAATCAATTTATGATCTCTCCCTAGTGCAATTGTGGAAAAAAAAAAAAAAAAGATGGGGGGGGAAGAGAGAGAATTATTTGGAGTAAAAAGCATTGAAAAACAAGTAGAGTGGAGTAATAGCACATCTGTTTTCGTAAGAAATCATGGAACCTGGACTTTTTTCAGTGTGGTATTTTACTACCACATGGCTTTAATCCTACATCTGGGCCTGTTGTTTTATGAAATATTTCCCACAGATGATGTCAATTATAATTTTTGTCCCGCTCGTCAATTTACGGACTTTTGGAATAAGACAAAATGAAACAACCAGAAAAAGAACAACTTATGTGGTCTACTCTCTGACAAAATTATAGCTGTGTGATACACTTCTAAAATCAATAACTCTGTTAATGATTAGCAGAAAACATTGCTTAGTTTATGAGCAGAGATGTGGCCCACACTTGCCAGATGTTTGGCTCTAAGTTGCATTTTTGTTTGCTGTGTATTTACCAGCAGATGTTCAGCAGTTTATTTAATACCTCTTGTATGAGCCAGTAGTAGGTCTAAGTCTGCGCGACATTTATAAGCCATCTGCCAGCAATACAGGTGGAATGCTTTTATGATTTTTCTCTTCCTTCTCTCTCTTTTTTCCAGTGGTCATCTTTCAGTGAAATCAGATAATTCTTCATGGTTTTATAAAGCTATTAGGAAACAGAGGTCTTATCTTTGTATGAAGACCCTAAAATGTATATCTCAGCAGATGTATTTTTGGTTACTCTTTTAATTACTCTTTTTACACTTCTTAACCTGCAGTATTGTAACAAAGCAGTAATGAAACTCTCCTCCTTAGAGATTCCAGCTGTTTTTCAGTTTAAACCCTGATTCAGGTGTAAATGTTCCTAAGGCTTATGCTCATTGGAGTCTAAATTTACTTTGCCCAGTTCCCTCTCTAAAAGGCTGATTCCAAGGAGAGAGAGAGGAGAGAGGAGAAAGAAAAAAAGTGCATTCCTGACTTTTCCAGAATTTAGGAATATTTCAGTGTAGGGTTTATAATGAACTAGACTCGAATTGTTTCAATGCATGGGCATGTACAAATTCCAATGCTGATTTTAGCTGGAAATACTCATGGGGTCTGATTCAAATCCTGTTGAAGGGAGAGACTCTTGCTGACCTCAGTGGGCTTTGGATCAGGTCCATGGAAAAGTGTTTCTATGAAAAGAATGCATTCACTGTGGTCCTGATTCAGCAAGGTATTTGAGCATGCACATAGTATTTCAACATGTGTGTGTGTCAATGGGACCATACACATGTTATTGTTATGCAAAGACTTGCATATCTCCTTGAACTTGGTCTCTCAAGAATCTCCACCCAGTCCAAGTTGGGTGAGGATTTATTCTCTTGCTCGAGGGAGGCTTGGCCCAAAACTCTGCTGAGCTCCAGAAACCTGCAATATGTAAGGCAAAAGCTTGTATTCCTGGCTTCGGGCTATCTTAACTGGCTCTACAGAAGCATAGGTGGCCTAGGTAATAGGGATGTTATCCAGTTTTTATGGTGTATTGGACTAAATTGTGTATCAATAAGTTAGTCCCATGGGAGATAGTCCAGCCAGCAATCAGGCAAAGCAGTCCCTAGTGCACGATAAGCTGCAGATCTACAAGATATTCCAGGGTAAAGCTACCAATAAACTGCAGAACCACATCACAAATTATATTAGCACATAAATCTGTAATTTCTAAGCTCCACATTAATATCTTTTGGAGATACATATATACATTTTTTTTCTAAATGTTCATTACAGAATCCATAACTGGTGTGTAAAGAACTAGTCTGGTAGTGAATGAAAAAAAAATCTTCTATTAGAGGGAGAAATATCGGAAATAGACTAAGTAAATAAGGGCAACAGGCAGAAATAGAGTAGACATTCAAAGTCCCCCTGCTGTCAGCCCCAAATCGCTCTCATCCAAACGAAAAAATTTTGAATTTCCAGTGAATAGCGTGAGGTTGATGGAAGCCACTTGTTGGAGGTAGGCATAGAGTGATCTGTTAAAATGCTTCTTTACTTTTTCTAATTAAAAGTATCATCCATGTCTCATTCATGTCTCATATTTAATTCCCACTGTAGTGAAAACAAACTTGATGAAGCTTTCAACCTGCAGTCTCAGTTCAGTGCTGTGGCATGAATGTGACCTTTGGATGCATATAAGAGTATGTAGCAGAAGTACTCTTACCTCTATACACAGCATTGATATGACTGTTGCTAGAGAGCTCTCTTCTGGTGCGTATTCTTCAGGAAAGATTCAGAATGATAATTTCCAAAGAAAGCCTCAAAAATGAGCCTAAGCTTAAGTGTGGGGCTTTCAGATCTCAATTTATTTAGCCATCTCGGCTAAAATTAAGATGTCTCAAGCACTGTGTAGCTATTTACACATGAAAAGTGCTGGGATGGTTCCAGTTTGCTGACAAATGCAGAACAAGATCTAATGGCTGGAGGTCAAAGTCAGACTACTTTGGCCTCGAGAGGTGAAATTTCCTGACAGTGAGGTAACTAAGGACTGGGACAAATTAGCAAAAAATATTGTTTCATCAACATATAAGGTCCTCAGAATGACAGTAGGACTTGATTCAGTTTCCTACAGATGGGATAACTCCAAAGGTGACTAAAATCTCAGTAGGTATGAAATAAGCCTGAAGCTCACAGATATGAAACAGGATTGCAGGACACCCGTGCCGTTCTGGAGGAGCAGCTAGATAAGACACCTTCCAGAACTTAAACTGGCACTAGATATGTCTGTGCAAGCAATGGAAGCAAACCCTTCATGTCAGTCTGAAAGATACCTGTGCTTTAACCAGCTACAGAGAGAAATTATTTGGTATGTGGTAGCATTTAGTCCCCTTCTCAGGGAGAGCAGGAAGATCTATACTGGCCTCAGTGCGTTCCTAACCCTGTCGAAATGCAAAGCTGTAACCAAATCTCATGTTTCAGGGCTTCAGCTTGCAGGGCTTGGGAAGGATTTATTGTTTGCTTTCCTCTGAGGCACCAGATTTTTCCCAGCTGGAGACATGACACTGGAGGTAGTCCAGTGCTTGGACGTGGTACATGAAATCTTCTTTTGCAGATGACTGGCTGGTCAAACTGATTTGATTACCAGATTTGGGAAGAAATTTTCTTCTGCGTCACTTTGCAAGACCCAGGGTCATAACAAGGCATTTTGATTTGAAGGCCAAGGCAGAGAAGACCCCACAGTGTGGCGGTTACAGGAATTTGCTGAGGCCACTGACAGAAAGTCTCAATAGTAGGCAGGCCTTAGGGGGGGGATGCCCAAGTCTCAATAGTAGGCAGGCCTTCGGAGGGGATGCCCAGGTTCATCCTAACCATGAATTCAGTAAGGTGTCTCCCAGCACAGTCGTCCTTCTGTCCCTGGGAAGGAATCGAGGCTGGGCTTTGCTTGTGAGTCCCCAGGCAATTTCTAGCACTACCATTAATGGCCAGGTAAAAAAGAATATTGGCTCATGGTGAAGGTGTGTTCTCCCTGGATGTCTTGGGGCTCTTAGATGCACAAGAATATACTGGCTGTTTTTCCTGCTGCTCCCTAAACGCTTGTTTTCCCTCCTTCCTGTGAGGAAGGAACCTGTCCCTGCTTGCCCTGCAGGGAGGTGAGGAGGGAAGAGTCCCAGCAAAGATGAAGAGAGTTTGTCTTCCTCTGTGTCCGTAGGCATGGTTTGTGTGCTAGGATCACTTAAACCTATCTTACTTCAGCTACTAGGGGCTGCTCTGGGTTCTGATAGCAACTGTGTGCACCATAAGGAAAAGGAAGACTAGTGATTATTAACATTGAAAAGCGTTCCAGTCCCTAATACTCAGAGACATTGGACTCGATAGTTTGTGAGATGCCTGTGAGTGGGCTAGATTGTTTGGCCTGATGCTGTCTGAAGCTATTGCTGAATCGGTTGCTGGCAAAGCCTGTAGAAAATAATAGCAGTGGGGGGAAAAGTGTAGACTGAGATAGGCAGTGCCATCTGCAGGATATGGTTGTTCCCCTCAAGACTGTTGACAATGGAGTGCTCAGGTCTTCTGGAAAGCTTTGGAAGTCTTACTGCTGTAACTAACTGTACTCATACTCTATGGGAATATGAAATAGTGCTCAACAGCTGGATCTTTTCAACCAACTGAAGCAAAATAGCAGTCTTGAAACTGCCTGTTGACAGAAATCACAGGTTTTCAATTAAACTTGCCTCAAAAAAAAAAAAAAAAGCTTACTTTCCAGGAAAACCTTTTTCTTTAAACCTGTTTCTTGAGATCCAAAGTGTTTCCATCTGGATAAGCTGACAGGGTGGTGTGGGAATTTGTTGGTATTCTGCAGTCTCAGGTCTCCATTCATTTCTCTAGTGTATGTGTCCCACTAGGAATTAGGAAGTTCAACTTCAGTGATGCAGCGGCTCTCATCTGGAAAAAGGGAAATCAGCTGTATCATAGAGCATAAAGGCAAATGAAAGTATAAAACCTGGAATTCCATCTCCCAGGGCACCATGTAGCAGCATTTCCTAATGGAAATATTTTGGGTTTTGGTTGAAATATTTTGGTATTTGAGTTTCAGCCAAAACATTGAAATTTTTCCTTTGAAAAATCTAGATGAAAACTGTTTCTTATTTTCATTGAAGTTTTGCCCAGGAAAAATAAAACACTTTCCAAACAGCACTACTGAAAATCACAAAAATCAGTGTCTCTCTCTCTCTCTCTCTCTCTTTTTTTCTCTCTCTCTCTCTCTCTCTCTTTTTTTCTCTCTCTCTCTCTTTTCTCTCTCTCTCTCTCTCTTTTTTCTCTCTCTCTCTCTCTCTTTTTCTCTCTCTCTCTCTCTCTCTTTTTCTCTCTCTCTCTCTTTTTCTCTCTCTCTCTCTCTTTTTTTAACACCATTTAAGCAGCTGTTAGAGAATTAAGATGGATGCTATAGCCAAGGGGAAAACCTTGACAAAGGCAGTGCATCAAAAAACAATGAGAGCCATATTTTTTTTTTAAAAAGTGCTTTAGCCATGCCAGTAAATTGTGTATATAAGTGCAAAGCAACAAACGTGCCTTCTAAATATGAATTTGTGCAGGAAAGCTGCTGAAAGATGGACTGGTTTTCCTGTTTTGCATATGCTACTGACTATTTGCAAGTCATCTCTGTCAGAATATGTACTACATTTGAGTATAGCTTAGGCCTTGATTTTTTTTTTTTTTTTTTTGAAAATGCTTATGAAAAATGTGAGCTGTCTCATCTAGAGTAGCTCCTGGATTCCTCTTAGCATTACCCTCAAGGGAAGAGGAGAAGAGAGCAGAGATGGAAGCTCAGCCTGCATGCTTTTGCAATTTTTATGTTATCCTGAGAATATATCTGGCCAATTGTGATATCAAGAGATCAGCATGGCCATTATTTTTCTGTGTTGTATGAATGTCTGTTGTCTTTGTTGATAGTTTTGAGTATCAGAGTCAAATGCAAATGTTAGGACAGAATTAGAATAAAGCCTAAAATAGCTATCACATATTACTAGGAAATGTATTTTTTTTCCCCACAGTCGTTTCTTAGGTTGGATTAATTTTTGATGTTGAGCACTCGGACCTCCTCTGGTTTATAGGTATCAAAAATGCCATGAAAATTGAGAATAACTATTGCATGCTCAGAAAAGGTCAGATGCCAACAGTGATGTGTTCATACCTACCTGATGCGTGCTGCCTCCTCGTACTGTTCTGATCTGACATTGAGGATGTGAGCTGTATTTATCTGATTTAAAAGGCCTGGAGGTGTTACAGGGCCCTCAAAGCTAGTTTATTTGTATGATTCAAAATAGTCTCCAGGAAAATCTGTTTTTGTCTTTGTTTTTCTTTTAAATAGAGTCATAGAATAAAGTTAAGGATCATGGAACAGAAATGTGATGAACATCTCTCCCTGCTTTATGACCAGTCATATCATGTCATTATGTTACGAGCAAAAGGACACTTAGCAGTGTTAAGTGGGCATCTTTATGAGCCAGTGACCAGTCCAGGCCCTGATGTTGGCTACAGAAATTGTACAATGTCCCCTTAAATATATTTTGAATTGCCTAGTGATTCTCACACCTCTGCGTTCAGAAGTGAGCCAAAACAACAAATTGCATGTGTGTGCTTCTCTGGTGTACCAGTTCATATATACTTCATAAACAGCTTACACCTCTCTAAGCTCATGGAATTTCTAGTTAAGGTTTTGTTGTGTCAAGAGCAGGAGGTGCTAAAAGTGGTGACTGAAGAGAGGACGGTTTGAGGGAAAAGGTTTAGAAAGGGCCCATCTTCATGGGGTGCACATGAGTAGAACTCTGGTTGTATGACTTGTGCAGCTGCAACTTCTTGTGCAGATAGTTTCATTCCAAAATAAGTCTATTTCTATTTAAGGCATGTTACCAGCATGCAAGGAAAAACACTAATTTTTCATAGCTTTAATGATATATTCTAGCCATGCCGTTGATAATTATGGTCTACATAAGTCCCAAGACAAGGTTGAAGCTATCCTTAAGGCACCTCAACCACAAAGCAAGTTGCAATGATACTCTTTTCTGAAGATGGTCAGTTGTTATTATAGGTTTTTACCTCACATAACAACAGCATTTCATCCTCTAAGTGAACTGTTGCATAATAGAATGAAATGGTATCTGTTCACTCGTGCTCCTGACATTGCAGAGACACAAATATTGTCTGAAGCGCTCCACGCAATTTCAGTGCATCATTGCTTGGATTGTGGCATCTTCCCATGTGAAAGGCACCTTTTTCTTACATGGTGGAAGATCAGCCCGAAAGGCCTTTTGCTTTTAAATGTTTCCTTTTTGCACTGTACAACCATTACAAAATTGATAGAAAAGACCTGAGATTCCACTGAGGGGTTAGGGGGAAAAAAAAAAAAAGCTTATACTGTTATACCTATGCTGACATGGGGAAATGGTCTACAACCAGGCAAAACCACCAGCTCTTCCTTGTTATCCTAGACATAGGGGTACTTGTTATGGATACAGCATGACTAGTGTTTGGTAATATTCTTTGGTGCTCACAGTTACAAGACTGAGACAAAAATGTACTAGCCAATTGTGGCTGTCCTCTGTGCCACCACTGATGGAGGAAGAAAGGGTGTGGATCTGGAGACTAACTAAAGCATCCTGGACTGCTCAGCTTGAATGTTGATAGTAACAGACACCAACGTATGCAGAGAAGCTCAGGTCATGTGTCTTTTGAAATTATATGTAAGCTTTTTGGGACCTGTAGAAATGGAGGTTCTTGCCAGGAGTTTTGTAGTGAGTGATATGCAGATGGAGGACATGGCCAAACAGTGTCACAGTGATTAGACAATACAGTACATATCTGAACATGATTCTCTCTAATCCTTGGCAATAACTTATCTGGATAGTGCTATAGCATTAACAAGATGTGTGGTTTTGAATGCACTGCCTTCATACTCTGAAAATCGTGCAGTGTCCTGCAGACATTCAGGTAATTTTAGCACAGAAGGTGGAAGAATTAAGGCTGTTCAGAGTAGGAGCTCTTGACTAGTCTATTGCTTACAATGATTCACCCTCTAAAGGATCCCATTTGCTGTCTGCTCTGTCAAACAACTTGTATGATTTCTTTTGTATCTGCTGCAAAGGGATTAATGGAAAGGAATATCCCAGCATTCATTCCAACAATCGGTGCTATGGAATCTGCTGTAGGTCACCTTTAGCCATCACAGGAATGCAGGTGATGTTACTACAGATAGCATGACAGCTATGTCCATGGGTTGTAAATGAAACTCCTGCCTGGACTTGTTAAAGTATGATCTACAGAGGGACATTGTTTGAGATTTTTGTTTGTTTTGCGTTTTCTGTCTTAGAAGAGTGACTTATGGGGCACAAGTAATCCTAGTTAGTGGTACAATTCTTACAAAGGAGAAAGTTCCTAGAGATAACTAGAGCAACTGTATCTGGCTTATCCTCTTTCTGATCATATAGGAATGACGCTATCATGTGAGTATTTTCTTTGGAACACCATCAGTCAGGCACAGTTTGAGAGGGAGTTTCTGCATCAATGCTCTGCCTTCAAAGCACGGAACCTACGATAATCAGAGACGATGACATGTGATATTGCGAGTGCTACTATAAGTGACCAAATGTTACAGAGCAGAGAGGTATTTATTTAAAAAGCTCTACTGCTAAGTGCAGACACTGTTCCAGATGCCCATGAGACGTGATCCAGACAGAAGTCATCATCCACCTCTCAGGCTTAATTTGTAGCATGAACATTTAATTATAGTAATGAATTTGTAACTTTTTTTTCTTTTCACGTCAGGGTGGGAGGAAAATGTAGAGTAGCTAATAATTGGACACCACAACTTTAGAAGACTCATAACCCCCCTGGGATACTGCTGTGTGCTTCCTGAACTGAAATTGCCTTTCACTTTCAGTCTCTTTTGGTTCCTCCTTATTGACTAAGGTCAAACTTAAGAGCTTGCTCTACCCCTTCACCTCACCTTGCCCTTTTACCCTCTCTGGACACTGTGCTCCTAGAAGGCAGCAGATCAGCAGAAGTTCCCAAAGATATTAGGAGGCCTTAAATCCCCCAACCTGGACCTTGGAGAAAACCTTTTTAGAAAAAAGACTCCTCAACATCATATTCCCAGTTTGGTATTTAGCACCTACCATTTTATCTACCGTTTTTAACAATTTAGTCTGTGTTTCTGAATATAGTTTCTTTTCCTCTACCTGCTGTTCCTGAATAGCCTATCCCTTCTGTATTATTTTTTCAGTCGTATGAGTTATACCTTCATATCTCTGTTATGCCAATTAAGCCATAATTTTGGTTATGTACTAACACTTTCCAGTTCTTCCTGTTCATTTCCTATGCTACTTGCCTGAATATGTGGACATCCAAGATGTTCAGCAAATTGATCCTCCTTTTTGTCCCTTCTGTAACCCTATTATCACCACCCACATTCCCTTCCGAAGGGTTAGGCTTTTTTCCAGGTCACCCTGTTCTCCCTGGCTGCCCTGACATTACTTCAGCAAAAAAGTCAGTCGTTCATACACGCACAATCCCCATACAAACAGTCTCTTCTCTCTGAACCATTCAGTACACTTTTTATCTGATGGTTCTTTCCATCCACATGCTTTGTTGGGAGGGGACTGAAGAGTCTGGGAAGGAAAACAGCTGAAGAATGAACAGAGTTGAAGCAAGCTGAAGAAAAATCACTTAGGGAGATGAGCGACGCAAAAAGTCCTGTATTTTGCTTTAGGGAAACCGTAGCTCAGTGTTAACCAGTGTTTATGATTTGTTAGGAGAGCTGCTATATTTAGCTTGAGTTATTGGAGTGTTGCAGTGTACTACTACCACTGTCCAGTATGTCTGCTAGTAGGTCTAGGAGGTTTTACAGTCTTTCTTGCACCTAAATTATTGCAAGTGACATAGAACCCCTTCAAACAGGGGCATTTGCTAGAGGACTAGTGCTAATGACATGGGTGGTCTGCGGATTACCGAAGTGACTTTGAGTCATTTTAATTTTCCCTATTATGTCTACCTGTGTGGCCCTACAGGAAGGAGAATAATGAGGGAAGCATTCATTAAATGTGGAAAGGGGATCTAGTTACTCATTTTCAGGTGTGTTGACATGCATAGATCCTATATAGAACAGTCAACACATAAATGAAGGGGAAAGTATGTTAAACTTGAGAGCTGGAAATTCTGCAAGCTTTATACCTGCCTTGCAGTGTGACATGTGACAAGCAAAGAGGGGAAAAATCAACTGAATTATGCCAATAAAACACTTTAAACCTAAAATAGAGGTGAGAATTTTTATGTATCAACAATCACTGCATCGTAAGACTTTGCTAGCTGCCAGAGGGAGCATGAGCTAATAGGAGGGCTTTTGAAACCAACGGTTTTCCAAATGTCTAATGTGCACATGACCTCCGTTACTGTAGCAGAGAAGCTCGTGATAGTGTTGATCACGTTCCTCTTCAGATATCTTCGTATGGAAGCACTAGCTTTTTACTTTCCCAGATGTCCCATCATCCCATTGAGACAGGGTGATGTTAAGTGACTAGTCCAAAATTACCGCAGACATTTTACTGTAGGTGAGCAAACTGAACATAGATGCTCGTTGGTGTCAGGAGTACCTGACCTCAGCTAAGCTGCTGCCCACCCCTTCTTGCCCACCCCTCAGTTTGCTGGCTGTCCTCAGTGTTTATAGAACTGGCTCGCTTCACTCCCGACTCCCTGCCAAATTCGATTGTCTGTATACTGCCTAATTCAACAGTCTTTCTAGGGCTGTGACTAACCTATTCTGTGTTTGTGTTTGAGGCAGCAGCTGTTCATGAGGGAGGCCTTTGGGTGCTGCTAAATGAAAGACAGAAGAAACGTAGACGTATGTGGTTTACGTGTGTTTCTGTCAATACTTTTCCTAACTTTTTGAAGATAGCCAGTCAAGAGTATCCCGTTTAGCATTAGAAAGAAGTTAGCTCTCACCTTTGCAAGTCTTGGTTAGTAATAACCAAGAGTAGCATCTCTGACACAATGGATAGCTAGTCCGTATGCAATCTTTTTCACAGTGCTTGCATTTTTCACGTAGTTCTCACTGCAGCTATACTAACATACCTCATATTTCATGAGTCCACCTGCACCATCTGTACCTTTTAAGGCTCCTATTTACCTCAGCGGAGCAGAATCAGGCATCCTCAAGAAAGAAGTACACTAGCTACAGTCTCCGTTCTATGGATATTTCTGCATGGAAATGCACCAGCAGGTAACACAATAAGCAAACACGTGGTAGGGAAATTGTCGAGTGCACAAAAGAGATCCTGGATGACATTAAACAAATGGCCCGAAGTAGCTATAGAAATGGTTTCATGCATCTTGGGCTGTTAGCTGTTTTATGTTTCCTGTCTGGAATGGAAAGAGAGACAGGGCAAAAGAGTCACGGCCTTGTTTATGCTCATGTGTTTATTGTATCAGAGACATTTCAGTGGGAGGATATGACAGGTTTTCAAGGGGACAAGGTATGACTCAAATCCAGGTGCAGCTTATTTTCCGTGAAATGCATCACTTGCCTGTTACACATAGATTTACCAGAGGCTAAAACAAATCTTGGCAAAGTGGGCATTTCTCTTATCGTAAATGAGCAGCATCTTAGCTTGTTATTGTTACTTTACAAATATAACAAGTGTTGCTGATTTCTGCTCAATAACCTGCTGTTTAAGGGGAATTATTTAACTTATACATACAAATAAGTGGGCTGCTGAACCAAATTTATCCCAGGTGTAACTGCAACAATTTTTGGTCCCTAAACTACATATTTTTATCCTAAATCTTATTTATTGGAACTGGACAGATGTTACTGCGTCCTTTCTAAAACAATGGATTTTGTATTTTCTTCAGGGTGTTGAGCTTTTGTATTTTGATCTGTTTTTTTCTTCCACTGTCTCTGATACCTTCTATTTGCACTTGCTCAGGATTAGATGGCATGCTAAGTACATAAGCATATATCAGAACTTCACATGCTTTGAAAAAACAGACATTGTACTGTGGACATGCCAGAAGTCTAGGTCACAAATGGGATTTCAGTCTGTATATGCTCCTATGTTATGTAAGGAAGAAGAAAGCTTATTGGAAGAACTGTGAGGAATTACTTTTGATCACAAATATGTTTAAGAAATCACCTTATCCTTTGAGAGATGATATTAATACAGCCTGTTTGCAGTAGCTTGGGTGCTTCTTCATGTTTCTTGAATTGAATTGAAGTTCTTCTTAATGAAGAACTGTCAATAGACCTTGTTGAAGTGAAGTTTTGGAGGAAAAAAAAAACTTTTTTTGGACAGTGGATGTTAAATCTAAGGGGATGGTATTTCCAGGTAGCCTGCCAGAGTTGGGTGCTGCATGCAGCACAGCAGATAAGATCTGCTACACAGTTTAAAGATATGTGAACACTCCCAACATTTTTGCATGCTTCTAAAGAGAGAAATACCACAGACCTGAGGTTACGGGTGTCTCTGTGTTGGGTTTAGGTGGGAGGGAACAGATTCATCAAGTCACCCAACTGCACTGAATCATTATTTCCAGAAATGCTACCTCCTGAGTCAGTCAGTTAGTAATTTGGGGGTATCCACAAGTCCATGCCTGTAGGTGGGTATATAAGTACCCACTCACATCTAGTGTAAATACCACTGGCAGGATAACCTTCGCATGAACTGCTGTACAGTAATTCTTTAGAAGCTCAGGATTTAGTGTTGCTTCAACGGGTCTTTGATTATGCTGAAAACTGTCCCCCAATTACTCTCTTCCATGGATGGAGATAGCTTGACTAACTTACCATGTTTTTAATCTAAATCATAGCAATTGTTTTATAATTACTTCAATTTCCATCTTTGACATGATTCATCAAAATGGTGTGCAGAGTGTAACCCCACATAATGCTCCTGTCTTTTATGTTTTTTGGTTTGGTTCTGACTACAATCACTGGTCTTTCCTATAAAAGTTTTTGAGTTTTTTTTTCCCCTCAAAAGAAATAAAAGTGGAAAGGAGATGTCATTTGGAATGGCTTTGTGAATGAGGAAGATGACACCCATTTTGCTGCTGGCTGTGAATCAGTTTTATTGTTATATGCACTTTAAAACACGTACTGTAAATGAGGGGGTTTAGGTTTTGGGGTTTTTTTTGTTTTTTAACGGTTATTCATTACTGGAGACTCCAGCTGATATGGTGGGCTTCTCAGGCTTGATGCTATATTTTTGAAATAGAGAATGGTTTCTGGACTCCAGAGCTTTATAAATTCAGTAGACAAGACAGGCAAACAGGCAGACAATACTTTGGAAAATACCGTTAGTTTTATTTTATACGTATGTGGAAGTTTTACAGGAGAAATTGACTGACTAACTGGTAGGTGACACAGAAATTGTGCCAGGAGCAGGAACTGTCTGGTTTCAAAACTAAGATGAAATTCAGTCTTTTACTTAAAGTGTCACCAGTTTCATGCTCAACGTTCTAAGTCAATATTTTGGTACTGTCTGATGAAATGTAGCTTTTCTGGTAAACTTCCAGTAGCCCTACCAATGAGCAAAATGCCAGCAAGAGCCTTGGGCAAGTATATCCTGTCATGCTAAATATACAAACTAAACATAAAAAAGCAGCCAACCAAACAGAAATCCTCCTTTTTTTTTTAATCCCTAGACAGGCCACTGCATATCTGTTCCTAACACCTTTGCTTAGTTTAGTGGTTTGTTTCATTGTGCTGCGCTCATCGCTGTAGTATATGAGCACCTTCCACATCCCCAGTAATATCCTTTGAGATCTCTTCAGGAGAGTGATATATGGCTTAGGACTCTGTTTTATGTGCCAAACAGCTAACCAGGTTTTTAAAATTTGTTTCTGTAATCTCTAACTTTCCCAATGTGTTCTTGCCTTGGTTAATCCCCTTAGGACAGGGAAGAGTGGAAGGAAGAGTATTTGTGTGGTGGTTCTGTTTTATAAGCTCGTTCTCCGAGAGCAGAAGTTCAAACTCTGCCTTTGTATTTGGACTAGGAAAAGTGTTAGTTCCTGCAGAGATCTTGAGCTACTCCCAGAAGGGAGCTTGCTGCCTGAAAACAGCTCCATTGACGATGTCCATAGCTTTCTAAAGGAGTAGCCTCTGGGCCTGGGCACTCAACAAACCTCGCCTGAGTGGCATGTTTGAAATTAAAACATAACCAGTGGGTTTAGTTGTCACTACAAAATGACCTGGCAATTCAGCTGCGGCAAGTCTTTTTCTTCTGCTGTGTGACTACTTTGGCTATTTTCCATCACTCCCTTTACAAATTTATAAAGGCCCCCCAAATCTTTTTTCCCCTGTTGATTCCTACTGCCTGAATTGGCAGTAGCTTAGATTTTTCTTAACTCTTCTCCCTTATCCTGGCTGCTTTTCTCCCATATTCCTTTCATATGGGTGATACCCCTCCTTACCCGAAGGCTGAGATATTGAAGCTGTTTCCAAATGCCCTGTTCATTCAGGAAATGCAGCTGTATAAACTAGAAGCCATGTTTTCCCTCCCTAAGACATTTTGGGTATAGGACTTTTTGTTAGGAACAGCTGTTGTCCTTTTCTGTACCTTTAATCCAGTTGTTTCTTGCTCTGGGAGCTGCCTTTGTCAGACAGTGCTCTTTTGCGTGAACTCAGTGTTCATGTGGCAAAATATGCCTCCATGAGACATGCTGTGCAGATGGCAAACAATAGCGGTCTCCTGCCGGGGAGGAAATCCATTTGTCACTGTTTCATCATCAACCCCTATTGTATTGCCCTTGGACAAATCCATTTATCAAGACAAGTTCCAAAGTGCTGACGTTTACCAGGGATACCGCACAAATGCTGTTCATTTAAATGCAAGTCCTCATTCTGTGATTTCTAGCTTTGCTCTTCTTTCTGTTACTAGAAAGGCCACCTGAGATCAGCAGCCTATTTGCTGGGGACATTTAGTTTTGATGCCTGAGTGGACTGGTGGCAATAGGGACAGAATCTGGGACCTCTCTCTGATAGCCTGTTCATCCTAAAGTGAGAATAGATGGTTTTTGTTTAATAATATGAGGTAGAATGTGAGCTTGCATGCACCATCCTCTACATATTGCCCACCATGCCTGCAAGGGACACTAAATGCCTCCTCCTGAGGGGAGCTTATCTTCAGGGATCTTGCAGTTTTTGTGAAAGCGACAGGCCAAAGGTGTGGAAAAGACAAAAATCAGGGCAGTAGCAGAGCTGGGACTGGACCTGTTCTTTTCTTTTCAGTCTTCTGTCTACTACTTAAAGCTTCCTTCTGAGACTAGATTCTTACCTGTTCATGTATCGATATCTGCAGAAAAAGGCACTCTGAAGGCCAGCAGGAACCTTCTGTGGTCATGTAGACAACCTGCAAAGCACAGAGCAGAGGACTGGATCTTGAAATTCCTGTAGACAAGGCAAGTAACGTTCAGTATCATGGCAGTGTCATTAGAGCCAGTATGAACCAAGTGCCCATGGCAGATCAGAAGGGCTGATGGGCACTACAGTGTCTATCCCATTACCCCATCAGTAATGGGATCAGGCCTTCAGCTAGAGGCATGACGCTGCATTGTACTGCATGTGGCGGTGTTTGTGCTGGCATCAAAAGGGTCACGCATTCTGAGATAAAAGTCTTGGGTCTTGTAAGCTTCGCTTGTTTTGGTTTGAGGCATTTTCAGCCAGATTCCCCACCACTTGCAGAGTAACAATGAGGGGTTGCATGTGGGGGGAGACTCAAAAAGAGCCAAAGAAAAAGTTGGAGAAAATATCCTTGAGATGGTAACAACAGCTGTAGGATCAAGATCAAGTATTAAAAAATTATGTAAGAAATCTGAAGGCATTCAAGTTTGGGCAACCTGAAATCATGGGAATGCAGATAGAGAGGCTGTGGAGCTTATTCACAAACCCTGAACATGCTGAGGTGGGAGGGCTTAGCTGGAGTCAAAGTAAGGATCAGTTAGACTGAAGGTTATCTAGGAACACTGGAGTGGGGGCACTGTCAGAGGCACTGAATTAAGGGGTTTTTTGGCCACGGTGTTTAGTGAGGGAGTGTTCGTAACAGTAAGCAAGCGGATGCTGTTAATCAGAACAATATGGAGGAGACAAGTACCCATAATACAGTAGACGTCTTCTTTTTCCTCCCTTCTTCTTTTTCCTCCCTTCTTCTTTTTCCTCCCTTCTTCTTTTTCCTCCCTCCTCCGCATGTACAGCATGAACTATATGAGGGCTTGTTGATGTAACTTGGTGGACTGAAATCAATGGAGATAGACTGCATTACATGAGCTGAGGGTATGGCACATGTAGACTTAATTATGAAATCTACAAATAAGAGAAGCATTCCGTATATCCGAGTAATCACAGAAACGTTTAGTGTTTCACCAGGAAGCTGACAGCACCACAGTGGACCACAATTAAGATTTTAAAATATGTAACAGCATTTTTATGTCATCAAAGTACCATTGCCGCACAAAGCAGTGCTTATGAAAAGATCCACGCTCTTCACCCTACAATCATGATGTACATATTGGCAATAAGGAAGTCAGCAATAGCTATTTACTGCTCTCCTGCAGCTGTGGACTTATAACTTAGGTCCCTAATTAAGTAGAAGCAGGGCTAACCACGAAGCACACCACAGTGCCTTAAAATGGCTTTCATACTGCGGAAATCTGGTGTTTGGTTACTCCGGAGAGTGGGTTTTTTTTCCCCCTTGAGAACTATATTTGCACATTCAGAAATAATTATCTGGAGATTTAAAAAAAAAAAAAAAAAAAAGCCTTCTTGATGCACCGTGAGATCTAAAGAGCTTTTCATGGAAAGCATTAAAAAAAAGATCCAGCCCTATATGGGAGATATTGACACCAGCCCCATCTTTGCCATCAAATGTGAGTGACTGTTAGCAAAGAAACTAGTCATGCTGCACAAAAGAGATCACAGCGTGTGCGTAAATCTGCATAACCTAATTGACTATCTCGGGAACGTGATCTTCAGCTGTAAAAACCCGGTTTTGACAAAACAATAAAGTTAAAAAGGAATGTCGCATCATTATGTTCCTTAAATGTCACAGGAACTTCAGTAAGTGCATCTTGGCAGAGACAAGCCTACATCATTAGTTCCTCTCCTGGTTGCTTTTAGGTTTTTTGTTCCACATGGCCTGACTTGACAGGACAACAAATAGGCCTTTGCATCTGTACACATTTATTAGTGGATTTTATCGTTGGACATCAAGGAAATTGAGTCTCATCTAAAGGTTTATGAGTGTACACATCTGTGGATTTTACTACCCTCCTTTCAAACAAATAAACAACAGCAGCAGAAAATTATTTTTGGAAAGTACACTTTAAGTTTTAATAATCATTTGATGTTCTAAGAGGTCTTTGGCTGTTTGTACAAATACTTGCTAAACATTTGTGAAACACTGGTTATTTTGAGGTGGAGGGGAAGGGGAAGAGCTTTCAGCTTCCTTCTACCCCCTACATGAAAAGGTGATTTCTGTAACTACAGCCTTCCTCTCTTCTCCCAGAATAGCTAGCTTTTGATGGGTCAAGGTGTAGCAAAGACTTACCATTGGGAATATTCACTTTTGTACATGGAGAAATTCTGCCTCTAACTGATATAAAAAAGGAAACCCAGGGGGTTAAACTGGGGTGTAATATTGCCCTGTGCTGCTTTCGTTTCTTAACATATTCCAACTCTACTGGTTAGCAAAAGACAGCCTGAAACCTAGCTAAGGTAAAACAAGGCCTGAATAGTCTGCACGCCATAGTCATTTTAAATTCTTGATGAAATTAGTAGGCTAAAGGATTTGTTCAAGATTTCCTCATAATCAAAGTATTGCACAGTTTCTATGCCAAGAACTTCACACCTGGCTGTAGCATCTGAGCAGCCATATTTCAGAAAAAAAAAAGAAAGAAAGAAAGAAAGAAAAGAAATCAGTATCCCAAAGCAAACCTTGGAAGCAGCAGTGGGGTGTAAAATGAAATGGTGCATGCCTGAAATTTCAAAGAGGCTTAAGCAACAATTTTGAGTGAATTGCTGCCTGTTTTTTCTTAATGCTATGTTTATTCGGAGACCTAAAGATGACAGCTAACGTGCCAACATTCTGAAATACTTTGCTGATAATAATTTGAGGTTCATACCTTCCAATGTGTTTCATAGGGAAAAGGTGAAAAATGAGGCCTTAAGTTAATGGAGCCTGTTTTAATGAGTTATGCTTTGTTCATGAATATTTTGATAGTTAATGTGAGGGAGGACTGAAATCTGATTTGTTTTTTAACTTAGTTTTTTTTTCAGCTTGGGGAGATGGGTGGGGGAGGACTTTTGCCTAACAGGAGGTTCTTACTGTCTAGCTTACACAAAGGATACTGTTTCATCAAAACACCTTCAAACTGCTTCATTTCAATTCCCAAGTGTTTCAGCTGAAATTAACCTACTAGAGAGGGAGACTGGTTGGTGTGAAGAGCTTGAGACGATGATGTTTTTTGCTCACTGTTTTGTAGAGAGGAAATAAACTCTCGGGTGACCTGATAGCTTGAGTTTACTGTGAGGTATGTTGACATATTCACTTTGAGGTAAATTTTCACACACCACCCCTTGAAGGAAGGGCATGGAGAAAGTGGACAGGGAGTGACTGTTCATTTTCCCTTCCCATGCAAAACGTTAAAGGAAACACAAAGGTACTGGTTTCAAATCAAACAGAAAGAAGTGGCTCTTCACACGGCAAAATATACGGAGCGGTGACACACTTGTGGATATTAGAAATTCATATGGATTGAAAAAGTCACTGGACAAATGAATGGAAGAAAATTCCCTCACGGGCTAGTAAATACAAAGATGCCACCTCTGGCTCAGGGTGCCTCAGAACAGTAAATTATTGGTGGCTGGAAGAGTATTCTGTGAAAGTATTACAACATAAAACCCTACAGTAGTCTTTCACTCTTTGCTGGGCCTCTTTTTTTGGTTATCCTTGGAAATGGGATACAGAGCTACATGGTACTTCCCTGAAGATAGGTGTTTCTGTTCCCTCTCTGCAAAGAACTCAGCCGCGATCGCTTTTCCTTTAAAGCAAAGGCAGAAGGGCAGCTGCCACTGCGTCCTAAACAAGAGGCTATTGTACAATTGCCCAGCAATTATAAAATTACTGATTGGAAGTTAAATTCTGTTGTTGCATGGAGGGGTTCAGATACACATCTGCCACTCAAGGCTGCTTGGCCACCTGGCTCCCACCTGGATGAGGCGACATGGTTCTTGGCCCTTCCCCCCAGACCTCGGCCACGGTGCAGGAAGAAATGCTGGGAAGAGTGTTTTCGGGGTGACAGTAGCTTTGTACCTAGTGTGCCTGCTGGTTAGAGTGGGATCAGAGAAGACCTCAGCTTTCCTAGGGTATTTGCTATTTCCTGCAATGATCTTTTCAGCAAAATAACCTGTGAGAAAGATGAGCACGGCATTATCTTGAAAGTAAAAAAAAACTCGTAGCTTGTGATGGTGCTTCTGGCAGGGCCTCAGCCTGGTGTGGCTATCGGGGTCTGCAGTGCGGCGCGCAGGGTGGCTCCGTTTGAAGGCTCGCGTCGGGACGAGAGGCTGCGCTGAGACGTGCTCCTGTGCGCCTGCCCAAAGGTCGTGACAAGGCCTGGAGCAAGGCCAGGGCCTCAATGCAGACCTCCCAGGTCCCCGCGCTGCGGCCTAACCTCAAGCCCATATTGCATTGTCATTGCTCTGTTTAAATAGTGTTGTCTAGATAAAGCGAAAACTGCATCGAGGAGTAAAATAACAATCATCTTAGAGAAACCGATGGCAAAACATCTTTATGGGTCCCAGAAAGAAGCCCCAAGAGCAAGTCTCTAGGACAGAGGAAGGAACAGTATTTTTGCGTTTTGGTGAGCTACTGCAGCCAGCTCATTTAACAGTTATGTAAAGGCAAAGTTTAAAGAAACAGTTGCTTGCTGGGAAGAATAAATGTATGTTTTCTCTATACCGCACAGTGCAAGTGAAACTGCCACTGAGGTGAAGAAAGCCTGTGGCAGTCCCCCTTCTCAGTCATTTGTAAACCTTTGAATGAGTTCCCAGTGCGAATTGTTGCTCCACTCTGCAGTGGGCTACTTTTTGGCCAGCTCAAAGAAGCCCCAGAAAATATTGCACCCATATGTGCTTCTCTCTCTCTCTCTCCCTCTCTCCCTCTCCCTCTCGCTCTTGCTCTCTCTCTCCCTCTCTCTCCCTCTCCTACTCTCTCTCTCTTTTTTTTTAACATTCTCATTAAGTTTATAAAACCCACAAATTTAGACCATCTGTCCTATAAATGTTTCTAAACTACACCAAGATGAAAAAGCTGTTCTAGCTTTTTGATATAAGCGGTCAGCAAACCAAACACAAAACCAGAGCAAAGCAAATATTTTCTTGTCATACATGCTTCCCAACCGTGACGGATGAACTGTTATTTTTGATGTGTGTTTGGATCCAAATTTTGGAGAGAAATGCCTCCTAGATATACACACTTAACACCAAACCAGCTTGATATGAAGAATTCTTGTTGGGGAGGGGGAAACAGGGAAAGTTGCAGCACATGCTGCCCATGGACTATATTAAAGAGGCTGTTTCTTCACTTATTCATCTCTCAGCTGCCCTGTTGACTGTTATAACAAAGCCATCTCAGGCATAGATTATGTCAAGCCAGTCTCAGGGCAAGGTGTTCATGCTTCCATTCAACCCACCTCTCTCTTGGATGTTAATCCAAGAATATTTATTGTCTCCACATGAGACTCCAAAATGTGGTTGAAGCATGATAATGAAGAGAAGCTGTTTGCAGAACTTGGCTGACAGATGAGATTAAGCCTAGGTGCTTATTCACAGGCAAACTCAACACCAACCCATGTACTGAGGAGAGTCACAATAAAGTAACAGGTAGAAAGTGGAAATCTCCTTGAGATCCCTTTTCCTGGCGTTTCCATGGACGCAGCAAATTCCCAGCCTAAATCCTTTAGGAATGAGAAGGCAGTGTTTAAACTGTATACTCTGCTTTGGTATTTACAGCTATGTGGAAAAGAAGAAATCTGTTCTGGTTGTGTCCAACTGCATTTTTTACCTTCCTCTGCTATTGGCACGTTACTGCTTTGAGGGCCAGATCCTCACTGAAGTCTTGACTCAAGAAGATATTGTTCTGTAGGGTAGATTTTCAGTTTCTATATGAAGATACTCCTGCACGTTTGTTTTAAGTATATTGTAATATTCCTTATGTAATTCCTGCAGGCTTAACTAGAGCGCTAATATGAATTGGCCTATTGTGATTGAGTTGTGGAGCTATCTTACTAGTGTGCTGAGCAACCATGAAGGCAGTAGTTTCAAGGGGAGCTGTGAACGCTCGGTACCCATGGAAATCCATATTGAAATATAATGTATTTTTCTTGGAGGAGGAGGAAAACAATGACAGAGCTTTGCAAACAGTGAAGGATAAATTGTTGCACATGCAATAAGTGTTGGCTTTTGGGTGTCACTGGGCATCTACCTACCTTCAGCCATTTTCTGGGCAGATATTTACAGATTTCTTCAGCTGATATAGTCCTATGGGCTCTCTTTATCATTATTACAGGGTTATAGGAACGACTTAGGCATAAATCATCTGACCTGTTTTAACTGTCCATCTTTGTATGAGGTAAAATGTGACTTAAAAGCATATGTTGTTCTCTGTTGTGATTATAGGGACAGTTGAGACAAATAGCTTGTAGATGCCTATGTTTCAGCTGAGGAATGCATGCTAGATGTCCATTTTCCATTGCACTCCCAGCTATTTCCACCCATAAAACAACGGTGCAAAAGAACAAAGTTTTAGTTAAGATAAAAGCTGAACTGTGATCAATGCTGCCATCACTCCCTAATTCTTTTACGGTCTTCCAAGTTTCTCCATCTGTGCGTGCCCATCCGAAGTGTTTTGACTGATGCTGATTCCAGAAAGTACTTCTTCCAAACCTTTCCTGACGCTTATATGTGGGTTAAGCATCCTGACTTTATGGTAGCTTCGTTCCAGGAGAGAAGGGACAGGTGTGGTGGGACACAATAAATTGTTTCCTTGTGACATGAGGTATGGTGCTCAGAAACTGTGCACTTGTCAGCATTGGCTCCAGAGGGGATCCCTGACTGTACCTAGGGAGGCCTTTCTTCTCCCTTCCTTCCTGTTGTTTGGGTAACACTTTTACCGGCCCTCTCCACCCCCCGCCAAAAGCTCATTCTCTGCACGATGCTTGAGTACAAGGCAAAGAGGTGAATAATGATGTGGACTAATGATTTGAATTCGGTGGGTTTTGCATGATGAGTAATCCAGTTGTTTTAGTCAGTAGGAGAATGAGGGGAGTGCATTGATGTTAAAAGTTGCTGCTCTTAAAGCTAAAATAACACATAAAGCTTTCAGTGTTGCTGTTTCTCTTTTTGGAGGGTCACAGATCTCCCACTCTGCTCTGCCTTTCCGTACAAAATTAATGAATGGGGAGAAAGTGTACCGTTCTTTTAATTCTTTTATCTTCTGCTGCACATACCTTTGGGCTCTTGCCTGCTGATCATCTGGGTTGGCAGCTGATGAAAGCCCTTCAGTGGGCTGAGCATTCAGTCCTCTTGTGCTGGAAAGAGAAGGAAAGGGCTAGCGAGGGGTAGCGCAAAGGGTGGATGAGTACTGGGGATGTGCTCTGTGGATGATAAGATCGCTGGTAGAAATGTGTTGGCCTCCACCAGTGCTCACTTGCACAGTCTTACAAGCATGGCTTCAGTCATTTTCTTCCATACTCCCACCGACCTGACAGCGAAACCTGACTTTTTACCCCAGGGTATTGCATTGCCTCTCTCAGGAGAAAATGGCATTCTTGATAGGCAAGCAGTGGGATTCTTCTCCACAGAGCTGTGCCTCTCATTTTGGAAAAATGAAGGCTTATTCTTAATCTTGGGTTCAAGCCTTAAGATTATTTTTGGAATGTCAGTCAAAGTGTTTGTTATAATTACTTCAATGAATAGTAGATTTGCTGAAATGGAAACATTCTCTATGAGGTTGGGTCAAACTGGCAAATAATTTTGGCTAAAGAAACCACATAGATGCATGGGTTACTGCAAGGATTTCAAACTGTCTTTCAACTCTATATCTATATATATATTAGAATTTTTGAATATATAATTTAGAAGTTACCTGAATGCAACTGTTGTATGTTTTATTTTGATACCAAATTTTAAACTTAAAAAGAGACCTAACTAAACAGAGAAAAAGCATAGAAGATTGCAGAGTGACAATTTGAAAAAACACTCGAAAAGTTGGTTTTGTCAAATGCAAACTTTAAGGTTTATGATATAAGGCAAAAAATTATTTGGAATCCAGCTTTTGGAGCTAATCAGAAACAATTTTTTCTTTTTCTGTAAACCCTGAAGTTTGCATTTGCCACAAGCAAGCTGGCATTTTTTACTGGTTGCCAAATGGAAAAGTTCACCATTTCTGCGGCCCGAGTTATAACTGGTGTGGAAGAAATGCTGCATTCTGTATTTTGACTCCATTGCTGGAGCATTGAGGAGAAATATTTAACTGAAAAAGGTTTTACACTGTTTCTGGCAGGATACTCATTAGCTCCTTAGAGCTGATGCGTATTTACTTGTCTAAGTTTTGGCTTGACTGTTACATTAAATTTGTTTAGGTGTTCAGCATAGCTATGGGGGGAAGCAATAGACATTCTCAGTTCTAGCTTCCTTCTTGTTCAGATTTATCAAGGAATTGCCTTATGCGTTTTGAGACAAGAACTCCGGTGAGGATAGCAGGGGATAGACAGACTTGCTGTGCAGCTCTAGGCCCAAAGGGAACCCACAAAGGTTGACAAGAATCTCTCTAGAGACTCCAGGAAATCTTATGTTTATGACTATGGGAGTTCCATAGATCTTCTGATTCATGCAACCTTCTACATATATTTTCTAGTGTTTATAGGGTCCGTAGTTGCATCATCAGGCTAAGATTGTGGACTTTTTGATTTTTAATGAATTGTACATATAACTTTTGAACAAATGCACCTATATGTGAATTTACATACATACAGAAGCTCACACACTGGGCAAAGATTTGAATTCACTACTGAATTGCCTTACTGATCTGCCAGACTCAACAGACAATCAGCAGCTCTTGATAAATCAGTTTTGCTTTGTTTTTGTTTTTAATTTTTGGAACACCCCTTAAGAAGTGAAAGGGGAGGTTTGAAAAGAAACATTTTAGAGCTAAGGGGAAAAAAACACACAAAGAAATCATTTTGCAAGAGATTTGGAGAAATCATTAACTCTACCCCTTTTCTGCATCCCCCCTTTCAAAAACTGAAATACAAATTGTCAGTGTTCTCTTCAAAGGTTTTCAAAAGTTCAACATGTGACAGGCTAGCCAGTGACGTTTTTTTCTGTTCATTCATTTACAAAAATAAACAGGAAATTTTGCATTTTCATTCCATGTAGGAAAACCTAATTACAGAGCTTTATTATTTCAGAGATTTTTTTCCCCCCTATGCAACAAAAACACACAGGAGCATGCATTATTATAACAGCTGAAATGAATGTCTGAACTTGAATTGGAGTTATTTATGTGAGTGAGGGTATTACCATATTTATTTAAGCTAGACTTTTGAGACAGTTTAGCAGACGTAAATCCCGGATTCGTATCCAGGTGGACGGTCATCCTGAACCTAAAAGTGTCTGTAACATGCCTTCCAGCTGCTCTACCTTACCCACTGGTGTGCCCTTTGGACTTGAAGTTGAGGGGGTTTTGTGGAGGAGGCCTGGAAGGGAGGAGGAGCGGAGGTGTAGCGTACTCTGTCTGATTATGAAATAGCTTCGGAATTTGGGACAACAGCAAAGCTCTCTGGTTGGTTGTCCATGACGTCAGCTAATACCTTTGCCAGTAACGCCCAGTAGCTGCTTGCTATATTTCGAGCGGATCAACATACTTCTACTAGCAAGTTGCGTTTCATTTCTTGCAGCACGTTTCTTTAAATAAGAACAAAACTATTTGATTTTACTTGGGGTGGGTGGGGGAGGGGGGATATACTTCTTTAAAAGAACCCTGAAAGCTACAGTAGACTAATATTGTTGGATCAGGAAAGTGTGAAAGGCTATTTTTCGGCACTGGATCCAGTTGTTGCCCTGCCTTTTGCATTCGCTGCAGCTGATTAATTGTGTGCCCCTTTGGCCAAATACCAAAGTCTGTACTCAGCAAAGTTTTATTATTACCCCTCTTTCTAATAGCGTTTCACATTGGGAAGGATGCTTGCTACACCTTTGCTTAACTTGTCTACATCCGTTTTACTTCTCTCTTGAGCCTTGGATATCCTTAAATATAATGCATATAGTACCTGTTAGCTACTGGGTTTGATTCTTTCTCCCCCAGTCATGCTGCGAGAAAGCGACAGGATGTGTCTGCATTTGTGCGATTAAAGCAGCTACATGCTATCTGACTTCCCGCTTATCCCCCAACTGCTTCATAGACAGGATTATTCTTTAACAAAAGAAAACAATTTTTATGCTTGTAGAATTTTCTGATTTGGTAAAATGCAGGAAGGTGTCCAGGTGTGTAAGGCACCATATGAAAATAAAACTGAACTGGTATGAAAAGTTATGCTGTAGTGTTTAAAGAGCAGTCAGTCAACACAGTTGAATTGTACAAGTGAAGCCTCTGTCCTTTAGGCTTTTATATCACCTTGTGTCAAAGCAGTATTAGACTACCTCAAACACAAATCAGTAGCTCTGGCAAGGCCTTAGAATACTCCGTGGTGTCTTTGACGCTAATTTATTTCCTCATCATGTGCAAAACTCAGCTTGAGCAGTAGATCGTCTTTAGCTGTTAAAATTTTGCGCTTGTGTTTGTTTGAAACTTGAAGAGTTAGAAAGACATATCTGTTCAGCTAGATCTCTGTTAACATTGCCATCAGATGCCCTGTGCTTGCATGAAGTCGGAGATGTCTGCATTTTTGGAATACAATGCAGGAAATGCTACATTTTTGCTCCACACGCAGCACAGTGACTGGCGTTTGCTAGTAATTTGGTTGTTTGGACTTGTCTGTTATGCCCTCTATCTGTACTTTTGGGGGAACAAACTAAAAATAGCTATAATTTTTTAGATCTAGTCAAGAGAGCATCATTAAAACTATTGCCATTAATAAGCAGAAACAACAAACTTTTGTTGTATGTCTCTTTCAAAACACAAAGCCTCTCTCAGGAGTACTTCTGACAGCGGTATCTGTACCAGAAGAAGAGCTTGGTTCTCAGTTAGTGGGTGTAGTTCCAGCTACTCCCATCTCCAGCAGACAAGCAGGATTTTAGTTGCCTAACACAGGAATTGGTTCAAAGCTCACTGAAATTAACACGAAACCTTTCCATTGACAGCAGTAAAATTTATATCAGACTTGTGCTTTAAAAAATCCTTTTAGTTTTCTTTCCCTCCCCAAAAAATAAAGCAGAAGAATGTTGCCAGGAGCTGTGATATCCGTCATGCAGAATGGGGATCTTCTCAAGGAGGCTCCTAGTCTGCTAGCCGATTGATCCTTCAGTTATGAAGTTCTTCTGCCTTATTTGTCATATCTGAGCTGTTTGCTTTTTGACATCTTCATGTATGTACAGAAAGTAATTAGGGGGTTCCATGTCAAATGTCAGAAGAGGGTGCTGACTGTATGCTCCACAGGGGACAGACTGAGTAGTTTTCTTCTTTGTTGAAAGTGAGGAGCAGAGGACTGCTACTGGCAGGAAAATAGACCTGATGGCCAGGATGATAGATCCCGCTCCCTACCAGGTCAGTGAGACCCTTGCACCTCCCCAGGAAGTGCTGCCAGGGAAGGAGTTGCTCTTCCCCGCTGAAAAGTGAAGTGCTGGAGCTCCAGAGCTTGGCCTGAGTTAGAGTATGTCCTCAGCACCCACTCTGCACTGATTCAAAGGCCAAAAAAGTCTGGTAAATGTATCGCTTTAGAAAGTTGTGATATTTGAAAGTTTTATTTTTCTTTCAGTTTTCACGTTTTTAGCTCCAATTCTGTGTTGTGCCCTTATTCGCTGTAGGCACAAGCAAAAACTAGATCCATGTTTACTCTTCAGTCAGATACTGGCACATAAGGGATCACCAACTGATCCTTTTCTATGTGATTTTAAAGAGACCAAATTATTGATCTGCAAGCTTTATATTGATAAAATATCATAATTTCCCTTATTTAATCTTCTTTACAGTGAGCTAAATACACAGGGTTATAAATAAACATAGTTGTTATCAGACTGTTTCACCAGAACACTAACCTAGCAATTTTCTGTATTCAGTATGATTTTTCAGGTTATGAGAAATTGTGGACAACAGTGTTGGACAATATATCCCAGTAATGATGTTGCCTGTGCTGAATACACGTACTCTTAAATCCAGTGTTCCTCGTGCCTTTGCATGTCAGCAGATAGAAGAAGCCAATTGTAATTTGAATGAAGTTCACAGAGAGGTTAATAACTTTATAATTAGCACTGGTTGGGAGATAGGAAAATGAGCATTCAAATACGTAAAGTAGAAAGGAACTCATTTGTGTTGGACTTTCAGGTTGTGATTAGTAAGGTTTATTTATTTATTTATTTATTTTGATGAGGAACAGCTGTGGATTAACACAGGGTAATCAGAGACAGTAGACAACCTGGTAGGGTCATTGTGCACTGCTCCTTTGAAATGCTCAAGTTTATGGGGTGTTGGAGCAAGCTGGGGCATGAATGGACTGGGCTGAGTTACTACAATAGTCTGAATCAGAAAGGGCACAATTATCAGCTGGTTAAGATCAGTAAAGTTCTGTAGCGCAGATAAATCCGTTTACTCCAGGTGGGTATTTGGCCCCCAAAAGCTTCATCCTAGTATCTGCCAAATTTCTATCAGCACAAAAGTTTGATGTGATCTTGGTTGGGTAAATGACTGGCAGTCATACAGTCACTGAAAATGAGTGTTTCTATAATGGAAAGATTTTAAAAGGAGACCACATTAAGCGATGACCTCATTTTTGGAAATGAGCAAAGACGGCTGGTTTTGTACAGCCTGTGTTTTGAAAAACGACTTTTTTCTAAATTGGAGATTTTTTTTTTGAAAAAGAGAATTTCTTTTTTAATTGACATGTGAAAACTAAGTATTTTCTCCTTTGCTTTTATTATTCCTCCAACTGTATGACTTTAAATTTTTTTCCTGCCCACAGGTCGGTCTTCCTGGTTTTTTAACTACCCAAATTGAAAAAGAGCAGTAAAAAAAAAATAGAAGAGAAAAAGGAAAACAAATGACAGAAGGAGAAAATCAGAAAAGCATTTTTAAGAGGGGTAAAAGCAAACAAATGAACAAAAATACCAAAGCAATACTGATCATGTTATTTAAAATGTAATTTAAAAGAGCCTGTTACTTAAAATATTTTTTCATTTTCTACTGGCTTTACTTCCATTTTATTTTTTGCACAGAAAATATGACAAAGCTTTCATATTTTCAGTGTATGGTTCCTTTCGATTTTTTAAATATTTTTGTGCATTACTTACTCTCTTCCATGTCCCTTTGAGAGTCGTTGCTTTTTTTAATTTGGTTACACAACTCCCATTAAATTCAGTGGAAGTTTTGTGATATGAATTCCTAGGTCACTGTTGAATATCTCTGCTGACCACTCTTAGAGATGAACTGAATCTATTTAGCGTTGTTACCTCTTTGTGTCAGATTATGAATTCTGACGTTAACTCCTCCAAACGCTGTGGCAAGTTCATGAACGAGTCCTGCCAGTGAGGGATTTATGCATTCATTTGCTATGTGGGACTACAAAAACTATTCCATAGTGAGGTCTGCTATTGATCTGGCTTAAAGTCTCTTCATTGTTTTCGATCATAGATGTCTCTTTGATTGGCAAGAGCAGAGAGCAAATGCAATGGAAGTAATTATTCAGAGGGCTGGGCAGAGAATATGTTTCCTGCCTGAGAAGGTTTTCAACGTTGCCATTCTGCCCTGGGATGATGCAAAGATTTTCCTGAGGTGGGAGAGAAAGAAAGGGAGAGAGATACCTTTATCCAGGCTAAAACAACAAAGCCCAATGCCCTTTACCCAGTGTATCGTTCCCCCCTCAGGTCAGTTGGACTAGCTGCGTGTTTAGTTACTCTCACCTAAATAAATGCCTGCTTATAAATAAATAACCCAGTTATTAAAGTGGGTCATAATGGGCAAGGGACTTTTCTCTTCCTTTTTCACCCATATTTGAAATTGCTGTGGATTTGTTCCAGTGAAGAACAGGAACAGTTTTTAAATCATAAGAAACCTTTCTGGAAAAAGGGATATTTTGACCAGAAATTCCATCTTCGGTAGAAACTCTGACAGGTGTGCCACACTGGCATTTTCCAGCATAGACTCTCCCACATGAGTTCTTTTAGGCATGTAGCCACAGTGCTACACATCTGCCAGGGGTTGCTACTTCCCTTGTGTGGATGTGACTCTGGCCCACATACATGGGTGTGTAACCTGCACGTGTTCATGTCCTCTGATCTAGCTCTTCAGTTCTGAGTATGGACTATATTGGCCTGCCTTAACCCAGTTCAGGCCTTTCTATAGACATTGCAATGTCCCATATTTTCTGTAACCGTCTGTCCAGCCCACGCTGTTGTCGGTTTCTGAGCCTTTTTTGTAGAGAGTGAGAAAGGTAGAGATTTGGAGGGTTTGCATTGATAACATCATAAGAATCTGTATTTCTCTGTCATGGGAATCCCTGTCCTTTCTGCATCATATCCTTGCCAGACTGATCTAGTCTTGCTTCAGGGCTTAGTGGCCAAATACTACATATCCAGATCTTGTCTCTCATGAGGTTGGAAGGAAACGTTCTCATAAAACCTTGATGCTTTATTTACAGTTGGCTTGACAGAGTCAAAGTCATGTTTCTCTTTAGTCTAATGAGTTCACATCTGCAGTCCAGCAGGCATTTGGTTGTGTCTGAGCAAGAGAGTAGTGTTGACCAGGGTAGAAGCTAATCAGTCATGTCTTAAAGTGGAACTGCAGTCAACCTTTGGGGTGCTTGCTTCCTCCAGGTCACTGGAATTTGAGTTCTGCAGACAGAACGAGAACTGTATTGTTACCCATACCTATGTGGAGGCTACAAAATTTCTCTCACTCCAGCAGTGCAACGTAACAGCAGATTCCTTGGGGAGAAAGTATGCAAATTCCAGTCAGAGCTTGGTCAAAGTAAAGTATAAGACAAGCCAGGAAATGATGGCCAGTCTTTTGAAATAGATTCTTGGTTAGTGTAAATTTATTCAAAGCTGCTTCTGGGCCACGCTAGCCAAATGTCTTGTCTGTGGACAGCTTCTGGACACAAGTGAATAGAGTCGTCCTTTCTTTCATGAAAAAACAGGCATTTGGGAAGAGTCGTTAGCAGTAGCTGAGTACAGATTTGGCCAGGCTGAGATTTCATTACTTCTGCCAATGTAGGGGTAAGGTAAACTGAAGGAGACTGATTCTCCTCTCAGCATCTAGACAGGCTGGCTTGATTGTTTGTTTGTTTGTTTGTTCTAAGGGTATGGATACATGATGCAACTCTTAAAAGTCAGCTAGCCCCTATACCATGATGGCAAACGTGGTAAACAGGCAGATGGGGCGGAGGTCAAAGAACAACTGAGAATGAAAAAAAGTCTTTGCTCTCTGCTGTTTTTCAGTGAGCACTGCATTCCCTGTGAACCTTCCCCAAACAAATAAGGTCCGTGCACTGCAGCCACCCCACTTTTTACAGAGAAGCGATGACATTTCATCCAGAACAACAGTCTGTCACATGCCTGTTGTACTGGAAGTAAAGTCTTGAAAGTGTCTTGCTTCCCATAAAAGGGAAACACAATTCATCCTGCTGTTGCCTGCACTCTTTTTCAGATGTGTATGGTACAAACTGGGCTTATATCATGCAAAAGCACAACAGGGCAGGATCAAAGCGTCTCAACTTTGTTAATGCTGAATGGAGGGGAATGACTGATTGACCCAAACGGAGGCACCACTGTCGGGCCCAGGACTGGGTTTAGGCTCAAGAGCCCCATGCAAGGGCTATGTCTGGGCTTTCCTTGCCCCGGTGAAATGAAATGCACTGCTTTTCAATCCTATGTTGGGAGAATTTCTTTAGTGCACAGCCCATCTCCCCTCAATGTGCACATATACACTTGCAGTGATTACTTCTCTGTGCAAACAGCTTCATCTCTCTTTGCTCCCTGGAATTGGACCCCTTTCATTGCCAATAGTCCTGTAAACCCTAACAGCTCTACTTCCCTAGGAACTTGCCCTCTAGCTAGTTATAGCGGCATTAAAGGTTGTTGAGGAGACACAGAGGGTTCATAGCAAGTGTAAAGTTTTCATCAGAAGGGGTTGAAGTCCAACTATGGAATAAGCATTAAGAAACGCAGAGATAATCATAGGTTGAGGTTTGAATTCAAGTAAAAGACTTAAATGTTCACAAAATCATAGTTGAGTCTATGGAATGCTACAGGTACCATAAAGCTGTATACCTAAATATATCTCTGAATTGTAGCCTTGTGAGTTATCTAGCTTAGTCTTCTTTGCTATAGCATAGGGAGGCATCATATTCTGTAAATGGATTTCTCTTCCAGACATGCCAGCCTTACAGAATTGTACCATAATTATTTTGCAGATGAGGAAACTGAGGCACTGAGAGCCCTGTCTGCCTTCTCCAACATCCCATTTTGTAATCTTCACAAAATGTATCAAAAGCTGGCTCTTTAGAGCCTCTTTAGAGTCCCTTGCTAGTGTGAGAACCATGGGACACTCTGATAACAAAGATGACTGAATTGCAGCCTATTACTTTTTAAAATTGATTTATTTTTTCTTGTGTGCGTATGTATATTTGAAGGGTTGGGGTTGTTATGCTGGAAATTAACCCTGGTAGCCAATGGCATTTATCTAGTGTTACAACAAAAATACAGAAAAAAGCTGAAAGCATCCCGACTGTTGTTACTTGTGATTTAGAATAAGATACAAACTGAACTTCAAGGATTGTCTCTCATAATCAGTGTTACAGTTTGCCTAATTTTTGTGCTCTATTGCACAACTTGTAGTTTAGGCAACTGATGTCAATGGAGCTATGCTAATTTATGTCAGCTGGTCTGATATTTTTATTTATGATTTTTGCTTTGGCAAAACATATATAATATTGTTTTTCCCCAAAGATTGGCTAGATATTCTAAAAGTCATTACTGACTAACACTAACGTTAGCCAAGTAGAATGAAGATTCCTTTCAGTAGTAGAACATCGATCATTAGGGTGAAACGGATCGTTTTTTGCTGAAAGAAAAGCTACTTCTGTTTATTTGGAGGGCGTAAACCTCTAGTGTGCCTGTTTAAAGTTATAACTGTGTAAATCCATTATAGCTGAGTGGAGACTCAAGCCCGTTATTTTTCAATGAGTGATATTCACCCGTGTGCTTAAATGATGCCAGGTGGACAGAACCAACTTTTACAACAAATTTAAACTCCTCATAAACAGAGCTTTAGCTTCCCCCTCCCCCCTCTTTGATTTTGTACCGCAGGCCTTGGGAACGATGGGGACATCTGTACCTTTGTGGTCAGGCATAAGAGCAGGTGAAAGGAAAATCATCTGTCCTTATCTGAACTGTATTAAATAGACAGGCCTGCTCATGAGATCACAGATCATCTCCAGGGGAATAAAGTTGCACTTATTTTTGAAAAGTTAACACGTTCTAGAACTTGAAACTCAAAGCCTGGATGTATTTTGCCAGCAATCCTTCCTGCAAACAGTTGGCCTCAAGTTGAACAGGTGTAAATTTGCCTTTTGAGCAATGCTGACTTACAAACCAGCTTGAGCTTGTGGCGCACAAGCTGATATGGGTTTGGCCATGGTGTGGAAAAGCAGGATCTTCAACAGTAAGAAGGAAACCTGGAAGGTAGGTGGAGTCTGCAAGATTTGCAGTGATGTGTGTGGTGCGGTTGGGAAGGAAATAAGATACAAGGTGGAGAAAAATCACAGGAGGAGAGGCTAGGCCAGGTATAGAAAATCTCAGTAAGTTTTAATAAGGATATTAGTGCTAGAATTGCCTCCTAAACTCATGTCAGTTTACACAGTAATGAGGGAAGAAGATTATGAGGGTTTTTCCCTTTGGATAACACATTTCAGAACAAGGTTGGCTGAAGTCTGGAATCAATATGTTGATTTCAGAGCAGGTAAGACTGCCTTGTTCTTTAAAGTGACAGATATTCAGTTCACAGCAAGTTCTTCTGGTTTATTTTAGGTGAACTGAAATTTCTGTGAAAATAAAACTCAAGAGAAAGAATTGCAGTAATCCTTCCTGGATGTGACAAAAGCAGGTCCAACCGTTACAAGGTCTGCAGGAGCCTGGCAGGATTAAATGTTAGTCAGACTCCTAAAAGGCAAAAGCTGTGTCAGTACATCTTAGTACCAGGTTTATGAACAGAGGGTTGTGACTGCAAGGTAAATTTGCACATTTCTTGCGGATGTGCAGACAAGTGGTTAGATTCTTCTCCAGAAATCACACACGCTCGGTTCGGGTTAAGCAATGTTTCACCTGCAATCTAAGCAATCTAAGAACTCTTGCACTTCTGACCTTTGCTGTCTGTTTATAAATCAAATAGAAAATCGAAGTGCAAGAGTTCTGCCCATGCAATTGTGATGGTCACCCACTCACATCCAGATTAGGTTTTGCAGTTGTAATACCCTTCCTTACAGAATAATCACAGAGTCCAGATGTTGGCACGTATTGTGTTGCTGGAGCTCTGTCCTTTTATGATACTCTCTCGTTCTTCTAATTTGCAATTGCTGATGGATTTGTAAGTGCTGAATGTGTCCCTTTTATTTCTTCTATAACCTGGCCGACGTCTTCAAATGACTATAACCTAAAACAGCGCAAGTACTGAACAGCTCGTTGGTAGGCTAATAGCTTTTCAGCTTCTCTTCTGACACATCCACAAGCTAGGTTATTTCACTGGGGAAATTAATGCCGGTGTAAAAGACAAGTCATCATCTGAACGGTATATCTGACATCCTCATCTGCCCTAACGGGTATCGCTGTGTACTCTGGCACAATGGGTAAGGTGTGTGGGCTCCCTCACTGCAGGGTACCCCTAGCACCTGACCCGCTGAAAAATGGAACCTGGCCGAGACTGCTACCACACTCCCAGGTACAGGCGGAAAGAAGACATTTCGCTTCTCTTTTGAATATCCTGTATGCTGAGATGAGCCAGCAAAGTGGAGATTAGCGCCAGGTACTAACCACATCTCTTTACTTAGACTCACAGTTTTATTTTGCAATAGGAGGCAGTGCGTTTTTGTCAGATCTGGGGTATTCTCATTCAACCCACTTTGGAGGCTTTAGAAAACATTCTCTTCCAGCCAGCCATCATCATCAGATGTTATCACCAGATTTAAATCTTGGGTGAGACAAATGAGTTCTGTTGCCAACAGCAGGTCTGTAATAAAGCATACTTGACCTTCCTTGAAGTCTTGAGATCAAACTGCGTCGGCATTTTCCATTCTCCTTCCTTCCTTCCTTCCTTTCATGGCAAGGTATCAGTAACATATTATTCTGTGCAAGTTTACAAAAATCTCGGTGCCCAAACGTTGTGGCCGCTGTAAAGCTGTCAGCAGTGCTCCCACTGATTTCACTAGGGCCAAGACTTTAGCCGGTGTAAAGTTGCTAGGTCCTGCCCATGAAGACGATGCAGAGAAGTCCTGTCCCACAGGCAGCAATGAATAAAGATTGTCCAAGGCGTGACTGCAGTCTATGGGAACTGGAGTTTCTATCAAGATCAGGTCTCCAAGGGGAACCATCTATCTCCCTCTGTGTGGTCCTGGATGTACCATGCTCCATTCTAGCTCCAGTGGCTGCTACCTTTATTTCCTGTCAGCCCTATAAGGCGTCATGTATGTTGACTCTAGGCAGCCCATGCCGTCTTTATGTGATAGACAGATTTTGCTTGAAGACTATGGCTCACTCCTGCTCAGGTTTCTCTTACTCTAGCTTTCCATAATAAATGCCTTAGAATAAATTCTTGGCTGACCAACGAAGTTTGGCTAATCCTAGCTTCTGGATGCTTATCAAAACCAAAACTTGAATTTCATCCACCATGAATCCCAGTCTATTTTTAATGCTGCTGTTTGGAAGCATGGCTCCATGTGCTCTTAATAAAATAGTGGAAACAACATGTGGCAACTTTGTAAACAAACTTTAAAAATTATTATTTTTTTCAAACAGCCAACTTTTTTGTAAATAATCTACAACAGATGTTAGCCGTGAAATAAATTTCCACTATTAATATCTTCTTATGTGACCTTGGACAAATTGCAAGCCTCTGCCTCAGTTCCCCACCCAAAAAAGATGTGGTAGCTTGTGAGGACATTCATACTTCAGGAATAAGGATTATTTAAATAACTAAGAGACAAAATTTGTGCCTAGACCACAGTAATGAATCCTGGAAACTAGAGGCTCTTAGAAGCATATTTCTAATACAAAATTGTCGTGATCTTAGGACTTAAAGCAAAGGCACAGCGCAGTCCAGTCTGTGCATATTCATGTATTTTGTATATATTTTGGATACTGCCATTTGCTCTTGTAACTGTATTGGAGTCACTGGCGTAAAGCTGAGGTGAAGCTGGCCTATTTATGCTTACAGGTGAATTTTTCTAGAAAGACTCTTTCGGTAGAACTACTTGGAGTAGTTCCAGGTTATGATTTTGATTTAAGGGCAAGATTTTCCAGAGTTGGGGCCTGCAGTCAGGTTTCTAGGGTAAGATTTTCAAAGTGACTTGGAGTTCCAGACCATCAAAAGATATTGAGCTGCCAAGCTGGTTAGGGTTTACATGCTTTTTAGAGTACTGGACCTAATTGCTTAGGTGGTTAAAGACAGCATCATGGTGTTGTCTGAACTATTGGTCCATTAGGTGACCAACCATGAATATTTAGCAGCTCAAGGTCAGTAGCAAAACACGACTGTTTGCCCAACTGCCATCCTAGGGCTACTGGCCCCGCTGAAAGATGATCGCAGCACCCTTACCAGAGTTTCTGGTTTCAGCTTGGCAGAACAAACTTGGTGATACATACACCAGCTGTATGGATGTGTCCTCATTTGCTTTGGATCCGAGATGTGTCCTCATTTGCTTTGGATCCGAGTTTCAAGCTTTTATGGCATGCAGAAAGGCAGCTGGATTTTCCAACTCATTGTGTTATTGTTGAGACAAGTAAATCAAATTGCCTGGATTCTCAGGAGTGCTGGGTCCTGTTCACAGACTCGAGAATGCAATGGGAGAAGAGTTCCTATTTCTTTCAGTGAGAGCCAAAGCGTGCTTCCTCTCCCTGCCAAAAAGCTGAATTGCTGTTATATGGTCAATTGTTTAGGAACCAAAGTGGGAACTGATGGGAGCAGAGTTGTTTCAAGACCTTTGTGTAGTGATGACGTCAAGAGGAAACAGCAGAAAGTAAATACGTAGTGAATCACATGAGACCAGGTTTTCTTAGACCAGTGGTTTCCATCCATTTCCACCCCGCCCTCCCCCCCCCCACTATTTCAGGCAATATGGTCATTTCCCATCATCTTAATGGGTTCTAGGTCCTTCCTCCCCCAAATAACAAGCATTTCCTGAAAGTCTAGTGCAAATTCTGCTCCGCTTATGAATAGGATCTGTAAGGCACAAAGTGAGACTTAAGCTTGAATATATGATATAAAACGGTGTAAATCCTAAATCAGTGACAACTTCTGTGAAAAGGTCAGTCTCCCTGCACATATCCCACAGCATCTGTATATTGCAAAGCATTCCCTTCACATTTAGAGCTTTTCTGAATTCTTCTAATAATGAAAATTTCAAAACCTTATTCTAGTCAGTCACCTTTTAATGCTGACTTGATTTTGACTTCAGATTAGTTTGTTCTCGTTTACTTTTCCAACACCATCTGCACAGATGCATGAAAACTAAAAGAGAAAAGACTAGATTTTCAAATCAGCTGTAATATAGAGCTTCCCGGTCATGAAGTCAGCAGGACCAAATGTATCCGATAGAGCAGCAGCTGAGCAGCTCCCCTCCAGCGTCCCTCAAGGAGAGATAAAAGAGCCTTTAGATTGTTAGGCAGAGTTAAAAAGACTCATGTTTTCATTCATCTCCACACAAAGCAGCAAGAGTGGATTGTAGCAGCACACCTGCAGCTGTGTTCCAGTTTGACCTTTCTTGTTATCCCTGCCAAAAAATAGATCTTGACAATAAATTCAGAAGAAGCTGGTATGGTTTAGAAAACAATAGCGGTGTCTCAGTTCTCCTTTATTATTTCCATACCTGAAAGGTGAATGTGAAAGAGGAAGCAAACCCCATGTGCAGGTGGAGATCGAATGGGTAAGATTCTAGTGGTATGCACAGTGGTGCAGCTCGGGGGTAACTCACTTCATTTCTGAAGGCTTTCTCTGCTTGAACTAAGTGCTCTTTTTAAGAGGCAAGGACTTACTTTCCTTCACAATATAGTCTGTGGCCAATTTTTCCCTTTTAAGATTAGGTGCATTTTATTGAAAAGCTTTGAAAACCCTCTAGTTTTTTCATTGTTAATATGAACTTGGGTTTTTTGTTTTGTTTTTTTTTTTTGGTCAAAATGCAAAATGCTGACAATGACTATTTCTATACGAGCATTTCATATGAGTAGAGGGAGGAATGTTTCCTAAGCACCTCTAGGCTGGATATTTTAAACTGTAAGTTTCTTTCCAATTGGATTTTTCTCCTTTTTTTCTGAGGAACAAACATTTCTATAAGTTTCAGGATAGTTTTTCTAGAACTGATATTCAGAAAGGCTAGCAGCAGAAGATGATTTCGTTATGTTTATGTATAGATAAAAGGCTAAAAAGAGGCCAGTCCCTTCCCGCCTTGGATATAAGTTGGGATGAAGGGTAATAAATTCATCCCTGTGCTCCCAACGCTGTAGAGCACACATTAGTCAGAGGAGTTTGCAGAGCATCCTTCAGGACAGTTCAGTCTCCACCAGCAGTGCCTCTGGCAGATTCCTCTAGCACAGAATTTAGCTACTAGAGGAAGTACCTTTCCTCCCATTCTGATGGCCTTCCCTGGGTCCTGATTCCCCATTGCTGAGCCAATCCAATCAAGCTGCCTGCACTATTTCTCTGTCTTCTTGGGAGACCATGCCATTTTTCTTCTTCCTATCACCACTCCATTCCTTGAACCTCTTTCAAGGACTGATCAACGTGCGTTCAGTTGCCCGTACTCATTTTTACTGTGTTTAGTCTCTTCTCAGTACAAAGACAAAAGAAAGGACCAGTCCTGCCCCTTTCCCTTGCGTTATGTCTAACCTTGGCACAAGTTTTATCTAAAGCCTACTGGATTCAATGAGTCTTTGACTGAGGTTCTGAATTGCTTGAATTCCCCTTCTTCCTTTCCCCTAGCCACTACCTCTCCTTTACCTCTTACGGTTTATTATGTCCTGACTGTATTTGCAGTGTCTCCTTCCAAAAGCATGTTCATTAGTTGCAAAGGCAAGTATGCAGAAAGTTTTCTGGAGCCGTGTAAGTAAAACTGTAATAAAAAACCCTACTGATGGAATTCTATATTCAACATAAATCTAATTAATCTATGAACAGGGCCAAGTCCTGCACACCCGGCTGACACCTAGGAACATCAGATGAGCTCCACTGAGACAGGTTCCCCCTAGATGCACAATGACAGCTGAGAATTGCCCCTGTGGCTTGCAAAACTGCACTAGCCCTGGTGAAACATGCACAATTGCTAACTGGCTTCCTATTTTCAGATATAATTATCTTTAAGCCCTTAATGTACTGATTTTTCTAGCCTTAAGCAAAAGTTAGATTCAGAGTAGGTCTGTTGGTTAAGTGGTCCAGACTAAATCTCTTATTTCCGTTTCTATCATATGTGCATGCCTGACCGGAGGAAAGCACCGGAAGAATTTGTTTTGCTCCAGCTGGATGGAGCTATTGGATGGTTACTATTCACTGTAGTAAGCTGGTGACCACTGAGTGATCACTCAGTTGGTCTTTTTGCTCCTGGATTGAAAGTGCTGGTGATTTTTGTTTCTGGAATGAAGGCCCAGCTTGTGACTCAGGCTCTCTTCAGGTAGGGTCATATAAATAAATTAGTGAAGGTTTCCATTAAACATCATCTGGCCATTCAGTGCAGAAGCAGTCTTATTTGAGTTGACTGGAGAATTGCATTTGACTTCAGTGAGGAAAAGAATGGGACCAGCAATGCACACAGGACAATTCTCAATTTAGGAATTTTCTGAGTGGGAAAAGAACAAGAATTTCTTCAAAATTTCTTTTCGCTACTGAAAGTGGATGCATTGATTTTAATTACTCAACCCATTCAAAGTGTTGAAAGCCACCTCTATAACAAAACTGCTTAGAGAAACAATCAGGTTTGGGCTTTTAGTCTGACTGAGAATTGCGTGTGAGCCAGGCATCCATAGCACAAAAGGACCGGCTTGTCCCATGTACCAACTACTGGGTCACAACTGCCACCAAATTCTCAGCAGGTGTCAAGGGAAAGGCCCTCTCCCACAAGAAGGGAAGCATTCACCAACTATAACAAACTTCTGTAGTTGTTAATTTTTCAGTGTAATCTGAAGTGTTTATCTCTTTATCTCAACATTTCCAGGAAATCCGACCCTCTACTCCAAAGCGTACATCCAGAGAAGTTCCCCCTTGCCCTCCCTTGTCTTTTTTTTTTTTCCTTCTTCTCTCTTTCCCCTCAGTTTGGGCAAACAGTCATTCAGGTAAAAATTTCTCAAATGAGCTTTGTGATTAGGAGGAAAAAAGTAATCACTGTGTTCAAGGAAAATAGACATTTTCCTCTAATTAAAAAACCAATTTTCCACAGGAGGAAAAAAAAGTCAAGTTCAACATCTCTAGTCACAGTATGTGCTTGAAGGGCATGGAGAAAATTGCACAGATGGCAGCTCTGTGAATAAGAAAGCGGAGAAAAGCCAGAAAGGTCAAACTGTTTGCAGGCTGCATATGCATAGGCTGTTTTTTAACATCCCTTGGAGATACTTATTTTTTGACTTTTTTCTCCTTTTGTTGTGGAATTTTTCATCTTTTTCTTTTTCTTACCTCTCTTTAGATAATTTAGGAAAAAATGTGAAAAAGCAGAGAGCACAAATACAAAAAAAATCCATTATTTTTGAACTGGGAGTGTCTTGAAACAGCCTCTTATTTTTATCTTAAAACTTTTAGAAAGAGCTCTCCTCTCTTCCCGTGCTCTGCAACAAAGATATATATTGGGCATCTGTAGCTGTGCTAGTCTAGCATCTTGATGCCATAGCAGGTTGCCCACTGTGTGATAAAGTTCTAGGTGATTTGAAGGAGTGAATTTGACTCTGAAATTTCAGGACACAGATAAAGAGACATGCTGATGAGCAAAGTGATTGCAAGACCTAGCACTTGTAGTGAATAGACACGACCTCCATCCATCTTGTTGTGTGTATTCACAGCTAAGACCTCCTTTCGAAAGGAGGAGCAAAGAGGAGGTTTTTACTGTTTTCACACAAAGACCGTTCTGTAGCTTTCACAGTGGTTGTCCTCTTTCAGGGTGGTTTTTTGCTGCTCCGAAGGCGTATTTCATGGAACACTTCACAGAATCAATGCAACTCATCAGCAAATGGGTGCTATGTGCAACAGGCCTGTAAGAGGGCAGGCATTTGTTTTCACTACACATCAAGGGCCTTTAATCCTGAACCAGCGCTGAACTGATCATCGTCCTGCAGATCGAGAGAGATTTTTGCACAATCTGAAATTTGTGCAGCAAGTCAACATGAATTCTATAGATACAGTTGGTGCTTACCTCTGATTAAAATCTTGTCAGAATATTTTTTGACTCTGACAACATGACAGGCTACCAACGATTATAGGCATCAGGTGCTAAAGTCCAGAGATCAAACTCCATTGATGACAAGGTTTAAATCATCCTGTGTTGTATTTATTTTTTCCTACAAATCTGAGTGTAAACGAGCCCTTTATAAAAGCCCTGGTAAATGCACCATTTTAAAGTTTGTAGATAATGTTTATTTAAAGTACTTAAACTACCAGCTCCACGGGGTAGGTTTTCCTTTATAAAATAAACAGCCAACCATTTGATAACCATTAGCGCGTAGAACCTTAAAGACATGAAACTTGTAAAACCAGGCCAGCGCACAGGCTCAGACACATGCACATGGATCCGTGCTTTTTTTTTTGGCAAGGAGTTTTGCCTGTATTACAGAATCGGCCTCAGGCTTTTCAGTGTCATGGATCAGGCACCAGCAACCCTGAGAGACTGGCTGACAAATCATGAGGTTGTTTTAGAAGTAATCATTTGGAGAAGGCTCTTTTTCTCCTGTTTCCCTCTGCCTTCTGAGCTGCATGGTGGCGGCTTGCTCCCAGCTTCTGTATGGCCACAATGGCCAGGAATTCCTTTTTCCTCTTTAGTGTGATTCTGACAGAGTCACTGGACTCTACGAGAGAGAGAGAGAGAGAGAGAGAGATTTGGAAGGGATGAGAGTCCTGACTAGCATGAGTGTGTCCAGCGGGAGGAACACTGTGAAGAATTGCGCTCTGGGTGGATGATGCCCCTACCTTGCCATTGCAAATCTCTGCCCAGGGTCTTGTAAAGAAATTGCAGAAGCTGACAGGACAACATCATACTCTTTTTTTTCGCTAAGCTCTCATGATCTGTTATTACACAGTGAAAGAGAGGAAGTGCTAACTACAAGAGCTGAAGCGACTTCAGATATTTTATTGGCGTTGTTCATTGAACTTCACTAGGTTTTGTTGTCACCTTGATGATTTGAACATGGCACACAGTTAATTTTATCTTAGAATATGTGTGGGACTAGTGCTGAAGTACCACTCTACAGAAAGCTGAAAGTGGCTCCAGAATGAGTGTCCACTGCTTCTGCAACAGCTTTCTGAATAAGGCGTGCACACAGAAAGCAGCAGAGTTGGCTCTGAGATCCTTCTGAACTTGACGTGGTTCAAATCCCCATTTTTCATCTGTTATAGACATGCAATGTGGAGATCCTCAGGTTAGCTCACTTAGGGACTGCAGCAGCAGCAGCACCTCTATTTTTCCATGTGCCCCAAGCTCTAGGTGCTTAGGCAAACACCATTAAAAGACTTTCAAACTATCAAATCCCTGAACCACTATATTTATTTTGTGGATCATTAGGTTGGACTTTGTTACCTAAATTCCTACCAATTGTTTTTTGGGGGGAGGGGGAGGGAAATCTGGCCATGTTTCTGTACCTCTGTATGTGTTTTCACTGACCTACATACGCACTTACATGCTGTGATAAAGCAGGGCTAAATATGTTGGTCTTCACGCACCTACAGCAAAATGAGTATGCTATATATATTTGTCCCTGCCTTTTCTGCTTTATTGCCAGTGCTCTGCAGACTCTCTCAGCGTGTTTTTTGTATTCAATTTTTGTGATGCCTAATTCATTAGGAGCATGCTATTACTTAGGTCCTGTAGGAACTATTGTAATATAAGTATCAGTAAATGGAAATGTGGAACAACGGGAAATCTGACCTACAAATGGGGTCAAGCTGCAACTTTAAACTTATGTGGTTCATGTGGTTTGCTGTTATCTAGGGAAGTCATTATGCTTTTTTGTTGCCCTAGCTCCTGAGCCTCATCTGCTTAAGACTTTTGTATGTGGCAGATAATGGCAATTTCTTTTTTTTAAATACTTTTCTAGTGCTCTAGAAAGAGCTTGCATAGACAGTGACACCAACTAAATCACTTTCTCATTGGCAGTGTTATTTTGCATAGGGAACTGAAAAAATCTTGCTGGTTTAAGTTGTTTACTGTCAGGGAGTGTTTACTCATGTTGTATTATTGGTACAACTTTTTATTGCTGACCTTCTCCTAAATGTAGATAGAGTTGCCTAACTTTAGGCTAAGAAAACTAGACCCCAGTTGGTTCCAGGTAAGTATACGATCCAGAGAATATATTCTCCCTTATTCAGTGGACACACCAGTTCATGCTAATTGATCTGGTCTCAGCTAGGTTTCAATACTTTGTTCTAAATGATATATAAAAGATTAAATAACTAGATAGTAATGTTCTAAGGAATAAATTCTGGGTATCCTTAGTCTTTAGTCTTCTGTTTTCATCACTCAGCAAGATAGTCTTTCTTAAGAGTGATAAAATTGTTCCATCTGCAAAGCAAACTACCAGAGACAGGGTTTTCACACAGTGTCTCCCAGTGTATCTGTGCATGGAAAGCTGACAGGAGAAGTTCTGCCCGCATTTACACATATGCAACCCAAGTTTGCAGTTAACTGAGTGCAAAATGCTGTCCTGCATGCGTAAATATATTAGAAAACATGTGTGTTTTATAAGGATGGTACTACTGGTTTTCAGCATGGTTTTATTTAATGAAAGTTAGCATGATATATGGTAATTGTTTGTGCAGTTATGAGTCTTTGTTGACGTAAGCATGCAGTTACGAACTTAGTTGTAGCACATGGTTTTAATTTTTTCTTTGTTACTTTCATGATTTGACACTCTTAGCCAAATAAAATATTTTTAAAGAATTGATTAATGAATATTCCCTGATTTATAGCAAGACTGATTTATAGAGCATTAATAAAGAATAACAAAGTTTACCCTAAGATGACTTAGTCTTTCGTTTCTGGTAGCTTACCAATGTGACAGGTGGTAGAAGATAACGAAAACATTGTAATGAAAAAGGCAAGGCAAAGTTCCAGATTGGTTCCACAGGAATCCAGGAATGGGAAAACTCTTACTATGTATTCTAATATTTGTGCAGTGCTGACTTTCAGATGACTGCAGCAGGTCTGAGTAATCTGCTTTGGAAATAGTTGTTCTCATACTTTTAATACTATTTTCTTGTGGTGCCTAATAATGTAGGTGAATTGCATCTTGCTTGTAAAGGAAGTGAACTAAACTTTGTGATCTTTTGAACTGACACCTTTGGAAATTGGCAGTGTTGAGATCTACACGTGTGCCTTCACTGAGACTGGGAGAGTTGGGCAAAATGAGACACCTCATGATCTTTAGAAAATCAATGTATACTGCATCTGGCACAACAGCAAGACAAGTACTATTCTAATAGCTTTCTGGCATGCTCCCTATGTAGACATGACGTTTGTGGAAATGTAATTACATTTCATAAAAGAAAAAATTACAACAGAATGGAAAAAACATCCTGACTCAATTGACATGAATAAGGAAAATATCAAGTCAGGTTGGATAATAACCATGTTACTATCAATTATATGTTAATTTTTACTGCAGTTTTGCTTTTGAGTGTCTCATCACTTTAGCCGTATAAAAATACACGGTTTTGATACTTTTTTTCCTGTAGTGTTCAAGATTTTTTTTTGAGTCTTTTATATGTGGATTCAGCATGTGGAGCCTGTGCCAAATGAGAAGCTCACCAGCTTTTTTCGTTTGTATTTAAGGTTTAGCAGACTGTAGCAGTGCAGGCTTCTTCCATATGCCTCTTTCTTGGTGCATCTTGATCCTGACCTGGTAAAAGCATTTCAAACTCAGACCAACGTTATACCCAGCAAAGATGAAATTAGGGTGGATGACTGACGTTTTGGGGATGTTTGTACCTGTCCACTACGTTCTGGGTTGACAATGATAGCTCATTGCACATGAACCACTCAACCTCTGCCAGAGCCACTGCCACTAGGGTTGGATTCAAACCAGTGACCTAGAGCTAAAAAGCACTGCAGGCTGCTGCCAACTCCTTAGTTACACAGATATTTTATATTGTGAGGAATGAGTTTACAGACTCCTATTTAAGCCTTCCCTTTCCTACTTTTGTAGTCTCACTTTTTTGGTTCACGCTTTGGGCAAAATTCTTAAGTTGTTTCTACTTTGTCTCATACCACCAGATCAAAAGTACCATTAGAGATTTCTGCTAGGGTAGCAGTTTTCTAACTTGCTCTTTTGCTTCCTCTCCTATTCCAAGCTATAAAGAATCAGTATCTGCTCTCATTTATTTATTTATTTCAAACAAATCAGGGATTCCAGCCTCGTCAGATGCTCTGGACAAGTTTGGGATACCCATGACAACAGTTTCCTCTAGCTGAGGCTTCCCCCAGCTTTCGTGTGGCCACGGTGAAGATCAAGCCATGAGCTGCCTCTTCAGGGTAGTATATAGTTTCTCCAAGCAAATCCTGGCCCCTATGAAAGCCATTTGCAGGGACCGGGGTTCTTTATGGTGTTCAGTAGATGGGTGTCAGTCACGTTTAGTAGAATATCCAATTCCATACTAAAGTATAGTCCTTGGTACTGGTTTCCAAGCTTCCCTCCGTTTATGAGAAGGGATTACTCCAGCCAGACTGCTGGCACAGTCTGGCCTCTGTGTAGCAACATGATTTGCAGGTGTTAGCATTGTTCTGTGCCTTTGAGCATTGCACCGAGCACCAGTCAATTACAGAAATATATTTTCATCTTGAATTACTGTGATTTCTGGTTCTTTTTTAATATAAACCTTCAGAGGTGGAAAAGAAAATGTCGGGGAAAAATTGAGAGGTGAGAGGATACATGCTTAGGTTTTTATTGGATGGCTTATATCTAAGTGCAGGTGCAAATCCAAGCTACAAAGCCCATACCTAGATTTTGAATGTTCAGAAGGGTTAATAGCACTGCACTCTTGTTGTCAGCGCTTGGATCCTAAACTGGCTTTGGATTGGTATTTATCAGACAGCTACTAACCCTTTCCCCTTTTCAGACTACTAAGCCATGATAGTTCTGTGACATAACTTAGGTCAGCTGTTGACCTAAGAGCCACAATAGACTTGGGCTGAGAAAAACAGGTATGTCTGCCAGGTCCTGCATTCTAAAACCAAAATTACCAAAAGGAAAGATCAGCTTTTCCTCACACAGGGCAAGTACCACCAGCTTAAGCAAAGCAATGGTACCAGAAAAAAAAAAACCAAAAAAGTAATAGCTCACTGAACTCATGTTGTATCACAGACCTCTTCATGCCCATGTATTTACTGTCTGTACCTCAGTTGCTTATTGGCAATGTACTTAGCATAATGCTTCCTTTGCCATTTTTACTTAGATTTGGAATGCTTTTGAAGAACCTCTGCCTTGTTCAAAACTGTTTGTACAGAAACTAGGATAGAAAGGCTGGGCCTTCTTTGATTGCATAATACTGCAGATAGTTGTGTTTATAAAGTGGATTGCAGCTGGGACTTGTGCTCGTGTTAACTAGTTTGCTGGTTATGGGCAAACTGAATGCAAATGCTGAATCACACAGTAGTGTACTTAGGCATAGCTCCTGTGCTGGTGTCAAGATGGGATCTGTAGCACTGCGTGTTTTAACAGGGATTACGACTGTGGGCCTAGCAAAACACCTACTTTTCACCTTACATTGCAAAACATTACTATAAGGGGCTGTTGTTCCCTTACACATGTTGCATTATTTTCTCTGGCTTAAATTCCCCTAGCACCAACAGAATAATAGACTCCTGTGTATGCATTCTGCATTAGTCCCTATTCAATGCTTAAGGCATAGGCTGGAAAGAAGCCAAAAAGAAATACGAATGTGTGGATCCAAGTGGTTTTTTGTTTTTTTTTTTTTAAATAAATGCCCCAAAGAGATACTTGCTCAAATTTGGGATTCATCTCTAATGTCTGAGCTAGTCAATCTGGCATAATTGGCATGTGAATGCATGCTTAGAGAGCTTGTAAACACAGCAGTGCTAAGAGAAGACGAGAGATACAAGATGCTAACGCTTTTCAAGAACAAAGCTTGGGAAAACAGGGTTCAGCTTGACCCTTCAGCTTTCACTAGCTTTATTCTTTAAAAGTAAAACAAAAGATTCAATTTTTTTTTTTGAATGATTAAAAAAATATGCAAAAAATCTAATCTGAAGTGGAGACCAAAAGGAGAGAAAATGTGTGAAAGCCTGACAGTGAAATATAGTAAGCAAACATAATAAGAGGGTCATTAGCCAGAACTAGTGAAATAATTGAAGAAATATATTGAAATTAAAATGAGGCACTACTGTACTATCACTTTTACTAATAGAAGTATTTCCAGTCGATAGTAAGGAGTATCACACTGAAGTTATTTTTACTTGGTGTTTGATAACTGTGCAGCAATATATAACATACTAAATAACATGATTTTGTGCTTAACAAATATGATTCCAGACTTAAAATAACATATGACTGGCCTCTCAAGCTGTTACTGTAGAGGCGGCACTGGAAATATCAGACTTTACTTACTTTTTGGAAGAGGAAGTTTTAGAATGTCAGAAGGCATTGCCTTTAGGACTGCATCTACTGTCTCTAGGATCTGAGCTGGTTTAGAAATGAAAATAGTAAATCTGCTAGCCAGTGGCGTGCTTACTTCCTTATGACAAGTGCAAAATTTGATTAGACTTCTCACTGTAGAAAAGTGTGTAAGCTGACTAATTAATTCCTTGTACTAAGAAAAGAAAATGATCATGGTAACTTACACAGAATGATATGGAAAATACTAGAAATGTAATCGGGATTTTACCTTTGCTATTATTTTTTAATGAATGGCATTGAGATAACAAAAGGGTCAATAACAGCATAAAACCTAAATTAAGTTCTGTTTTTTAATGGTATAAGAGCTAATGTCTCCCACAAATGTGGAGTTTATCCAAAGGCTGGTGAAATCACCAAGAAACTTTCCACTGACTTGGTTGGGCCTTGAATCACTACTGTATGATACGTAGACCCAACTGCATGAAAGCACTTTAACAGGTATGTGATTATTAGCACGTGAATAGTTTTTGATGAGGAAAGACAAAATTGCTTAAAATGCTAGATTGAGGCCTTACAAGATCTCAAAAATACACTTTACTGAGTTTGTGTTACTCGTGTGTCCATAGTGAACCTGACTAGTGCTTGATTGAAAAAGGCATTTCCTGCAGTGGAACTGAACTTTCTCCATGCTGGAGGAGCAGGTGGATGCTGAGGAACAGGTAGTGGATCTCAGATATGAACAAATACCAGCAGGATTTAGGAGGGATGTCTGGAGCTGGCAAAGACTGGCATGCTTTCCTCACTTTTCTCACATAGGGGGGAACTAAGACTTCCAGATCCACCTAAGCCAAGTGCAGACAGCACATGTCCTGGAAATGAAAGCTGTAGTGATGGGGAGCAGAGCTTGGTGGAGATGGTCTTTAGAAGCTGCTTCCACTGAGCTGTATTGAACCATTTCCAGCACAACCCTGGCAACAGTGACTAGAAACATAAGCCATCACAGAGGCAGGTGTTGATAAGGATGAGTGTCCAGCTGAAAGAAACTTTTGCTCCTGTATCACATAGTGGTCAGGATTCCTAGTAGAATTTTTAGGGGCTCTGTGCCCATCACTGCTCCCATCCTGGGAAGAGGTGAGAAAAATGGAAAGAGTGATTCAGAACTACAAACCCTAGTAACGAGGAGGAGGAACAAGAAAAAGGGTAGACAAGCAAAAACACAAAAGGAAGGATTGTTAGGAGAGAAAAAGCATAGAAGAAATTGAGAGATATCAACTAACAGACACTCCAGGGGAAAGAGTAGGTACTGTTTTTTCACCCTGCATTTTCGCAGTGCTGCTGTCCAGCTCAGTGCTGGCTTCTTCCTACTACCATGTTACCACTACTGCTAATAGTGGCTCTCTTTCTCTTTGTGTGTATGTATGTATGTATATATAGAAATGAAATTTACTTTGCTTTGCTGCCTTCTCTATTTTCTTCTCAAGTTGGATGTAAACTCACAGAGCTGAGCGTGAGAACCTACTCTCAAGGGTGGGCAATGCTTCTCCTTTGTAGTTGTTGTGGTGTAGCATTCTTACCATCCAAGAAAAGGCAGGGAAAGACGCAGACCAGTGAACTGCACCATATAATGGTTACTGCCGTGCAGTTCTGGAGTAGGCACCTCAGCATTTCAAAATGCTTTCTTGATATTGTGCCGTTTTCTTGATATTTGTACGAGCGGAGGATGTTTGGCATCCCCAGTTTGCTAATGGAGAACCGGAAGCACAGGAGGCTGACCTGTCTCAAAAATGAAGGTCACATGGACCGCTGATGCTGTGCTGAACAAAAACCTGTTCCTTCAGTTAGTGCCCGTAACCACTGCACATCACTTCCTCTAATAGCACAGATGTGATGCTCAAATGAGCTGAGCTGTTATCTTCCAGGTATCGTTTTGTGTATTGCCACCCTTAAGAGACCTGATTTTCCGCTCTCAGGGAAAGGCTTTTACAAGAATATTGGCATGGAGCAATGAAGACATCCGGTGGCTGGCTGTGTTAATGGCAGGTGAGTACCTGTCCCTTGCAGGGAGCCTAGATGATTGATATGCTATATAGCCAAAGGTGCTACACTGAATCTAGTTGAAGTTTCATGTTGCAGCCACCCGTCAAGGCTGGAAGCACACATTTCCCTTGTAAAATGCTGCATCCTGCACCAGGGGGTCTGACTTACCAAGCTGGATTTTTCTTCCTCATTCCTGTACTCCTGAATCCAGTCATACTCAAAGGAGACAGGGGAAGAGTTTTTGCACATACATGCACACGGCTCTTGAACAACAGCTAGTGATGATTTCTCCTTGAAAGCTGCTAACCAATGGACCAGATGCTTTGGTCTTTTACTCTGGGGACTCACAGTTACAAGTGCTACCAGTGACCTTTGAGGACTCCATAAAAAAAACTCAAACAGCATACTGTTTTCCCAGAGACTGTCACTGTGGAAACTACAGTCTTTCTTTGTGCTTCGTTCATTTTCAATTTGGCCGCCCCTGCCACTGATATATGGACAAATGAGAAAGCGTCAGAAGAGAAAAGAATACTTGACAGAGGAGCCCGGCAAATAAAAACTGTTATATTAGGCTGTCAAGCTCAAGTGTGAATAGTACTGCACCTGGAGAGAGCTGACAAAGAGACTGCATTCATGCCCGGTCCCGCATGTGTGGGAAGCCAGCTAACGTAAAGGAGCTGCTGTGTCAAGAGTTTGATTCAGGAGACCTTCCTTGTTTGGGATTAATCATATAAAAGGGAGGCATGAGTAAAAATATCCTGTTCACAAGAATATCCGTCCGCTGGATCTATGTATTGATATTAGCTGAGCTGAGCTGCTGAGAGGTCTGAGACATCTGGGAGATGAATCATCCACATCCCGAACTAGAGCAATTAGCTACATTTAGACCAGCAAAAGGCCTTGAAAGGTGTCTAATTGAGTGGCTTGCAACTGCGCCAGGAAACAATGTGAATTTGACAAGAATCCCATAATTAATTTCTGTATTGACCTAGTGGGACACCATTTGCTAATGTGTACAGATTATCCTAGATAACTAATTCAATTCTTACAGCATCTAAGGCAGACATAAGTGTTTTGTTAACTAAGAGGAAAGTGAAGGCTGTAGTTAAAGGCAAGTCTTTCTTGCAGCCCATTATTAAATCTGTGACCATTTAAACATAAAGTGGAATTTTTGGCAAGGTCAAGGCCACACATTTCTTGGGAACATAAAGTTCAGAATTCTGCCCTGGCAGCCCCAAAGGTTTTGAACCACCATGTTAAATTATTTTTAAAAAGCACACATTTACTTGAGGACAAATTTAGAAACATAATAAAGGAAGGCATGTCAAATCCAATTTATAGGTATTGAAGAAAGAGAGGCAAATTATGTTCTAGGTAGGTGTGCAAACGTAATTTCCCAAGAAAAAATAGAAATCATTTCCTTTATAAATACTAAAAATAAAAGCTATTGAGCTTACTGAAAATATTTTTTCAACAGTGACAATATTTTTTAAGCTTCAGTCTGTATTATATGGAATTGCAGTGTAAGTTAAAATTCTTGCTTTTAGTTGGACCAAAAATGTGACAGCTAGGCCCAAAAACATGTTGGCAGCTTATGACTGGTAGGATTAAGCCAGCATTAATTTCTGTAGTTCAGAGCTTCATAATACGTTATTTATTATCTGTGTATATATATATGGTGTTCTCCAAGAGGAATAGCTTTCATATAATAAATTATGAAAATAAATGATAGCATTCTGAGGAGCAAAGTCTAACTCAGTAAGTGGTGAGGCAGACATAGCTAGCTTTACTGATTTTAACTTTTGCCTTTTTCTTGGTAGTCATGTTAGAGGAGCTCTCTGGGTTGACTAATCACATCGGACCCATGGCCTTGCTATCAAAAGCCTTTTCTGAACAACAGAAGTTTGTATAAAATTGGCCTCTGTGGAGCAAAGATGCTTATAGATGTTTCTTCACAGTGGCTACACTCAGAGCTAAGCTGTAAAGCAGTGCAAGTTACCTTTGAGTAAGTACATGCAGACAGGCCAAAACTCATTAACTGAGCCAAATTGTAAGTAGGTGAGCTGTAGAGATCTACCCTAGGGATAGTTTCTCCTGCATGTAGCTGAAGGGACGTGCCTGCTAATATGAGGGATAGTTTGTTTTATTATTTTAGTAAATGTCAAGAAGCTCTAGGAAATAATCTGCCTCCCATCCCCCATAGGCATGAATGTAAGTTCTCCTGAATCCCATCAGATGCAGCCCTGAATCTGGCTCCGTTTCTGCCACCTCAGTAAACTTGGTCTCTTGCTTAAGGTTTGTGACAGTAGTAATCATTCAGAATTGCTCCATGTATTACTTGAGGGCATAGGATTAGGGAGGAAGGTTAGTCTGATGACAGAAGATGGATTAATAAATTTATTAATCTATGAATGATTCCTGAGACAATTACTGATGAATATGCGCCTCAAGGTTTAAAACGAGCTCTGCTTCACACCTTGTGAACAACTCAGAGTCAGTCTTGGTGAGTGCCAAAGCAACATTTTGCAAACTAGGGCGCACTGTGATGCTTAGAGATGGTGATCAGGGTCACCACTCTCTTTTGCGCAGCCGCATGCAAATGCAAGTGCTAATGGGCATGTTCAGCCCTGAAGCACTTGCAGTCTTTGTAGACAACGCAATAGAGAGGGAAGGGAAAACCACAGAGCTCATGCCTCCTCCTTGGGCCTGTCACTGACTGATTCTTCAGTTAGGTCTACATCATCTCCCTCTCATCATCTCTCTACATCTCAGCTGTACCGCAGAAAGCAGTAAGGGAGGAAACGTGGACTCCAGAAACAATTTTTTTGAAAAAAAAAAAAAGATTTGATTGTGACAGGAGTTAAAATCTCTAAGAAAGAAATCAAATTTTAGAGCAATGTGAATACAGTAAATCACTAGGAAAGGAGAGCATAATTTGAAGGGCTATGCAGAAATTTCAGTATGAAATGGCAGGGGCAGAGTACTACCAACAGGAAGAAAGGCTGATCCTCTCTGTTGGGTTTGCCCACGTTTGCCAGGGACTTGTGCTCAGGAGCACAAGTGCGATTTCTGACCTGGAAAGCTAGGTGTGCAGAACATGTGATCCTAGAAGTTGACAGACTTCTATAAAAAACAATGTGCAAGGGGCCAACGGCGCAGGCTGGGCCAGTGCTGCTGCATAGTGCAACAGCACTGAGAGTCAGAGGAAGGGTCAGGGACTATAAGAAAAGCCCTTAGAAGCCACTTCACCCCTGAGCCAACTGGTTTGTTGTGGAGTGGCTGCATTGCTTGCCCTGGGGCTTAGCAGCAGCTAGAGATGCAGTCAGCTATTCAGTGCATCAGCTGCTTTGTTCCAGGGCGACTACAGGAGATTTGGGGGGTGACAGCAGCAACAAGCAAGTGACCCTTGTCTAGACTTTAGATAAAATCTACTTGGGACTCAACAAATGCTGAACTTTGACGCTGAGAACTGTATAAGTAGACAGCATCTACACTTTTTTCTTCCACATGTTTCTTTTAAAGCAATACAGCTTTCTGACAAAGGAGATGTTTCCATGAAAGTTCTTTTGTCTGGCTAAAAAAAAAAAAAGTCATTCTCCCTTTTCCCCACCCCAAAATGAAAGCTTTCAATGCTCTGCAGCAAACAAAGGCAAGTTTGGAAGGGTTATGTTAGTTTTCATTTATTTATTTTTAAATGAAAGCTTGGCAATTTCATCTACCAAGGTCAAAGCAACAGAGCCTACTCTAGAGGAGCTCTCTTTTCCTGACCTTAGTGACTCCTTTAAAGGTTAGCCAGTGGACCAGAACAAAGCTCACTAAAGTTTCCAAATTGCTTTTATGAGGTCCCTAATATATAAGCTTAAAAAGGGAAATCAGGCTGGCCGTGATGTCAGTTAGTTGAGCACCCAAAAGGATGTGACAGCTCTTTCCAGCAGAAGAATGCCTGACAGGGAGACCATGTTGGGGCTAGTAGTTGCGTTTTAACATTATTAACATTTTGGGAGATTACATAAACAAGTTGGTGAAGTTTGCTATTGACTCCAAGTTGTGTCTGTTAGCAGCAGCAAGAGTGGAAATTAAGACTGAAATAGCCCTAACTGGTTTGAGTACGTTGGGGAGCTGAGGCACTTGGCCCCAAGGCCAAATTTCAGTCTTAGCATGTGTGTGCTTCTGTAGCATACAATGTTAACATGATGTCAGAAAAGTGGTGGGGGGGGGGGGTTTTCAATTCTTTTAATTATTAAAATGGGAGTTTGGAGTCTTGGCTTCCTTGTTTTTTAAGCAAGCAGTTATAAGCTAAAGGTTAGTTGCACTAAGTGAGGGCAGCCAGTAGAACAGATGTTATTGCCATAAACAGCAGGAAAGTTTCATTTCACCAGACTCTGGTAATGCAGAAGAGCATTGGGAGAAATAGCCAGAATTTCTCTGGTACCCAAATGAGTTCTAAATTTCCTGGATCCTTTGAGAAAAACTGAATTAGGAACTGATGCATGCAGTTGGTGAGAATTTCTACCTAATATGTAGTGACAGATGTAACATAAAGGGCCTACTTGTTTTTGCTCCATTACTTTTGAGAATAATCTTCCCCTTGACTGCTGTGGACTCTGGATATGGTCCCCAAATCCGTGGTTAGCTGTGGTAGGGACACAAAATGAACAAGAAGAGGAGATTGTGCAAGATGTTCTCCATCTTTCTGGCTGTGAAGATAGGAGGGATGTGACCTTGTTTGACTTGGGTAGTCAAGTAGCCCATTTATTTTGCTATGAGGACACAGGCTGAACTTCTCTTAGGCCCAGAAATGATGTAGCAGTTCTCTTGAAAATCCTGATGAAAGGATTAATTCACAGGCTCCCAGTTCTTAAAGACAGCTATGCTGAGCTGCTCTACAAGCTGTTTAATAATGGATCCAGGAAAACTTTGTTGTCCTTTCTGCTTCCCAGCAGGAGTTATGGGAAAACACTGGAGAATTAGCGGTACTCCTCTAGTCGCTACTCAAATGTCTGTCTCTACGCCTTCTTGGGCCGTCCAAGACAAGCTAACAAGCCCACCCATTTAAGTTAAGAATTCCACTTCTGTGTGAGGTGTGACTCAAGTTACAGCATGAGCTAACTTTGCAGTGGAGAAAAGTCTTTAAAAGGAATTTTCCTAAGGCCTTTCAAATTTGAGAGGAAACATTAGAAATAGGTCACTTCTTCCTTTCACAATGAGATGATGCTATTCAATTAAATTATTAGCCAATCTTATTTGTATGAAATAGGAAATACAAAATAAAACAGTAACATTTTGATAATTCATTTTAACAGCCGGGGAAATGATTGTAAAACCACGAGTTTAGTTCATTGTTGTGTGAATAGACTTTGTTTGTGTTCTGTGCATCCTTCATGTACAGGAATAAATATTCTGGAGTGTGTTTTGTAATACTCCTGAATTTTTAGCTAGGTGAGATCTCCTTAAAGCAATCTGTTAAGTCTTAGGAGAGAAGTGGGAAGAGACTACTGTTTTCTGTGTATGTGAATTATGAGGTGTGCAGATTAGCGAGGGGAATATTAACGAGGCTCTACTGTACTACTTCACACAGTGTATTATTTATCCTTTCAATCTCACTGCTGCAGGAGGTCACCAAGTCAAATGCTGTGAGCAGACTTAGAAATGGGATGGGTGACTCTTCTAACACAAGAGTTGACATTTTCTTTGCTTCCAAATTGCTTGATCCAGAGCATCAATGAATCTATGTCCTTGATTTTGGAAAAACTTTTTTTTTTTTTTCCAAATCAAGCACCTGTGTCAAGGTGCTTCAGTGGAACAGTTGAATTTTCTCTGAGCATTGTTGCAAATGTGACAAACAGCTTTGAAATAGTTGCTTCAATTCATAAGTCCCATGTGATGTCATCTGCAAAGATAGCCCAGTCTTCCTAAAGGCAGAGCTCCTGGTAGTTCCTACTGAATTTAAAGGCGACAGAGGTGAAACGTAACACTTTGTGACTTTAAGAAACCAATTCAAGCTCTATGTTTCTGAAACATCTTCATGGAGATCACTTGGTCTGAATGTTTCAGAATACTCCTGTAGACTGAGGCAAGTTGGTGAATCCAGTGGGATGAATGCCCTGGTATGTCAACAGTAGATATTCTTGGGAGCTGGGCGTCAGAGCCTGAGCCATTCTTTGTAAGAGCTTGCATGTATCTCTAACAGCAGAGATCTTGCTCAATACGAAGGTGCATTACTCTGACCCATTCTGAGCCAGCTTAGTTGGAATCTGTATCAAATAACCAGTAACCATGGCTGTGGAGGGAAATAGAAAATGATTTGCCTGACAATTGAGTCATCCTTGTTTCATCTTCCCACAGCTATTAGTTTGCTTAAGCTCCCCACATCCTTTGTATCACAGTTTTCCTCCCGCCTCCACTATTGATTCCCATGTTTTACCTCTGGACTGGAAGCCCACTTTGTATACAGTTGATTTCTTTTTTGAAAATCATGTTATTCTTCTAGTTAATTTATTGTTCCTTTTTCACTGCATGGTATCATCTGCTTCCAGATGTCTTTTTATGTGGATGTCGGTGATTCAGTCCTATCTGAAACTGGTATCTGAGTTTTCTAGGCACAAAAAAAGAGCGTGTGTTGGAAGGCATCATCATCTGTTCAGAAGACTCAAGTACTCTCTTGTGTTCTTGGCATTTATTTCCCTACAATTAGACTCCTTTCGTAAAGATAATACGCTAATTATAGGCTTTACTTCAGCAGTTCAGTGGAATATGGTGGTGAATCATGGGTGAAAGGGGCAGAGGAAATTTCTGCAGATATGCAAAGGCTGGGATATGACAATCAACTGTCACTCTTACCTCTTCTCTTTAATTGGTAGTGCTATCACTGTCCTTTTTATCCATGGGAAGAGATTAGTGTGACCTTCCTCAAAGATTAAAAAATGGATTTAATGCATAGGCTCCCTTCACTGTTCATATAAATTACAGTTTCTAATTGTAATATTATCTGTAACATGCACCTAAAAAAAAAAAAAAGTACATCAAGTACATCTTCTGTCTCTGTGGAGAACTTTTCAACATAAGAAGCAAATGCAAGTTACTGATTTAAGTTTGCTTTGGGATTTTATTGCCTCGTTGCTAAATTGCTGTTCTGATTTGTCACTGAGTATGCTTTGGTTATTTCTGCGGCTTTAGTTGAAAAACAGATATCATAGTGCTACTAACAAAATGCTAGATCACAGCACTAGAATCTCATTGAAAGAGTGACTCTGCTAATTTCCATGTAGTTCCAGTTAAAGTGAAGACTGAACTACATATTTTGCAGTAGGAGTTGCAACGGAGATGAGGACCCAGTTATGCTAGGTACTGGACATAAATCCTGTAGGAGAGGATTCATCTCACAGACATCTGAGCTGTACCCTTTGTAGTCAATGGAGAAGTGTGTCTGAGGTGTGACAGTTTAGACTTTTGTCCTGTGCTACAACAAATCATAGCCTTTTCTCTCCACTGACTGCAGAAGGAATCTAGATGCCTTGCCCAGAGAGGACTGGAGGAGATGGTTGCAATGCAGACATCAACTTTTGGACAGATCTGTCTTACCCTAAAGACAAGCAAGTGTGGGGAAAAAAATGGAGGAAGAGAAAGAAAAGGGGATTTTCTCAAGGTTCACTCAGCACGGCCTGGAAGAGAACTAATTCTACCTTGTTTTCAGGGGCTTGCTCCTCCTGGAATTACACCAGTATAATTCCTGGTCTTTAGGAGAAGGAAAGGTGCAGATGTGTGTATCCAGCTGGTAGGATTTAGGGCTTGCAGGCAAAACACGAATGGAAGGCACCCCATAATGTATGCAAAGTGAGATGTAGATGGGGTGAGAGATGGGACTTTAGGTGCTAAACTTCAGTAACTGATTCAGAAAACAGACGTTTCCAGAGCTGTGCACCTGCTGGACAGTTTAATTTATTCTGTGCCTGTATTTTGGATCACATGTTTCCCTAGGTATGTAATATTAGCTTTCCAAAACAGGTACAGAAATGCTGCTTTCTGATCAGTTAGGTACCCAGCTTTTATCTTATCTCCATTGCCTTGCTCCCTGTCCAAAACAGACTTTTGTGCCTAGGGCTTCCTTTTGGCTAGCAGTAGCCTATCTTAGCTTTGGATCGCTGCAATCTTTTGAGGCATCCAGCTTTCACCTGTGTAAGTCTCCTTTCAGAGAAGGAGACTCCACTGACTACAAAAGTAATCTAGAGGCATGATTTTCTTTCTTTTAAGTGTCCTGCTAGATTTGGGCACCTGTTATGTAGGCAATATCAAGTTTGAAAGCATCTAAGATGTATCACTGGTCTCAAGTCACAGTGCCTGGCAATTTCTAGCAGCCCCTCCTTGAAAACTTCCAAACTTTTCCAGCTATTGTGCCCAGTACACATTACAGCGATGACTGTATTTTTCAGGTGTATCGTACATACACTATCTGATGCAGTGTTTACCAGAGAGGTTAACACATATCTGGGCTTTGTCTTCTGTTAACACATTCCTAAAGTGGCTAGATCGTCACCTGATATAAATTAAAGTAGTTATGTGAAAATCAATGGAAAAGTGCCAGTTTACACTGCTTAGGAAATATCTGGGCATTCTTAATCAGGGATTAGATAATGTTTGTAGAAACTTGATTCCTCCAGCAGCTAAATAAGATATAAACCAGTAATGAGTGCATTACGCCAGAAACGTATACTAATGTGGAAATGTCTGCGATGTAAGTGTTGGCTGCAATAGTCTCATTTCCTAAAGGCCAGGTGGTACCTCCAGGCACAGAAGGTTAGCACTGAGATTTTGGGTCAGTGACCCATTGCAGGCAGCATCATGAGGTTAAATCTTAAGGTTTGTCTATGCCTGGAAATTAACCAAAATAACTAATCCAGACTGTCTGGAATAGCTATTTCAGTGTGTTTCCAAATGCAGGCTGCTTTGAAACACTAGTGTTTGAAGTTGTTTATTTACAGTAAGAAAAAAAGATAACAGCCTACTAGAAACTTGAAGGAATGGGGGGATGTTTGGAATTTCAAAAAGGTGAGGTGAGACTTTCATTTTGTTACAAACAGTGACCGAGCATCACACGTTCACGCAAAGGGATAAGATAACACTGTGGCAATGGGTTTCTGGCTACAGCTCTGGAAGTTAATGATGTCATGGAACCAGAGTCTTCTGATATGTAGAAGGCTGCTGCAGAAGAAGGGGGAAAATTCTGTTTTCTCTATCCCTAGTGGGTAGGTCAATTAGCGATGAGATTAAATTGCATCAAAAAAGAGTCAGGCTGCACAGCAGGAAGAACTTTCCAGGGTAAGAGCAATACACTGCCAGATTTTCTGGCAGGGAGTCTCCATCATGGGATGTATTTAAGAACAAGATATACAAATAACTCTCAAGAATGACCTAAGAAGAAATGATTTTGTCTTGGGGTGGATGGACCAGAAGGCATGCTAGTCCTACTTTCTGGGATATGGCAGGCATATTTCAACGTGGTTATTTTTTCCTGGCATTTGAAGAGAAGTGAGTGTGGAAAAATAGGGGATAAGGTAGGTATAATTCTTTAAACAAATGAAGAAAATGATTAAAACACCCACAGGCATCAATTAAAGCAGAGCTGAGCCAAGGATCAGGTCTGTGGAAATTCGTAGAGGACACACCTGTAAAGGTATGGCTGACTTTTTTTTGGAGGGTACATTACTTGTGTATTTATTCGTGCAAGCAGCCCCGCTGACTTGTCTGGGACAACTAGCTGACAAAATATCCCTTGACAGGAATACAAATCTGACAGCCTAATCTTGGTATTTCTATTTCACCTGCCTTGTGAGATGCGCTCTGGATCCTCAGATGCTGTGTATCCAGGCTATGGATGTGTCCTCCACAAGCACAACATTGGATGTCTTGCAGTATCCTCGTTCCTGGTGATGCGCGTCCTGCTGCTCGTGTGCACTTGCGGAAGGTGCTCCTCCTGCTGCCTGCTGAGGAGGCTGCCGTGGCCACAGGAGGCCTGGCTCTCTGCTGGGACAGCAGGAGGACATAGCCAGGTAAAGACACGCTTCCGAGTGCAACATGGCTGTGAGCTGAGATGTGCTGCAGAGAACTTGTGTGGCCATAGGACGCCCCGGAGGCGGCTGCAATAAAGGGTCTAGGAATAACTGAATTATTCCCTAAGGACCCCATGGGAAGGCAGCGTGGATCCCAGCTGTTTGTATGCTGCTGACAAGAGGCCAAGGCTAATACCCCTTGTACAGTTCTCCATTAGGAGCAGTCTGCACATGGTATGACTATCCAGAGTGTTGTGCAGGCCAGTCTGCAGGAACTAAGGACTATTTATCTTTTAAAGAAGTGGAATGCATCATTTCAAACAGATGTATCTATCTTCTGGATGTATTTCCTGACAGTTTGAAACATGAACATGAATGAGCATAAGAGACCTGAATTTCCAGCAAAATCCTCATTTCAGTCTCAAGGAGAGCTCCTAAATGCTGTCTACGTATCTTCCTTAGTGTGGAGGAAGCCTTTACCATGGTGTGTTTGTCAAACCATGCGTTTACAGCTCCGTGACTGAACACACATGGTAAAATGAATACTGTCGTTCCTGCAGCTCACTGGAGAGCAGGCCTGGGTCTGAAATACCTGCTTCACACACAAAATACTTCACATGGTGCCTGGAGCCACAGTCAGGCTGGTCGGGGGTGGTTTCCTGCTCTATGAGAAACAGACTCCAGAAGACAATGTTTGCAGGAGCTGATGTTGATCTTTACAGGACGTCCCGTGGCTCTGTCTTTGCCCATGAAGGCTTTCGCAGTAGCCTGGGAGCTCTGGGAAGGGAGGAAGGAAGGAGAGCAGGCCTACTGATTCAGGCCATGACGTCCTCGCACGCTGTGTGTAAATGCAGGCTGCGGGTCGCTACACTCGCCCCGTCCTGCCGCAGCTGAGATCCCCCCTTTGAGGAGAAGGAGAGCAAGTGAAAGTGTTAAAAGGACTAGCAGCTAAGGTAAGTGTTGACTGTAACAGGTACTGTAATTATGAATGGCATGAATGGACAATCACTGCTGTCACAGCAAATAAAACCTGTCACATGGAATCCAGCGTTTTCAAGGGAAATCAGCTTTCACTGCAGGCTGCCAACGCCAAATGAGCTTCATAAAGCACCTGCAGATCTGAGCGTCAAGCAATTATTCCACTATCTTGCCTAAAAACAAAAAGGGCCCTGCCCTTTGGTAACCTCCGACCTTTTCCAGCTAACATAAACTAATTATATTTGCGGCGGGAGAAGAAAAAAATCTTTCCGTGGTTCTCCCCGGAGGCTGTCACTCACGCTTTGTGCAGCGTTGTCAGATTTGCGGGATGTAATTCAAAACACGGCGACTCCTTCATCAGCTCATAGCTCCAGAAAGCTCCCTTGCTTAAGTGCTTAAAGAGATACAAGAGGGGGCTGAGCGCCGGCGGGCTCCGCGGAGCGCCCGGCGCTCGGGCTGCGCGGCCCGCGGGCCACAAGAGCCCCTTTGTTCGGCATCACTTAGCAGCAATTACGGCCCGTCAAAACAGTTTTTGTTTTACGACAACGTGTTAATGGGCCCACGGTTGGGTGTGAGAAGTAACCCAAGCCACATGTACTGAGGCGAGGTTAGAGGTTAATTGAGACTTTCTAACACAGCGCATGAGATTTTTGCAACCTTTTGCAGAGAGGGAAATGGGGAACAAAAAGGAGATAATGTGATACAATTAGTTGGAAAGCAGGAGGGTCAAAATTCCCAGATGGAAAGGAAAACTGGCCAAGTGAATCAGGCCAGATGGGCCACCTGGACCATAACGAATGCCAAAAATAGCTTCAGTCCTTCGTCTGGTGGACGAGGCAGTAGGTGGTATGTCTGTCCTTCACAGTGGATTTAAAAAAAAAAAAAAAAAAAAGGAAGGTCAACATTATAAACAGCAGTAGCCTGTTGTAGTTTGTATTCCAGATCTATGATCATTAGTGCAACTCATATTTTATTATTTATTTTCTTTTTTCAAAGTTGTCTAATTTTAACCCAGCAGCTCCCTTTCAGACACACTTGTGGTGTCGGTCTGCTGTTAAACTTTCTGTCCTTTCCACCATTTATGTTCCTTTCCCCTGCATGAACCTCCAGAGCGTTATTAACTAAAGCGTTAACACTCGAAGACAGGTTTCACTGCAGGGGTTCCCTTCAGCAAGCGTGAGGGTGTTTCAGCATGTACAAGGTAACCACCTGCTCTCGGCTTGCCTCCATCTGTACTTGGTGGTTGTGTGGCTCCTGAAGCTGGTGAAAACTGACATCAGTCAGTGACTTCACTGGGCGGCACTGGTTATGTCGCCCAGAGACGTGGCTCTGGGTCTGCCCTCCTGGAGGAATGCTAGGGACAAGGCACTCAGCCCCCTACTCTGTGCTGCTTCAGCTGCTCCCTTCCTCATCGGTACTTTGGCATTTTTCAAGACCTCTTTAGGGGAGACAGGTTAAAAAAAACCAACAACAACAATAACACTTGAATTTGCCTCCCAACTGCAAGATGACTGGAAGTGCCAAATCATTTTTGGCACCTGTTCAGTTTGCTTATTTGTTTTGCCAGAGCCAGTGTGATAAGTTTCCTTTTCTTCCTCAAGACCATACAAGCTTCCTGTATTGAAGCTGAATCATCTGATGCAGGTGCCTGTAACACTTTTTCTGTGTCACATCCTAATGTTTAGGGAAACCACACATAAGTAGTATGACATGCTGGAAATTGTGCTGCCTGTGTCCATTACATATAGAGGCCTTTTTCTTGCTTGCTCAGCAGCCTGTATGCGCAGGACTCGACAGCCCTCAGCTGCTGCTTTCACCCTCCAGTAGGCTGAACTAGGCTGATGGCTAAAGAAGAGTTGCTGCCAGCCCTGTGGTACCTGGTACAAGGTCAGTGAAGCCCAGCTGGGCTTCATTAATGAGGACTGGCCTGGTGGAGAAAGAGCATTGGCAGGGAGACAGCGGCACTGTGCACCCTTCACAGCCTGAAGCACCAGCTCTGCAGCAAGGGAAAAGCAGTGAGCTAAATGGGGCAGTGAAGTGTCAAAGCTGAACCCAGCTTTGCTGACCCTGCCGTTCTTTCTTTCCATCTCTTCTTCCCTGCAGAAAAGGCAAAAGTAGGGAAGGGGTAAGAGGAGAAAATGGGGATGGGGAAAAAATCTGGCAAAAGGGAAAGTGAAAAGGAGTAACAGAAGTCGGACAAAACCAATTGCATTTCATGTCGGTGTATTAGCTAATGTGCTTGTTTTAGTTCCCATGTTCAAACTGTCCTGGCGAATACACAGAGAGAGAAAGGAAAAAGAGTCCAGCCATTGTTCTGCAGGTGTAAATCAGAGAAGTGGCTGTGATGTGAACAAGCCTGGGTGTCCTCTAGCAGGATCTCAGTGTGTAACCGGAACATTGCATTGGCTGTTAAAAATTACAGGCAACAACCAAACAGACCTAGGAATAGGAATCATCTGTAGGAAACACGGTAAAACCCTAAGATTTTATGTGGGGCCACAAGCAGAATAGTCTTCTAGCCTTGTGTTCATCTGGAATCCTTTCCTGTGCTGTACGTACATCCAACATGACTGATTGTCATAAGATGCTGCAGTGAATACATTTCAAAGGTATTTCTGATACATAACATGTTAGACCCCATGCTCACTGTAATTATTTTCCTACTCAGTTGTGAATCCCAAGTGAACAATATCACTGATTTTTCCAGGCTTTTCCTCAGCCTGCACTATTAGTTCAGCTGTTTGTTGGTGCCATATTATACAAGTCTGCATGAGCATGTGTACTGTGCCCTCGCAGGACTGAACCTACCTGGTGGCTGGGGAAGTTAGAGCAGAATAAACCAAAGGGCACCAAAAAAGACCATTTTGAGTATTAACAAGACAGACTTAGCAGTTGCCTCTACTTGTTGTCATTGTGTCTCTAAAGAGGAATTGGGAAAAGATGGGAGGGAAGAGTGCAGGGAAAGTAGCCTAGCGCAGCTCCTTGTGCCAGCACACTGCTTATGTGGGCTGTTGGGCACTGGGGCGCACCGCCTGGGATGATCTGCCTTCACCCGTGTCACAACACAGGCCAGGGAGCACCTCAGTTAAGTACCCTTCCTCCTTTAGCTATGCCCCGCCACTAGCAGCAATGCTTTTATCACAAGTACTGTGAGAAGTTTCAAGATACCAGTTCAAAAGACACTGGAATGGAACTACCTTCTTATTTTTCATTGTATTAATTTGATCCTAAGCTTGCCGCTGTAGCTCATGGGAACAAGGGAGACTTTTCTTTTCCTTTTCAAATGAAAAATTTGTCTTCTATTTTTTGTTCTTGTTTGTGTGATGGTTTGTTGGTTGGTTGATTTGTGTTTTTTTTTCCCTTCTCTTTGAAGCATCAGAGATTGGCTACAGCTAGAGGTAGGCTGCTGGGTGACTGACATGTGCCAGTGCTCCTACCGCTTCTAAGCAAACCTTCCAGTATCTAGTTGGTGTGTCATTTCCATACATCTGTGCAGGGGTCAAAGAGGAACTTCTCGAGTCAGATTGCTAGGAATTTTTTTATTGTGGTTTTGCCATCTTTTGTTGCCTTAGCCATAGTTTACTTTTTTGGATCATTTGTGTATTTTTGCCTAACAAATCCAGCATTATTTCAGTGGCCTCAGAAATGCCTGTGACGTTTCTTATTCTCCTTTTGTAACACTTTTTTTTGCTTTTTTTAACTTAAAGTCTTAATTTTTTCTCTAGAACGCTAGGGGGGTTCTGCAGTTTCTGGTGTGTGGGACAAATCTTTTGGGTATTGCTCTGAATTCAAGTACAGATTTGGTTGCAGCGGTGGGAGGTCTGCAGAAGATTGAATTAACCCAACATTGTGAAATGTAGTGGCTATATCTTCACATAATGTAACAGCTGGAGGTCTGGCTCCTAGCTAACATATAGGCTGGTTTAAGCCAGCTCCTCACGTGATTTCCGGCTGGTATGAATTGGCCGGCATATTAAGATAATATAGAAAGAGGAAACATATTTGAGACATATTTCAAGCATAGTTTGGCACTGTAAATGGCATCAGTTTAAGGTACAGCTACTGCAAGATGTGGTATAGCTTTGGCTTTGTTGGCTGGCCATTGTAGTTGGAAGAAATTGTGTTTGAACATGATGGTGTGAATAGGTTCCAAATGCTATAAAACAACTTACAGCAATTATGATGTGGATTTCTTAAGGGTCCCATGAAAAAGCAGATCCACTCATCATGAGGGATGTTCATGTTCATGTAATGGACTTGCTTCAGGTGAGGACCATAAATAGCCAGTCTCTGTATGAGTGCATGAAAAGGGAAATATGCCCAATGCTTGTCCTCCTGTTTTTGACCCAGCAAAGGAGAAGGCATAACCAGGTCCTGCTAAGTGGTAACTCAACTGCAGTTCCTTATCTTTTGGGTATAAAATTTTATATATTGGTTTTCTTTTGAATAAATATACAGGTATTAAAGTTGTGATTTAAGGTATGATTTAGTTAATTTGTTGTCAGAAAAAGTTAGGAATGTTGCTTGAACAATAAATCCATTAAGGTAATAACTTCACTTTGGAACAGAGCAATGAAATAGGATTAATGGTCAGCTCTGTGGATGTTAAATAGTAGCTCAAGATTTCCTGCTATAAGTATCTGTTTCTAAAGTTTGGGAAACACGCTATGGAATAAAAATAACATTACTTAGCCAAAGAAACACAGATTAGTTGGAACAAAATACTGCTTTTAAAAACAAGAATTTAGGAATCCTACTATTGTCCTTGAGTTGCCTGCTTCTGGAATGAAGGTTTAATTCAACTTGATTAGAGTTATTGCTACCTAGTGCTTAAGCTGTTTTTTATTTGAATATCTTTTTGAAATATTCTTTCATTAATAGCTTTAAAAATAAGGTGGACTTTCAAAATTTGGAAAGGTTTTGATCGGCTCTAACAGGCCAAATATAAGAAGGGAAGGAATTCCCAGAAGATAAGTATGCCACTGATTTTTCCTTTTCTCCTTTTTATAACTTGTTATTTTTTTGTTCATAGGGGAACCCCCTGACTTTGTTCCCCCACATCAGAGAGCTGACGAGTGCTTTTCTTGGTACAGTACAAGCTTGCAGAGCTTTGTACAAAAGGCAATATTGGCGTAGCTCTATACATGATACTAAGAGGAAGTATGACAGAAATAGCTACTAAAGAAGATAAAATGAGTCAACTGAAAGGCCTATGAGTGTGTGTGTATTTGTAACCTACCATGCTTACAGATCATTTTTGCATCCTTCCGAGTCTTCTAACACGTAAAAGATGTGATTTTTTTTTTATTGTTGAAGCCTATACGCAGTGAAGAATGGTATGAAAGGTTCAGCATCTTCACTAGGTGTGACAAAAAGTGTGGCAATGTACTTCTAGCCGAAGTGTGGCATGCCATATCAATGTGGAATTGCTGAGCTTTATGTTACTGATTCATGAGGTGATACCAAAAGCTCGAGGTGTAGCTTGTGGGAAGTCAAAGCAGGCTCTGCTAGGCTTCCGTGACAGCCTGCCTACTGTCTTTCACCCGGCTCTACCCCATGGAAAGATATTTTCACATCTTGTACCTACAGCATTGCTCATGCAGGGCCCCATTGTGTAAATAGGGATCTTCTATGGAAAACTCTTACTTGAACCCCTGACAGCTGGGTGAAGGGTAAAGAGCAAGAAAAGTCTATTTTCTGAGAGGCAGGGGGGTTAAGTTTGCCACTCCAATGAAGTCACTGACAGCTGCACTGTTAAAAAACCTGGGCAGACCTGACAGTCCCGGCACTTAGTTTGAGATGTTTCCAAACACACCATTCCCTGCCTGTTGCCTCAGAGTGAACAGATGGAAAGTGTTACCAGTGAAGCACGTTTTCATAGGCTTTCTGGTTCTCTTTAGCAAAAGCCGTACAAAAGTCTTCAGACAAATTAGTGCCTGAAGGTAGAGGAAGTCTTTAGTAAGTTTGGAGAACTGCTGACTCAGTCTGTTCTCAAAGCTGCATCCATGGGGACCTATTTTTCTGCCTTTGGCATTTCCACCATGGATGGTGATTCCTTCAGAATCAATTACATTATTCTCAAATGTCATCTTAAGTTTAATGAGTCAAGTTAAATCCAAAGAGTTACCCATAAGCCATAGGTCAGTGAATGGCAGGCACAGCCAATGGAAGTCAATGTATTACCCAAGGAATGATCATATCAAATAAGCCTTATCTCAGCTGGGATATGCACAAATTTGCCCACGTTAAAGAAACAAGAAAACCAAGACCTGATCTCAAATAAACCTGGAATCTAGCTATTTTGCTTTATCTGTAGGAGGATATTTTTGTGTGCATATTTGAGTGATTTTTAGGCTAATTTATTTTTCTGGTGATTTAATTATTCAATATAGAGTCAATGGTAATTAAATCTATACCTATTTTTAAAAGTACGTCAGCTCCCTAGAAATCTCCTTAATCCTGCCTGTGCCAAATTTCTCTGAGTAGGATTCAGGCCTAGTAAGTTAAAAATCTTTTTTTGTGTCTGTAGGACTAGATCACAGAAGGTGCTCACCACTCTACCCTTGATCTAAGCACATATTTATCTTTCTCCAGCCTGATAGCTTCCTTTTCTGCCATTCACTCTGTTCATGCACTTTGCTGTGTGGCTGGAGTGTTTTGCTAGATCACAACCAGCCAGCTCAGCACTTTGTACTATTGAGGTCTTGAGAAGTGTGTTATTCAGGACTGCACTTCAGCAAATGGGCAGCTTTGAGCCTGTGCTGAACGTGCATTGCAGTTCCTGGGTGTTTCAGGGATATCTGCCTCTAAGGGCAGGGTAGTGACCTAAATACATAGTTATGTTCTGCCTCATCCATAATAGGTCTGGCTGCTGTGAAATGAATGAGTTGTGCACACACACCAAGTATTGAAAAAAAAAAACCTGATATCACTATTTGCAGAGGTATCTTTGTATATTCATAAACATTGATGTTAATCAATGCAGAATTTACTTTTTTCAGCACCTGGTGAATTTGAAAACATGCCTTTGCAACCGCTTCACCTGCAGTCCTCCCATAGAGCATATGTCTAAATGTTAAAACTGGTGCATCCCACAGTGGGGATTCCAGGGGGAGAAGTGTACCAAGGACTGCTGTGCTAAGCGGCCATGGAAGACACATGATGAGGGCTCACAAAACCAGCACTGGCTCCCTTTGCTTTGGCTGCTGGATGCAGAAGGGACAGACCAAGCTGAGAACTGCATTTCACCCTTCCATAATCCACTCACCTCTCAGAAAGGTTTCTACCCCTCAGAGAGAAAGAAAAAAGTAGTTGTGCAAGTGAAAAGTAGCATTGAGGTCACAGCTTAGCAGGAAGAACAAATAAAATATTCTTACCTGCTTTGAAAGGAAAACAATCATCTCAGAACCTGCAAGGGCAGGTTTTGGGGTGTCAAAATCTGCTTGACATTCAGGCAGCTGAGACCATATAGCCCCTTGGCTCCTGCTGTCCTCCATCCGCTGCACTGACCTCCACAGCAACTTGTGTCGGGTCAGAAGGAAAATGCCTATTCCGTGCTACACTATGATACAGCAGTCTGCTGTGAATTTGTGGAGTCCTAGCCTGGGCCATCTGGGACAGAAATATTCTACCTTGGGGCTGAAAGGAATTCAGATCTTGATTTGGTCCTACGTGCAAAATCCAGCTTGCAGCTGCAAAACACTGCATCCAAAAGATTCAAACCCATGCATTGCATGCCCAGAACATCATTTTAAAACAACAATAATAATTATTTTAAAATGAGGGTTTTTTTTTTTTTAGGTTTGTATTTCAAACTGGGAAAATACTTAGTTTTCCATTAATCACTTGGCAAGTGTGGTTTCAAAGAAAGCAAGCTGTTTTTAAGTCACATGAGAACTAAAGAAGAAAATGTCTGGAAACTTGTAATTGATTCTTTGTATGTTCTATAAAAGTCAAATATAGCTGAACTAAATTTTTGAAAATCTGTTAGAAAATTTGTTTCCAGGCCTAAATTGTCTCTGCCAAATTTCAGCTCAGAATGAACTTTTATCCTGATGTTGATTTAGAAAAACATTTAAGCAGATGTGTTAATTTAAGTTTTGACATCATGAGGACTATGCGTATGCTGAAAATCAATTGTGTTTAAGTCTTCTGCTATGAAAGGAGGGAAGTCTTTCATGCTGAAAAGAAGATTTTTTTGGAATACTGAATATCCTGATTTTCCATACTTTTATGTGGAGAGTCACTTTCTCCTAGCAAACAAAATATGATGGAATTAAAGATTTTTGCACAGTGGAATAGTACTCCTAATAATTAAGGAAATAATTGGTCAGGATCTTATGTTCTCTGATGGTGAATATAGCCAGGAGGTGTGTACTGCTTAGGCCATGATTCCACGCAGTACTTAGCACATGCTTAAATTTCATTGTGTAGAGAGTTTGCTGAATGGATGGCTTCAGAAAGATTACTCTTGTGCTGTAAGTTTAGTACCTGTTTGAGAAGGAGGCAGTTGAAGCTATAGTCTCCTAAGACAGGGAAGAGCCCAGCTTTTCAAACGAACTTAGTACAGACAAATCTGAAACGAGCAAAGAGGTTAGATGCGGCCATTCCAGAGAAAATAGGCACTCAGATACATGGGAAGAATGAAGTCTTGGAAGAACGTTTATTTAGTGGTATGTGACTAGCCAGGGCAGATTTTAAAGGTAAATACTTGGAATTAGTCTAATTCAGAGCCCACTGAGGTCTCTCTGACTTCAAAAGGCTTTTGCGCCAGCCCAGGGTGAGTGCACAGCTGACCTGTCTAGCCTGGGCACTCACACTGGAGAATCTGTGCAGTTTCTTCTCTTTGCAAAATCTGGTCCTCTGCTCTGGGCAGAGAGAGTTAGAGCTTCTGAGACTGCGTCAGGTCGACCGCTGGGATACCTCTAGTAGGCCTCTTCAGTACCCCTGCTTTTGTCGCATTCGGACCATTGCCTGCAGTGTAGTAGGTAGGTAGATTGATATACATAAACCATGATACATGAAAATTTTCTGGTCATTTGTATCGCCAGAGAAATTACTCCTTACTTCTGCACAGAAAATATAGGGACTATTCACAGCTAGCCCTCAATGCAGCAAGCCAATTCACTTCCATACCAGTGTGTTATTTTTGTATGTATCGCCTTTTTAATCAGAAAGTAATAGACATTATTAATTATTTTTTGCGTTCACACATGTCATGACGTCACCAGTTTGTGGAGCAATATGCACACTTCTGGTACTTTCCTCTTAAAAGAAGGGGCTGTCGAGCCATCTCACCTTTGGGCTGATCATTTGGTCCCAGTGCCAAAGCAATACTAACGCAGCTTCTTGTGCCCAAGGCTGTGGGAAGGCGCCTGCGTCCGGAGAAGTCTAGCTGAAGGCCCAGTCAACTCCTCTTTGTCTTTTCCCCTTATAGGATGCCTCCTCCTATCTCTACACTGTTACTCATGACATGAGTTTTGCAGTGCCTTCCTTACAATTCAGAGCCATTAGTATGATAGCTGGGTCAGACTTGGTTTATTTACGCAGACTGACAGAATGCAGCATCTCCTAAATAGTCTGTCTGGGGTTTTTGGTCATCTCAGTGACTTTAGTTGAATTTTCTAAAACTATTCATGAATAAAGCAATGCAATATTCGAGGGTATGCAATGGCTTAGGCTAGTAGGATGCTTCCTAAAGGAGAATGACAATAATTCATATTTCCCCCCTGCTGATGGATTTTGCTTATATTGTGGAAAGAGATCTTTTGTGTTGCAGTTCAGAATCACCTAAGAAAATACAATGAACTCTTCGCATCTTCACAGATCTTCCCACTTTCATAGGGAGAATGGTGTCATCTACCTTTTTTTCTGTTGTTGTTCTTTAGCTTTTCAAAATTTACTATGATTTGCAAAAGTGAGAGAGGCAGGAACAAAAAATAAAGAAATTCTGTAGCTTTAAGTGCTGTCAGTCTTTCAAAAAGAGTTTTTGAAGAAGTTAAAGGACAAAACCCTGAAGAATAGAAACTGAAGAGGTGGAGAAGGGCAAGGACAGTGCTTGTTTTATCTGAGAAAAGAAAAAAAAGTGGAGAAAATCAAAATGTTGAAACATTCGTGTTTTGGAAAGCTGGGATCGTTTCTGGTTCGAACCTTAGTGAATGGGGACAATTCAACATTTTTTCCATAAATTTACTACTACAAGTTTGAGCAGCGTGAAGGAGAGCACTCCCTGGCCTCAACAATGCAATTTAGCCATACAGAGGCGAGAGGAGAGGGAGTGACCCTGACCCGCATGAGCAGGGCTGAACAGGAGAGCAATCGGTTTTGTAATATTGATACTGAGCAATACAGACATAGTTTACAGAGTCTTTTCAGCTGACTTGATTCATTTCAGCTGCACTGATAATCTTTAAATCAAGATAGTGAATACCTTTAAAATATATCCTGTCTCAGTTATCAGGTATTGGTTTGATGCAGGAGAACGGTGGGGCGAGCTCCTCTGTTAGGTAGGATATCAGATTGACCCCTCTGAGCCTCAAAATGTTTTAGCTCTGCTGGCCACTGAAACATCTCCAGATAATGCTGACTTTTAGCTACCATCTGGACTTCATTTGAATCTAAAGTCAGGATGGAAAATTCTGAGTAAACGCTCGGACCCAAATGCCGAGGCTGGAAAAACAGAACCCACCATGCTTGCAACAGGGTAGCTATTCCACTGCCTGCGAGCACTTAAGTTTCTCTCTCACAAGTGAGAAACCACCCACAGATTCGTAAGTGTTTCATGTTTTTTTTTTTTCCCCCCAGGGTAACCAGAAAGGCATGCGTGGATTATCCTTATAACAGACTAGATGGCAGAAACAAAATTGTATGTGTTTAGCAAACAACGTATTTTGAAATTAAACATAATGTATTTTTTGAATTCTTGCTTGGATTTCTTGCTAAATTCAGCAATAGTAGCACATACTAATTTTTCTGGTCAGCAAAGAAGTTTAAAACATTGTGCTCTTCTATCTGCAGCTACAGGTATCCAGTGTTTATATTTTAGCTCTACTAATTAAAAATAGATAAATAAAAAGAGAGTGATTGGAATCTAAGCAACAGTACTACAAAACTGCATGAATTAATTCTTTGAAGAGGAGGGCCTTTTCCTGAGTGCCAGTCACTGTGGGTTTCTTCAGTGGCTAGGAAAGGAAGTGTTAACCAATGTTTGCAGCAAGTCCTGCGTGCTTACTGCTAGCAATGGCAGGTTTCTACACAGTGTTTATATATGGTTATGCGTAGAGATGGGCGAACCTCAAAAGGTTTTGGAGGTTCAGTTCAGTAATCATTAAAGTACCTGAAAGGCTGATTGCTTATCTGAGCAAAACCCTAAAGCCAGCTGGGAGGCTCCTCGGCAGAGGTTCTTTCTTCCCCTACGACTCTTACCAGAGCGCGATGCTCTGGAGACCTCCTGGGGAGGAGCAGGATGGCTTTCAGGGAGGCTTTATGGAGTATGGCAGGAGCAGGATGTCTTTGATGTGGGTCCTCATGGTGTGGCTTGTTGATGGAGACCACTAAATCAGGTCTCACAGCTGCATTGCTGAACTAGAGCAGATGGCAGCTCTGCAAGGACAGCAGTGGGTCTCCTTAACTCTATGCTATAGGAAAGGTCGCCGTTTAAGGGTGGCAATTAGGAAAGGAAAGGGGTTTCCTGGCCCTTCCCCTGTACCGTGAGTGATGGCCTGAATTTGAATTATGCTGAGATAAGAGATGTGTCATACTATTACCCTGCCATAACCCATCTCTTGATGGTTCGCTGCCTCCAGCAGCTGCTGGGCAGGGTAGAGAGCACGGCTGATGGTGCTGGTGCTGCTGTGGGGCTCCCGTCTGCGGGAACCTTGCACAGAAGGCCCTCTGGGGAGGTCCTGCAGCTCAGAGGACGATGAGAGGCTCCTCTTCCTGGCTAGGGCTTAGCACAGAGGCATCCCCAGGAAATTCGTCCTGTGCTGCCCTTGGAGCTGGGTTGGGGCTGAGTTTAAGAGCACTTCTGCTGCATGCATTTGCATGCCTAACTGGCCTTACAGTCATGGGGAGGCAGATAATTTCCAGTTTGCTCTTTGCATATAGACACCTAAATTGTGCCTGTGTCCCACCTCTGTTGCCTTTCCTTGTTAGGCACCTTGCAGGGCTGCCCAAGAGGTTCCCTGACTACCATAGCAGGTCAAATGAGTTTCTAACAGCATCAGGGCACTGAAGGCTCATTTCAATCTACCTGTACTCCCTGGCTCAGCTAGGCTAAGTAACAGTGCAAGATGAATTTTTAGTCAGTGTGTGAAATGAAGGTGTTAAGTAAAAAGCCTAACTGACCTTCACAAAAGTTTCTTTTGGTGAATAATTAATTGTGTTTCTGTTCCTCAGTATTAACAGATCCTTTTGGAGAGATACCTATTCCTATGAGCTCTTTGCAGTGATATAAATTTGACTAGATTGTCCTTGTTACTGCTTTCAAACAAAGAACAAGTATTGCTGTCTTGGTTTTTAGAAGTTAAGCTGGACATATGTTGCCAAGTGCTTGGGAATTCGGGAAGGCTGTAACGTTTTACTTTGATACTTGCTGTTTATGATCATTATGACTCATGTTCCAGCAGGAGTCGGAGGTCACAGCTAAAAATGAGGATCCCGTTGTGTACTTTTAGTGACGTTCAGACCCGCTCCACAAACATGCAATCAAAATAGATCAGATAGAGAGAAAGGGAGCATTAGTCAGAGCCTTGAGACAGGAGCTGAGCTGTGAGTACAGTGAGTACAGTACATATCTGGCACAGGACACTGCTGCAGAGCTGGGAAGTAAAGTCAGATTTCACAAGACCATCCTTCTTGTTGACATTCCAAGTGTTGTAGAAAAGTATCAGTGTAGTAAGTGTCAGTGCTGGCACCCATTTGTCCAGCACACAAGTAATTCTGGCTGTTTCCTAAAGAAAATGCAGAAAAAGCTAGAAATGGGTGTTTTCCTCTCTTTTGCTTTTATCTCAGAGCAGAATAAATCTTCAGCATCTTGTATCTACATGGTATAGGTTAAAATAACACCACTGTAGCCATAAAGTTTTCTACTAGTCTGTGAGGAATATTTCAGTAACAACATAACCAAAATGTATCTGTTTATTTTTAACTGATTCCATTGTTTCTGTGTACTGCTCTGCAGAGTAAATATTACCCAAGAATGTGAATATTAGCTGGATATTAGTTATTTTCCAAGAGAGAAACTTTCCAACTGTTAGAAAACTTTCCTGGTCATTCATTTTTTCATCTCACTCTTTCCTCACCAACCTTCCTGTAGTAACTATCTGTAGTAGTTTTAGCTGTGTCTAGCATTCTAATGCATTTTCTGGTGTCCAGTTGACTATTGATCTCTGGTATGGCCAAGGACCATTTGCACTTCACTTCTACTTGAGCTATGGAGGTCAAGCAGGAGCCTAATCCCAATTATAGCCACAAAATCTGAAGTCATCTCATACACTCGGTGGAATTAGGCCAGCTGCACATTGTGACTGACCAGATCCTGACCAGGAGTCTCTGACTACGATGAATTGTTGTTTCAGAGTTCCTGGAGAGTCATCTGTAATGCCTCAGGGTTTCTCTATGTTGGCAGAATTGCATGAAATCTACCTCAAATAATACCTTTTTTCCCTTCAGCTGATATGCGATTCTTGCAGCAGGGTTTGTGTGGAGCATGTTTTCCAATGCTTGTCTGGTACACTAGGAGGATAAAGTAATTGGGGACCGAGGTGCACATTCTTGGCTGATTGGGGTATTGGATGACATTGGACATGTACCAGCAGAGTCTACTCTTAAAGTTTAAAAAAAAAAAATCTGACATTTGCATGACCCAGTGTGATAGCATGCAGGATAACAGTGGCAAAGGAAGTGAGTCAGTGTCTTAGGGAACAATGAACCAGACAGTGGTTCGGCACCATGGGAACGGTACACTTTAGGATGTCATCTGCAAAAACACCTCATTAAGTAGACCACCATAGAACGATGACGGCAAAGGTAATATTTTCAATTATCTAGAGGAACTGGGAACACAGTTCCCGCTGAAAACCTCCTAACCTCGCTTATGGAAAAGTAATATCTTGATTGACATTTTGCTTTAGAGCAGGATTTTCAATCAGTTCTCTTGTCGATCAGTTCTCTTTTTATTCCAACCCCAAAAATGCCTTCTCGATCTGGTGTATCAGAGATTCCGTGCCCCTGGAATAAACGTCATCTAGGAAGACTCTGCTTCCTGCTTGGAATTTGCCATGGCACCGCTGTGAAGTAAGATCACAAGCCCTTGCTGGGACCCAAGAGCAGCTGTTGCTCAGCACTGCAGCACAAGGCAAGACATTGGTCTCAGTCCAGGCCTGATGTAAGCAAGTATTGCATGGCTTGCAGTATTGTTGAATTTGGCCTATTCTTATTATTCAGGAACGGACTGTGCTGCCTACTTGGCTGTCCCACTCCTTCATCCTAAGCCAAAAGACGCTAAGACTATTTGTGGAATCTGGAAGTGAAATCCTGACCCTCTTCAATGCAATGGGCATTTTGGTGTTGACTTCAGCAGGGTGAGAATTTCACCCTGAGTATCCCAGATGTCAGGAATACTTTGTGTTTTTTGTGATTCTCTGTGGAAGATGTTAGATGCTCTTTTCCTTAGCTCTGCTTCTCTGCTAGTATATAAGGGACTTGCTTGGATTATTTTAATTGGCAAATACATTTTTCCAGTGTCTGTAGCAGAAATAGTTCTGTCCATGAAGTGCCAGCCTAAGTAGCTCCTGTTAAGTAGCCCCTCTGCAATCCTGCAGTTAACACCAGTTGTTACTGCCAGACCCCTCCGCATGGGTTGTATAAAGTTCAAGTTTTTGGTGGCTGCTGTTGTTCTACTGGAGTTTTTATTTCTGGAGGTGAAGTCTGCGTCTTGGGTGTAAAACAGGAAAGGTGAAATCCTGGCCCCAGGGCAGGTGAAGGCAAAACTTCCATGGGTTGTGGCGAGATAAGAATTTCACTTAAGTCTGAAGAGGGCAAACAGATGATACTATAGGCCTGACATATGCTAACTCTTGACATTGCCTCCTCTGATGTTGATCCAGGAAGCATCAGGTGTGTGTGTTTGTGGGGAGGGAGTGGTTTCCAACAGGCAGTGCAGAGAGCTCCAGAGCTTTGAAGCATTTCCATGCTGAGGCCAGGGTAGGAAGAAGGACATAGTCTCAGAAGCAGGTGAACTGGGTTCAAGTATTATGCTGGGCTTCAGGAGAGTTGAATTAAATCCTGGCTGTCATCTGGACTCCTAGCATGACTTAGGGCAGTCACTCCAGACCAGAGTTTTTAAGGTATATATATCTTCATGGATACTTCAGAAGTGCATTAGAGTCCCAGTTTTTGGTGAGATGTAAAGAATTTAGAAACCTAGAGCCTTGAAAAATTTTCAGGAAGTCTATCCGCTTCTTACAGCATTTAAATACTTTTGTAAATGGGTTAATAATAAGGTGTTTATATTAAATACCTTAATATTTCCACAGACCTGGCTTCTTAACCCTTAGTTCTACACCTCTGAACTGGAGATAGTCTTTCCCTTCTCTCATCCCATGCTTGCCTGGTCTATGTTAGAGAATAAAGTGGCCCAAAGACCCTCCTGACATTTGCATGACCCAGACGTGCTCTGACATTTGCATGACCCAGAGGCTTTCCAGCAGTGTCTCATGTCCGTACAACTGACTGTCTTCCCGTATCATAAACCTCAAGCTGGTTCAGGTCCATGATGGTGAGAGCAGTCAGTAGCCCGTGGTGTGGTCATTGTCAGGAAGACCAGGAGGTGGCATGAACCAGGACTGCGCCCCCAAGCATGCTAGCCTGTAGATATGTGGCCGCCACCTATGGTCCCAGGGCTTCTGGTCCTCTTGGCTTATTAGCATTGGTGTAGTCTTTGTAAATTCTCTAGGGAAGGACTATGAATATGTGCAGAGGGGTAGGCAGAGCCACCATCTCAGTGGAAAAAGGGATCATCAGCTTCCATGGTAAAGGATTCATATTCTTATGTGTAAGAGAATGCAGGCGCAGTATAGAAATACTTGGAAGCGAGCGTTTTCCAAAATACTTTTGTTTTTTTGGAGCACAAGTCTCATTGCTCCTAAAATCTCCCAGATTATATATACTGTAGAAAAAGTGATGCTAGGAATACTGACTTTTTGGTGGGTATGGTTTAACTGTAAAGTCCTTTTCCTGACCTGAATATGCAATCCATTTATCAGCCTTTCGGTATTTCTGGCTGGACATCAGGGTGGTCTGTGAAAGAGTTTTAAGAATCTCTGTGGTACAGTTATTGCATCCTATTCTATAAATGTTCACCGAGAATCATAGAATTATTATTATTATTATAATTTTAATTGTTAGGTAACAGTGCTCATTCCACAATGTTTTGTGTGCCCAGTTTCCAGATGAATTAAAGGCTCCTTTCCTATTTGGTAGTGTTTTGTAACAATTAATCTTATTTTTTTAAACATCAGCACCTGCTCCATGACAGCTTCCCTTCTCCCTCCCCCAATTTCTGACACAAGTAATTTATTTATCAAGGTTTTATTGTATTTTGTAGCTGAACTTACCTTTGAAAATTTGTTGGAGAGGACCTAAATAAATCAATAGTTCACTCAGCAACACCATTAATGTGGTTAATAAAACAAATTTTATAAATTTGTCACAGACCTTGAAAGTGCTGCCAAAACCTTTTAAATCCAAAGTACTACTTTTCTTCCACACTTCCCTCCCACCATGCTGGTCACGTTTTCTGTTTCTACACTAGGGTGGCTACAACACCAAAGCAGGTTTTAGTTCTTCAAAATATGGTAAATATACAATATTTTCAAAAGTAAGCCCTAGGTCTGTTGCCCAGATGGCAACATCCTGTAAAACCTGCCAAGTTCACTTCTGTAAAACAATTTATAGTCTTTAATTGGACTGGAGTGGAATTAAGGACTGGAATTAAGTCAGTAAGCTTAAAAGAAAAAGAAAAAATAGCCTATTTTATTGCTTTTGACAAAAAGGAAAGTAAGATTTTAGGTCTTGTTCATATACAAACATTGTACTCTTTTTATGCTACGAATAATAACAGAAAGCCCACTCAGTTCAGGTTCAGTTATTCCACTAGGAAGTACCTTTATAGAAATAGCTATTTCCTGTGAGGGAAGGGAGATCCATTTGCCAGTAGAGTTGTGTCTATGCTACAGAGTATATTGGTCAAGTGAGTCTGATTAAAAGCAAACGCTCACGACCCCAAATAAATCAGTTGTACCATTATGGAAAGTGAGTGCGCTGGAGGATCCATGCAATAAAGAATTGATTAGAAAATACATTTTCAATCACAATTGAAAATGCAAATCAGGGACTGGGCTTTGGCATGTTAACTTGCTATTCACGTTAAATGTGGAATAGAAGCATCATCTCTGCTGAGCTCTTCCTTGATTCTCTGCGGGTTCTTAGAGACATCGGCTGCTGCAGTTTTCACCAGGGCCTACGGAAGTGCACTTCAGTTTGAGTAGAGAGAGATTTTCGTGAGCGGTTCGTATCTTCTGTACCTAACCCAAGCAATCTGTTTTAGAGCAGAGCCCTAATTGTCAGTGGGAGGTAATGAAGATGAAATTCTGTATTTCATCGCAATAATGCAACCTCTGTGTGGCTGCTTCTGCTCGCCTTGCTAAAGTGTTGTCCTCTGCCAGTCCAAACTTTCTATGTGGCTAACTTTCAGCCTCTCCAGCCAGCCATCAAGACTGCTGTGTGGTTGGCAGGTCCCTTTGCAAAGCCCCACGTGCAGTGAGGAGTGTGAAGCTGTACCTGGCTACTCCAGTCTTGGAGCCCATTGTGGAAGTGCTTCCACACATATCTTTGCAGAGCATTGTGTGCTGCTGTAGAGCGCTTTAATAGCAGTCTTTCCACTGGTTTCAGCGGGAGCTGCACTGTGTTCAAAGACTGCGGAAACAGGCCCATAAAGTCTATGGCAAAATCTCGGGTGCAGACAGTCAAAACCATTAATAACAGGCAACTTGAACTGCAGCTATAGACGGGAATGGGACAGTCTGCAGAATTCCCCTCAAGGCTGTTAATATCTGAATAGCTCTAGTGTTATCTCTTTCCAGTGCTCCATGCCTGATCCATTAAAGCTTTTATGTCTTTCCACTGAACAACCAGCTGATCATGAGCAACAGGATTTTATTTTAATTTCCCGATGGGGTTTTTGTTTTTCTTGAAAAATAACTAAGACCAGAAGTATTTTCCAGCTGGAAAACGAAACCTGTCAGTTGGAAATTCTGACTAGATCTAGCTAGACACCTGTATAATATTTCGGATGTATTATGTGGCTGGAAAGGAGCATAAAGGTGCAAAGAAAATGGAAGGGGCAAGAGAAGAACTTAAGGAGACCATTATGCTTATAGCTGTTTTATATTTTTCTCTGATCTAAATAAAACTTACTTTTCAGCAAAGGAAAAGGTCAAGGGAAAATAATATTGAACAAAATAAATTGGAATATTGAGTGACAATGGAATTCATGCTGAATGTGCTGATGCTGTGCTGAAACCAGTGGCATCCATGTGGACCAGTGCTGTCACCACAGGAGAGGATGATTTCAGGAAAAGCCACTGGGACTCACATGTTGCCGTAAGTCAGAGGATTTGCCTATTGTAGGGAGTTCCAATTAACAGACAATCTGTATTAGCTCATTTATTTTGGCTAGCAGGGGAGCAGAAGAGACAAAGGCAGAAGAGGCATATGGCAGAAAGCTTTGGTTAGTTTGCCTCAGCCCACCTCTCCTTTTCTCACTTCTCTCTAGTGGGCCGTATACAGCGGTCTTGCTCTCTCCCCTGGTTCACTGTCGCTATACCTGGAGGCTGATTTTTTTATATAAGGAAAAAATGGATATGAAAATATGGGGGTTTTATCCTTCATGACAACATTCTTTTGAATGTAGCTAGTCTACTTACGATACACATACTGTTTTTTGTTAATGGGTAAGAAATAATAATGTATCCTTAAAAGGCTCTGGGTGTCTCAGGAAAGCTGCTTCACTATACAGTTTCTAGGAGTTGGGAAAGGTGGAAAAAGGCAAACAAAAAATAGACCTTAGACCTAATTGACTTCTTCCTTCTAAGTTCCATGAGAAAATAAAGCAAGAATTTTGTAAAAATAGTCATAGTAGAATACAAGCTATATAAAACCTACTCAAGCACTCACGTTGGTCATAAACATTAAACTCTGACAAAATGTGTTACCCACTTTGTTAAGGTTCCCAAATATATTTAGGGAATTTGGAGCTTTCCTGTAGTGGTGGTGCATGGAAATGATGCAAAATTCAGCTTTGCTAGTTTTACTTCTCTAAGACTGAGGGCTTTTTTTAGTGTCAGTATTTGTTTGAATCTGAAATGTGAAGAGAATTTGAGGATTCAAAAGCACTGTGGGTTGAAACTGAAGAAAATATTTGTACTGCCTGCTGTGACCTGAAATCCCTAAACTTCGCACAGCTGTAGAAAGAAATCCATTTTGGAGTCTATTATGTTCAGACATGAATATAAAACACGACCTCTCAAGTGCATGTCCCAAGAATGAGGAATTAGGCATTTAGGGAATGCATTCCCAGCAAATATTATTTATACCTTAATTCATCAAGCAAGTGAAAGTAAATAAAAGTCTGGGCAGAGATTTTTTGTCAATTTGTACTCAGCTAATATGGTTATGATGTATTAGAAGCATAATATGGAGGGCAGAGAGAGGATTTCCCCAAGCCCTGCACTGGTGCTGGAAGAAGGACTGAATCTTATCCTGTGCCTAGCACTCTGAGTCTCCAGTTGCAGCTGGGGCCTCTTACTGAACGTTGTCCTCGTCCACATCCAAGATAAAGCTAAAAATAATTGTACCTGGATAATGAACTATGAAATAGTTACAAAACATATTCTAAATTATAGCAAAACCAGCATGGGTCGAGAGATTAACTGCAGTGCCAAGACCTAAAACAACTGGAATAATCTAGAAAGAAAATGCTACTTTAACTTGTTATTTCCATGGTTTAAAAATATGCCTTCTCACTGCTGAGTCCTTGGTGTTGGTGGTCGCATTGCGTCCTGTTGTTAGCACCTGGAACCAAGCGGAGAAAATCCCATTCTTGGCCCGTAGAAGCTAATGCTTCGCATCAGCGTGTTGTTGCCAAATTACACGGAAAGCGTTCTCTTGCCAGGTCACTAGAAATTAGATTAATTGTAGCACAGGAACCACAGGGAGGGGGGAAAAAGCAGTGTTATGCCTCTGAATATCACTGTACGCCTTGATTGTACAACAGGAAAGTTAGCCTGAAATAGAAACACCAGACCGCGCGCACAAGTATTTCCAGTGTGTTCATGGCTCCTTGCTAGTGGGAGTATGGAACGAATCAGTGTGCTGATGCAGTAACCACAGTGGCCATAGGGCAACCATGGCAAAAAGGGGGTATGACTGACATAAATCAATATTAATCAAGTTCTCCACTATTAGTTTATTGTTCTCTGACAATGTAGTTTGAATCTGAGCTTCACTCACAAGGGCTACACATGTGAACATAAGCTTTGCTTTGTCTGACAGCACCACTTTGAATTACATTTTCTTTCTCTAAAACAATTTTCGCTCACAGAGCACAGCCTGGGAAGGGTCCAACTGCAGCTTTTTAGTGGAGGTAAGAGATGCAGCCTGGCCAAGCGTTTTGTGCAAGTACAGAGCTGTATTGTATCTAGCCCTTGCTGGAGGGCAGAACTGTGGAAATTGCCTTGCACCTCACTTTTTCCGTGTTGCCATGTTGCACAGCTTTGCAGGAGACAGACATGATTTTCCAGCAGGTCTGACACCCTCTGAGGGCAGTACAGGAGAGAGTGGCCCATCTGAGCGCACAGTCTCAGCTGCCCTACATCAGGGTAAACTGACCCTGCAGGAGGCAGCTCCCTTTCGTTACCTGGGCTCATTGCTTCCTTACCTTTTCCCCAGGAGCAAGGTTCCTGGTGCAGGAGGCAGCAATGATGGGAGATTCCCACAGCAGCAGTTCCTTTGATGCAGGGTAAGGGTACTTTGTTCTCAAGTTCAGGTCTCCTTTCTGCAAGGAAAGCAATGCAAACATGCCTGAGAGACCCTTACCTGCTGTGGTTTTGTTATAACACTAACTTTGGAAGCCTTGGAGAACAGATAGACTTTGCACCATGTCTGAGATCATGTCAGGCCAAATTTGGGGCACAAATTAAGGAGCTGAGGGTATAGGAGTGAGAATTACCTGCCAGCAGACGCTTTTTCTTTTAGTCCAGGGGCTTTCAGTTTGGATGCCTAATCAAACCTTCACCACTGAGGTACTGCAATCAGGGCGCAGAATAGTCTCCTCCTTTTTTTCCTCTCTCTGCTTTCATATGTGATAATGAAAATTTCACATGTGATATGTGAAAATTTCCGTTTGGGTTACAGCCTTTATGCAATTTTTACTAGGGGTAGTTAATACAGTTAAATGAACTTAGTGAACAAACCGCTTCATCGCAGAACATTTTCTCATGTGAAGGGGAAGCCATGTGTGGATTTTTCAACAACTTTGGTCATTTCCTCTGTGCTAGGAGTGGGGTTTTTCTCAGGAGAATTCAGTTCACTGCTCTAAGCTTTTCCATTGATTTTACCAGGAGTGAGTTAGGCCAAGTCCACGTGCTGCCCGGTTGGCTCTTCCCCGTGAAAGGCTGGAGAGGTGACGTGGAGGTACTCTACTGAGTGCACTGGACTGGGAGGCAGGAGACTGTGTTCTCCACCCTGTCATTCACCTGCTGGACAACATGGGCAAGTCACTACCCTGTAACTTTTGATTAACGTTTGATGCCTAAAATGATGTCAAGACAACTTACTTTCCTATCAGATAGTGTTTTGAGAACTACAGGTAGAAAGTGCAATACACAGCATAAGGCAAGTTTTTCAATTTTATAACATGCTGGCATTTCCACCCGTGGGACATCTGTTTTAAGCATCTGACAGAGATAAGAAGCAGGGAGAAATATATGGCAAGTAATGAGTGAGTGTTCCATGTCTTTGTGTCTCAGTGTTTGTCTGAGAAACAGGTGTTTCACACGTCTTCCCACAAATAAACCATCATAAAGTAATAACGCCAGCACGTAGTGAATAAAAAAGGTCATTAGGACTATAGAAGGAGACAAGTGCTTGAAACAGAGATAAATATCAAATATTCATTAACAGTTATATCTCTCCTATATATCTCTCCTAATGTCTAGCCAAATTCTCATATGTTGTCCTTCTCCCACATTGGGAATTTAGCTCGAGTAAGAAATTGAATATTTAGCTTATACAAGTCTTACCTGGAATAGCACAAATAAAAATCTTCTTTAGTCAAATTTAACAAAGAACAATTTTGGAAAATTCTTCATCCATCATGGCAGATTAATAAAATTGTTTCTCAAGGCACAAAGGTGCAAAGTTTTGGAAGAAAGCTGTGGTCCAAGTCAGTCATTACAATGTGCTTTGTCTGAGGAAGATAATCAAAGTAGTTCAGTGACAGGATTTAGTTATTCATTTATTTATTTATTTATTTATTATATATGCTTACAGTATGGTTTACTTGGGAACACAGGCTTCATTTAACCTATGTGTGTCTTTAAAGAAATCAAAATACTTTCTGTTGACTTTGGCCATGAGCAGTATCTGTGGAGCAATCTCTCATGCAGCTGTGGAAAATCCCTCAAGGTTAGCAACTTTCAGATGCAGAGTTACTTAAATGGTATAGGATGCCTTTGAAAAAACAAGTGATTGTCCAAGAGCAGTCAGCATATGGGTATAATATTAGAGCCGAGATGGGAGCAGATGGGAAGAGAGGAGTATCTTTCAAATAGAACCATTATATTCTTCCCTGTTTTCTGCAGAAAATATTTCCTGTGCTATAAAAAGAAAGAATGACTAGTGTTTAACAGAAAGCCCTAATAGAACAAATACTTCAAAGACACCTTGGGCTTGCTAGTAAATTCATGCTACCCCCTGTCAACGACAGTAGTTGAGACTGTTGTTCAGCAGTTTACATCAGCACACACTTATCCTTTTTTGACATCAGTCTGTGATTCAGGAAGCTATTGAAGCACATGCCTGATTTCCAGTACATGAAAAGTCCCATTGATTTCAGTCTGCAATATAAAACTAGTAACTATCATAATGATTATGATGCATTCCTGAATCCTAGACCTTCCATGATTGATAGTCTAATGTGCCCGACTATATTTTATCACATAAACAGCTTCCTTCTTACAAAGAAAACACAACAGCTGATTTATTGCCTGTAGTTATAGCTCTAGTTTGTTATTCAAAACTTTTCTTAGGTCTAATAATTTAAAGGTCTATCTGATCACCTCTTGCATCCTATTAAAAGCAGTCTACAAATGCCAGCTGTGTGCATAAAATCACATGCCTTTTCCACTTCCTGTAGGTTTCCTCTAAATCTTCAGTGCAAGTGAACACAGGCTGTTTCACTAAGCACAGGCTTAAATTTGGTCCTGGGTTTTTTATGAGGATGAATGTGTACTAATGGTTCCTGCGTAACAGATGACGCTTCTGTAGTATTGGAGGCCGTGAAAAATTAAAGCATGTATCAAGTCTAACTGTTGCAGTTTTAGAAAAGGGGTATTTTTATGGCTGAATGTTTTTCTTAACTGAAACACAGAAAATGCATGCGCGGTAGACTAGCAAATAAGTTCAAAACTTCATAATTAACTGGCTGTCAAAAATTTGGAAGCAAAACACAGGAGGTGGTTAGGAAATCAAAGTATGATGTGTTTTTAATCACAAAACACAAGGAAATTTTAAAAATTTATGAGTAATAAATCTATATTGTTGGTACCAAATGGCTCCCTTTGCAGTCCTTTAATGTAACACCTGCGCTTCCTCTCTGTGAATAACGGCCCATTTTTTGACTGCCTGAGGAGCAGTTCAAGAGTAGGTTTGCAGGCTCAAGAGAACAAAGCCAGGTTCCCAGACTGAGCTCTGACTGCACTTTAGGATTCCATTTACAGTCTGTTTGGTTTGTAATTCAAATCGCTCCAGCCCAGAGTTAATGTTTAGACCACAGCCACCTGAAATTTGCTTCAGGGCTGAAGCCCAGCCAGATTGCAAATGGAGGAAACGCTTGAGGTTTGCTAAATACAGTTAATAGGGGATTAGAGGCTGTGTTTTTTATGGTAGCACAGGGAGGTCTGTAATAGAGAAATATTAAAATGCAAATACACAACTTCAGCCACGCTGAGGAGGATGCAACTGATTGCATTACAGCCATCTAATAGCTATTCTTTCTTTTGTTAAACAAAGGAAAAATTTGAGGAAGAAGATGACAGGGTTCTGGTATACTGTTTGATGAGCAGTGGCTTACTACAGCTACTGCTGGTGGGTGGGAAGTGACCCAATGGCTGGCTGAGTGGGCTGTGAACTGTAAGATGTAGGAGATACCACTCTTTCTGCTGCTAATTTGATGTGTGCACAGAGACTTCAGCAAGTCCTCAATTCTGTTTTCCGTTTGCTTTTTTCCAGCCCTGCCCGCTTAGCTCCTTGGATGTATGACTGCATTTCACTCTGTGTGTATTCAGTGCCTTGCACAGTGACGTTTGGTGCCACTATCATATGAATATTTACCACTGCACTATAAATCACGGAACTGCAGAAATAGAGAGCTGAAAGGAACCTTGGAGGTCCTTTAGCTGGATGAAACAGGATCAAGTGTAGCTAAGCCATACCCACCAGACATTTGTCTTAATATTTTCTTTAAAACTCCAGTGAAGGAAATTCCACATTGCTAGGTTGCCTGTTCAAGTGGTATTTATCTAAACTTTGTCTGAATAACTCCAGTGAAGGAGATTCCACATTGCTAGGTTGCCTGTTCCAGTATTTCATCGCTGTAACTGAAATGTTTTTCTAGTATCTGACCTAAGTTGTCTTTGCTAGAGATTATGCTGATTCCTTCTCTTGCCTCTCCCGCTATGAAGAACAATCAATCATTGCTCTCTTCTTAAAATTCCCTATATACTGGAAGACTCTTGTCACATTCATTCCTCAGTTTCTTCTCTTCCAGACTAAACAACACCCAATTCTTTATCCTTCCCTCAAATGGCAGATTCAGAACTGCAGCTGGCCATTAGAGGGATCTCTATATTGCCAGAAATGTCTGTTGCCTCTGAGGTCTTTGAACCTCCATCTTTCAGTGGTATCTGCAGAGCCAACAGGATTTATCTGTCTGGAACTCTTTGCAAATTTAGTCCACAGATTAAGAGGTTCAAAAGCTGGTGTGGATGTAAGAGGGACCTTGCAGCTGGTATTGTTAGAAAATTAGCATCAGAGGACTCTTGCTGATTCCACTGGTTTTATGGCTTGTGTGTGTGTGCAAGCAAGCATCTTTTAGTTTGACAGAACTAGATTTTAAAGGATGAGTTTCATTAAGAAAAGGACTTTCCTGAAAGAAGGAACATGAATGGGGAAAAGCATTGCAACTTGGAATGAGGAGGTAAGCCTTGGGCTGGAGTGAATAAAGAGGGGAGGCAGACAGGATGGAGCAGTGGGAACCCCTTTGTAGACATGTACTTGCTCTGAGAAGCAATCGTCTGCTAGAATTCCCCGTGACCTGAACTTCCAGAATTTGAAAGCCTTTATTGACTTTTCTGCTCCTCTCCTCTCCCCTCCCTACCTTGTCAATCAGTTTGTTATTTTCTAGTTCTGCCTGTGATTCCAAAAAAACAAGCTGATGTAGTACTTCATCAGGACATTTGTTTTCACATTGCTGCTCTTAGGAAAAGAAGAGCTCTGTAATTTCAGAAATGGGCTCTGTAATTTCAGAAATGGTTCTCGTGGTATTTCCAACTTAACTTTTTGTCGTCCCTACTTTAAAAAGAAAGACTTTTTATTGAATAAACAAAACCCACTCAAATTTCAAAAGATCTCTCAAAATCTAAACTAGATTTCCAAAGAGGAAAATTTTTTGAGTTCTTATTTCTCTCCTCATGGAGGTGTCACATTTCCACAGAAAAGTTCATTGTGTCAAGAACCTGGCTTTGGTTTAAAAAAGCGATTAGGGCAAAAGTTTTTTAGTCAAAAAAGGCCACAATGAGCACCTGAGCTGCTTTCTTCAGAGACAGCAGGCAGGTAGCAAGTGAGCTAGTAGTGCTCAAGGAGACATGGGGCCAATGCTTGGCTCCCAGACCCACTTCTGCCAGGACAGACTGCCACGGTGATGTGTCTCTGTGTCTGATGAAAGTGGAAAGCAGAGGAAACTTTTCTGCACCTGCAGTTGACTTGGCATATCTCCTGCTAAGTGCAGCAGCTCTCATGGGCAACAAATTTTATGGGGCAATGGCTTGGCCTCGATTTCATGCTTTCTTTAAATCCAAGACAGGAAGTATGCAAAACAAGATACAGATATGCATCTTCTCTGATATCCGCAGGGAACACTTGCCTGCTGCCCAGCAAGAGAAAGAAGATTTTGCCAACCCCCTCAGCTATCACCTCAATCAGCTTTTGAAGAAGTCTAGAGGATAGGTGTGATTTTGTGTGCACTTCTAGCACGATCCTAGGTATTCACGCTACCAAGAGGGTGTACTTGCCCTTTCTGACTGACCATAAAACCTCTTCCACAGCAAAGCTGGACAATGTGCTGACTTGCATGTTGCCAGACTAAAACATTGGCCTTGCAGTGCCTTGTGATTGAATCACCTTGTCCTCGAAATGACAGGAAAAAAAAATGTCTGAGGTGAATTACAAGGTTCAGCACCTATCATCCAACTACTTTACCCGCTTTTTAAAAATCTTCATCCTTTCCAGAAGGGGATAGCAGTAAATCACAGCCAATACCTTACTTATCCTAGTACTAAGCAACAAACTCCTGTAGTGATTAAAGCAAACCTGTAAGTGTAGTTCCTAAACTAATGTCACTTTTAGTGATTTATCCAGCTGGAACAGTGTTGTGAGCTGTATTTGTGCAGTGCTGAGCACAAGTCTATAGCCGTCTCTTCCAGCAAGGTTAACAAGCCAACTTTCAGGACCACCCTGATATAGCTATATTGTTTAGGTATCCAGCCTGAATACTGTTTATTTTGGGGATCTCTGCCCTGTGCTTTACTGCACAATGGAGACCTGGCCTGAACTGAGTGCTGTTAGAAACATCCAGATACGGAAGCTTAATCTTTGTGCCAGCTGTCTCTGATGTAGCTCCCCTTACAATCTGTTAGATGGATGATCTTTGTTCTTCCAAATACTTCTGAATACATGAATGTAACCTGGCAGACCTAGATGAAAGAAGATGTCTCCCCTGCTGTGGGTAGAATATGTGGTAGACCCCTGGCATCTATTTAAAGAGAAACTCTCACCTAAGGTACTGACACTGAAATCAATCGGTCTACACTATGGTAAAGGATCTGATCCTGGAGAATTCTTAAAACCTGGCTTGCGAAGTGACTTAAAACTCGAACAGCTCTTTGCTCTGCTGATATTCATGTCCCCCTTCACTGCTTGCAAACATAAATAAATAAATAGATAGATAAATAGATAGATAAATAAATAGAAGAAGACAGCACACATTAACTATTACTGTTGTTGTTGGCGATGGTCATGAATTCAAAATTTCATGGGTACCAATATGATTGTTCTCATTGACTGTGGTGTCAAATAAGCCAAACAATTTGACCTTATTATGTTTGTAGGGAATTATTACCTAGCAAGTACATGAACCATCAATGACATTAATCTGTGACTGAGCCATGAGTGCATCTTTTAGAAAGGCATCCAGTCTTGATTTCAGGATACCAAGTGATGGAATTATGATAGAATGATGGAATTACAACATCCCAGGAGAAGTTACTTGCATTTGTTTTTAAAAAAAAAAGTTCCTACTTGAATTAGCTGAGCTTTAGTCAGGAGCTTTGCATGCCCTATTTGCTAGATTACACATTGCACTAACATCATTTATCTTCTTGATCTAGATTTTGTAGAATGTGAAAGAAAATGATTTGCATTTTTCATCGGAAAAAGTCCGTTCTTAATTAACACTAGATGCATTAGAAAAATAACCGCTTTTACTAGATTTTTTTTTTTTTGCCTTTAAAAATTCTGGGCTTTTTACTAAACATAATAAAAACATGCATGACATTTTAAGAAAAAGGTACATATTCTCAAATATTTTCACCTGGGGAAAAAACACTAAGAAATTACAAAAATACAAAGAACATTGTGTCAATTTTAAACATTTTGAAACAAAAAATACCCTTGAAATATTTTAACTGTGTTCAAATCCCTCTCATTTTAGTCACGTTCAAATTGCCTGATCATCTGCCACAACTTTAGAATCTGAAGTCCCTGCAGAAAAGAATTACCGTTATTAAAGTCACGCATATATATAGACTTTCCTCTGTATAGAAATGATCAGCTGATAATGTTTTTTATACAATATGAACACTGATGAAAATATCCTTTGTACTGGTTTAAGTAAGGTGTAAAGGCTTAAGAATTTCCAAAGTGCTAGAACTAAAGAACAAATTGTCATTTCCCTCAGTTGTGATTTTATTTGGAGCTTCTGTACTAAATTACAGAATCCTTGTCATACATCTCTACCTGTAAACAACCTCCAGATTTTTCTTTCTGGAGCGAGCCACTAAAACCCAAAGGGTATAATCAGTGTGAACAAGTAAAGCCCAAAAGGTTTAATTCATATGGCAAGAAAGCAGACAGTTGACTAGAAAGTGTATGTTTGTAAAATACAGATGTGAAAGCCAGACATTTTCCTGTTTTGTCCTGCTGTTGGATTTTCAGAAACTACTTTTCTAGCCATTTCCTTGCCCATTATTCTTATTAAAGGTTTTATTGGGTTATAGACTGTTTTCTTTGGGCTATGAGAAAGGTGCTAAGATGTTTCCTCTGGAATTTAAAGATTTCTTTTTTCATGAGGGTAGGTACGTTATTCTGCACAGAGTGGGATGTATGATGAGGGAAAGCTTACAAATAATTAATTTTAGGAAAGGTAAAATATTATTTACTCCTTGATTGACTCCTGGGAGAAGGGAGGCAAAAATAAATCAAGACATTCCATTCTATGAGTTCCAACTTTTATGGATTTCCCACTGGTAATGTTTCAATTACTATGGTTAAGGACTGTGTGTAATGAAGTAGGTTAATATATATAGGAAAGCGTCTCTGCCGACAAGTTTTGCTTGATCCTGGACCAGTAAACACAAGATTTTCTGTTTAAGTCATTTGTGCCAGGCAACCCTTTTAGACTGTCTATTTCACTTCCACAGCTGTAGCCTCATTTAAGCTGTACCTGCCAACTTGTGTCAAAAAAATTGGTATATTTTTAATTTGCCTGAGATCACACACTTTAACATAGAACCGCAAAAAGGAGCAACTTCATGGCTGCTGCCTCCCTCTTTACTTCTCCCATATTACCGAAAGGGGGAAAGTGGACAGTGAAACAAAAAAGAAGTCATCTGTGTGTGTGTGTGTGTGTGTGTGTGTGAGAGAGGGAGATACAGATACAGGGATGGCAGTGTGGAGCAAAGCTGTCCTGCTTCCCAGAATTGGGACTAACTCACCTGTTAGGTATTTCACTATTACCATCCTCTACACTGTTGATGCAGAGTACCTGTTCCCCGACTTAAATATTCCTCTTTGCTCTGACTACCACGTCTGACGGACTGCATTTCTTTCATTGCAGGTGCGGAAATGGCAGGAGGAAATGAGTTAAAAATGGCAGAGGTTGTCTTCCTAAACTGCTGACTTTTCCTGGCAGAGTGCAACGCTCTGTTCAGAGGTACTTTAGCACTAGTGTCAGCTGAATTTCTAATAGATGTGGTCGTATTCCAAAGAAAATCACTGCAGTTGTCTTCAGCTGTTGCCTGTGTTGGAGGTCTTCATAGAGAAGCCAAGGGCTGAGGTGGATAAGGTCTTGCAGCTGAGAAGTAGATTAGGATTTTTGGATTTTTCTATCTGTGCCATTAAATCCTTACATACATTATATACATAAAAATAGATATGAATATAAATGTGTATACATTTGTATAAATAAAACCATATGTAAACAATACAGATACATTATTAAAAAAAATTGAGTGGAAAGAACTCGTGGCCTCTTTCTCCTGAACTAATGTTGAGGCATATACATTTTACTCAACGTTCATCAGTGAACGCTGGAGGAAGGCACAAGTAAATCAGGACATATGAAATCTCAAAGGTGCCATGGCCACGTTCTCTAAAGATGACTAATAATGCTGAGGATCTGAACCCAAACCCTCTATGTTGTTGGAGGTACTAATGTCTTAGCCCATCCCTTAGCACAATTGTAAGGTCTGGAAATGGAGTGATCTCTTTCCCCATCAGGTCTGGATACCTTTGACTCCCTCCTTTTCTCTCCCCTTCAACTGTATGTGTGCAATTAAAGTATCTTTCTGGGATCACTAGCAGATACGCTTCCTTGTAATTTTCCAAGGCGTGCTCATCTATATTATTTTCTATGCATTGTGTGACATTTCAGAAACGTTGAGTTGTCTCTAGTTTGTCTGTGTAAATCCTTTCAGAGAAACTGTCATGACTAACAGTGAAGTGTTTTCCTTTCACCTTTCTATCCGAGTCCTTTCTTAGGGCAAAATTGTTTTCAGGAAGAAAGACTTCAGTATTTCCTTTGAATTTAGTTAAGTTTGCCAATATGCTCTTTAGGATTACCTGCATTTGAGGGCTGATATATATATCAATGGAGGTCCCTGGCATCTCTTTTAGTGTGGTAAAATGCATTGCAAGTCAGCCGAGCAGCAGCACGACTGTGAGGTCTCCGAGGTAAAGCAAAACAGTTTTATTCTGTATTTACTCAGTGACTAACACAGCGGGTATTTGATCTGTGAAAAGGGCTCTAGGGCCTCACCTTAACGTACATCATGCTTAAAATATAAGAACATGTACTTAACCTAAACCTTTTCAGAGATAACACCTTCTTCAAAAACAAAAATAAAACCTATTTTTCCAGAAACAATTCACAAGTTTTTTCTTAAACTGTGCATTTTGCAGTGTTTTTTGTACACTGTCGTGCTGTCAGATCACTTTGTATGCTTCATAGGAGACTTTTAATCCTTCTGCAGCACCAACAGCGATATGACATTGATTTGCACACTCCTCTTTGAACCCACAGCACAGAAAATTGAAGTGTAAATATGCACGCGAACCACCCAAAAGTCATAATACGATTATATGACTGCCTGCAACCACACAGTAGAAACAATAGAGTTGCACAATTCCTCCACTCCAGCACTGCTGAATTTTAATGAGGGATAGTCAGTACATGCTGATACTCCTATCGTTACCCTGGAGCGAGAACAGTGATTGAAGATGCCAGTGACACACTGTGTAGGTGAGTCTTAGCTGTAGCGTGCCTTGGAGAGTAGAGCATGATATAGCAGGCTGAGAAAATGGTATGGAAATAAGCTGATTAGATTAGAGTGAGAAATGGGGATGGCAGGAGAAAGGATTGCTGAAAAACGCCAATCACCCCTTCTGCTTTCATTGGCTGTAGAGCTTCTACTGGAGAGAACATGACACTGTATGCTGATAGGAATAATATGACTAACTCAAATAAAGAACATATGCTGTTATGAATGGAAAACCTCACGCTTCAGGGTTTAAAGCGATTTCTTAAATATCTGAGATTAGGAGGGGTACTTAGTGAAGTGGTGTCACCTCTCACACACCAGAGTTCATTTTCACCTTTTCCTGAAGCAGCTAATACTACTACCAACTTAGGTAGATCTAGGAGCCACTTGGGAGTGTGTTAGGAATAAGTGTATCTCTCAAAATGTGTGCTTTTGAGATATAAAGCTTCTCCTCTAGTCTGTAGCTAGTCTAAGAACATGTGTTGCTCAGGGCTAGTTTTGTTTCTTAAAGTGGACTGGCTATGTTCGTGTTGCATAGCATAGGGTCCATATCTCTTCTGGGCTCCTTTAGACTCCTGTACATATTTGTAAGAGTGTGCATGTGTTTTCCAGTTCAAAACATTTAACATAATGTGAAAGATGTGTTGGGGTCTGTGAGGGTGTGTTTTTTTAGCACAGTGCCAAGGAGGTGTATGCTGCAGGCTGGGCTGTGGTAGAACAGAGTATTTCAGGGTAGTGTTGGAGGACTCTGGAGGACAGAGGGTGTCAAAGCTGGCTTGCCAGTACTTTAGAGAAATATGCTGAGAGTGAACTGCCTCGAGAGCCACACCAGAGGTTCATCTTTTAGGGAACTGATTGATTCATTCCAAACAAGCACCTAGGAGCAAACTAACAGATACGCTGGGTGGGCAACCAGCAGGCTGAGACAGAGGGGAGAAGCAAAGTTATCTGGCAGGGTGGACACTTGGTTAGTGGTCTATGAATACGATAAGCACAGGTTATAAAAACTTTCCAAAAAAGTACTGATATACTATTGTAAGATATCTCCTAATTCAAATGTTGTTGTGGACCTCTGAGTTTTATAAAGCAACATATTTTTAAAAAATTGAGTGTATGACCAAGACTAAGCAAACCATTTCATACAGTCCATGGAAACCCCACAACTGTATTCAAATTCTGCTATACGTATGAGCCAGCACTGATACGTCAGCTTCTCAGTTAGTTATCCTTAGTTATTGTCTTTTGCTTATCAGCCCTGCATACAAGCCAGGGTCTGGCACTCTCTAAACATGGAACAACTAATGTTGCCTACATCAACCGCTTGTAATAAATATACAGTAAGCGGTAAGCTAGGACGGAAGTTGTATCTGATCACAAACTCTCCAACAGGGATTTTTTCAGGTCTTTCTCCCATTTTTCTGAGTACCTGTGGAGGATGTAAGGCTCTCGCTCAGCAACTTCAGGTGTTTGTCCTGTTCACTCAAGGCACAAAGAAGAGGTGCATTACACAAATGAAAATTTCAGTGTATTTTGCTTCCCCTTACGGCTTTGGAGTGTGTCCCAAATGGCAGGAAATAGCTTTAGTAAGAGGAACACTTTTTCACTTGGTTCAGTTTTGGGGCAGGTTTTGTTCCATTTCAACCTTATTATCCTGGCAGAAACACTCAAGAAAAAAAATTATTTTGGCTCATCTTGCTCTGGCATTGAGTGATATAGTTAATTATGTGTTGTAATTCTGCTTATTATTTGGAACTGTCTTATTGTGACTTTGTGTTTGGGCTTATAGCCTTTCTTGCAGTGCAGCAGAAGAAAACCTTTTCACCAATAGCAAAATTCTTTCTTCTTCCGTCATACCAAGCTCCTTGTGCACTGATACTAGACAGAGACATGGCCACAAAGATGCTCCCATAACTCTCTCAGTGAAAGGGAAGTTTCTGACAGAATTACCATTTTTATGTAATATTTTGCCTGGAACAATAGCTGAAAGTTTTGCACAGAAATTTTTTTCTGCTAATACGAGGTTATGACATCTCAGTGAAGCCATGTGTGCTCTTCCTTGATTGTGGCTTTTCCAGAGGACAAACGTTTTAACTTTTTGCGGCAGACAGAGTTATTAGTTGCAATGGGCATACAGTGCTGCCTGAGGCCGGAGCCATTAGGATTCACAGGAGCTTGTGAGTACGGCTATACCATGTCACAGTCCTAGATTTTCTTGTCTCTTGGAACCTGTTTTTTGTAGAGACTTCCGACAGGGCACGCAGTCAGTGGTCCTGCAACAGGAGTAGAAGTAGCTACAGTGCTTTATGGTCATCCAAGGGACCTGCAGTGATCTATGCTGAGAAGTAGGAGTTCATCCTTCAGTCTCATGACTCCCTGTACAAGGCTTTTAGTTCCAGCCCCACATAGCCTCTGATGTTATGAAACAAATACTGCTAATAGGCTATTGTATTTTATATTCGTTAGTGATTATGGTGGAGGGAGGGTTTGAAAACACCTGATCCTGTATTCCAGAAGCTCATCAGTTCTCATCACATTATTCTCATAATATTATGTCAGAACATGGTATGTGTAGCCCAGAATACAGTATGTGTAGCCCTACTCACCTGCCCTTTTAAAAATGCTTTAACTGAAACAACAGAAGTACGTAGGAATCATTCTTGACAGTTGTCCTAAGCCAGGTAAACCACAGAACACTGGAATGAAAGCTCTTACTTTCCCCACACATTCATCTGGTGCCTTTTTTCCCTCCTCCTGGGAGGAAAAGTATGGAGGAGCCATTTCTTCTGCTGGAGGAAATCAGAGGGCAGCCTATCAGGTTTACTGCTCTCAACCTGTACCTGGGAGTTAGCAAATATATTCTATGCATAATTTATTGTGCTTGTGCGGTAGTGTTTAGGAGTCTTGTCCAGAGATTGCTGTACTCAGTTACCCAAAACTTAAGGAAAAAGATCTTTCTCATCCCAAAGATACTGCCCAGTATATGATTTCTAGGACGTGCAAATCTTGCCAAGCTGTCCTCTATTGATAATGATACTATCCTGATCAGTACATTGTGTGAACATTTTCCAGAGATGATCTAATTAAGTGAATGTCTCCTGGGTTTCCCATAACTTAGATGGGACAAAGAGTTCCTTAACTTATCTAGCCTAATTTTACCATTCCTTTTTATCCATTTTCCCCCAAACTATGAACACGTCAGCCCTTTTGTAGATGTCCAAGACCGATTTTGTCTTCAAATATACAGCATGGTTGGCTTAAACGTATAAAATTACTTAATCCTTTCCTAAAGCCTATTAGCTTATTTCATGAGGTTGTATGAAGGTGATTTTCTTAACTGACTTTGAAAAGGGAAACAGTTTATAGAGTTGGTATTTTGCACATAGGAGCAACAAACTAAAAGTTCTGCTAATCACAGTCAATATGTGCATCTGGCTTAGAAACGGCATTTCTGAAACTCATCTTACTATTGAAAAAGGGAAGAAGAATCCTGATATAAGTACAGCCACATTCTAAATGGATTATTCTTGTAGGACTTGTTCATTTTGTCTGTGTTATAAAACATAATGGGAGCAATTCCAGCTCCAGTGCATCACTCCAGCGTCAAGTAGGCTGTGATGTCACGAGGAATTCCTTGTCGTAAGGGACATCTCCTGAGGAGAGTGCTCGCATTGCTGGAAAGTGGCTGTCCGCCCACATGCTTCTCCACCCAGCTACTCCATCCAAATAACCAAACCAAAGGGAGCGCTTTGACTAATATGAGTGAGTAGGAGTGATGCCATGACAATATAATAGTGTGTCTGCTGTAGACAATTCTTGATTTGCATTTGATTCTTTGCAGTCCTACCCATCTGTAGCCAAAGGCAAAAAGTGATAACCTCTCATGTTATAGAAAACATATTTGGAGAACAGTGGAGTGATACAAGCTAAATCGTATATGCTCTTTGGGTCTGTTTTTCCCATGCAATCCCAAACTCATTCCACAAGTTGTTGCTCTCTTTTTTTTAAAGGAGGGTTTCCTTCCAGATAGTTTCCATCTGCAAACAAAGCAATTTGAATGAATTAAAGTACAACCTATTGCCACTTGAGCAGAAGTGCTAAACAACTGGAGCATTAAAACAGTGTCAGGCACTTAGCAAAGGGACAGGGAAGCAGTTGGACCGAATGGCTTCTACCCAACTGACAGGCTGTTTTATCTAGTGTCACATGGGCCATCTCCATCTTCTTCTGTGTTTCTATGTACACTATTATGGCATTGAAAGTTTGAGCTGGAAATGGCAGGGAATCATATTATAGGGCTTGAAAAGTTCTCCTGTTTTGTTCAGTGCATCTTTGTTCTTTTATAGCTGATTATCAATCATTTTAGTTACAGAATATAATTAGCCTATAGTAAAGCCTATAGTGAAATCTTGCAGGCTCTGCTTATGCTTGTTTTGTTAGGATGTTCAAGTTTTCCCACCATGTGTATATCGTAGCCTCAGAGGCAGAGGGGTATCCATTCTATAGAGAGGGAGATATGGGAATACAAACTGGGGAAGAGATTGGCAAATGGAGGATTAAATACTTCCACCCCTTAAAATTACCTCCACAAGTCATGCTGTTGGAGGTGAGGTAAATAGTAACAGAACATCAGTCAAAATGAAAAGCATGAATAGTCTTGACTTCAGTCGGGTGCATGGGAGCCAAGCCTCACTTCAATGTAAATTGGCATAGGTCCAACTTACTGCTGACCTGCCCCTCTGTCTTGAACTAAGCTCACTCTGCTAACAAGCCAAAAAATGTCAATCCTTCTTCTCTTTGAATAGGGAGCATGCCGTACTGACAGCCTGAGGAGCCGTTCTCCGTGAGGATACGCTACATGTTCTTTTTTCGCCACGTTTGGTCTCACTGTGTGGAGGGATTTTCTCTAGTGAGTTTCTCGCAGGACTATTTCCTTTACATGTCCTTACCACACTCCATGGAGTGCATGGTCACTGCTATCATAACACGATGCGATGAAAGTGAAGAAGCACAAGCCTGCACTGCTGCCAATCCCAGTCCCCCATGCTCAGTTGCATCTTCCCTAGGTTATCACATACTGGTTGGCTATGTTGTAAAGTCAGACCTGTAAAATACTAACCAATTACAATAGGAAGGCATGGTTATGTGGACTGATGCAGACAAAAGCCAATGAGCTCAGGCCATGATTTGAACTTGTTTCAGTCTTATTTGGAAACTGCATCACCGTATTAATGTTGCCTGGAGTCCAAGCAAATCTCTGCTGAGAGACAGAATATTTTAGTTTAAGCATAGCACCGCATGAACTTGACTTGTTGGCTCCCAGATTAGAGCTAACATGCATCTAGCCAGTGTGGAGTGCAAAGCTGAAGAAGGGTGGATTGCCCCACCTCATGTGAGGCTTGAACCTCATGTGATGGGATTTTGGGCCATTATAATACTTAGCAAAAATGAGTATCAGTTCAGGTTTTGCCTGGATCCAAGATTATTTGTCTAAGTATAGAAATGCTCTATGTAATGACCACTGCTATATCAAGACAGAAAATGTAGACAGAAAAGTAGTCCCTGGCCAGTAGCACTAACTAGAGCACATAAATAACAACAACAACATCCATACATCATTAGGAGCACCAGCCTCCATTGCTTAACTAATATATATTTTCCTTCCTCAAAAGTCATGCATACCCTGACAGGAGATGCATATTCAGAGTTTTGTGTTCTTATTTAGATGAAATGGAGGTCTGTGAGCTCAAATACACATGCATGACGTGTTAAGGTATAGGATCTACTGGACCATGGCTGAGGTGCCAGTTCATGCAACCCTGCGAGACACCAGCTTGTTCAATATCTTTTAGTTTTTACGTATCAAGTTCCTAGTCCCTAAATCTGAGAAAAAAAGCGTGAAAATGTAAGTTGTCTTAACTGCTACAGAGATGTCTGTATGCATAGGTGATTTTCACCCAATATAGTCAAGTGTGCAGTTACAGCAGCATAACTCATGTGGTCATCCTGATTTTGAAATTCATGTAGGGACTTTTGCTTTAGCTCAACCCTCTCCAAAGCAGCTAAGCTAAAACAAAAAAACAATTCTTCTGATGCGATAAGAATGTCATTAGATTTCCATCAAGATAGTTGTAACAGTCTAAATTTGCACCTCAAGTTATTCTGATACAACTGAGCTCTGTGAATACATCGTGTGTTTTAAGGTAGTTTGAAATCATAGCCATAGGTGTGGGATTGTCCTGTGCATGTGAAATGGGTGTTGGCTTCAAAATCCACTGTTCTTGGGGCCATGCCAAGTCAATCCTAATGGAGTACCAGGTGTATGGGTGTGTGTAAGCAAACGTATGTGCATGCGTGTGCGTGTGTAGAGACTTAAGGCTGAAAATAGGGATGGGCAAAGAATGCAAAGAACCTTTGAAAAAGAAGTTTGTCTGTGTTTGGAATGAAGCCTCGCAAATTGCTAAATTTCCACCAAATAAATCTTTGAGGATAAAAGCACAATCTATCAGGAATTTTAAAGTTTTTTTAAAGTGTTAAAAATGTTTAAACTATTTACATGAAATAAAAAACCATTTCTAAAGGAAAACTCCACAAATATAAAAATGAAATATTTCAGATTCATAGCTATCCGCCCCACCCTTTCTTTTGCCCCTCCCCCCCATTAAATGTATGTGAAATCAAAACTCTGTCAAAATTTCATTTTTGGGAGGTTTTCATGCTCTTCAGTTGATACTGTTTTCTGTGAGGGAAGACAGAGTCCTAAGGTTAAGCAATGGGGTCTGAATTACGTTTGCTCCTCTTGTGGCTACAGAGGTTTCTCACTTTCACCTTTTCCTGACCGTTCAGCCTTCTCTTCTCCTGGAAGGACTCTTTCCCAGTCCTGGTTTGAGGAGGGTAAGGGAGGGATCTGCCTGCCTCCTGCAGCAGTTCTCCCTGGCTCTTTTTCCCACAAGCAGAAAGGGAGAGAACTGGGAGGCTGAGCTTCTCCCAGCAGCAGCAGCTTAGGCAGGAACCACCACAGCTGTCAGCACTGGGGTATCTGGATGGTGCTTTATGACTCCTACCTGCGGAGGAGTCCTCTTCCCAACAGAGGGAGGCAAAAGATAGACAACTGAGAGCTATTGCTTCAATGGGAAAGTAGAAGTTTCCTGTTGCTGATGTGTGTGGGTGTATAATGAGGGGACGTTACAAACAATTCCATTGTGATTAGTCATTTTAAGGGACTTTGAATTTCCCTAAAGATATTCTGTGGAGTACTACGTTGCTGGAGAAGTCCAGGGTGCACAGGATTTTGATTTCGGTCTTTTTTCATTTTTGCCCTACGGCAGAAATCATTTCCATAGTCTGCCCTATGGATTGCACTGTCTTGTACACTGGTTGTGTGCGTAGCCTATTTTGAAATACAGCTTTTTGTTCTGAAATTGAAATTGTTCCAAGAAGTAATACTTCCCCTTCAGATTTTCACTTTTGAGAAGTGACCCTCCCATCATTGAATAATAGGGCTTGATAACCATAGTTTCTCAGATAATGTGGAGCAAGCTGCTAGTACTGCTTTGGGACTAAATCAGGGAATCACTGGCCTGTGTTATGGAGGAGTCTGATATCCAAATGGAATTACCTACCTTACAATATTTTAAATTGGAAGGTAGGTTAGAGATCACCTTTTTTGAAAATGTCCTGCATTAATAACAAAGTGAGCATACATATTTAAAGAACAAAGCGAAACACATGTATTTCCAGGTTAAGAAAGACTATTTTAGTCCAGAGTGAATTAAAATCACATACCCATATAAAATCTACAATACAGGTTTATATTGGAAACATTGACTGACCTTTAACGATAGCCGTGAGGCCAGCTCTGGTGTAACAACAATTGGAAATAGTAGGCAGTAGCATTACAGTATAGGCTATGGCAAGCTCTTTTCCTTAATCTATCCTGGACATTCGAAGAGAAAATCCCAGAGCAGTTGACTGAATCTCATCTTTTTCCATTAATTGGCCACAGCTTAGTATTCTGAAGCTGACGGAAATAACCACTGTGATATTAGCCCAAGTCTGAGCATTGCCAAAAGACATTTTATTTCAAACGTCTCTGAATTATATTACAATTTCCTATATTGCTTACCTAAGAGATCAGGAAGTTGGCTTTCCGTCTGCTTAGTGAAAGGCTTCCAGCTTTACTTGACGTAAAACCTTATTTCTCCTACCTGTGGGAAAATGAAGTCAGGGCACTTCCAGCTAGGGTGAGGATGTAGGATGGTAGACCGAGCTTAGAAAGATTTCAGTGATCCAGTTTTCAGATTCAGGGCCCTGGCTGCCTCTGCAAACTTTCTCCGTACAACTCGGAAAAAAGGATCCAGCTCTAGCTCTGGTTTGCTCTTGCTCTACACCACCTCTTTCCTTGCAGGAAGCCTCTTTTGTTTCCTTCCCCAGCAATGTGCAGCTGATGTGAGGAGGCAGAGACAAGCTATGGATGTAATGACAAACCAGTCTTACATAGAGGGATAATCTGAGCATTATGCAGGGGCCTGCAGTTCAGGAGATCTTTGCTGTGTTTCTGGCTCTGTGGTGTTGACACTGCAGTAGATGCATCAACAGCCCTGGTCCTGTTCTCTGTTTGGTATGTACAAGCCCCAAACTCTTGAAGACGGGGTTATCTCCTGCTTAGTGCCTGCTAGCAAAACTGATCTAAGAGCTAAAGCCAACAGACAAGTAGTAGTAACATTACTGATATTCACTGCTGATGGTGATAGGACCTGGAACGTCAGTTCAGCTTTTCAGGATAATCTAGATTAGCGTTCCTTATGATAATGTAAAGGCAGTGTATACTTTGTCATAGCAGAGCTTGCTCATTTTCTGCAAGTCTGTTCTACGCATCCAGATGTTTAATGTTGTTAATGACCTGCAGCTAAGTCTCCTAGACAATTCTAGTAGGACTTGTTCATCTTGTTTTCACCAGATTATGAAACACTGTGTAGTAGGTACCATTCCAAGGGTCAAATTCAGAGGTGAATGTAAGTGAGTTTAAGCAAGTTGATGTTCAGAGGGAGTCTAGATTAGTGTGATCTACTGCATTACTTCTAGACCTTTCAAGTTACATATTCAAGATATTTGTACTCCCTGAAGAACTGAACTTACTGACTTAGACTCTTTTGGAATCACTAGGCCAAATTAAGATGTGTTATATACATTCAATTCATCCATTCCATTCATTTCCACTTACTGCAGCTGTTTCTACACCAAAAGCTTCAAAGATATGAGATGCAGTATCCTCTCCCCTAATTTAATTTACACTTCATTTTGTTTCTATGGAACAATTTAAATTCCCTTAGATGTTGGCATAGTGCTTAGCTGTAAAAGAGTTTAACTTGAGCAATGTCTGAAAGTTTTAATGCTATTGCAATGTGAAGCTTATTCTTATATTGATGGGTAGTCAATTCCATTAGTTTAACAAGGAATTTGTGAAGTAGGAGGGACTATTTGCTAAAATGGATCTTTTAAATACTACGTCTCAGCCGTTTGTCCTCCCACATTGTCTCTTTCCATCAAGAAAAGGTCAAGCCCCTGCAGCTGAAATTACGCTAGGAGCAGAACGCTAAGATGGTTTTGTGCCAGGCAAAAACTGGGGAAATCTGGACTATTTGCATTGCAGAGTACTTGAATGTTACATCAAATACTTGGATCTAAATTTTGATGGAAAATACAGTGACACTCTAATGACATGATATGAAATTTATGTTAAAATAGAAAAATAACTTCTTAAATTTTCAAAATTGCGTCCTGATTTTGCGTTTCTTCATGTTTGCGTGGCTGTTCTGAGAGATGTTAACACGTGATGCTCAGTAGGAGCTGGTCTCTGAAATTCTGAACCCTTTAGATTGGCTATACAGTGCATTACAAAAATTATGACTAGGAATGCTATCTGTATCTTTAAACAGGTGACCACTGTTTAATAGCAGATGAAATTTTAAAGACTTCTCACAAAAAGAGATATTATTTTGTTGTTGATAGAAATCCGAAAGCCCATCCAAATTTTGACACTTGACACAATACTGTTGTTTCCTATCTCATTTAATAATGTTAAGTATCTGTATATCTTAATACATATAAATGAAGATATCTATTTTTATCAATGGGAAAATTCCCGCTCATGCACGTTATATGTAATATACGTATCTAGATTTTTATATCAAGAATGCCAATGTGTAGAAAATGAGATACACCTCATGAAAATATTTGTGTTAAATTGTGTGTTCTCCAAGCTCTCTGTAACTTCCAAGGCTGAAATGAAGGCTGAAATTTAAGGTTCTCAAAATCAAATTACGTTGACTGGATTTACCGAGAAAGATTCTGAGCATGAGGTGTCTGATTTACCTCATGTCTGGCAGAGCAAAATCAACTCACCTTGAAAAAGAAATCAAGAACCTCAGCAAATAAGTGTAGTGTAATACAGATGATTATAATGCATGGGAGTTTATGGCAAGAATGTAGTTCCTGGAGGAAGCTGGATTACTTTCTTAATGAAATCTTAGACATTACTACTCAGTTATTATAAATATTACTAAAACCGAGCACCAATAATGAATTTCTGTTTTTTTTAAAAAAAAACAAGGTTAAGCACTTTTTCAGTTGTGAATGCAAATTTCAGACTGAGCAAGGAGTTTAAATCAAGCAGGAATAAAGTAAACTGAAATTAGACTTTAAAATGTGAAACACAGCTTTGAAAATCTCAATATATATAATAAATATAAATAAATATATCCTTATATAATCACACATATCTCCTCTAAAATGTATTTTATAACTTTGATATTTATTGCAATATATTTTCCAGATCTTTTCCCCAATAACCCCAATGTGGTAACTATTTTTTCCTTTTCTTCTTGTGGGTGCTTATGTACTTCAGGATGAGAAGTCATTTTCAAAAGGCTAATGAATTATATAAATTATCATAGAACACATAGTAGAGAAATACGTAGAGCCAGGGAAAAATATCCTCCTTGGCTATTGGGAGAATATATGTGTGTGTGTATATATATTTATACATACATACATACATACATATATATATATATATATATATATATATATATATATATATATATAAAAGAATATTGTCTGAGTAAAGGCTACCAAATTCACAAAGTTAATGCCATATTTTTTAGATCAATACCTATTGCACAAGCATTGACAATTTATGTAACTTCCACACATTTCCACTGTAAAGATATGAAAGTAGAAGTTTAAAATGATTCGTTTGATTCTATTCCTTCCAGCTAACTTAGTTGAAAGTAAGCCAGAAATATTGAGACAAGAGAATTATTCTGGGCATTTTAACTTATTGCCAGAATCAGGAAGGTGAATAGATGCGGGGATCTGAAATAAAAGCCAGATAAAATTTAAGCCCTCTGACCATGTAGTTCTGTTTCAAGTTTAGGGCACCACTTTATAATACACTACTGCCTGAACTCTTATGCCCCAATCCCTAAACGGCAGCTATTCTCTACAGTGCTTTAAAAAAAAAAAAAAAAAAAGACTGGCAGTAGTTTATTCGTTCAGCTCCTTTGCTTTTTCTATCCTAGTGACTCTGGTAGTAGAATTGTCATTCAGGTGCTATGTGAGTGCTGAGTCTTTCTACACACAAGAAAAGTAATAGCTGGAAGGAATTCACACAACTTTAAAACGTATTTGATGTTGAAATCTTTCAGATACATCCAACTGGGTTAAATACGGAGGAGAAATCTGAAATGGGATCCAGTGTTCACCCTTAAAAGGTGCAAAGTAAAACTTCTCGTCCAAGAAAATGTGCACTAAAGTAATATAGTATTTCTGTGTTTTCCTGCTCTTCTAATTCTGAATCGTGCGTAAAAGTCACCGCTGGCCCAGATCTTTGTATCTGACTATGCAGCTGGCAAAGTAGGTGAATTAGCTTGAATAAAATAAGAGCTAACCTAAGCTGAAATCAGAACTGATCTGAGGTTAAAAGAGAGTGGGCAATTCATTTTTAGTGTTTTTGAGCACCTCTTAACTTTTTGGCCTGGACACGATTGCAGTATTTCTTCAAAAAGCAGGAAGTGCAAGGTAAACCTCACATGAAAACCTCTTCCTCTGAGATTTCTAACCTAATTTTGTTGACAAACCGTATGTATACATTTTGACTCTGAAATGTCAAAATGTTTATTTTCAGTGAAAATATTTCAACATTTCAGAATAAAAAAATGTTCTAAGCTTTTGATTCTGCGGGAAAAAAGGTTTGCACAGTGAACGTCAATTTGAAATGAGAACTGTAGTTTCGTGCGAGTTGGAAATCTTGATTTTTAATCAGCTCTATTTGATATCATGGGTGGTTTATTGCACTGCTGGCCCTCAAATGTACAGTCTCAAGTTTCCACCAGCCTTTAAACTTGCACATCCTCTTAGGATTGTGCAAACGCAGGTTATACATGTCCTGTTTGGTGACTGCTCAGTTTTGTGAATATGGTCACATATCTAATAAACAGCTTAAAGGCTAGTTTCAGGCTAACTGAGCATATAACCAGTAATTGATGTTTAAAAGATGCTAAATAGTCCTAAAAAAAATGCATGTGTTTGAACTGATTCTAATCTGATTTATACCTGTTCATAAAAGGTTTAACTCCAGTAACATTTATTCAGTGACTCTAGATTTACATTAGCATAAATGAGACAAAGATTTGGCCTTTTTTTTTTTCCTTGTTTAAACAGAAACTACTCTTTCTTCCTCCTGTGTAGGACAGGTCACATTCTGACTTGATTAAACTGGCTGTGTTTGGATAGTGGGGAAGTCTACATTTCCCTGACTGGGTACGTGGGGTATTTATAGCAGTCTACCCACAGAAGTTGTGTGTGTGCTGTAAAACCCTCTTGAGCAATAGGCCAGCGTCCTGGATAATTACACTGTGCTGAGCATCCTGCCTTCGGGAGCACTCTGGCTAGCCAAAAGCCAGCGTGGGCGATCAGTGCTGCTCTGTAGTAAGAGCAAGGGAGACGTGCTGTTAATTATGGCTTTCAGATCTAATCTTTCTGGGAGGACATCCTTTTGTTCCTAAAAAACCCTGTTGTAAATGACCTGGGGTTTCCATCTTGAATTCATCATTTGTGGCCAACTGCAAAGTGGAAGAGATGACACTGTGCTTTTAATAATATGATCTACAGGCCACAGTCTGAATGGGGAATATGTGTGGCTACAGAGATGGCAGCAGAGGAAAGGTCTTTGACACGGTGCGTTTGCAGCGCAGAGGATCTTCAGCAAATGAACTCTGTTGTAAACATTTAGGAAAGAATGGGCGATGTGCCAGTAGGATTTGTGAGTGATATACAAGGTGCACGCTCAGCTTTTGGCTTTGATTAATCTGTACAAGAGATATACCCAACCGATTGCTGTCAGGTTAATATTAATTAATGACCAGCAGTGCCTAGCTTGCGATGTTTGATAGTGGAGACCTGTTAATTCACTTATTCCCAAGGTTTGCTTTAGCAGACGGAAAAGGATTGTTTTACCACATTTTCAGTGGCAATTCAAGTCTATTTTTATCTCTTTTTTGGCTTGCATGAAAGGAGACTGCCACCTGTTTTTTGCAGGTTGTTTTCAGCACTGCAAGCCAGTTTTAAAGTTGGCCTAGTTAGTGCTTATGGAAAATGAATTTGTTGCTCTAGCATAGAATTATGAAAGTATCCAGGGCCAGTGCTGGCATCTGGCCCTCTGTAGTTGTGTGAACTCTGGCTCCAGCAAGCTCTTCTGGGTCAGCAGGATCTCCGCTGCTAGGGAGCGACGTCTGTTCCACTGGCTGCTGGTGGCTCCTGTTTTTGACATGAAGTGCAAGTGAATAGTCTGGGGGGAGGCGAGGGGTGGGGGTGGGGGGTTAGTGCCTGCATGGCTCTAGCCAGTAGCGACTTGAACGTCTAGGAGATTAAGGACAGTTTTGCAGAAGATCCAGAGAGCTGTAATGACTTTTGGGAATGTTAAACTTTTCCTGAGGACAGCCTGTAAACCGGGAATTATTCACTTTCTGTCTCACTGAGGTTCAGCAGTGACTGCTTTTAGAGTTCAGCATTCCGCATTCTTCGGACCGTATCTCTATGATATGAGTAGCCCTTAGTTTTCCATACCTACTGTGGCTCAGACTCTGACATCTCTGAAGCATGCTGGTAAGAATAGTCAGCAGGGAAGCCTGGACGAAAGGCTGTGTTTCCCCTTAGTTGGTGCAAGTGATAGTAGCGGTAGTTACAAAGATGTGTAGGCAGTGGCTTTGTGCATTGGTCTGGTATGTGAAAGGCCTCTCTGATTTCCTACTTGGCTGCCCTGTACTCAGGGCATGTGCCATGGGTCCCCCACCTTTGAAATGGGATCATGATGAGTTGATTGAAAAGTTGTTTTTTACAACAGTAAACTTCTAATGAAAAACACTTTATTTTCATCAAAAACAAACTGTAGGAGCAAAAGCACTGTTTTGACAGACCTGTACTGTGGAGGGTACCCAGGCCATCCAGAATTGCTATGAGGCTGGTAGATAAGTAGACAGATGTTTAGGCAGACGTTAAGTCAGGGAGGTCCCAGTTCATATGCCCTCTTACAGTCTGAGATAGGTGACCAGCTTCCTTCAGGTGCTCCTATAGTCCCTGAAAACGCCCCTTGAAAAATGTATGGCCAATTAGCCTGCAAAGAGGCTTGTGATGTTCTTGTCTGTTAAGTGAGTGTTAGAGTGAGTTGGGAGGTTCACAGCCTCTCTAAGATGCATTTAAATCCTTTCCCCTCTCTCAAGTTTCTTTCTCGTTGATTTGGTAGGTAACTGTAAGTCACACACGTCTGTATTTGCAGGCACCTGACTCAGAGTTCCTTTTATGCATCACCAGGAACTCCACCAAAAGAGCTACATCAGAGCTAGGCAGTGGTGTTATTTACTTCAGCTTCTGTCATGGGGACTTTTTGTTACTGTTCTGTTGCCAGGCTCTTGTCTTTTCACTAATTAACTCATAACTTCACCTTTAATTTTGCTAACTTTGGTAGCTATTTTTTACTGTAAACACCCATTTGTTCCACTGGGTAGCACAGCTCTCCGAACATCTGGGAATCATCATGTGTCATGAATGACATGATGTAGCCTCACTGTTAGACTAGCACAATGCTAGATCTGATGGATGGAAGAAATGTGTCAGGGTGAAGATTAATATACACTTTGGTTTGTGACTTGTGACTCACAGGGTAAACTTCCTTTTCTCTTTGATGGTGCAGATCCAAGGTCTGCGTTTTCCTTTCCCATTCTGGTCCTGGTTTATAACACAGAAGCTTGTACTAATGAGTCTAGAGCTTTTGCGAGTTGGATCGGAACCCTTCACTTTAGTCTGGTCCAATGTGTCTAAATAAATCACCTCTTGTGTATGCCACAGCTGTGCAAGAGTCTGTCTTCTGGAGATGGTTTGCTACCCCTAGGCTAGATAGCTTGTGAGAATTTAATATTTGCTCCTTGCTGTGCCTTTGAAAGAACTCATTGTACAATATCCTCTTTGAGTGCCTTCTGGCTGAAGGATTAAAGAGCAACCTCTTCTAACAAATTAGGACAAAACGAAGGTGTTAATATTTGCTGTTACCTCCCCATTACAGTTCCATATTAATTTCTCTTTAAACACCTCTTTGCTTTTGGGTCCTGCTAACTCATGCTTCATCAGGCCCCATCAGGCATCTTGAAGAATGGGCTGCAGCTTAGCTTCCTGTCACATATATAGACACAGGTGATGTTGTAAGGGAGATATTTTTACAAGCATAACTGATACTGTAGGAAAGAAAATATACAAGCTTCTAGGTGCAGAAGCATTTCTTCAGGCACACTAGATCCAGGCAGGTTTTTTGCTATGGTCACTGGTTCTTTATCGTGTCTACCATTAGGCAGATTCATAGCACCTCCTTCAAGCGCTGAAGGTGCTCACACATATTGCCTTAGGAGAAGAGCAACTTGGATTATGGATGAAAGCATCCAAGAGACCAGTGGACATGCATGCGCTTGCATGAGTGCACGCATGCGCATGTGTGCTGTTCTCTGCGCAGGGCTCCATGGGTCTAAGCTGAAACAGGATTCTTTTTTTTTTCTATTTAGTGAAGAGACATTATCTCAAAGCACATCTCTTGCATGCAAAGCCATCAAGTGTGGCTTTTGTAGTTGCTTTTCTATTCCAGAGCTGTTTTCATGCTTATCTTCTCCTTTTAAATGAAAACTTGATTTCATGAGGAAAAAGTGTTTGTGACTGGGACATATTTCAGTTGCCTGGTTCGTGACTAAGACAATGAGGTCCACTTGATGGCTAGAACTTACATGTCTTTTTTAAAAGAAATTACTGAGACCATATTGTTTTTCCAGTTTTCTCCTTGGAGCTTCTTACAGCTCCTTGCTTCATGTAGAGCTAACAATGTTGCAATGCAACAAATCTCACCTCTTTATTTTATAAAGGAGTTGATCACATACCTCATGACAATATGAACGTGTCTATTGATGAAATAATGTACGAAGACAATCAAAGGTACTATTACTTGTAAACAGCACTAATCCATTTCTGGATTTCTGTCTGTTGTAGTTTTCACACAGCATTTGTGTCCCCGCCCTTGGTCTGTTGTCCCATGTTGGCCCTACCGTGCTGCGCTTTCCCAGAAGGTGGGGAAATAGAGGGGGGTGGCCAGGGAAAGCTGAAGAGCAAGGCTGGAGCTCAAAGAAAGCCTGGAGTTTCTGTGTTTGTCACAAAGCTGGCTCCAGCAAGAGTTTCAGGCTGGCTTCTGGCAGCTCTAACAGCAGTGAGGAAAGCCGACGCAAGGTCTCTTCACATTTTCTGATTTGCAGAGAGCAGAAATTAAGGGTCAAAGCACAATATCTGGGCTGTGGAAAGCTGAGAGCTGCATAAGAGCTGCCCTTCCCAGGTGCAGAAACATTCATAAGGTTTTAGATAGGGAATGTGAAATGATTCACTCTGGGAATGTGAAAAGGTCACCATGTTCATTTATACTCTTGGTTATTTTTCTTCTCAGTTTTTCTTTTTCTTTTGTCCCTTTTTATCTTTTCCCTAGAGTCCTGGATTTTGCTGATTTGATGTAATTTTTTAAAGCAGTTTGCTCCTTCTAATAACCGCATTAATTCTAATTACAGCCTGCAGTATCACTCACTATTCATTATTATATACTTGCTGATCAGGGAACAGGAAAAACCTAGAGAAATTACTAGAGGCTGTTCAGAGTAGGAACTGTTGTGATAGTCATTAGAAGGGAAACGTGGCATTTTATCTGTGAAGTTTTTCAGAATGAGGCTGGAGACATATAAGCAATAATAGGGCTCTTGAAACCAGTCTGCAGGTGCGTAGCGGTAAAAATAACAGGCAGGTGCAAAGAGCTAGTCTTTAATCAGAATCTTGGCAGAGATCTTGTTCAAGCCAGACCATGTTTGGCTTCTGTGCAAGGGAGGAAATTCAGTTGCACAGGACTGAAATACAAACTGAAACTTACACTTGTGCACCAAGTGTATATATAAGACTCAAATTTTTTCTGTTCCGTTTCTTATTTACTACCATCTTAAAAAGCTGAAGGTTTGCTTCTAATAGTAAGAATAAATGAATATAGCTTCTTGCCCTTCTGGGGATGACTGGATCCAATCTAGAGATGAATGCATATATCAACATTTTTCTTAAATACTGCCCTTGAAAAAAACAGTATTCAAAGGAATTTGTTTTAGCTGTGATTTATTTTGTGATAAATAAAAGTTGTGATTTATTTTGGGTTCCTCATCAGCAAGTGTTCTAGCCGGTGAAGTAACCTTTGTATCCCGTTCAAGGACAGTGTAATGATTGGAGAAAAGGGGTTTCTAAGATTGTGAAATTTGCATGTTTTGTTTAATTATTGCATGCCAAATTAAGACAAAGAGTTTAAGTATCAACATTCTCCAATGGCAGAAACTGAACCACAGGAAGTTCCATCTGAACCTGAGAAAAAACTTCTTCACTGTGAGGGTGACAGAGCATTGGAACAGGTTGCCCGGAGAGGTGGTGGAGTCTCCTTCGCTGGAGATATTCAAAACCCGTCTGGATGTGATCCTGGGCAGTATGCTCTAGGTGACCCTGCCTGAGCAGGGAGGTTGGACTAGATGATCTCCAGAGGTCCCTTCCAACCTAAACGATTCTGTGATTCTGTGATTTTCTCTGCCCTGGGGAAAGTTAAAGGCAAAAACACACAGCAAGAAAAGATTGTGTTGTGTCATGGCACATATGCAGAGGAATTAAGAATATGAGTGATCCATAACTGCAGTTTCTGCAAAGCATCTTTATGCCTCAGAAGGTGCACCTATGGACGGGGAGCTGAAGCAGCACTTCAGTGAGAGCTAGCCAACAGGGAAGTCTCACCAATTCCAGTCTTTCCTGAAGAAAATGTTAACCCTCTTTCTCCTCTTACCATGGAGAAAATTCCAATTTCAAACAAGGAAAAGCTTTTATTTGAAACTAGGAGAGGAAGGAAATTAAGATTAGCTCAGAACATAAGCTTCCATGCCAGAAATTCAGAACATAATAAAAAACCCTGTACCTATGACTTGTATGTCCAGCCAAAACTAACTGCTCTGGCTCTACGACTGAATTTCACTGACCATACTAGTGAACTCTCAGACAAGAATTACTTTTAACTATTAAAGACTGCAGAAGTTTAATTAGTGACTACTTATTTTAAGACACCTGGAAGTCACTTGTTGATAATTTGTGATGAGAAGAATACTAAATTGACCTAATGATGTATTCAGTCCTAATCTCTGCAAGGTGTCAGACTGTACTGCCTGCAAGAATCGGACCTGGAGCCTCTGCAGCAGCAGCAGCAAGTTGCATTTTTTGACCTGAAGGTCCAGAGGCAAGACCTATAATACATTAGGTGCAAAAAGTCATCATTTATATACCACTGTCTCAACAGCCCGCTTTGGATGCTCTCTGTTTCCATGAGTCCACAAGTTTTTGTCAGTGAAGCCCCATAGTTCAAATGCTCACAGCTCCCTAGATCTTGACTACACTAAGCTACTTGGTGATCTGACACCACTAGATCTTTTAGACTAGGCATTTTCCACTCCTACTCACCTGTGAGGGTCTTCAGAGAATTTTAAAGTGGAACTCATGGTTTGTGCATCCGATTGCATTTGGTCATCCACGGGGCATTTCATTTTCTTGCAGTGTGGAAGGACTAAGCTTGAATTCCCCCAAACGTGCTGTGAAACAGCACCCAGGACCCAAGTCTTCCACAGTGGCTGAGACCGCCTTAACTGGCAAACTGTCAGATACTCGGGTGTGAACCTTTGTCTCTGCTATGTTTAGCTTTGAGCAGGGCATGTTACAAGCTGGGACAAAACTACAGCTCTACACCCATCCATATGGGCACGAAACTCACCGCATGCCTTGCACGGGGGATTCTTGGAGCTCCTGTGTATAGGTCTAAGCAGCAGGTAGTTCAGACCCCCTACATCTTTAAGCCCCAAGGGTAGTTTGGAAGTCTGTGTGGTCTAGCCTCTACGACATTGTTTGTAGCGGGTTATTCTTGTCCTGCTAGCCTGTTTGCAGTAAGAGCTGTGTGGTCTTCAAAGTGCTCTTTGAAGTTAAGGCAAAGTCACGAGCAACACAATTAATATGAGCTCAGACGAGCTGATTTCAGGTGAATCTAGAACATTTTGGGGGGATAGCTAACTGGTCGCGGTACTCATTGCATGCCTTATGCACGGAAGACAGAAAACATGATAAATTATACCCATGCCTGAGCAATGATGTGTAAAAATAATTTAATTGCTACTGATTTTCTGTTAACCTGCTTCTTTCAGAGTCACCGAAGTAAAAGCTTGGAGTACCTACATATAACCTATATCTGACTAGTGTGTGCTTGCTTTGATTCCTTCAAGCTGGTTAGGATATAACCTATATTTTCAGATCCCTACTCGCCTCCGGAGCTTCTGAGAGCTGCTGGCAAAGCCATTCATTTCGTTTCAGATGAGTGATGTCAGTGCCACAGCAGGCCAAAAACTGAGGTGCTCACACTTTGAAGTCATAGAAGTGACAGAAATACGTTTAAATACTTTAGTTTGCATTATTTTTCTGCTGCTAAAGTGAATGCAACCGTCAGTCATATCAGTACCCAATTTTATTATGCGATAAATGACAACCATGCTTCCAAGGAAAACTTTCGGTAGGGCTAACTCACGATGGACTCTCAGTCACTGCTCTTCCCTGGTACTACATCATGTCTCATAGAGCCAGTTGGACCAAAGTAATTCCTTGGTAAACTTGGGATAAGGGAAGGGAAATTGTGATGCCTGGGGGGAAAAAAAAAAAACAAAACAGGTCGGGTGGGGGAAGAAGTAGAAGCTATTTGCCAGCAGGGTTTGATTATGGCAGCAGAAAGGAAGCCACTTCATTCCAAGAATATAATTGTAAAAATGCTAGTTCTGCAGTTTCAGGAAGAGTAACATTTGAAGGGATTAGGATAAAATAGGATTGTTTCGTACACTTTCTATAGACAAACAGAGGGAAAGAGAAAAGTTAGCAGAGAAAAGTTGACAGACTCTTTAGCTTTGCTAGAATGTGCAACATAATTATTCACAAAGGGGAAAACACTTCCCTTGCTACCCGTTCAGATTTAGGAGGGCTGGTCACTGGTCAGAGTATACACCTTGGGCTCCATGAAGTTTCTGATCAGTGTTTATGGAGATAATTAAAGATCTACAGAATAGAGCTTTTCCTATGAAAGTGAACGTACGCTATTTTCCGCCATTTCTACTTTTCTATGTCTCGTTTGCCTGATAGCCTTCTTTCTAAAGGCTGTCTCTCCTGTCATGCTATACAGAGCATATAAGCAGGAAAAACAGTTTTTTCTTTTGTAAGGGCAAAGTGAAATCTTATCTTATAGATTGCTTTGTAAGACAATCTCAAGAAATAGTAGCAACTATTAATAAAACCTCCTTAATTGGTTTTAGCATAAATGCAAAGCCAAGTAATATTATCAGTATCAAAGCTGGAACAGTTCCATCACATGCTCTTCACATTTCTGTTTATCTCTTTCAGGTGATCTCAAAGGAGAATGCTCAGGGGGAATTCAGGGACCAGAGATTTAATGACTGCAGTTTTATAGTCTTCATCAGACCATCAAGGCTATAGTCCAAAGATAGGAGTTATCATCTCCATGAATTCTGTCATCTCAATCAACCTTCAAGGGAAAATCATCGCAAGAAGGCCTCAGGTAAGACTATGAATTAATCCAGGTTGGGAGGACGTTATATAACTTGTATTATGTTAACAGCTGCAAGCTGAAGTCATGGATCAGAAATTTGCTATGATAAATACTCTAAGAAAGCAAAACTAAAAGCAGGGTTTTTTTCCCCAAGGAGAAAAAAAAAAAAAACCCTCAAAGGATGGTGTGTTATCTCAGCCTTTTGGCATTTGTGTTTGTTGCACAGGGTGACCGTATTAGCCTTACCTATGTGGAGACCTCATCTTCGCTTAGAGCTAGAAACTTTGGAAATCTGGATAATCCCATGCTTTTCCTCTGGAACAGGAGATTTGGAGAATGCGTATGTCAGTAGGTATCTAGGTGGTTTGACTAAAAGGAAGTGGTTGTTTGCACTAGAGATGATTAGTCACTTGGAATGTCTTTCTTTAGCCTTCTTCTTTTCTGATAACGGGTACTGAACTCTGTTGTTTGATAAATACTTGTCATGGACCCCATGGTATAACGACAATTAATCTGTAAATTTAATTCACTCCCATTGATTTATCTAATTAAATGGGAAGAGTTTTGAAGGATTTCAGGGAGAGGAGCATGGCTGGGGCTTGGAGGGCTCTGAGACCCTGACCATTAATGTTGTATTGGGGCACTTTTGGAAACCCAGGCCTTCCTTAGCTGCAGAGTTCAGAGCTGAGTTTTTGAGACTCTCTCCCTGGTTGTCTAAAATAGAACATGAGATCATTCGAGTTATGGCCAGCAATAGTAGAGGGGAAAATCGGTTCAAAGAATCAGGCCTGCTCAAGTGTTATCTGTGATTATGTACTACATCCCTTGTATTAGCCATCAGTAACAGATGTCTGCTAGTATCAGAACTGTCCACGTTGATAGACAAGTTGCTGTGGAAGCATGCTTACTACACTTTTGGCTGTATATTGCACATCTGGTCAAGGTCTTGAGCTTTATTTCTCTTTTGCCTGATCTGGGACTTCAGAAGCATGTACCCACTATTAAGCCAAGGGCTTTCTTTGTTCCATAAGGCTGCCACAGCTGGAACCTGTTGCTGGTTGACACAGTCAAATCTTCTGTTGAGAGCATTATATTCTTTGGCATATTATACTGCGTTTACATCTTTTAATTCACCCCAGTAAACAGATGGGTTGTTTTAAAAGCCCTGTGTAAAAGCTTTCATTAAAACCGTTACAAAACACCAGATGGAGATGTAGAATAGACAGCATAAGGCCTGCTTGCTACCATGTTGGACTTCCTGCATTGTATTCAGAGGTGCACCTCTGGTTGTGCATAGCTCATCTTGCCACTCCTAAAAACCCAGAACCAGTTGACTTTCCTGCATCACGGTGACCCAAATGTTTCTTTGTTTGAATTGCATTTCTATGAAGCAATTGCTATTTTTTGCAAAGTAGGATGAAATGTATCTGGATTACTTAATCTGAGTTTTCCAGATCACGTCATTTCTGAGTTATGTTCTCTATTGCAAATATGATTTTGGTAGGGGTGTTTTATGATGAAGAAACGTCAAATGAAGTGGAAGTGGAAGTTTTTTCCAGCAGACCCGCTCTGAAGTTTTGCCTTTAAATAAACAAACAAGAAAGAAATTATATGAAGATTTTCAGTGCCAGAGTAACCAACAGAGAGGAAGCTCTTCAAAGAGACTGAGTCATGGAGGTGCTCTCAAATACAGCAGCATCTGAAGTATGCTAGTATCTAGAAAGCATGCCAATGGTCATAAAAAGAAAATGAGAGGAATAGGCTTCAATATGGAAGTAGATTAGTGAATGCAGTAAATATTTACCTTTTTGATTCAAATGTTTGAATGAAACTGATTCAAACATCTCTAATCAGTAGAATGTGGACTGGAAGTCTTGTGCAAGAGATTCTCCTATAAAGTCTTTTTCCTGCCCTAGCAATTCCTGAAATAATGCAAAAATCTTAGTGGCAGAAGTTTTTTATTTATGAATCTAGCATCTATCAGAGTGAATTCAATAATTAATATTATTTTATCGTAATAGTTATACTGAATAACAGAATTCCTAAAAAATGGGATTTCAGCACCACAGGAGCTATTTCTGAATTCAAGTCTCGTTTGGCTAATAGTTTTAGCTAGAATTTTTAGGGCACCTTTAGAAATAACAAAACAATTCATTTTTGCCACCTTTCAGTCTTTCCTTTAGGTAAAAACACAATATTTTGCTTCAATATTATCAAAAGACAATGTGTAATCTTTTGTTTTGAAATTATTGTTGTTTGAAAACTAGCCTAAATTTTAAAAACAATTCAAAAGGGTGAGGTAACCTGAAAGGAAACTAGATAAAACAATCCAGGCTATGAAGATGTACTTGTTTTAACATTTTTTCTGAAAGGACAAAATACTGTGTTTTGGTTCAGCAACTGAACCCAAATCTGCTTTAGCCCAAGTGTAGCATAGCTATATTTTTCTCTATCTACAAATATTTGCTTCAGATTCTTTTAAAATTTCATAAGAAACTGTATTTAATGATATATATTTAGGGCGGTGCCATGTCTTATGGTAGCTTGAGAGTTTGACAATTCATTCTTTTCTATAAGTATGGTTCCTTGGCTGGCGTTTCTCTTGTGCACCTGCACTCAGCTGACTGATGTGACTCCTAATGTCAGACTGAACACCCTCTGTAGCTTCATGGAAGGCAACACACTCCATGGACTACAGTCTAGGAGGAAAAGAAATATTTAAATATCTGTTGGTTCTAGTTCTGCAGTTTAATAATTCAGTGGACTCTTAGGTTTCAGCTTTAAGTGAAAATCTGTAATGCATGTCACAAACTTACAGTACTTAACTATGCGACCTTTTCTAAAGCTAAAACTTTGGCCGTAGCGGTCACCTTTTAGACTATTTTGTGACTGTAGGTTCTGTCTCCCTGCTACATTGTCTGAAATTCCTGTCTTCAGACTAGTTTGTTTAGGGCAGTGTGAACTGAGAGCATGCCAGCTGCTCTCTCAACAAGAGCATGTCAATGTAGATCTGCATCTGCACAAGCAAGTGCATAAACGCGTAGGCTAACATGCAAAACTTACCTCACAGTGAACTTTGCCTTTTGCTAATTTATCCCTTTCTACGACTTCTCTTATGTTTGCCTTTTTCCGTGGTTTCTTCCTGTGAAGCTTGTGTGGCCTGGCTTCTAGTTCTCATTTGGTGAGATCTTTTAATACAGCAGTTTCCCCTCCAACTTTGAACATAAATCAGCAGAAAAGTCCCACAGGTTCCTTACGTTCTGTTACAGGAAGGAAGAAGGAATACTGCAGATACTGAGCTAATGTTATCAAGCTGCCTAAAGCAAGAGAAGAGACTGATAAGAGAAAGCATTGTATTTATGGTTTCTGGCATATAGCATAGCACAAGCCCTATCTGAATTCTTCAGAAATTAGTATCAGATGACTTAAGAACTTCTGGCATATTTGAACCTTAAGTGGTTACAGATAATTTTGCTCCAGACTATCCTTCAGTTGTTATATTTGCTACTTTGTTCTATTCATTTGAAGAGAGGGAGACCCTACAAATTCTCAGGACAGTGGGAAAAAAATTCTGCTCTCACTGAGGCTAAGTGGCAACAGGGAAGCAGCTCATACCTGGAATCATTGGTAGCCTCTTTTCTGTATATGTGCATGCCTCTGTGTGCTCATGTAGAAAGCTTGATTTGGCTATGTGACCATTCCGTTTGATATGGCTGTTACTGCCCAAATATGTGAGCCTGACCTTGCTACCACCACATATGATCTGTACATGGTAGACATCTGGTGAGTTAAAAGGTTCAGCTTCAAATTAGCATTGTTTTTGTCTTCAGATGAGGTTTGTTGGGTGAAGCACCAGAATGAAAACTGTACAAACAACTGAAGAAATGTAAAAATGTAAAATAAAAGATACTTTTAGTGATTTTAAGGCATTGTGGTCATCAGAGCACCATGAAACGCATGGTGCAGAGGTGTCCTGACATGACTACAATAGGTTTAATCATTGCCTAACCAGAGAGTAAAGAACAGTGGGTGGCTGTACATTTCCCATTAGGATGATAAAGGTATTTTCCCCCTTAGACCTGCTGGTCTACTGCTGTGAATGTGACCCAGTGGTCAGGCCTGCTCATTCCATCACAACAAGAGCAGCTCAGAGAAAGTGTTTCCTTCCTTCTTTTTTTTGTTTGAATTCAACCTGTTTCTGGCCTCCTCATGCATAGGGTCTGGGAGCTGACCCAGTGCTCTTGAGCAGACTCCCACTCAAGCTGGTATTTTGGACATTAAGACTGCTGCCCCCATCCTGCTGTGCTTCCATCTGGTAGCAGCTCAGGTCTGCTGCAGCAGAGGTGCCCAAGCGTGCGAATTTCCTTCGCCAGTCACTGGGAACTGCATGTAGTTGAGATCTGCAGCCGATGAAACTCGTTAGGCAGCCCCAGGTGCAGAGCCTTGACCTGATGGCACTTCCCAGCCTGCCATCCTCTGGTTGTCACGCTAACCTGACTGCCTCCTGGGAGCTCTCAGGGAGACAGCAAACAGTCCAGCCCATGCTACTGCGCTGCTCGTGCCAGAGACCCTGCTAGAGCTACAGATTGGCCAGAGTTTTTCTTCTCCAGGCACCTACATGTGTGTGCAAGAGCAGCCTGGTGTTGGCTGATGTTTTGCCGGGCTTTCTGGCAAACCTCCACAGCGCACTGCAGCTACAGCTGTCCCAGCAGCTGGGGCAGCAGGGTGCCAGCAAGCAGGCGGTCCTGGCAGCCGGGGGCACTCAGGAATTCCAGTGCCCCCGAAAAAGCAGCCCCAGTCGTGCACAGAGGTACGGCCGCTGCAGCAGGGCCTGCCCACCTCCATTGGTCGCGGTGCCGGGGAGCGTTCCCAAACCCTCGCCCCATGGCCCGGCCTTACCAGGCTCCCACAGTTTCCATCTCCTGCGTTGGCAGAGGTTGTTTCTCTGCCTGTTCATTGTGGCTATGGGTTGGGTCAGCTCTAGAAGTAGCAGTGCTTTTCAGTCTCCCTAAGGTCTCTGGTGTCCTAAGGGAGTAATAACTCACTGGAATGGTCGGAGCTTGACAGGGACCTGGAGGTTTATTACGGTAATTCCCTGGCAGTATCTTTTACCCTCGGGGCAGGACAAGTAGGAGTCTCGCCCACAACAGGAATCAGAAATCTTCTCCTACAGGAAACACCCAGGCCAAGAGGCCTGTATCCAAGCTACTTATTTCGGAGCAACTCACTCCAAATTTTTTGAAGGCAATCTCTAAGCTGAGTAAGAAAGAGATCTGGTAACTGGATTTCTCACTCGCAGGCTCTCATGGCTGTATCATTAGCATTGTCACTGATTAACGGGTCAGATACAAAGGCAAATAAAAGTAAACGAGAATAAATCTTTGCGTGTAGAAATAATGATGGTTGGGGAAATTCCCCTCTCTTCTTAATCACGAGCCCTAAAAGATTTTGAGTCTGGTTCTCCTTGACATTGAGTCAGTGCTATCTTGACACTTGACACAAAGGCCAAGAGAACAGAAAGTTGCTTTGTGAGAGTATTTTATATCCATTTTGGGCTGCTATGAATGATGTTGGGTAACTAGAGAATCGGGGTATCTTATTCTATTTTATAGAAATATTGATCTCCTTGTCTTAAAAATTATTTGTTAATGTATATGTTTTTAATATATTGCTCGATTCCTTTTATTTTAAGAGCAGTTTTTATATTTTGGTGAAATTAGCTATATTATCTCTAAGTGTAACATCTTACATGGTTTCAAACAAAACTCTTTTGTCCTGATGGAAACTGACTCTGCTTCTCTGAGATGCACAATAACTTTTTCATGATAATTTCCCTCAAAGATGTTTTCTTATGTGACTAAGAAAATGTTTTGCTTGAAACAGCCTGTGGGGAAAGAAGAATACTTTCCTCAGTAGTTGAATTGCAGGCTTACAAGATACTACATAGGTGTAATGAAGATCACAGAAACTGTAGGATGAAGTTTTGCGTATCGTAATAAATGCTGTGGTTCCGATTACCAGCTCAGACTTAACTCTGGAATATCCTGATTCCTGTTTGTTTACTTTCATGCATTCACATATTGTTTTAATCTTATTTGCTGATTGAGTATATGCTACAGGTAATGCTGTTAAGCCAGCTAAGCCATGCAGGGACCTACAGATCAGAAGCCACTTAGGCATCTAGAAGGCTAAATCCCATTGCTCTTCTTTGAGATTTAAATTGTGACAACCCATAACCTTAATACTCTGGTGCTTTGTCCCTCTTGGAAGCTGTGGGTCACGGTGCCCAATTCATGCTCAGTTTATACCTTTAAAAGTTTCTAAATGCCTTATGAACTTCTGGAGAAATTCTCTCTATTCTGCAGCATCCCTTGAGTTTCTCTTAACAAGAACGTTAATATAATCCATGTTAGAGTTCAAGTGAAAGTTATTTGGCTTGTTCATTAGCATGTGTGCATAAATGTGTATATAATTTGCACCAGAAATATCAATTTGTATTTATAGTATACATTAAAATGTATATAGCAAGTAATTTTTTTGCATTCTCAAATGGTCATGCAAAAATATATACATTTTTACACAGAGAGAGAGAGAGAAAGAGAGAGAGAGAGAGAGTGTGTGTGTGTGCGCACGCGCACATACGTGTATGTGAATTTTTACTAGAACATATCATTTAATGTTTCTGCAAGTTCAGTGGGTTGAATGCAACACCCATGGAAGCTTGCCAGTTATGCTGACGCAAGCTCCAGGCTCATCCTATAAACATTTACGCTTCTGAGTAACTTCAGTCACGTACAAACATAAGGCTGGAAGGGACCTCATGGGTCACTGCTTCCAGTCCTGTGGTATGACAGGCAAGTCATATAATTCTTCTCATAAAATGGCTAAGCTTTATCCTAAAGCTTTCTAAGTTTTCACTTGCCATCCCTCCAGCTGGAAAGCTGTTCCATTACCTTATTCACCTGATAGTTAAAAACTCTTCTCTCATTTTCAGCCTCAGGTTAGTCATGGCCAGTTTCTACCAATTTGTTCTTGTGTCAATATTGTAAGTACCTCTTCTTCCTCCCTGATGTTTACCCAATGAGACTAATCACTCAGCTAAAGTTATTTATGTGCATTTGCAGCCTTGGTCCTTGGGAGTGGATGTTCACATGTATTTTACTTACATATGGATAAACAAACAGAATGACTTTACAAGCCAACCTGTCATAGTGATTAAAACGAAGCAGAATCCTGTAGTAAATGAGTCTCAGGTTGATAAGAACTGTCTTTGAAACAAGCGTCCTTCAGCGTGTAGCTGTTTCTGGACAACTGCAGCAGGGTTGCTTTGTTGCTCTTTGATTTATATGAGGACAAGTCTCTTGCTCACATAAAACACAGGAGGCCACAGTCCAGTGCAGATCTGTTCATTATGAAAGAGGATATCTGCATCTGTCCCTTATTTTGCCAGCAGTCAATCATATGTAGGCTGGGAGAGCCATCCATTTCCACTTTTGTTCTGAACTGAAGGGACTGTTTGCACTTCAGTATCCTTCACTCCAGTGCTGCACCATACCTGGTATGTTGCTATTCACCCTGATTCACTTTTCAAAAGTAAGGGAGATTTCTTTCCTTAATGACGCTGACATTTCTGCATCTTCCAAAACGGAAACAGATAGGATTTGGAAACTTAATTTAAGGCTGTACAAACACATTTACTGGGAGTGAGGTAGGATGTGCTATGAGAGACCTAGATCCCTTTTTGCCCCATTTCCCGTCCCTGTCACTCACTGGCGGCAGCCAGCACAAGGCAGACATGGGCATCTTGCGGGCACGAGCCAAGCAGGGGAGGAAGGCAGACACAGTGTTTTGTATGAGTTGGCCAACCAACTTCTCTAATTCTGTGGAGGTTACAGTGATGCTACGGACATGAGGGATGAGAGCAGGTAAAGCAGGGAGTGACATGAGAGGGAAGAAGGTGTCAGAAGTCTTGCAGTGATGGCAAGGGATTATAAACTGCCATGGCAGGCCATATACATTGCGAAAGAGGGATAAAGTGACTCAGAAATCACCACATCAGCTAACAGTCTCAGCAAGTAAACCAAAGACTGAATGGGAGACGTCTTTATGAGGATGCATTTCATAAAGCAGGCTTGAATTGCCATCTTCTAGCTTGTGCCTGGCACCTGGATATGCTAGATGGTCTCACTCTCAAAGACTACCAGACTAGCAGATCTAATGGGCATTGAATTGGCTCAATATTAAAAAGTATGATAACTAATAAAACAAATAACTTGAAATGACTAAAGATTGAGCTGGAAAATAATATGGATGGAAAGCCATTTTTCTATAAAAAGAATTGAGGAAAGAGGCTTACTGATACTCAGCTGTACTTTCTGCCGGTTACTGAGATTCAGTTGTGATAAGAATTCAGAAATAGAAAGTTGCCAGTGGTATAGGAGTGCTGAAGCTAGCATTTTGGACAGCTCTGCAACATACTTGGAATAACCCATTAATAAGCTAAAGATTTTCTCTGTGCTTGTAAGAATATTGGCATTACAACCTGCTTTCTGTAGCTCTAGTAAAAAGTTGTTGGCAGCCTCATTCTGCAGCGCCAGGTGATTTGTGCAGCAACTTGTAACAGCAGTTAAGCAATGAAGTCAGGTGCCCTTCCCCTAGGCTACAGATGAATCACTGAATTACAGGTAGGGAAATGAGATAGGGAGTAGAAGGCAAACATACTAGTGAAGAAAGGAGAGAGGAGAAGTTGGGGTGGACTGTTTTCTTCAAGCCCAGAGAGTATGTCTGGGAGTTTATGTTTTGAACAAAACGTAACTAGTGGTAACTGGAAGATAAAGATCAGGACCCCGATTCTGAAATTGTTTATGTCAGTGTCAACTGAGAGTAACTTAGTAGATGTTGATGGAGTTGCACAGGTATAACAATTTTGTGAGATCAGAAGGAGGCCCTAGGTTTGTTGCATTCCCAAGTACTTGATCCCTGAATAAACCTTGCTTTGTCAGTGATCTATAGCTTAATAACCATATTTTTAAATCACCTGAATAAAATTTAACTGTGTCTCCAGAATTACTGGTCGTATTCACAACAGTTACTCATGATCGGCTCTTACACACAGCTAAATAACATGGAAAACATCACCTATATTTTTCCTCCTCATGATATACAAACCTTGGGCTTTCCTGGCAGATTGTGCAGTGGTTTTCACATGAAATGTGACCTATTTTGTAGCTTTGCAACATGAGATTCACCGGATAGGATATTTTAAACCTATTTTCCAGTTGTACTGCATAACTGTTTATGACACACTTCATAAAACCAGCCATGCTGACACTTGAACAGTGATTCTTTATGTGATAAAACAACCAATACAACCTCAGGCAATGAAGTAGGAGAATGAAAGGCCTACATTTTCTAATTGGATGCCTAACGTTATGCTTCCAGATGCATCTTTGCACACCTTCATTTAGCTTAGGCTGCAGAGAACAAAGTATCTGTATTGCCTTTGTATGGGTACATGCATGGGATGCATTTGCATGTGCATTTATCTGAATGAGTTCACTTCTGACTAAAATGTACCCACTGACAGTAATAGAAGCACTGAATAAAAGTATAAAGTATGGAGTGATTGCCTAACCTGGGTTTTTCTCAGGAAAATGGCTAACAACTTCATTCTGTCCAACCCGGCACTGATGTGCCTTCCCACCACAAGCAGGCGGGTGATTTGTTTTACATTTCAGTGGACAGAGTACAAATCCAGAGCACAGTGCTACAAATGTTTTGCCCAGGCGTTCACTCAGTTTTGACTTACCCAGGAAGAACAGTGTCTGTTGGACTGTTTGCTTCCTCCCTACAATCTGCCAGGCAGTTATATGTCCATTTCTCTACTATCCTGTCCTTGCTTAGTTAGTAAGGCCTGGTTAAATCAAAGCTGGAGGTTCTTCTGGCCAGTCAGTGTTTATAATGAAAAGATGTGCAATCTTTAAAGTGTAAAGGATTAATAACAACTATAGAAACATACTGATGTGCTTTTTTATGCCTACTGTATTTCTTATCTAGATTAACTGGATCCTTAATTCCTACTGATTTGTAGTGGAAATATGTTGATTTTTTTCTTGCTTTTGGTAGCACTCACAAATTTGCCCATCACATTTGATACCAGTTCTTAGAGTAGTTTCATATTTCTACATATCGAAATGAAAGATCCATGTTAGGCAAGAATGATGACCAGTCTACTAATTAAATGGGTAATACTTATGCTCTTAAGTCCAGATTCAGCATAGCACTTACACCCAAATTGATATTCAACTTCCTGTTGATTTCAATTTTGAACTGGACGCACCAAGACACTTCACATTAAGCGCACAGCATTTCTTGCAAACTCAATGAAATCATAGGCTTTATATAAAAATAAATTCCAATTTCTGCAGTTAGAAAAAAAAAAGCATTTGAAAGAAAATAATCAAGGAATTTTAATTCCATTACCCTAGGCTTGTAAAGTAGAATGCTTTTTAGCTAAAACATTGTCAAACATTCCTCCATTACCAAGGTTTTGTTCTTTCCTATGAGTTAAGAGTTTGTCCAGTGGGTTTTAAAGATTATTGTCATTATCTTTGTACCAGTTTCATATGCCATTCCTCTGTGCTCCTTTATAAATCATTAGATATTAGGCCCTGATTCAGGAAGACACCCACCCAAGTTAAACACATTAAGAGCTATTCTGAACAGAAGTGTTTATTTTGTAGAGTAGATATGGAAATATACAATAATCAGATTATTTTTTACAAGGAGATGAAAAAAAACCCAAAACTAGACACGATTATTTTCTGAGATTCTGGACAGTTTTATATAGCCAACATTTTTTAAAGTAAGAATGTATACTGAAGATCAGAAGTAACCTTGATGCAAGTTAATAGTGATGCTTTTGGTTCTCTTTATACTCTCGTTTCTTGTATCCTCAGCTAATGTGTGTTTTGCAAACCCTTTGCATTACTGAGTCATCACTGGAAATAGATTTTATTCAGAGACTCCCTCATTCTCTGTCAATGTAAACCATTTGTTGGACCAATACTTGTATATCCATCCTTCAGGTTAAAGTAAAATTCTGTGGGTAGCATATTGTAAAAGACGAAGAAATATTTAATACGATTGTTTCCTGTAGACAGCGTGCATCAGATTCTCAGTTAAGGTAAATCAGCATAAAAACACAGAAAGTAACTAGACTGATTTACACCTTCTGGTGGTCTTTGGTGTAAAACCACCATCAGCTTTGTTCGGTTTATCATTTCTGCAGCTTATCTAAACTCTTGCATGGTGTTCATTACAGTAGGTACCTTTGGAGTGCCTCCAAAGGTGCAGTCATGTTACGCTTCATTTAGTCACAGTATCGTGCAGTCCTGGCATTGTAGGAAACTGAGGCTGAAAACGGGGTTTCCCGTTCGCTCTGAAAACACTGGACATCTATCCTGCCTGGCGCTTGCAGAATGCTCTCCATGTTCACAGGCCAAAGAAGCAGAGTCTCTTAACACAGAGACGTTTCACTCACTGACAGCTCCAGGACTAAACTGCAGCCTTTGAACACCGCGGTCACGTAGTATCGCGGGGCTCAGGCAATTTAACCTAAACCCAGAAATCACACTTGTGGTCCAAGCTGGTGTCTAAAACTTCACTTTCTCATATACAGAGATGAGGATTATCCAAACTGCTGACCTGATAGGGAGATGTATTGAAAACTAATAATTGGGGGGGGGGGGGTTGATATCAGTAAAAATAATGGGAACATGGGAACAGTTTCCTTTTTAATCAAAATTTACATATTTGCTCTGTAGGTTAAGGAAGAAATATTGTAGCCTAGACGTCCTCGCAATGTATTACTCTTTTCTCTCTGCAAAGGATACATTTATTACAAACAAATAACCTGGTTTGCAGTACCGTGACGTCATTGAAATCTTACTCTGCAGCATTACTGAAAATCAAGTATCTTACATAGCGGTTACAATAGCCTCTTTTTTCTGCAGTATTTTGATCTGTAGGTATTATGTAGGTATGTTATATGTATGAGCTGAAATATTAATAAAAGCCTACAGGCTGTCATTCAAACTAGCTAACACCAGTTCAGTACTCCTCAGAATAGAACAACTTGGCAGCTCTTGTAACAACCCTCCCTCCATAACTCTCCTATCTGAAATAAGATACCATACTTTACGTTTTCCTTGATAGGCTAGTTTTGAGAAAGGCTTCACATCCACACTGTCTTTGCAAACCACTCTTGAAAGTTTTAAGGTAAATATATGTCTTTATATCAGTAGCTCACAATTAATGAAGCTATGTATTTTTTTTTCTAAATGCTTACAGTGGTCTAATACTGTAACAGTTGAGCAATTGGTGAGTAATCCAAGTCTGCACATCAGTGGCAATTCTGACTAGGGTCTACATTATTCATGCAATAATTAAATGAATGAGAAAAACCTCTGCTGGTAAGTGTTCCTCACTGAGAATAGGGCTTACATAACTGGGCACTCAGTGGGTTTAAGACGGGTCAGTGTAACCTCATGAAAAATGGAACTACAAATGAAATGTTACTTGTGGCAAGACTATTTCACTTTAAAAACTTCAGTTTACCAAACCCTGTAATGAGAAAATGTTGATCTAATTTCAGTCAGTAAAATACACCAGGAATTTATTTCTAAATATTTTCCAAAACATATCTAAGAGTTAGGGTGTGATGCACTGAGGAAAAAGCTAAGCAAAAGGGATACAGCTCGTTCTCTGTACCCTGCAGTGGAGTAAAAAAAGTCACTACCATGGAGAGGTCACTCTGGTTCTCTCAAAGTGGGTTGGGACTGAACATCAGTTATCCAGATGTGTCTGTAATATTCAATATATCATTCATGTTTTTATGCAACAAAATAAGCATATTGAAGTAGACATGATTTAAAATTAGAGCTATTGGGACACTATTCCTAAGAACAATAGGAGTTTTGCTTTTTTTTCAACAGAACTGAAATATATCCCGTTTCTCGTTAAGAAAGAGCAGCAAATAATATTTATTATCCTTTTGATATGCAGCCATTACTGGAAGCCATTATCATCACATTTCAGGTTACTTAATCAGTCCTGTGAACTGATAACCCATATAAATAATTGCCTCACTGCTGCCAATAGTGCTCTTGGCACACTATGAAAATAACATTATTCCTTAAGAATTAAACCACAATGAGATTTTAACTGACAGATTAAAGGGTTTCTTTAGATACCTAGAATACTTCCAAATGAGCAAATGAGAAGAGACCTACCATTTTGCTTGTATGTGATAGAGGTGAACTACGGTTGAGCACCCTAATGGCACAGAAACTAGATGCATATGTCCAAACATGCCAGGCAGATGATGAAAAAGAAAGATTAACCGCCCAAGAGCCACCTGCTCCTCAGAGCACTCCAGCTATCCAGGCACACCCCAGACTATATAGCAACACTCAGCAGCGTATCAACAGGACTTCAGGCAGGGACTCCATTATCTGTTTGGCTCTTCTCCTTTCATACGCAGAGCAGCTTACAGCTATGGCATTGTGTAAGTCATTGTCATTTCATTAATATCTCTCACTTCTGCATTTGTTTCTTTTAAACTGAGCCTTTGCCCCCCTTCTCCCTGTTGATGGAAAGATGGGTGTCTAAAATAGCCACAGCTCAAGCAGAATGATTGGTCCTACTATTTTTGTGAAACCGAATTATCTAGTTATCCTTGTGTGGATATGTGCTTGTAGTTTTGCTGCTAGAAGAGAGAGGAAACATCTGCCCTGAAGAAGTTCTGGTACTGCAATATTTATCCTCCTCTTGAACTGCAATGAGAAGCCAGGAGAAGCCAGTCTTCCTGACACTGCCAAAAATGAAGCATGGACAGAAGCTACAGCACATTTAACATATACCTCAGGCAGCCAGGGGAGGGTGAATGTTGGGGGAGCTTACCAGATGTGATGGGAACAGGGTCTTCACAGGAGACGAAGCTGCTCCCAAGGGCATGGGCATGGGCTGAGCATCGGTGGTTTATGGGGTGACCCAGCAATGTCACTTGGGGAAGAGCCACTTGAAGCATTTCCTCTCATAGCTGGAGACTCAAATTTCCCCTCAGCTAACAGTTGCATAGCATAGTCCTGGCATGGGAGCTGCCTTTAAACCCTGCCTACACTGCTCAGGTCTCAAAAGCCACAAGGTTGCCAGCCACTGTTGGTTTCAGTGCTGGAGAATCCTTAAGGGTGAGAAGTTCCTGGAAATTTCAAATCGGAGGGGGCATAAAATGTTCGGCAGCATGTTTCATTGAAACAAAATCAAAAGGTGGCATTTCAGTTTAGATTCAAGTCCTTTTTATACTAAATCATACTCCTCTATGAGATCTCTGTTGTTAGTCGTAGTCCAGGTATGTTTAAACCCCCTTCCTACCCTGCATTTACGTGACTTTTCTGATATATTGAGTGGCTTGGGAAAGGAGAAGAAACGCTTGACAGTTTGGGAAATGAGTCCTGGCCAGGGATCTCAGAGCCATGGAAGAGAATGAGGAAAGAGGCAGCTGTACAACAGTACCTGAAGTGCTCTGCAGGGAAAAGCCATTTCATAATTGATTCAAATTGAAAGATTTCCTTTAAGCTTTTCCACTTTTGTTTTGCAAAACTGGCTTTTTTTGTTCGACAGAAAAATTCTCTCTGAAGAATTTCTGGCCCAATCTACTTGCTAAAGTCTGTGTTACTGCATTCAGTGCAGCTCTCACAATGTATTTAAGTACTAACAACACTGGCAAGAAAGAAGTCAGTTCTCATGGCAGGTACCCGAACCACAGTAGGTAGTTGCCCCAGTAATCTTAAGGAATTACCTCTAGATGTCACTCATGAACCCTTCTCTTATTTAAAGGATTTAAATAAGTAACCCAGTTAGGTTACGTCTAACAAAGAAACCTCTCTATCATTCTGCTTGGTTACCTAGAGGTTTGTAGCCTGGGCTCCTTTTCTGCACTGCTAAAACCATATTAGTAGGCAAAGAAGGTACTTCTTGAGAGGTACAGGGCATTCTTAGCTCCCATTGAAAATGAATTTAAAGTATTGATTGAAATTGAGAAAAACTTAACCTCAGTCAAAATAAATCAGACTTCAGTAGTCTTTGATGCTGATTGAACACCCTGGGAGAGCTCAGTGTGAAGTGATATTCCACTGATTTATTCAGATAACTATGTCTTGTTAGCACTTGCTTAGCACAGGTACAAAATGCTTGGTATATTATTTTCTAGCCCCTAATTAAAATGACTAAGTGGCTATTTCCACACTTGGTAATGCTTCGTAGAAGTAGACCTCCAAAAAAGTGATTTATTTTTGTTATTTTTTTTCAATGGTTTTTCTTTTTTTTCTTAAAAACTGAAAATTATTTGCTTGCATTTTTTAGTAAGAAAAAGGTCCCTTCTAAAAGACCCATGGTATGCCTTCATGGAGATGAAAAAAAACATGTCTTTATAACAGAAAGAAAGAAAAGTTTCAATGAGAAAATATTGGACACCTCTAGCAATATGGTTTCTGAGGTTTTGACACTCTTACACATACTAAGTAATATTATATTCTGCAAATAGTTGAGCTGAAACCAGAGAGATTGCTAATGGAGACTTCTAGTGTGCATAAGAATATATGAAATCTGGTATGAGCTGTGGCTGATAACTGTTCCAATTTATGTTATATTTGGAAAAAGTTTGGCCTTGCATTCTTCCAGTGCAACACTTAATTAAGTAATGTGGTTTCCCACAAAACCTTCATTGATGCTTTTGGGGGTTCACTCAGTTGTGAATTACTTTAGTTTTTTTTTTTTTTTTCGGTGTTATATCACTAACATCCACCTTCCATTGAAGTCAGAATTATGTATCTGATGTCTGTATTTCATTTAGGACTTTCAGAGGGGTGGCAGTCAGATTGGACAGGATACTAAAAAGATTCCTATCATGTGGTAAAAAAAGCTTTTAAAAATAAATAGATGGTAATGAATGTCTAGCAGCATAAAGCAAGCACATTTGCAGATCATATAGCAATAAAGCCAATTTGAGTTTATCACATAATTAAGCTCTTCATGTGTGCATATACATTTATAGGCACACATATATATGAATAAGTGTGTTGACTGTAGCCCCTTTAACTTCCATTTTGCTTAGAAAGACAAGGTGTTATATGAAGAGTTCAACAGTGTAATAATTTGGTTAAAATCTACTTTTATTACTAGAAGTCCAAGGGACAATAAAACACTTGCAACCATACTTGAGTTGCTAATGGTCAACAGGTTTTATAAGTGCAATTTAAAAGTAATGGAAGCTGCACTTTGATGTCATCGAAACTTCAAAGTCATTTAGGTTTTATCTGTAATGTGGAAAAAAAGATTATATTGGGCTGAGAGCACCTATAAAAATCTTTGTAATATTTCTAACGAGTTAGTCTTACTGTGTTTATATGTATATAAATGCAAACTGACTGTTCTAACTGTAGTTCTAGAAAAAAACAGCAGATTTTCCCAAGTATTAAAATGTGATTAATGTGTCTGGATCGGGGGGAAATGTCCTTTGTCATGCTACAGGAGAAGACTGAGACATGTTAACAGATTCAGCCAGGCCGCTTATGTATTCATGTTAATGCACGTTCAAATCAGTTTGTTGTTCTACCAATCTGGTGTCTAGGAGGTTAGCCTGCGATGGTTTTAAGACACAAAGATTGATTTGTTCTTCTTTCAGGTTCCGAAACTATTCACATAGCTAGGCATTGCTCTTAAACTGAATCTGCATGGATGTGTTTAAGTTCCCAAATGTGTTTGTAGGCACCCCTGTGGCACTGGAAGCATGTTGTTTATGGTTGTGCAAAGATTTTTGGAGATGTAACAGGCAGGTGAAAGTCTCCTTGGAGGGTTGCAAATGATAGGCTTGCTCCATAGTAAAAGCATAGTGGGATCTACCTGCTTTTCTTGGGTCCAAGAGGAGATGGGAGGAGTTGTTGCCGTTGCTCAAGAGAAGATTAGAGTGATATGAGCTTTGTATAGCTGCACCTTCAAGAGAACAGGCTCCTCATGACTGTATCTCAAACAAATATTGTCCCGCTTGACAAGGAATAGTCTCTACAACACTACCAAGACCACCTCCTGCTCTGCCATCCAGTTCCCCTGCACCCTTCTAACCCGAGCTTTTGCGGAGTATCCTCCCTAGAGGTCACTGGGGTTTCCCTGTCTCCATCTTTCTGTTTCCAGGGTGCTGGAGACAGAGGGGGAAATATCTTTTACTGTAGATAGGTTCACAGCTTTTCTTGCTGTAACTTTGCCTCTCCCATGTCTGTTTTTCTGCTCTTTCCTACTGTTATATTACAAACATTAGCTCTGATCCCCAGAGGTACTTGGGTGCTTTGCTCCCAGTGGTCTGATTTAGGCATCTGGGACACCTCTGGGTCTCAGTCACTGAGGCCCAAACTCAGTGACCACATATCAGCTTTTCCTAATATCCACTATGTGTGGCTTTTGTCTCAGCCCTCCTGAGAGTGCCACCTGTGTTTAAGCTAAGGAGTGTCAGGACCTGGAAAGACTTTTCAAGGCTACCTAGCAGTTCATCTGGAATGGGAACAAAGGCTAAATCTCATATTCCCAGACTATGCGGTCATTTATTCGGAAAGGGAAGACAGGAACAGGCATTAAGGTAGTAGGTTCCTTGGAAAGGATTGGAGTGGTGAGCTATATATCAGACCAACTATTGTGGAAAAGTGTCAGTTAAAGACTCTAGGCCAAACACAGGAGCATCCCTGAGTATATTCCACCAATTAATTCACTGTGAAGTCTTCCCTTCTCTGGTAGAAACTTTAAGAAATCATGTGAATATAATTATATTATCCCATATTAGCAACAGAGAATTGAAGCCACCCTGGAGAAAAGAAGAAAAAATGACTGAGACTTATCACTACTTGAATGTTGGTGTTTTCACCATGTGAGTAATGTAAAATCCAGGGGAATCTTTCATTTATATCCCAAAAGACAGGCAATTGTTAGATAGACATTAATCACATGAATACACAAGTGACGTTCTTGTAAATGATACTGATATTTCTCTACTTCAAAAAAAGGTAGCCACAAAGAGAAACAAGGCAGGGGTTAAAAGTCAGATTGTTAAAAAGTTGTTGCATCAGCTAAAACAACAAGGAAGAAAGAAAGTAGAGGGAGAGGAAGTTCTTGGTGACACATGCCTGGTCTGAGACTCACAAAAAAAATCACTTCCATTTGTATCCTCCCTGCAGAATCCTGGAGTGATGTGAGGGAACTCACCTATTTTATCTGGGGATGTGTCCCTACTACTAAAATGGTTCCTTTTACTTGCTTCTAGAAATTGTGTTGTTTAGTCTGGATTTTACAAAGGAAGGTAGAAGGTTGAAAATTCACAGTGGAATTGTGAGATCTTGGGGATGGGGCAAGGAAAGCCAGCTCGTTTTACTTTTAAAAACCTGAAAGATGAAACATACAAACAGCATGACAGAAAAATTTAATTTACAAAGTTGAACACTCCAAAGTTAGGACATTTCTGAACTCCACAGGATTCATCCATCCCTACTATGACTGATAAATGGCAGAAGGGTGTGTGAAGAATGCACTAAGGAGGATGAAACTAACCAAATTAAAAAACAAAAACCCTAACAACAAAAAAACTCCTCATTCCTGTATCATGTAAATGATTAGAAACTATTTCCAGGTTCCTGGCACGATTTCTTTTTGCAAGAAAAAAATGGAAATAGTACAAATCTGGTCCATTATCTTATCATAATTATGCAGTTAATCAAATGACGAAAACCATTTCTGAAATGATTTGTTGACGCAGCAATCTTTGAGACTTTTGCTGCTGTGCAGGGATGCTGGGTTCTTTTAGCACAGCAGGCTGAAGATGGCAATCAGATACGCGAGGAAAAACCTCCTTAAAGAAAACGGAATCATATAATTAAAGATTATATTGTAATGAGCGAACACAGAGGGGACAAATTAACCTATGTAACACTGCATGGACTTGAACCACTTGACTGTCTGAAGTGTAGTAGTAGTAGGTCACTGCAGAGATAAGCAGCAGTGAGCAGCAAACCACTCTGCAGGGGGAGGGGGAATTGGCAGGTCTTTGCTGACAGCCCAGGAGCTGTAAGGTCTAAGGTCTTGAGCTGCTGGGAAGGGGCAGGAGGGGAAACTTTCACCTATTCTTTTAAGTTTGGCTCTTTGTGCTCCTCCCTCCTCTTGAGCTTGTTTCACCCCTGTCTGTCTCACCACTGGTCTCCCTTTGCGGTCTTCCTCCTCTTGCTCAGGCCTCATTTCCCAGCCTTCCCTTATTATGGTGACATTTAACAGTGCTTGGTTGTTATCACTAATATGACAGAGAAATACTTCGGTGGTATATAGCCAGGTCATACAGGGGATAGAAAGGGGGAAGGGATGTGAATTTTGTATTCCTGAGTGACCAAGCGCTGTGGTTATTGCTGTGCAAGCTCTCAGCAGGAGCAGAGAGGTCCCAGTGATGATGGAGTTCCTCAGTGTCCTGTTGCTGGGGTAGTGGCAGTAGTGACTGTGATGAACACAATTTTGCTGACTCCAGTAAAAAGCATTAGCTGGGCCTTGCTGCGTATGCAGCTCTAAGTACTGGGATGCCAGCTTCCTCTTCTGTAGGATATCAAGTAAGGCCAAAAGCAGGAAGCACTTAGCTACGCGCCCCAGGCGTGTACTGGAGATGGCACTTTAACCCATGTTTCTTCAGACATTCCCATCTGCCACCCACCCCACATCCCCTCTTTGCCCTGTGATCTTAAGAATGAGGGGGTGGGTATGCAACACGGAGGGCATGGGCCTTCTGCTCAGCATGTGGGACTACGCCCAGTGCTCCAGCTTTCGTAAACACGCACTAGCAGCATACAGTAGGCAATGTCACTTCAAAGCAGGATCTGGTAGGGAAGCAGGGAATTGTCTGACAGGATTAAACCACATTGGAACCATTTTGGAAAGGGTTTGAGTCTTTGATTCTTTCGTATACAAATCTGACATCAAAGGAAAGTCCTGGTCTCTGTCAGATATGTCCTTCATCTCTAGATAGAGATAAAACAGCCTCCCGTCAGTCAGATAACAAGATAATTAGACAGAGTGATAATGCATTTATCCTGGTGCTTACAATCCTTGATCATATATTGCAATTATGTATACAGGCCACAGCACCCAGTGTCTTTAATTATAACCTTGATGGCAAAATGATAGGAAGAAAGAATCTTCCTAAGGGTAGAAAAATGAGTCTTTTAATTCATTTTTATAGATCCTCACTGAATATAATAGAAAGGATTAATATGAAAGTCTTTGCCAGAGTGTTTGTGTTAACTGACAAATGTGTGTGTATAAAGAAACAGCGTTGCTCAGGTATTGCATTAATATAGGCCAGATATTAGAGCAATATGAGATAGGTGCCAAGCTAGATAATAATAACAGATAGCATAGCATTTAATTTTTATGTTAATCTTCTGACCAGCAAATTCGTTTGTAAGTGCATATAATAATGTTATTGAGATTCGTTAAAGGTAGGTTTTCAAAGACAAATAGGAGACTTAACGCACATATCTCTCATTCATTTAATCGGTAACTCCTAGGTTCCTTTGCAAATCTGAGACAGAGAAAAGCAAGTAGAGGGTGCTATGCTTGCTGCAAGAAACTTCCTCTGTACCTGAGTGGACAAGGTTCCTGGATCATAAACCTAGTCTAAGAGCGCGGTTTTCTTAAATGCCATTTAACATAATTTAACTGCAAAATTTTTAGAACTATTTGTGCATTATGACATCCCTGATTGAAATAGATGAAGCAAGGGAAGAAAACGGATGTTGGGAAGGAGAACTTGTGAAAGGTGTCATTCTTAGTACCATGTGTCTGGTGTCATACTTCTAGCGTGTGAAGTTTATCAGTTTTCTACTGCTCAGAGTTAGGAGTCAGGAAAGAGACCTGAGTGGCACATGTCTAGTTGCTGATCCAACCTAGATTGTCCTCAAATTCCATTTATGTTCTTGTACAGGAAAGTAATCATGTAGCCACTTCCCTCTGGGAAGTCCCAGCTGTTAGAAAGTGCTGAGCATTTATTCAGTGAAAATCCATCCCCTCAGAGTACTCCAAAACTGAAACACCTGGGAAAAATGGTCACTTTGGGAAATCTTAAGTACAGCTATAATCAACTGGTGAGAGAAGGCAACTAAGCCACATCTAGATGTGTCAGAACAGGAGCTTACCTATGTCAGGACATGAGCTGCTTCTGAAGCTGCAGGGGCCCCTATTAGCATCTTCACTCTTATAACTCTCCTGGGGCAATTACTGTGTTTAGCCACAGATAAATGCAGTGCTAGGACAGTATTAAGTAAGGAGGGTGAGAAGAAAGCTGCTCGACTGTGACTGTGCATTTGCTTAGTAATGAACAGCACCGTGAGATCTATTTGCATTGTTTCTTTCATGTTGTTGCATGCAGAACTATGTGTTTATTAGAGTAAAATGTCCTCTCATGCCCCCTGGTCAGGGTTCGGGGGTCCTTCCCTGTATTTCCTATTCTTGTAGGTCTTCTAATCTCCCTTCTTACATCACTGCAGAGGTTTCTTCTCTAGTTTCACCTTAGGCTCTTCCCAGGAAAAAGTGTCCTCCAACTTATCCTCTGTGCTTAGTCAGTATCCAAATAATGTAATTCCTCACTTCCAGGAATCTAAGATGCGTGGCATTTTGGGGAAATTAGGATTACTGGGCAGCTGAGTCTCTACTGCCGTGCACCAAGTCCAAACTGCCAGTATGTGACTGCATACTTTGCTATTGCTCTGGAATGAGCAGCAGGTCTGAGGAGCTTGGTTTGCTGGGCATGTGCAGTCAGAAACGACATGTGAGCCACACTGCATGTTTCTACAATGACTATGCCAATGCAGTAGTAAGGCCTGTGCATAGGAAAATCCCTTTCAGATTGAAGGGCCAGCAGTTGGATGCCAGGGACAGAGGCATTAAGATCACACTATTCATGGTCTTGCAGTTCTTCTGCAGCTCTCCTTTCCTGCTCCTGTCTTTCCACGCTGGAGCACCAGCCAACGTGTCTGCAGAATCTCAGAGGAGATAAAGATTCCCATAGCAGGTCTCCATGGAAATTCCCCCTCCAAAATTAAAGGATTAGTCTCTGTAGTAGAGGGCTACATAGATGCACGGGAAGACGCTATAAGGCATTTCTTACATACTTTCTTCTTTAGTGTGCTCTGTGTGAAGCATTTGCTCCTAGAGATTAATCTTACTGCTCTAATGTACTACCTAGAAGATAATGGTCACAGTATTTAGTCATATAAAATTTCCATTTTGAGTAGAGGAAAACGTCTTACGTAAAGAGAAAAGAAAAGCTTTTCAACCTCAGCAATTCTTTTCTTGAAAAGTTTCTGTCACAAAACCCCAAACACATGTTTATGCTATTGGCAACCTAGATTAAAATCAAAGTATCAGCTAAAATGTATCCCTTTTCAGCTGCCAAAAATCCAAGTGAAAACACTCAGAAATCAGAAAATCTTTTGGGAAAGGGAGGTTTGTTTGAGGAGAGGAAACCCAAAGCACATATTACAAATTTCTGTGCTGTAAAAAATAGTGATGGGAATTGTTCAACTAGCTTCATGTTTTGATACAGTGTTATTGATTCCTTATTGCAATATTAAAGTGTCAAGTGGATTCAGCCAATGAATGTAACTTTGTATGCCATATATATGTGTATATGTATGCATGTAATCATATATATGTATATATATACACATATACATAAAAGCAACTGGTTAATGCAGTATTTCATGTTATAAATGATTCTTTCAACCATCCTTTCCAATAACACCCAGTGCCGCAGATCTTATAGAATATTCTTACTTGGCTATGGGTGTTGTCTTGTGGTCATGGCCCTGTGGGGATGGATTAGCCTTCAAATACATGGGCTTAGGAACTGCAAGGAGGAGAACACCATATCTTCAGTTCTTGCAGTGAGGCAAGAAATTCATCAGTAGCTTCTATGAGGTTAGGAACTGCCTAATGAATATTTACATGCGAGAACAGATAAACTGTGCAAATGTATCCAGGATAGCAATTCACCACCCCCGCATCTCTGTTGGTTTGAGATAAACAGGAAGCTCCCAGAGAGGCAAGCACTGTTCCTGGATGGTGACAAAAGAGTGAGAAAATTAGCACGTGAAAACACTGAAAGGAGACTGGAGTAGGTGTTATGTAGGGAACACATTTCCATTGCTACTGGAAGAACATGAAGAGGAAGAGGTCGCAGCCACTGCAAGGCAACAGCAGATGTAGTAATAGCTTCATGCAGCTGGAGGGTGGTACAGGGCATAGCTCCAAAATGCTGATCTATATGTAATATAAAAATAATGATAGTAATAACAGTGTAAAACTCGGGAAATGTTGAATTATGGGGCTGTAATTCCACCAAAAGCTTCTGATGACTTTATAGACCGTGAGAGTTCCTAAACTGTCAGTGGAATTGGGAGTCTGTAATTCACAGTTGTCGATTTCAGTTTTTGATATGGATCCCTACTTTTTTGCTTGTTAATCACTCAGCAGAGACAACCTGCTATTGTATGAATAATCACAGGCTTCGTCACCAGCACCTAAAAAAGAGTTTCTTTATTTCACTTGTACATGAAACTGGCAAGAGTGGGGTGGCTGAGCTCTTTTTACTGGGTTGGTATTGATAGAGTGTTTTGCTACAAATGGCTGTGAAAACAATGCATACATGGCACCATGTGGGCCCATGGAGGACTTTTTGCTTCGTCCCAAAAGTGCTACGGTATGGCTCCATGCCTCCCCTAATTAGGAATAATTACCTCAAGTGCGACATGGTGCAGTTGTACAGCTTTTTGTGTGACAGCTACAGCACGTACCTTCAATACCTCTAGTTTTGCTCTGATGTTCCATGGTTTCCTGTTTAGCATTGTTGACTCCTCCATATGCAGCTGGGCATTTGCTCATCAAGGCCTTTTTGCATTTCTTGGAGCGTCTGGGAGGAGAGCATGCAACTATCAGGGTTTTCAGTCACAGCTTCCGTGTCCTCCACCCGGGGCCTGAAAAGCTGGTAGGGCCAATTGCACATCAGAGTCACCTGGTGAATCTTGATAAACAATCAGACTGTTTACCTTTATTGTTCCTGCAAGCCAGGTTGCATGTGTTCTGGGAAATCACCGTATTTATATTTTATTGGGGATGAGGAGGATTAAATAAATTGTGGCAATAGAATTTCAGCCCTGGTCAGAAGATCTCCAAGGCTAGAAGCTTCTCTCCATCTTAGGCCATGTGGCTTTCTCAGGGATATATCTTGATTAATAACCATAAATAATTTGAAAGCAGGATCTGCCCCCTCAATTTGCTACTGCTTTCAATTACTTGGCTTTTTGCAGAATTCAGTCTTTTATGTCAACCAAACAAACCACGGTTGCCCTGAAAAGCTCCAGGTTTTGCTCAGCATGCTGTAAGCATGTTCCTCCAACACCAGGGGCCCCTGAAAGTGGAAAAGTTTTGGTTCCAGCAGCTGCTTTCCCATAACTACTTCAGGTATTTCCTTTTCTCTGAGCAGTCTTAGTTCCAGATCCTTTCCTTTTTTAACTGAAATATTTTAAAGCATCTCTACTCCCCTTGCTTTCCCCTTCCCACCTGCTGCTCAGGCTCTCTTAAGCCTGCTATATTCAAGTAGGCTCTTTTTGCTTAGAGCCCCTCTTTAGCAGCTTTTCTGCCATTGCTTTAAAAAAAAAAAAAGCAATTTAATTAAGTTGATCCAAGGCGAAAGAGATGGACACGAAGAAGATCAAGTTCATCCCCATCAGCAGAAAATTCATATGTTAGGCTTCCAAGTCCCAAGACCCATGCACTTAGACGGGTTGTGAATCATCAGAGGAAGCTCTGCTGGCATCACGCAACCCCGTGAGCATGGTGGGAAAATCTCGTGGTTTCACCTGCCACCGGTTTGATAGTCGATGGCTCTGAAGGGGCATTTTGAGAGGGCAGGAGAGGAGACAGGTCAGCTCCTCGTTGTGTATTAGAGCCTTAGCAGGGAGTAAGGGCAACAAATGGTGAGTCATTCTGTAAAACAAGAAAGTCAGTAATTTCCACCAGCTTCCCAGGAGGATATTGAGCACTTTCAGTAGATCCTCAGAAGTATGATTTCGAAATGGAAAATAGGATGTTTTACTCTGCATAGTGATTTGTCGTGTTCAGGACTCCTGTTCAGGACTCTTGTACCTTCCAGAAAAATCTGTTATTTTTACTCTTCACTTATGCTAAATGCATTTTTTATGTGCTTTTTTCTCTAAAAAGCTTTGGTGACTAAAAATTTGAAATATGTTTCAAGAAGCAATACTAATTATAAAAAAGGTCTTATTTAGATTTCATTCTTGATCTGATCCTTAATGGATCTGATGGGATCTGCTCCTTCAAATTTCACAGGGGAGGAACAGCAACTTTAGTGTGCATTACTCTGTTAGGCATGCTATTGTCAGATGAAGGAAAGGTTTGTCTAGGCGAGAAAAAGTGTTTTTTGAAGTCGTCTAACTTACATTTCTTGAACATCATTTGACAGACATCTAAACAAATAGAATACTTTTTGTTTGAACCTCAGTTGTGTTGCTTGCTGGTGCTCTTTAATGTAACACAAGTCAGCAAATCAGGGTTTACAGCAACACCAATACGACAAATTGGGGCCTTCAGCATTTATAAAACTGCCTTTTCCTTGTTGTTTTTTTCTTTTAAATTAAATTTATATTTGGAGCCCGAGCAAAACATGACAGCATCATTAATCACCTTTCCAATCACTCCCTTTAAAAAAAAGATTCCTTTCATTTTGTCCTCTAGCCAGGAGAATTGAGTTATAAAACAGCTTAATGCTAATTCTTCTTACTTTGACAAGAGCTAATTAAATTCATACCTTTTTGAGTAAACTGTTAAAAGTCACAGTTAATCAATGTTTTGGCTGTTGTGTCCTCATTTAGAAATATTATTCGTACCAAGAAATAAGCCACACTGCTTAAAAACAAGCACACAAAACAAGCACACACTGATCTGCTTTTGCTATCTTCACCACGGCCAGGGTACTTACACAGCACATAGTTCACTTCGACTTGTGTGAAGTGGTTTATTCTGCTGAAAACGTACTTTGACTATGACTCTTTCAAAAAGAGGATTATTGCCCATGGGGCATTGTATTAGCGGGGCTGAGACATCCTGATTCCAAACAGTCATTAAGCAAATCGGCGGTAATTTATACTGTGGTGAACAAACTAATGCAAACCCTACCAGCTGTCTGGCCCTTCCAGTACGCCTTCAGACAAAACTTTGAAGGTCGGTACAGGAGCAGTTTTTCTTATATTGCATTGTTGTTGTGACTAGAGGAGGGCAGTCAAGTTTGGATGTAGGCCCTGATCCAGCAGAAATTTAAACATCTGCATAGTTTTTTAGCATGTGAGCAATCCCATAGGAGTCAACAGGGCTACTTTAAATGCTTAGAATTAGGCATGTGCTTAAGAGCTTTGCTGGACAGGAGCCATGGTAGGAACCAGCCCCGACTGTGACCTAAAATTAAAACTGGAACACTTTAAAGATTAATTAAGGCCTTGTCTACATGGGAAAAATTGTTCATCGTGGCATGAGAAAATTTCTTCTCATGGTGTTTGTGGTCCAACTGGATTCAGACCATTTACAGTGGAGTCGGCTCTTATGAGGTTTCCTGACTGCATTCAGGAGGTGTGGAGAGTTTGGGAACGCACCCAATGTTTGGAAGTGAATCTTTCATTCACTAGTGCATTTTAAATTTGTGTGCCTTCGTAGTCACCTTTGTGATAGTATCGGCCTTTCAACTCTTGGGAAAATGGCAGAATCACTCAAATAGCTAAAAAGCAAACAAATAGACACATTACACACCTCCCTTCTTCACCACAACTGTTGGAAGACCTAAATCCTACAGGCCAGAACTATTCTCCTTTTAAAGTTTAAGGATTTGAGGATGTTGAAATCTGTGGATTTTATTCTCTTTCCAGAAGACATCTGTTTTGGCACTCCACAGGGTTTGTAAAGTAGGCATAAATTATATTTACATCATTTTTGACTTTTAACTGCCCAAAAAGAAGGAAGGGGAATTGATGTATATGACCCGGGCATTATGAATTAATAGACATCCTGTCCAAGCAAATAAGTCAGTCACTTAGTGGCTGTAGCACAGCTCTGAACCTGCAAACCCATGCAGTAAGGGAACGGTGGGGAGACAGAGAGGCCGGTACCTGTGAGAAAGCCTGAAGTAGGACAAAGAGGTTGTTCTTCTGGTGTTGGATACAAAGTAGCTCAGAAACTCTGAATGGGAACCCCGACTTTTGTACATGGTATTTTTAGTCTTCCTGCTTTTTTTTTTTTTTTTCCGTACGAGAACTGGGCCTGGTTTTTAGCATCTTTGCTGTAAAAACTGAAGTCAGCCACTTGGCTGTGGCTCAGATGTGGAGCCCTCTTCCTTTCCGTGTGTTGAAGGAGAGCTGCGTCAGAGCTCTCTTTGGGGAATGACATGCATATATCACTTTAACATTCGAAGAAAGGAAGAAAGTTTTCAGTGACTCAGTTGTGCTTCTGATTAGATTACATTGAAGCTGTTTCTTGGAGACAGAGCTCCTTCACTTATATCACAGAAGAGCAGGACAAAACTGTCTGCGGTAGTGGCCCATGGCCACCCTTCCCCTGCAGAGACCCAACATTTGCTCTCAGACAGGGTGAGTCATACTTCAGCTGAGTAAAATGCTGCACCCAATTAACATTTCAGCTCTGCCTTGACCTGAGAGAGATTATGATAGAAAAGGGGTATGTGCATTGTTTACAGTATGTGCATCTATATTTGCAATATTTCTATATTAGTTTCTTTACTACAGTTTAGCTATTAGCTGGCATGTAAAAGCCAGCTAAAGGCAAATACAGAGAAACAGTGATACTTGGTGCTCATGTGGTGCTTTACGTTAGTAAAGAGCTTTGCAGACCTAAGGAGTAATTCATCTCTGCTGGCTTCCATGCGTGCGTAAATCTCAAGTCACTTTGTACAACTCATGTACAATTTCATCCACTAAATAAATGGGTCTCAATTGTGCCATTTAGGCAAGGCTTCCTAGAGGGGGGTGGAGGTGGCAAATGGAGCAGTTTGCTTTGAGGTTACAGAAGGGCCAAGTTCATTTTGTTGCTCTGTATCCTAATACACAGAGGGGATCACAGTCTCCGCTTTTACGGCAGGCCCTGTGGGACTTTTATCCGTCGCTAAATTCACCAGTGTAAAGGCTGGTTTGGAGTCACAGTGAGCTACCTAATACCCTCCCAAGGAGGCAGAGGACTTCTTGCAGCTTCCTATTCCCTATGCAAACCCACAGTTCTACTACCTGCCGTGAGTTCACAGCAAGCCATTTCACCACTTCCTAGACGTCTTGTCTCACCACTGGGCAGTTAGAAATGGAGAACACCTTGAGAAAAGGGCTGCAAAATTTTCCTGGCTTTCATCTGTGAAAGGAAGGGAAGCCTTTTATCCCTTACCTTTCATACAGGTTGCTTGCAAAAAGGCTGGGGAGAACCTGAGAGACTTAATTTATGGGAATTAAAAAAAAATTAAAACTGGCCCAGTTTGAAATGTTTTTCTGTCTTAAGAAATGTGTTTCTTAATGCAGTCAGGGATCCTTAGTGCAATTAAGAGGAACGCTGGACTGTATTCCCAGTATAAGGTAAAGGAGCTATTCCAATAGACAGCCAGCTAGTGAATTTTGCCTTTGTATTTCTAACCAAGGTTTGATGGGCTGTAGAGCTGTGAACTAAATACAGCAGGCTGGAAAAGGAGGTCTTTGTTGTTGTTGTCATTGTGATTTTCCTGTAGAAAATGGCACTGTTTCATTGAAAAATGAAAAGAAAAGGTAAAAATTGGTGAAAAACTGACAAAACCCAAGTTACTTGCAGCTGAAAAGCCAAACTAAATTGTCCATTGGTGTTGAAATATTACAGATTTTAGTCTTCTGATGCAATTAAGTATAGGGGGACAGTTTGATGAAGAGTCTTGATCTGCAAACATTTTCTGCAGATTAAAAAGAAATGGTTTTAATCTGAACATAGCCCAGATTTTTAGGTAGTTCTAACACAAAGTGTCCCCCTTGTTCTTCCATACCTTTTTTTTTTTTCCATATGTTCTGATAAATTAATCAGATGCTCAACTGGTGTTCAGGTCAGGGACATCTACTGTAGAACGGGGTTACCAGGACATCTAGGAAAAAGTCTCTCATCACACATGGGGCTAAAAGTAATGGGAAACAACAGATTCAACATCAAAAGGCAATGGAAAAAAATAAATTAGCCAGATTTGTTTATATAAATGGTTACACCCAGGATTTTAAAAAATAAACATCCTGCTCAGACCCAAAAATGAATTAAAAGTTAATTGGAAACAAACAAACAAACAAACTAGCATAAGTAGCTTCCGAGGTATTGAGGATTAAACCTAAGCCTGTCTGAAAAGGAAAGGTGGATAAACTGGCTTGGATGACATAAAAACCCATGTGAAACTTTGTCTAAAATTCAAATTTAGCTGAACTCAAATCTTTTAAGATTCAAAAAGATCTTTTTGCTTTAATTATCAATCACATGCGTCTCCATTCCCTGGCTGAAGATGTGACTAAAAGCCATGAGAAGGCTACTCATGAAAATTTTGGCTTTGCTTTGTGTTAATGCAACACTGGTGTCTTTCAGTGACTGCTTATTTGCGCACCCATGCCATGGGCCAGGCAAATTTCCCTCAAGAGAAATATCTTCTCTGTGGTCTCAGAGAGTGCAGGCTCACTACATTACCCCTGCAGTGGGATTCAGCCCACAGCCATCTCTGGAGAGACCATCTCTGGATATAAAAGAGTGCGACCATGAGCCTTTGGCAATGCGGAAGCAGGAATTCATCGTCAAGTGGGATACAGAAGCGGCGCCCAGCTTAGACGCTGCAGAGTGTCTCTGCAGCCAGATGCACGCCTGAGTGTCTTGCAGCTCACTGTGTATTTAAGCAGTTGTTGATTACCTGAAAACTGTAGACCAGATGTAGGCACTGCAGGGCTCACCAGAACCAGGTGGAAATAATTTGCAGGCCAGAGAAAGCCCTGGCATCTCTGGCACTGCCCTGCTTAGAAAAAAAAAGCGAGCATTAAATGGGAATAAAATGAATATACCTTGACCATAAGTGTTAGGTTGACTACTACGTCCAAATTGGGCTCCTTTTAGTGGCTCTTTTGTGGGAATCAAATATTTTCAGTGAGTTGCTAGAGCACGAAGGAGTCCTCATTTGTGACTGCAGACAGGTATCTAATGAACAGAAGGAACAGTTGCAGGAGGGTATGACGCATCTTTACCTGTGCTTACATTTGTTTTGCCACCACCAAACAAGGAGCTATTTCTGAATAGACTTTCATTTTCCCCTTTTTGGCATTACTTTGAAATGATCTGATCATCATTTTAAATGAAAAAAAAAGTGTTTTACTCTGTGTAACCCTTTTTTCTTTGACTATTCAGTGTTTGTGGTATATTTTGAGTTGTTAGGGTCACGCGGTAATGCTTCTACTTCTTGACTGAATCACTGCAACTTAAAGTGTCAAAATGAAAGAAATCAAAGGGACTTGAAATGGCAGTATAAACCTTCAAGAAAGATTTCCCTCATTCTTCATGTGAAAAGCATGGCATTCCGATAATGAAAAATGAGGAATAAATTCAAAAGCATGAGTCATCCTGGAAAAAAAAAATCAAATTGCACCGTGCATATTGCCAAAGCAAATCTGTAAATGTGGGGTCTTTGTGGCTATTACTCTATATTCATTAAAGAGAATCAGTTAGATTTTCAGCAGATATTAAAACATTAAGTTAATTTATATCAGCTGAGGCTCTGCCCCCACATAAGCTATGTGGAAGAGTGTGGATAAATTTAGGCGGAAGTGCAGAATGTTAAAGATAGGGTGGGTAGAGCAAACCCTGGATGATTTACTTTTTAAGAAAAAAAGAAAAGAAAAAGAACAGGAACAGGAACAAATGACAACATTGTCAAGCCTCAAGCTATATCACACAATCATTAATCCAGATTTACCGTAGATTTTGTATGTTACAATAAAGTTATGTTTTCCAACCAGGTATTTATACTTAGAGATGATTTCCAAGAGCAACATTTCTAGAGGTGCAAAGACAAATGCACTGAAGCCAAAGTAGTCTTAAAAACATCTCTGCTTATCAAAAGCTTTTGAGCATGGGGGCTCCAACGCAAGCTTTTCAATATGTTATAATTCTGGAAAAAATTGAACCTTTCACCTTTTGCATAAAAGGCTCCATTCAGTTTACATTCCTGTTTGGTTACCTTATTGGTTCACTTTTTTCCTTGACCTATTTGCACATCACTGGAATATTCTCCTAATGCTAATGCTATACAACAGTTTTGCAAAAATGACTCCATTTGAGGCACTCAGTAAATCTTCCAAACAGCTCAAAGGTCAAATAGAAAGAAATCATCTGAAAAGGCTCTCCGGAAAAAGGAGAAGAACTCCAAACGTGAGAGCCGTAACATTTATTTCTGGCAAACCAAGCTGTTTTGTTACTTTCTGCAAGGTGTGTCAAAATAGACCATATGAGTATCTTTGAAACGAAGATGTAAATTACCATCCTGATGCTTTCCCCCTGCCCTCCAGTCTTTTTTTGCTTTGTTCTTCTTTTTTTCCTTCTTCTTTTTGTTTTTAATTTCCTTCCCTCCTCCTCCTGCTTTAACTCTCTCTGCCAAGGAGAAGGCTGCTAGAATTGCCAATCCCTACTGTATATGCAGCTTTTCCTATTGCATTCCCCTTGCTTTTGCACAAAAACCTGGTCCGAAGCCCATCACAACTCAAGGGGATTCTTTCCATGCGCTTCCATGGGCTTGAGATCAAATTGAGTAAGGAGGATTTTTTCCAGCGTGCATCTTTCAGATTTCTGCCCCACCTGTTTCCCACCAGACCCAGTCATGGGTATTAAAAGTAATTCATATCTAATTATGGGTATTTACACCTCGACCTCAAAGCTCTCCACTTCCACCTGCACCCTGGCTGCTGCGTGCTGCAGGAGCCGGGGCGGGCAGGCAGCCGGCTCACTGCAGCGGTGACACAGGAGCAGCTGTGTTTGTTTGATCTCCTCGCTGCCAGGTCTCTGGGCTTGGGGCTGGAAGAGCCTACGGAAGCTGCTAATAGAGGCAGAACTAAAGAAACATACAGAGCAGTTCCAGTATTACCAAATACACATCTACATTTTGAAAGAAAAAAAGAGAGAGAGAACAAGGGGGAGAGAGCATGGAGAAAAATCCCAAGGAGGCTCTGGTAACTATAGTGTAAATACAAACAGAACCAGTGTTGCTATGCATTCCCTTTGGTTTTCAAAATGTTGACAGAGCTCTGGCTGTAGGCTTTCACTTCCTCCAGAAAGAGGGGAAAGGGACTGCAAGAGGGCAAAGGTGTTTCTGCAAAAGCCAAGGCCTTCTGCGTGAGGAAAGGAAAACCACGTGGACTTCCCACTGCTTTGGTTAAGACGGTTTGAAACAGCAAACAAGTGCAAAATAAATATAAACAGATTATGTGAGGGATGTCTGGTGGGTCTGGAATCAAGAGAGTCTTTTCAGGTGCAAGAAGCGGTGGCTTTGGGGATTGCTTTGACCAACTCCAAGGGGCTAGAGGATGAAATAAGGAAATGGTTAATTTTGGCTCACATGGAAACAGCAGCTGGGCTTCGTGTGCAGTGGGAGAGAGGTTAAAGGACTCTACTAAATAACGATCACAACTGCAGAAGATACTAGGCAACTGTGGCTATGACTTTCCATCTCTTCTAGTACCTGTAGGCATCTAGGGCTGCTCAAACCTGACTGTAGTGAAATCCACAGATGATGGATACATATGCCTTGGGATGTGGGACCCCATAAACTGGATTCTCAACTTCTGTATTTATAAACTTAACTTTTAAAAGTCTTCTATCCTGGCATCAAATTGTTGGAAGTGCTCTGCTGCCCAGGCATTCAGGGTGAGCGCAAAGAGGTAAAAGAACATGACAGTGGTCATACTGGGCCACACCGAATGTCCAGTATCCTGTCTCCAACAGAGGCTTTTAGTGGATGCTAAGAGACCAGGCAAGCAAATATTATTTTGTTTAAGTAGTCTTGAAACCCTTCAACTAATTTCAGCTGAGACGATTTCCAAATCCTGATGTGGTTTGTATGCTTGGGAACTCATAAAAAAAGGTCTCTATACGCGTACTTGTCCAGCTTCCCCTTGGATTTACATTTGTAAAGCCAATTGCTGGCAATGCTTAGCTTTGGTCAGCTACATTTGAAATATTTAGCCTGAGCCTTGTTGTGCCTAACACACAGTGAAAGACAGCTCTCACCTCAGAGAGTTTACAGTCAAAACAGATGAGGGAAATGAGAGGAAGAAAAGAGGAATTTTCTCCAATTTTTACACTGAAACATCTGACACAAGGACAGAAGCTGGCCCTGTGCTCCTCCTTTAAGACTCCTTAAATGAGGTATCTAATTTAGAAAATGAGTTTCCTTGGGTTTCCTCTGTCATTGACAGAAAAGAAAGGAAAGTCTGGAGGGCGAGTCTGATCATAGATGGGTTGTGCTGCCCTGTGTGCTCAAAATAGTTGAGTACCTCCAGAGGGTGCCCAGGGCACCCCCTGTGTCAGAGTTGAGTAGCTAAAATTGGATGAGGAATCTATCTGTAGATGGCGCGTCCAAGATCGAACACCAAGTCCATAAATTTGCCCAGGTCGTGAATTGCAGCCCAATGCACTAATCACGCAATCAGCCTTGCTTCCTAAGTGGATGTTCTCCTTGTTTTTCTTCTTTTGTAGAATCAGACTCACCTGGCTGGAAGGGCCCTTGTTTGGTGTTTAGTCCAACTTCCTGCTCCAAGCAAGGTCACTCTGAGTGCAGGGCAGGTAGCTCAGGGCTTTGTCCGGTCAGGTCTTGGAAATCTCCAAGGATGAAGATCCCACAGCTTCTATGAGTAACCTGCTCCAATGCTTAAATATCCTCACTGTGAAACATTTTTTTCCTTACATACAGTAAGAACCTCTTTTGTTTCAGTTTATGCCCATTGTCTCTTGTCCTCCCACCACGCACCACTGAGAACAGCCTGGCTCCATCTACTCATTAGCCTCCCCATAGGCACTGCGGGGCAGCTATTGGGTCCCCCGCAAAGCCATCTCTCCTGCAGGCTGAACAAACCCAGCTTTTGCAACTCACAGGGAAGGTGCTCCAGCCCCCAACCATTCTGTTTATCAACATCCTCATTGTACTGGGGGGCCCAGAACTGGATATAGCATTGTAGATGTGGTCTTGTCAGGTTCATAGCATATATATATATCATGATCTCTGTAAATTAGGTGTAAATGATCAGAAGTACTGAGCTATATATAGCTCCACAGCATTTTTTGTACACTTAGTTTACACTTCCTGTCAAAATTTAGAAGCCTAAATCCAAACTCTGGGTGCTCTTCTGTGTGCTAAAGTTCAGGAAGCTGTGAACACGGAACAATTCTGAAGAAATCTGACTCTTTCAGTAAAAACCCTTTTGCATTTTTGTATTTTTCCTTGCTCTTGCGAGCCAGCACAGCATGGATGTTTTGGGGAGGAAGTAGCTGAATGCGCTTCTAGCGGGCTCATAATCAAGGCATAACTGTTAATGCAGTTGCAGTTGTAGAAGCTGGTGATGTTGCAGAGCTCTTCCCCCCCCCCCCCCATAACTTGTAGGAGTTGGCAAAACTGTCTGCTAGGGGGGAAACATGGGGGATCCATTTTAGATCCTAGCCATGGCAGTAGGAATACTACTGTGCACTAATAGCAGATTAAAGATTTAATGGCAAATACAGCTGTCTCATCTACAGATATCTCCAGATTGTCCCTGACAATATACTCAAGAGCTTACTGAAAAATAATCAACTCAAAGCCAACTGTATCATTTTTAAGTCAAGTCGGGGAAAACTCCATTACACTCATGTAAACCCAAATTGTCATCACTGAAGTGTTGTCCATTGATTTGCATTACAATCACTGTGGTGACTAAAAGCAGAAGTGAGTTCTTCCAAAGTAATTTTGCAATGAAATCTTTCATCTATCATTCGCCATGTCAGCAAAATGTAGCAGTATGAAAATATTCATTCAGTTTTCACCAAGGAGCGCAGATACCACTTCACATTTAAATGTTCCTAGCATACTGGAGAACAGAGATGGTAATTAAAAAGCAAAATACATTTATGAAATCCATTTTGGATTACGCAGAACTTTTTATGAGAGTATTTCCATTTATGTGAGCATTTTGGATGATGTAGAAATTTGGACTTTTTTCCTTTTGTTTCCAATTTTCAAAGTCCTCAAAAAAGTAATGAGGAATGCAGTGGAATAATAAGTATTTGCCTACATTCTGGAGAGGGGAGGGGAAAGAAATATGTCTATTTACAGCACATACAAAACCACCTGACTATAGGAACTGAGTATCTCATAGGGCTTTCAACAGAAGTATCATTGCCCCCATATTTTGCAGAAAGGGAAGTGAAGCATGAAGAACTCACTGCCTTGCAAAACTGGAGCTGGTAAAAATCCTTGCCCTATCCGGTTGCCTATCCATCCTGGCAGAAAGATGCCTTTTATTTCCGGAAATGAGAAGCAGTTTCTGGGCCTCTCTTTTGGTGAACCACGGTGGCACAAGAGGAAGGCAGATGCCTCCCAGACTTTGTCTAGCAGTGAATGAGAGGCTATAACAATAAATTAATTTGTTTGAAGCCCAATTGCTGTTCCTATGTGAGCCAAAACTAGCTAAATTTCTTTAAAATTTTTCAGTGAACTAGAGAACGCATCCAAAAGGTCTTGTCTTTCTTCATAGAAGTAGATGGGATGAGGACTCAAAATATTCAGTTTATCCTTTTGTAAATCTCTGATCAGATTACATGACAGTCTACCTCCTTGTGTGGAAGGGGAAAAAAGAGAAATATGATGAGTCAAAAAGCGCTGAAATCCAGCTGCAACCTTTGAGGCCACTGCCGCTTTTTTCATCGCTCTTTCTGTATCGTGATTTCTACAGCTATATGAAACCCAACATATTACTGGTATCTTTTCCTCTCTGTTGCTGAGGGGAGGAAGGGGAACAACAGCAAAAAAAAAAAAGAGCAACGTCTTCCTTAGAGAGGTAGAGGTGCTTCTAGCTTGACCTGAGATAGACTCTGGCAAGCTCCGAGCATAAAAACCAGATATAAGTAAAAAGGCTGGGAAGTACAAATGTACAGCCTGCTTTTTGGCAACCTCACACCACACCAGATAGCACCTCTGTAGCTGACACTATCAACACAGAGCTGGAGACACATCCCATACAGACAAATAAGGTCAGAAATAGCAAACTGTTAGTGTGAATGGTTTTTAACAGGAGAGAAAAATTAGAGTAACAAGTTTTCAAGGGATTTTAAGTGATCACAGCTAGCTTTCCAGAATCAAAATTAACTTGCTGCTCTTTTCTTCTTCAGTTTTTTTAATAGTGTTTTCTCATTGACTGATTAGGATCTTTCCAAAAGTAAAAAAGGGGCCCTGCAGCACGCCTGGTCTGAAGGGCTTGAATTAGGAGTTATCAAGAATCTCTCTGTAGTCAACCAGCGAATTTCACCAGCAGAACAAGAGAGCTTCTGTTAGCAGGGGGAGCTGAACTCCTGCTGCTCTTTCCATGACAGGTGTGGGCCCAATACCTGTTTATCAAGAGTCTTACTTATATAAAAGTAAAAAGTTCAGGAAACTAAAAAATCTGAGTCACTGTCTGCTAAACTCCCAAATAAAATAGTTTTATTTTCCAACCAACCCAATTTTCCTTATTTAAGCCCAAGGAAAAGAAAGAAAGAAAAAAAGAAAGAAAGAAAAAAACTTACTTTGAACCCTGACCTTTGGAGGTGTATTCCCCCTGGGTGATTCATCTGTTTACCTTAGGACAATTAAATGTGAGTCAGTTTAAATAAACTTTAAAACCCAAGGAAAAATATGCTAAAAACAGTCCTGACCTCACCCCTTCTCCTGGTAGGGACTAACTGAGGCAGAAGTATTAAAAAATTCAACGCAGATCACATTTTCAGGAAAAGTCCTAGGGAATCCAGAGCGAGATGGCAGGTCTTTCCCGGTTCGGGAGCCAGAAGGTGGAGCTGCTCGGGAGGGGACCCTGGAAAGGCTCTGTCCCCATACCGGGCGCAGCAGCAGCAACTGGCCTCCACTAATAAGCTAATGTAAGGGCCATCAGAGTAGTTAACCCCAATGCAATATAGTTAAATGCTTCACCTTTAGGCTAACAGTGGCTTCAAGGAATTTCTGTTCAGTAATGTCCTGACAGCTTGAAATATTTGGCATTGATAACAATGCTGCTAGCTGGGGAAATAGAGCAAGCACCCAGAGGTTTGCAGCAGATAAAAATGGAGATAAAATCACCAGCGAATTATTAACTGAGGCCAATGGGGAAGAACAAACCCCTCTTAAATAAGGCAGGGCTAATGTCAGGGTTTATGCCTTCCAAGAAATGTGGCAGCTGCAGGGTGTACCTCTTAAGAGGCCATTAATGGAAAGAATCAAAGCTGTTTTCACATGCTTCGAGCTCTATTGCCAATGCTGTTAACAGGCATGTGTCAGCTCCTGAGACTGGCTTAAAAGTGGTAGGATTAAACAAAAATAATCTTATATTTGGGGACATTCTTCACTGACTTTCAGTTTCTGAACTGTTAAAGTACTCTTAAATCACCTTAACTACACGGGCCAAAAACTTGCGTAAGAAAAAAAGAGAGCAATATTCTGGGGGACCTAATAATGTGAGTCCAGCTGTTGGCCTTGAGGGAAAACACCAACTCCTATGAAATTTGTAGTGCAGTCTTGCGAGTTGGTGGCCCTACTGAAAAAATAAATGGCCTGCCCTTCTCTCAACACAGGCATGCAGAAGCCCAAGCAATCCTTCAGCATTACTCTGACAGCGCATGTCCTGCCGACCCTCCGCATGGCGAGCACCACACTGCTGCTCCCCTCAGTGGGCTCAGAAGGTGGCACTAGGGAGAGGTGCAGTGCCAGCAGGATTCAAGGAGGAGAAACATCAGAAGAATGTTCTCACCTTGGTCAGAAATGCTCATTTTCTGGGAAGCGATCAGGCTGCTGTCTGCCAGGTGGTTATAAAACAATCCAAGGCTTTCCCCTATCATTAACAAAGTGGTCTGAGATGATAAGTCAGTTTACTTAGGGACTAGCTTTGCAGGAAGGACTATTCAGTCCTGACATTGCTTCTAACATCATGGCAAGTGTTGTGCTTTCCGTTGACCTTAAGGTGACTGGGCTCTTCCAGCTGTGGCCGCCAGAAGCTACGAAGGGAAACTTTGCTGAGGAGGTCTGAGGTGCAGCTTTAGCAGGAGTCTACCGGGGACCTGTGTTTCAGGCAGGATGTGTGCAACCAGTCTGCCTGGGCCATGTGCATGAAGTGGAGAAGCAATAAGGACCCACCAGCACTGACCAGGGCAGTTCAAAAATGCTTTTTCCTCACTTCCCGCCATAACTTTATGCTAGAGAGTTTGTAGGTGTGGAGAAATAAGACAAGAGGGAGGTACTGGTAAAGAAACTGCATGAAAAATGGGGATGGCTCCTCCTTTCATCAGCACTCAGAGAAATGAATGTTAGTAACTCTAGGTGCTCCTTCCCCTGCCCGAGTGTGAGCAGCCCTTCACCATCTGTTTTGGCACCTATGTGCAAAGAGCATGACCTTAGTCAAAATTTTTTAAATTGGTCCCTGGCTAAGGGTCTTCATCCTCTGCTTGGAGCATTTCATTTCAGAGAGAACAAACAGGCATTCCTCTCATTGAGCAGGTACGCTCCCAAAGTCCTGGGAACAAGGAAATGCTGTAAATATAAGCTTCCCAGGGAGGAGGCTGTGCAAAGGCAAGTCCTGTTCCTAAACAAGGGACTATAGGTATAGCTGTATGACTGGGGCTTTGTGAATGCCAGTTCTCAGCACAAAGCTGGCAGGCTGTATTTTGATCCCGTCTTGGGTGTGTGCATGAGCTGCTGCTGGTTTCCTCTTAAACCAGGGCAGTCGGAGTGTGCCACACAATGCAACAAGCCATGAGACCTGTAGAGAGAGAGAAATGCAGCACTTCTGCTTGGTTCTTTGCAGGCAAAGAACATTTTTTAGGTTATATTTTAAAGAGAAAGCAGGACTGTCTCATGGTGACTTGTGGAAACTGGAAAAAAACATCTCAAGTGAATTTTGGTAGTGCTGGTAGAATATAACTGCCTGCAGGTTGGTGAAAATAAAAAAATATTTGTGCATGATCTCCTCTGCAGAAGACCTATGCATCACTTAAACCGAGTATCCCATCTGAGCCCTAGTAGAGTGTAAGTAAGTGCTGTGCTGGGCATTTCCTGGTGGGTACGTATGCATGCAGCTGTGCAAGCTGTACTTTACAAACCTGACCTTTTGTGCAGATGACCCTATCTTGTAAATCTCAACCGATGCTGTGGATTCCCCTTTTGGGCTTATGATAGGTTCAAGGGATTACTCTCCGTCTGTAGGTGTACATGCGAAACGTGAGAAACATCTGTTTCCATGGATCTAGTCTCACTTGGTCCAGAACTGAATGCTATGTCATAGTGTTATACCAAAACAAAATGATCTGCCAACAAATTCATTGTCATACAAGCTAGCAGAAATGACATGGCAGTCTAAAGCATAGCTAACATTAAGTCACTCTTTATTTAATACCTTTAGGGAGAAGTGAGCAAAATCATCTACATGTCCAGTAAAAATGGCTTACATATAGAATATCCCTCATGAACTACACACAAGCCATCTGCAGACTGAGCAGCCTGCACAGACTGTTGAGTCTTCAGGAACCAGAACATTTTTTTCCTTGTATGGTTTGTCAGTTGCCTAGGAAAGCAGGACTCTCATTTGTGCCTGAGGTTATTAAATATTGTAACTAACCAACACACAAAGAATTTGGAAATATTTTCAAATCACAGATAAATCTGAGAAAATCACAACCTGCTGGTGGGAGATTTCTGCACAGAGAAAGAGTAGGAGTAGGTTTTCAAATAGGATTAGTAAGGAAGAAAAGTGCTTGTTCTGAACAACTCCGCTAACGCTACTATCAGCTTATGTAGAGCTCAGCAGTGATGCAAAAGAGGTATAGGGCACGAAGAGGAATCGTCTTCTGGAGCTCTTCTGCAGGGATCTTGCCACAAAACTGCACATTGTTCAGAATGTGTGTAAGTGCAATATAACATTTATGTTCCTTCCTTCTCAGCCTAGAATATGAAGATGTGGGTTGTGATGGCATTTTGTATGTCACAGTCACAGTAACCTTACTGACTCTCTTCAAGGCTGCATATTCTCGCTTGTCAGTAGATGGCACTATTTCTATTGCCTGTACATGAATACAGCCACATCTCTTTCGCAGAGCTCCCGGTAAGGCTGAGATTGGGGGGGAAATGAGGCTCCCCCAGGGAACAGCACGTTCAGAGACCTGTGGTGAGGACTGGTGGAGTCCCAAATCCAGAGGGACCAAGTGCAAATGGAAATCCCTCTTCCTGGAGAGCAGTGCTCTCGTTTCAGCTCAGTCCTGTAGCCAGCAGCCCGTGGGACGTGTGCAGGTGAGGCGGCTCCTTTGGACAAGTACCTGTACTCCTGGGGTCCATCCTCCTCTCTCTTCTCGGGAAGTCTGATCTTGCCTCTGGGGAGGTCAAGTGAGAGCTCCCCTGGTTTCCGTCTGGAGCAAAGCAGGCCCTCAGGAGCTCAAGCAGAAGAACAACTCCCTTCAGGTGAGCAAAAGGTACCAGCTCTGCTCTGTGCTTGTACAGCCACACTGTGCTGGGCAGCTGTGCTTTGACTCAAAGGAAAGACCAGTAGCTGCCAGCAAGCCCAGCTGTCCCAAGAGGGTCCAGGTGGGTCCAGAGCAAGCTGTCTCTGCTCAGCACCTGCCTACAGTAGGATCTCCTTGCGCATACACTGAGGACTCCTTCCTAGCTATGCCAGCCCAAGAATGTGAACTGAGCCAGACTCTGCCCTGACTTGTGGCCCCATGCACACCTGTCCTGCAGACATCAAAGTTACTGCATGGGCCGTATATTAGGACAGTGTCAAAGTGCCAAGTATCACCAGTGAGGCTATAAAATATGATCCTTGCTCTACTCTTTTGTACAAATGAGCCCAGAATTCATCCCTCAGCATTTTCTCCTCAGAGCTCCTTTGTGCTATTCTAAAACTATATAATTTGCTGTCAGCAGCTCCTCGATTTGTTTAGCCTCCACACCAGCATTACGTTTGAAAATTATTTCGGGCTATTTGGTCATCGTCACTTACACAACATGGATCCCAGCTCTTCACCTACAGGACTTTCAATTATGGAGGCTGTACAGCTTGCTGCTTCTGAGCATACATCCCAATTTGCGTAGAGGAAAGGCATAAGTGTGTGCAAGTGGATAAAATAGAGCCCTGCGTCTTGGATTACTTCCATACCCTGTGGATTTATGATGCACGTCGAGCAGAGTGACTCCCAGATGGGTCTGTGGACTGCATTGTAATGTGTTCCCTTTGTATTCAGATTTACTGTTCTGCATTAAAGTAGTCAGCTTCTTAATTGGAGATAGCATTCTGGGATTAAAGCCCGAAACAATTATTGGACTGTTATAAAACTCCCTTTAAATAGTCCTGCCCAGCCATTTCTTCGTTAGCTAATGACTAGCTAGAATGTTCCTGCCTTCATTTTCAGACCTCATCATTAATGACCTCAAAACAGGTGAGACTGCAGCCTCCTGAGATATGGGAGTTTTAGTGTAATCGCTTTGCACTCAGCAGCCATTAGGTCAACAGAACTTTACTAACACGCTGTGTGTTTACACAGCTTCCAACAGTTCAAAAAGCCAAAGGAGGATCACAAGTCTATCTTCAAGCCAAAGGGGAAAAAGATTGACACAGGGTTGTAATCATCAGTGTCTGAAAAAAGCCTTCTCATCTGTTTTTAAGCATGTTCAAACAAGACGTGACTCTTTGTACAACAGGGGCGCAGGGAAGGTGGGCAAATGCCATTCTTGTGGTTTAATTAAGGACCTCAATGAGGATCTAACAAATGTAATGCGAGTTGTGCCTAGTGGGTCTTGCATGTGTGTAAAGAGGGGAGGGAGGAAAGGAGGGGGGATACAGGGGAGGGTGGAAAGGGTGTGGGATGTGAAGGACGGTGTGTGGCAGCTGTTCACAGCAAATACTATTCTAGCTCATGGCTATGTGTTCCAACCCTGTTGGAAAATTACATCTAAATAACAGATCACGAAAGAGCAACCCTGACAAGGCCTGTAATTTAGTCCCAAGAGGAAATTCTTCATTCATCAACTGTACAAGAGACTAAATTAGTTCTCTGCTGGACGAGGCTTTGCTGGCAGTTTGCTCCGAGGTTCAGCCCTACCTTCAGAGCAGGTCCTGCTGAGGAGCAACTCCTGCCAGGGACAGACCCCATTCCCAGCCCATCACGCTGAGAGGGATGCCCCAGTCCAAGCCCAAGGCAAAGGTTCCTTTCTCATGTGCATTTTTGGGGTTACAGGGAACGACTGCACTGTCTGAGGTTGTTGGATGAAGGCCTTGCAGGGGTAGCGAGAGTGCTTTGCCTAAGCGCTAGGTGGAATGCCATCCAGACATCCAAGCTGTCTTCTCATCTGAAGGTCCATGCATTTGGCTCCTTTGCTCGGTTTAGACAGACAAGGAAAGATGCTTGCCTGCTAGAGGAGGTCTTGCACTGGAAAGCACTTATGCTTCTCATTGCACATGACAGCATCAAGATCTCTCAGCTTTCTCATGCTGTCTGGGTAGGTAGAGGGCACCCAAAGGACTTGCTGGCTGGAACAGCTGGTACAACACAGACCTCCTTTACCTGGGGGGCTCTTTCCCTGGGTGTATGGATATGCACACAGACATGGGATTGTTTTTTTTTTTTATCATTGCATTGATTTTGAGTAGGTTTTTTTAAATGGTAACTCAGTAAATGGCCTGTTAATGCTCCCACTGCACACAAAAAGCAAGCTTTGTTAAGTTTAGCCTCTTCCTTAATGACAACCACTATTTTTCAGGTGCAGTTAGCAACTTTGACAATTCCAGAGAACTGGTGTGTGGGTGTGGGAGGATAAATCAAACACCTTCAGATCTGTAACTGGGCAGTTAAAAATATATCAAGTGGCAACCCCTTCCTACTTAGTCTTTTCCTCTCTTTGTGCTTTCATTCTGGTTTTACCACTTTTGGTAATGCTAAGTAGTATCTTTCTCCAGGAGACATCCTATTTATATTGGGAAGTGCTCAAGGCACCATGGAAAGTCAGGAAATTTTCAGGATCAGTCCCAAACTGTAAGCATAGTACGTAAGAGCGGCGTATGTTAGTGCAATAGGACTACCTGTATCTACTCAGTTCTCTGTGAAGCACTATCTCTATACCTTAAGTTCCCTATGTTTGGAGATATACTGCTGTTCTAATGAAAGCCATGGTCTAGTGTTCATTCCTAAAAGTATTTTCTTGATAATACTTTATTCCTCATCATTTATAATGTTATATACTATCCAGTATCTTCTTTTGGCCCTTGATCAGTTCTATGTGCTTTCAGGATAGTATGAAAAAATTTGTAGATGATCATGAATGGTTTCTGTGAGGGTATGTTTTGCTTAGTCTGGAAATACAGGGACTTCTGTCCTGGCTGTAGATATGTCTTTATGCTTGTAGACCTTAAATCCTGTGTTGATTATCTCTCCACATTTGGTCACAGTGATTTTCTGTAGCAACTCATCTTCCAGGTCAGTTACATATGCAGGTATTTCCTTTTGTTGGTTTTCTTTTTTTTCTTTCTTTTTAGAGTCACTGAATATTTCTTTTGCCCTTGTGTTAAGGGATGTAAAATATATATGACGCACTTCCCATCCCCTGCCACATTCCTCCTTTTTTGTCATTCTTGTACATGAAACACCCCTGAACTTTTCAGACTCTCCCTGGCAACTTCTCAGCTACTTATCATTTCATTTCTCCTTTCTGCACCCCACACCCTCTTCTGTCTCAATTACTCGTGTTTCTTTTCCAGAGACCAGGGTATGTTGACATATTTTCCCATTTGGTCTAAGCAGTAAATCAATATTTAAGGCCTTGTCGGATTTTTTCCTTGAGGAGGAGAAATGGATGACACAAGCCAGGTATACATCTTGACACAACCTATTTATTTGCAAAGAATGTTCATTACTTCTTGAGCCCCTGAATACAATAGGAACAAACGGTGGAAAGTCCTGTTGCTCGCAACATTCGGGTCTGTTATGCCAATCATTTCTAAGCCGCAGGGATCTCTGTTGCTCTGTAGGCTGTCATCTGTTGCTTTTCCTCCTTTTTCTATCACACGCACACATAGATCTTGCCAAGCAGTAGCCCATTCACTTGCAGTCAGGGTAACCACCTCTGCCCAGAGATTTCTCTTCAAATCAGACCTTGGCATGGATGGTAGCTCCTATTGTCTCCAGCTACCTCACTACATAAATGACTTTCTCCTTTCACATAGCCTGAAAAAGAGACATCTGACACCCGCTGGCTTTGTGCAAAGCTGTTATTTTCTATAGACCTATGACCCAGTTGAAGGCATCCATTAAATCCTTTCACATTAAAGAAACCCCATTGCTGGAATATGTTCAGCCTGGTTTTCTGTCCCATTCTTCATATTGCTTAATACTTTATTTATTTATTTGGCTCACTGTACTATGTATGGAGATTTTTCTTTGAGCTATTTAATCTTAGTTCTCCCTGGCCACAGGCGATGGCAGGTAATGTAATACTCCAAATGCAAGTAAGAGTAATTTTCTATTGTACTTTACAGTAGACATTACCTACATTTGTCATCAGTGAATTGTGTCTTCCCATTCATCTGCTTCTTCTAGGTTGTTCAAAATTTCCCTATAGTCTTCACTGGTGTTAACGATACTAAGCCACTGGTTCCCATCTGCAAATTTTGCTATCTCAGCATTGACCTATTTTCCAGAAAAGGTATGTCTGTATGAAAACATTCTAGCTTTGCCTGGAACTGCCATTTGTGGGCAAGAGTAATTTATAGCACCGCCTCCTCTAGACCCAGGGCCCTTCTGATGTATAAGGAGCTGTGTAATGGGACTGTCTCTCTGCTCAGATAGCAGAGAAAAGCTATTTTCGTTAGTGTTGTCTGAGGGAACTGAGGTGAAGTCTTGGGAAGCGGGAGGTATGCAGCTCAGTCCTACCACCCAGTTGCCCTGTGCAAAGCCCTGCCTCAGTTTCTCAGCCCCTTCCCACCTCTCCCCAGTCTTGCACGTTTGTTGTGAAGCTTAACCATTTGAGACACTTAATCTTTCTTTTATTCCAAGGCTCTTCCTTATGCCTACACGAAGAAGCCCTAAATGGAACAAGCGTGACTTACATGGAGCTGTATGTTAGCATTGCAGCACTGAAGATAAGTCTGCTGAAAGCTTGACAGATATAATGCTTGCTAAATGCAAAGCATTATTTTTACTACCAAAGGAGGTGGCAACAAACCCTCCTGTGTCCTTAGAATTACATTATTTTCGTATTGTCTCATACCTGGCAGATCTAACTGTGGTACCTTATGTTTCTTTTTTTTCCAAAAGTATTGGTTGGACTATGAAAAATGTCGTGGTTTCAGCTGAAGGTCAGGCAGCCCACAAAGCACTGAGAGAGTGCTTCTCAAATTCATTTCTTCACCACATTTATTGCACTGAACTCACTTTCACTTTTGCATTAGCCATTCAGGATAGAATGAATATCCCTTTTCATAAAACAGCAATCAAGAGGACAATTTTCACCTCCCTCTTAGAATTACTCTCTATAGAGTCAGAGTGTGCAACAGCATCTTCTGAGGATATTAAAGTGAAATCTTCAAGGCATATTTTACTTCTTCATAGAGAGGGGGGCACTGAGTACTGGGATGTTGAGACTCGTGCTGAAGGTCACATACCTTCTTGTCATGGGGCTGAGACCAGATCTCCTAAGTACTGACCTCTGCTCCAGCCATAAGAGCACTCTTCCTTTGGAGACAGGAGTTGATGAAAGCTGATTTCACAAGTCCAGGTGAAATTGTTACCTGGTGGCTCCTTGAAATGTAAGTTATTCCTCCTATTGGGGAAGAATTGAGGGTAAGACCTGGATTTTATCCTGTTCTTTGGTTATTAAAGTAAAAAAATTTGGGAATCTGTTTAAGCTGCTGACTCATAAGCGTACTTTTTATATGGCAAACAGCTTACATCTCAAATTGCTGTGCAGTGCAGACTACAAACTGTCCTCAAACCGAGGCCTGAAGAGTAAGCACCACTTCTTAATGGACAGAGCGGCACCAATAATACTGATATTTAGAGTACGTTTTTTCTGTGCATGTGTTGTCAGTGGCTGTAGAAGTAGCACCCAGGCATCCTGCCCTCCAAAACCGTGATCTGAGTACTTCGGGGTTGCCTCGAAAACTCTCTCTGCACTGGCACGTTATTTTGTGGTATGGCTTCATCTCAGATTTTCCTCATTTGTGCAAAGAGTGACAACCTCCTGGAGTGTAATTTACTTTATAAAGGCTGAAAAGTACCCAGCTGGTGTCGGCTCTGGGCCCAGGCCAAGAGGGAGTTCATGAACTGGTGAGCTCAAAACTGGCCCCAACACCTGTGAAAATGCTGTGCAAAAACCTTGTCCATGATCTCCTAGCGGTTCAATCACGTTTTACAGTTAGGTGACTAGAACTTCTTTCCCTTTCTTCCTCTTCTTTGCATACCCTTTTTAGCTGATTGCTTAAAACAGGTATAAAGTTAAATCCCTGAGCTAGCATTTCTGGCTCCGAACTGAAAGGCCATCAGCTGGGAGAAGTGCACAGCAGTTTAGGGTCCTGCATAGATACCTTCGTATTTGGCTATTCACATCTGGAGGACTGGACTGTCTCGTAAGGATTTCTCCAAAGAGATGCAGGAGAACGGATGCTCTTGAGGAGCCTGAAGTCCCTGCACAGCAGATGACAGTGGCACAACCATATGTTGCTTAAAATGCGATGGAATAGGCAATAGTGAAAGTCTGTGAAAGTGGAAACTTGGAGAAAGATTTTCTGTGCGTACATCTAGTGATGAGACCACAGCTGCCTTTTTCTTTTGATACACTCAAAACATGCAATACTTGCAAAGGATAAAAAGTATCACACTTCTGATTGGTAGAGTGGGAACGATGGTAGCAATCGTGCTGCATCTCTGCCAGAATGAATGTTGGTGTGTCTGTTACCGCCCAGCTTAGACTGAAACTTTCTGTAGGCAGCTCTTAACGCACCTAAATCAGTGAGAGTTCACTTGAGCTTCTGGATGGTAAAACAGCACATAAATGACTTCCTGAAGGGAGCCTGAATGACTTCAGGGAGAATTGTGCAGGGTGGGATGAGAGAAACTGCAGTGTTTTGCTGAAAGGGGGTTCCCATTCTCGCTTCCAAGCCCTTCTCCCTCCCCTTTTGCCACACCGCTGCAAATATACATGGTAAAAATAATAGCAATGGCCAAGGTCGTGTCGAGAATAGAAACTCTTTACAAAGTGAGCTATAATGGTAAAATGCTCCTCGCCTGAACGCAGCTATACATGGAAAGCTGTACTTTGGCGCCGCACACAGCGAAACCACCCTGCCACCCACCCTAAAGCACAACAAGCTTCAGACTGGTTAAAGTGCAACAGCCATAGCAGTCCTCTGTGTCGGGGCCCGGGCAGCACCCCTGGCTGCCCTGCTCTGCCTGCCCGGCTAGCTGTGCTGCCGGATTCGAAAGCGCAGCCGTGCCGGAGACAGCCACGCCACGATGCTCGCTTCCTCCTCAGTGGAATGATCCCTGTGGCAAACAAATGCCCTGGGCAGGCTGAAAAAAATCTCAAGCAACTCATTCATTTTGTCAAGAGTTGCTATGATGCTAATGCTGCCTTTAACTGTCAGGAGTAAAGGAGGTAACCATACCTGCTTGCGAATGAAAGACATAGACACCATGGTCTTATAATTGCAGGCACTCACGTTTAGCATCATTATCTTCCTCCCGATTTATCTTGTTTTCCATGAGAGCTTGCCTCGCAGAGCCTTTCCACTGCCAAATTTGTAGCATTTACAGATGCAGAGGACATGGACAAGATTGAAGGACGTGTCAGGATCTGCAATCTGAATTGGCATGACAGCGCTGCATGTATTGTGCTTTCCTATCCTTTTTTCTGATTCTGTATGGAAAAAAAGTTTTATATATACAACGTACGTATATGTAAAAAAGGCTGACAAAGTTCCCAGGATCTGTTAAAGCTGTGCTGAACCCTGGAGCCACAGTCAGAATAAAAAGCTGGCTCCGGGCCGCCTTTCTGCTCGCCTGACACAGAGAGGCCTAATGCTCACTACGTTTAACTTACCGTTGTGTAAGGGCCGTTATAAGTTATGCTGGCTACAGCTAACCGGAGACCGCGGGAGTGTGTCGTGCCCACCTCTGCCCACCCTCACGTGTTCCCTAGCTGTCCCGCTGAGCCCACGCGGGAGCAGCGCTGAGGCCAATCCTGCGCCACGACGTGAATCACCAGCGACTGTTGTTCAGCCAGGTCTCAGCTTCCTCCGCGCCGGAGGACAAGCGCCGAATAGGTCCCTGAGCCAGAGTGTTTGCCTGTGCAGTGACTCAGTGGCTTAGATCATCCAAGGTATTTAGACACCCATCTTGCTTTGATTTTAGGAAAGTAGGAGCCTAGATGTTTTGGAAGGACGTGCACCATGACTTTTTTACGAGCATGCTTCACGAAGTTTATGGTCCCCTCACTACAAATGCATGAGCATGTGGAGAAGCTGATATTTCTCACAGTCCAGAGATAAGTCAGCTTTATCGCTGATTATCTCAGATTCGCTTTTCGGGTAGCTGGAAGATAGGGCATCGTTATTGCTGGTTGTTTAAAAAAAAAAATTTTTTAAGGGCTGCGGTTCTCTTTGTGAACAAGAGAAAATTCTTCTAGTGATGGCAATGATTCAAGCAGACTTTCCTATATATGTTCTTCTCATGTGCATTTCCATGACCATAAAGCAAAAATGCTTTTTACATACAAAGAGGCAAAGGGCAAGGTAAAAGTTTTGCCAGCTGTAGTTTCTCACTCGATTCCCCTATTTACAATATCATTGCATAAAACCTGGCTTGATAAGCTTGTAATAAACATGCCCGTGTTTGCATACGTTTATGCATATATGCGTAATTCATATATTGATCCCCAGAGACTTTGCTAAAATGCTGAAGTTTTACCACCAGACTGATTGCTTTTGGAAGAATGAACTGGCATGCAAACTGGACTCTTTTCTCCATCCCAAAGGCATCATCCACTGTGTAAACGGGTGTAGGGGATAAAAGGAGATGGTGTTTGGATCCTATTGCAATATGGCCTCATATTTTGGGAATCTTGAACAGGAAAGCCAGCAAATGTGTCTTTTGTCTCCAGTCAGGGTAAAAATCAATGAATTCTGGTCCCACTGCAAGTGAGTTCTTTATCTACCTTAGTGGCAAAAGCTGATGTTATTAAAAGTGCAAACCTGAATATTTTTCAATAATTAGTCTTTTCCTCATCACCATTAATGAGCTTATTAGCCCAACTTGTGGGAGGAAGCCCGACTGTACAGTTTGAGATCACATTTGTTTCTTTGCATTGCCTATAGAGGATGGGCCAGAGCAGCTCAGCTCCGTGACCTGGCGGTCGGTCTGTCTGTCTGTCCAGTAGCCGCTGTCTAGCAGCAGCCAAGAGAAACAACTTGGGGGGAAGAAAATGTATATTAGGCACATAAGAGCTAGCCTGACCCCAAAGAACATTTATTTCACAACAATGAAATGCAGATTTTATGCCCTGAAGATTCAAAGCTTTTATGCATTCAGAAACTTTTGTTTACTTTTAAAATAAATGCTGTTTGTATTTGTTTCGCTTATTCTATAATTTTACTATTTGTATGTATTGTCTTAATTAATTTTCTGTTGATACAGTTTACTTTTTGATTCTTACTGCATTCATCATGGCAATGTAATCTTGTGGTGACGAGTGACGCTATCTGGTTTTGTTAGGTGGAAAAGTATTCCTTTCATCTTGAATGTTCGTTGTTCTCATTATATCAGAAAGGATAAATAGATGTCCCGGTCCGCTTCTCCTGTACCGTTCCTTATTTTATATGCTTATATTAAGTCCTCCTGTTCATCTTCTCATTCATATTGGCTCTACCTAGAAAAGTTACAGGCAGAAAGTTACAGCCATTTAACTGTGCTGGTATTTTAAAAGCTATACAGATCTCTTAGAGTGGATGTAGTTATGGTATAGTGAAAAGGTTCATTCCAGGATCATCATCTTTTTTTTTTTTTTTCCTTATATGTAGTACGCTATACCAACATAAAGCAATTAAATATTTTTAGAAGTGAAACTTTAAAATGTGAATCAGTTTTAAGAGAAATGATACCAAATCTTTTTAGGTTTTATTGATATTATCTTCCTAAGCTGTGGAATTAGGAAACCTCCTTTTAACCAAGAGAAATGGGAACATTCTCCTGTTAGGACGCTGGGAAAATGCTACAGTTTAAGCTGCAAAAAAGATATATTTGAATCTCAAGGCCAGCTTGTGAAATATAGATGATGTAAATGAATTTGAGTGAATTTTAGGCTTCAGTAATTATTGATTTTTAGTAAAACTTTTGTTTGCACTTAGACTCACAGGTAGTGCTCCATAAATTTGAACTGTAACAATAAATGTGCATATGCTTATGTGTATGCATATGCATTGCAAACATACATGTGCCTCAGAAGCATGTCTATTTTCAGACTTTTTTAAAGATTCTCCATAAAGAGAAAGCAGGAGAATAAATCTGAAGAGATGCACAGAAACAGCAATCGTTAATAAGCACTATCGCCAATGAACATGCTTCTTCATGAGCCCTGCAGTGTCCAGAGCTTAGAGGAGTTACTAATGAACCTTATCTTTGCATGAGATAATGGTTAGGACCAAACAGGGGAGGTGGAGGGGAATTTGACCACCCACAGAACAAATACCATTATCAAAGTGCAACTTATGCCCCAAAGCAAGCTTACTTGCAGGAGTGACATTTCTTCTTGGCATTTCATCTGCTTTGCTAGGTGAGGATCGGGGAGGAGGAGGGGGAAGAAGGGAGGGAGGGGGAGAGGACTACCCCCGCTGACATTTCAAGTGAGTAAATAACTACGTTTGTGCTGCTCAGCCTCTGCAGGAAGCCAGGTTGCATAATGTTTCCACTGGTAACATGTCATCCAAATGCCACTTGTGTCTTCTGCGGGGGTGTGTGTGTCTGAGCATGAGTCACCTCCAAGGAAGAGCTCACCTGCAGCGTCCCCGGGGGCTGCCCGGGCTGTCGCACGGCACTGAGTGGGGAGGGATGTGAGCAAGGCACCGGCCCGCTGGCGGGCTGCGGAGGGCTTTCGGCAGCGCCGGAAGTCAGTGATCAGTCCTGTCACTTCATGTTTCGTCAAAAGTGAGGAATGGCAGCAACCCAGGTTTTGTTCCCGCTCACGGTGCCATTGGTTCATGTGCCCCTTAGAGCAGAAAGTAAGCTAAATTGAGTGAAAAAGGCAACACATCCTTGCATAGCAAAAGGCCAAGATTTAATCACCCATGACTACGTCTTGCATAACAAGAGAAGCCCGTGCTCAGAAGTGCTAGCTGCTTCAGGGGGAAAAAGAATGAAAACTTCAATCTCTCTTGGAGGTCCTGCAGGATTATGAGAGCGTTTGGTTTCCCTGTACGTGTTCAAAAGGAACGTCTGCTTGTTTGTACCAGCCTAGGAATCCACCTCTATCTTACAGTATCTCTTGTGAGGGTACGTGCTCTTATGAAGCAAAATACCTAAGGTTGTGTACCAGAGCAGTGCAAAAGATGGAGATAAAAATAGGTACGGTTCCTCAAGGCACTGAATACTGTATCTTGCTTCTCTCCCGGAAATGGATATTTAGGCATAGCACTGATTCCTTCTCATGAGACCCTGTCATCTCCCAGGCCTCTTGGGCATAAGTTTTCCTCTCTTCATTCCCATAGTACTGCAAAAACTGAACGAGAATGAACGTATCCCAGTATGAGTATTAAGCAGCAATTAGGTGAATCTGAGTGTGTTTTGCAACAGATGTGCCCAGTCGTAGTACAGTATTACTGCCACTCACTCAATTTCTGATAAAATAGTATCCTGTCAGCTGGAAATTCATAGGAAAGGTGACAGTAATACAGCACTGAGGAAGGGAAAAAAAATAATACCTTAGGCTGAAAAAGAACGTGGACTGGGAGTAGCTGGTTATGCGTGCGCTGTGTGCCACATCTGGATCATGCACACGTTTCTGCCTCCAGTTCCTGCCGGATGCTTGTGGACACTTAAGCACCTTATTAGAGATTTCAGCGACAATACATCTGTCAAATCAAGCTGAAATTTCTTACATATCTTGGTGACTTTGGACTCTAAATCTCCCTCGTAATCATGATAACGTTACATAAAGCCTTCTCTAGGCTGTGCCCGGTAAAGGGCAGCAGCATTATTTATTTGAGACGTAATTTTGTTTTTTTACCTTTGTGAGTTTATCTGGGCCGCGGTGGGGTACTGCCATGGCGTTCAGCTCACGGATTTGGACTCTGGTGATTACTTCAAAACAGAAGTACTTTCAGGCTTTGCAAAACATTCTCAAAGCAAATCTAGTAGGAAACTTTTTTTCGTTCATTCTTTTATAAATTATATTTGTTAACTGTATTAGTGGCCTCATTGTTTTCCAGCTGGAATATATTGATCCATGTGACTTCAAAAGAACTAGAATAGATTACTCTTCATTTCAGTGCAAAATATTACTTTTATTAAATAAAGCCACAAGCACTGGCATTTTTTTAGAGCTGTTACTTGGAAATACCCAGTAAATGAGCATACCAATTAATGTATAAAATATTTTTGACCAGGAATCATCAAGAAATGTAAGAGAAGTAGATAGTACCAAAGAAGAGTATATCCTGCTGCTAACTTTTCTGAAAACTTTATTGAATGGGTTCTCACTTGGGAGAAACAAACTTCGTTTGTTATATCTTTTACGTAGATCTTTTGCAGCTCCCACTGCCCTAGGAGCTGCAAGTATCTTATAGTTTAAGAGAAAATCTTACTTTCACTGGACAGCTTTCAAATTAATCTTGACTGCAAGGAAATTGGGCTTGTTGCATTTCTGTAATTCTTCACCCTTGAAAGGCAGCAATGGAAATATAATGAAACCCTGCTTCATCTCTCTAATTAAACAACTTGTGACCAAACAAGAGAGGGGTGGGAGTGGAAATACCCAACCCAGTTAGGTAATTGCTGATAATCGCAAACCTGCTCTCAGTGCTTGAAAAACTGCAGGCTGAGGACTTAATACCTGCACGCGGCTGCCTGGGGCGGCCCGGGACCAGTTATCTCATCCACATTCTGCAGTGTTGCGCGAGGGTGAAGGGGAACCACCACCCTGCATGCAGAAACAGGGCCCCGGAGGAAGATAAAGAGGTATCCGTGAGTTGAAGAAAAGGCTTTGTAAATGAGCCGTGGGAGTGCAATAAGGTCAGGGAATGCTTGTGCTGCCCACTCCGTTGTTGACTCTGTCTCAAGAAAATTCACTCAGCAAACCGTCGGGCTGCAGAGGAGCTCTCATGCTGGACTGCACATTAGGGTCTAAGCTGTAAAAGTCTCTGCCTTTTAGGTCCAGAGGTTTTTGCAGACAGGCTGAAAAGAGCTATAGTTACCCATGATCACATCTACAGGAATTTGAACTGCTGGGGATCTCTGACACACAGTAGTGGTTTCCCAAGAAAGGTGAATGTGTTTGGGAATGTGTTTGTAGTCTGTGATGTTGCAATGTGCCATTTGGGTCTCCGAAATGACCTGACAACATAGAGGGTTACAGATCTGTTACGACCTTCCAGCCAGTAGTGCACCAGGTACAAGATAAAGACAGTAGTGTCCAATATATAGCATTAGGGTGAAGAAGCAGGTAAGTGAAGAGTGTCTTAAAGAATTCCTTTAGGAAAGTGTCTCACTGAAGAAATGAGTGAGGATATTTGGCTGACCAAAATAATTTGTAGAGTTCTGCTCAAACAATTTAGATCTTCAGTTGGGGGACAGTATGCTCACCGAAGGGAAGGGAAAGGTGGGGATAACTCAGTAGGAGTTATTTACAGAGACTCTGTAAATAAATACAGAAAATTACTCTAGATTTTTATCTTCCTTTTCATAAGCATCTTTCCATTTTTCAGAATTTTGTAGCAGTCATGGTAGGAGAACCCGAAGTTGTCCAGGATACTTATGCAGTATCCTTAAATGTCTTTGTGAATCCTGAGGTAGAGCTGCTCGGCTACACTGCAAGGTGTGCCAAAATATATTCCTGTTTCGCACACTTAATTCAGAAACTGGGAGAACATACCCTCAACCGGTCCTGCTTGTGCTGCCCGTGACATTCCCTGCACGTGAGGGGCGCAGATGTCAGGATGCTGCCGTTTTTGTTCCCAATCCATTCAACCTGAGTGAGACGTATAAACATTTTGGGGGAGCACCTTTCTAGAGGTGCTGTCTTCATCAGTGGTCTTGCTCAGTCACCCGAGGGCAGACATTTATTGTTTCTCTTTATTCTCCTGCCTCCCTCTCATCCTACACGTAGACTGTAGGCTCACTGCGGCAGGTTTGCTTCTGAATTGTGAGCAGGGTTATTTGAAATTAGAAGGTGAATCGTGAAAAAGCCACCACCACCACCATTTCTGACTATCTATCTCTGGCAAGCGCGTAGCACTGAATGAGGTACTGTTGACTCTAATGAGTGACGGAAAAAAGGGAAAACATTTCCGTCTCTGGAGTGTTATGGTATCTGTGATAGGTAGACGGGTCTAATCTTTTGTCTAAATCGATGTGGTTGTTAAGTATATCTTTCTCATTATTTTAGTCCGTTAAATATCCCTTAGTTGAACATAAAAGCAATAGTATTTGGTGTTACAGAAGGTGAGAAAGCACCAAAAGCAATAGTAAGATTTTTTTTTGTTTCCCCGCATAAATCTTTTTCATCGCACAGTTGGCGATGAATGCTCTGTGTGTCTCAGAATCATTTCATTGACTCACTTATCTGCAGAAATCCTTTAAAGTTTAACAATGCAGAACTAATTTTGATGACTCAGTAGCATGAAAATTGTTATTTTAAGTGCCGAAAAGGTATTTTCCCTGTGGATTTTCTAGCACTGAGGCAACAGTTCTGAGTGTTTTGACTGCTACTTTGTCTGAAAATGTAAACAGACAGGAATAACTTAATGATTAACTTGTTATCCTTGATGCATGCCTTGATGTCTCATCTTGTTATTAACTGTTTGGCCACGTTTTGAAATATATATAATATGAAGCAGAGCTAATTTTGCTCTGGAATGCTCTTTAACGTCATTCCACGGTTTTTTCCACCCACTGGCTGAACCATTCACTTAGCTTGGTCAGCTAAGACGCTCTCTGTTAACATCCCAGCAACTTGTTCCGGCACTTCAGTTATGCAAAATTAAACCTGCTAATAAGAAATTGTTCATCAAAAAACTTGAATATGTCCGTCCTTATTCAGCCTACTATTTAAGCATATGCTTAACTGTAGTGCACACTTGCAAATTTTGCTTAAAGCAGTCAGACTGTATTTTGCTGGTTGCGTCTTTTGAAATTCTTCCTGGCACCATATCCTGTTCCTGTCATCTTCAATAGCTACCTGCCTATCATTTCCACTTCCACACACATCCCTCCACTGAAAAGTGTTCTGCAGAAGACTGCAGCCTGATATGCGATCTCAGTAAAATCACGTTTGTCTTTGAGCGCGAGTGCCTTCTTGTTTTCTGTACCTAACTGGAATGTCAAAAAATAACAGAACACTTTTCCCATGAGGGAGAATTTTTAATACGTTTCCACCCAAACTTCCAGGATGATAATACCATTATGTGCTGTTACTTTTTTCACATGTGTCACATTTATGAAATGATGTGCGTGCTGCCTGGTAAAGCACACCTTCAAATAACATTGATTCATCCCATTAGCATCCAAACAGCTAAATGGATAGTATTAACAGAGTCTACACTGAGAGTGACCCCAAAGAGTATGAAAATCTTAAGCACATCTCTTCCTGATCCTTGGAAAAATATGGAATAAGTTCATTCTCTGCTACTATTTTATAAATTATCATACCTGAAAGCAATGTGAAAAATGTAAACTCCAGCATTCAGATGAACAGTAAAATAATGATAAAAAAATATAATGGGGAAAGCCATAACATGCATATCCATTTCCAGCAGATGGTGGCATTAGCAATTTCTACATTCACTGCGTTGTCCTCCAGCTCGGAGTTGCCCTGTTTCTGACATCGTCTGTATCATTTATGTGATATTCAAATTAGTAAAACAAATAATAGTAGCACAGTTTTTAGCATGTGTCTTCTGGAAGCCACTAATGAAAAATTGCCTCCCTTCACGTTTCCAATCTACACACGCCATTTTCTCAGATGTTACAGTAAAAATCATGAAAGTAAAAAGAAAAAGAAATGTCCTAGGTTTATTTAATTTCTTTCTGGCAACTGCTGGGGAATAAAAAAAAAAAAAAGATAAAAAGATAAACACCACGGGGCAGCATTTTCCCTCAAAATACACTCTAATTTCAGCAGCAGTTGTCAAGCCCAGCCTGTTCTCATTTTGCAATGTTTCAGCTAAGTCCATCTCTTTATACTGTTGGGATTTCTCCTTTACTTTGATTCCTAATAGCACATGTTACTAAATATGTGTCTTTTTATACCAATACATCTGAAAGCACCTCACCTCAAGAGAAGGACTTTCTTGTGGGTGGACAGTGGCACTCTACCAGCGGGAGCTGCCAGAGTGGAAGGCGTTTTGTGTACAGAGGGTACAGAAATCATTGTCTTTATTTCCTTTGTCTGTACTGAGCTAAAAGAAAGTAGAAGAGAAAACTACGTATCCAATAAATACCAGGCCCTCCATCCACAAGAATCATTATCTGTAATTGAAATAAGTGCTTGAATATAAATATGCATGTATTTATATTTGCAAAGTTTACCCAAACAACTTGATTGTAAAGTTGGCCCTTTGGACTCAGATATTCCAAAAGCACTTTCCTGTGGCAGGTATTGACATCTGCTGCAGAAATGTGAAATCCACCAAAACTCTTTTGATTTAAGATGAAACGTGAAGCGTTGGCCACTGTTTGGCAGGAAACCACCTGAGACCTAAAATCTTTCAGAGGACTTTGAAGGAACTTAACCTTGTAGGAACTTTAAACTTTGTAGGAACTGTGTAAAACCACATTCAATGAATCTTCTTAAGACAAGAGCTGTTTCTCGAGCATTAGGCTTGCTCCTGTCAATACGCATAGTATCCTTCATGCCAGAGGCAGATATCTCTGATGTCTGTCATCATCTCCAGCAGATCCCCCTTACCTGGATTAGCATGTTCCCTGCTTTACCTAAAATGGGGTATTTGGGGTAGGGGAGAGGCATAGCGACCGGCCCCTTCTCTCTGGGAGAGGGAGCTTTGGCCGTAGTTGGACACAAAGCTCCCCTCTCCGGCTGAAGGGTTGGGGAGAGGAACAGAGGTGCTAAATGTGACCTGGTGCCAGATTAGCTTAAACTGAACCGCTCCTCTCTCCACCGGTGGGAAGACGGTCTGTGACAGACAAAGCCCGATGAAAATGTGCCTAGGGTAGCTAAGCGTTTGTATTACATTAGCTTCTGGCACTGCCTCTACTGTATTTATTCTCCCGCCCACCTACCTTCCACAGAATAGGGATGTATGCAGTCACCGATCTTATCGCCGCCGAGCTTTGATCCAGCTGGGATGTTAGGGCCTTTGGGAATTCCCCAAGTTTGATAATTCCTGATAGTTACTTTTAAGAAAATACCAGCTGAAGGATGGGGAGAGATTCTTTAAATACCAGAAACTGAATGAATGGTGGAATTTATCAGACATGTGAGCCAGATTTCCTTGGAAAGAACACATTTATTTTGAAGTGTCGCATTTTCATTGTATTCGGCAAGCATTATCACTTAAGGCCAAAGAAACCCAGTCTAACAGGACATTACTAGCATTTTTAATGAGCACAGGAGCCGGCCCTGATAAAAACATTATGAGACATATCTAAACCATGAATAGCTAAGGACCTGGTTTATCCCAAGAGGTAATTCATTACCCCTTTATGTTTGGTTTTCGAAATACCACCTCAGGAGAAACTTGACCCCAAGGAAATCTATTTCAGGAATGTGTGTGGCCCCCCATCGCAGCAGTATATGACTGTCTTACCATCTTTATTGTAATTTTCTCACAGTCCCCCTGTGAGGTAGGACAAAGCTATTAATTACCCCTGTTTTATGCCGAGCAAATTGAAAAAAAGGTTATGCGTCTTGCTCCTGTTAATATCTAAACCGCGGTCGCAAGCGACTTTCCCAAGGTCGGAGAGGAAGTTTGCAGCAGAGCAGCGAACGAAACCCGGTAGCCGGTGTGCTGCGCTCCTGCCCTCACCGAGAGGTGATTTTTCCCCTCGCAGGGTGCAGCTTCCCCACCTCCTGGGGGTAGCCCGGATGGAGGGCTGACACAAGGCATGTGTGTTTTGTTGGTTTTTTCCATAGGTAGCATCAGGAGCGAACGTCCCGGCTCCGCAGGGAGCAGAGGCGCTCCTGGGTGGCCGCCTGGGCGGCAGGAGTCCGGCCGTGTCCCTCGTGGCTCCGGGGAGCCGTTCGCTGTGGGTTGTGTCCGCGGCTGTGTCCAGCTGGGCCCGCGGCACGTTCGGGCTTGCAGGCTTTGAGTACCTCTCCGTGGCTTTGTCTGGCTGTTTGGGAAAACGCTGCCGGTCTCGAGGGGGGGGCCTGTAGTGACGGGGGGAAGGACAGAGGGCGAGCGCGTTTTTACAGCGTGCGCTGCTGCTGACTGCTGTCGGTGGCAGCTTGTCTGTTATTTTGTTGGATACTAGCTTAAGCCCCAGACGAACTAGTTCAAAAGATTTAAGACCCGAGAGGGTCATTATGAAATCTATTCTGACCTCCCAAGAAACACAGGCTAGACTCTCTTCCCTGTAATTCCTGCATTAAGTATCTGGTGGCAACAGTGACTTTGTTTTATTGTCCCTTCTGCCTGCCTTCATGCTCCTGGCTGCTTCGTGGACTTTCCTATATCCTGGAATGTGAGAGCAGGGCATGAGGATAGGAAAACTTGATTTATTCTGATAAAGAGAATGGGCTATGGGAAAATAAGATAACTGGAAGAGTTGATTAAATACCACACAAAGAAAAAAAAAGGATGAAGAAAAAATACTGTGCATTTTAGAGAGCTCTGTGTCATGTCCCACTTACCTTTGTTACTGTAGATCAACCTGTTCAGAAGCATTTAGTGCCAGTCTAACGGCTTCTGTGGGAGTCACAGCTTTTTTCAGGAGTGACAGAGCTGAAGGAGCGCAGAAGACCCAGTCAGAGTCGAAGGTCTCCTAGGCCTCAGTGCTACTGAAAAAAACATATACTCTCTCCCACATAGCAAACAGAAGAGGAGTTAGAAACCCATCATCTGGGAGAACAGCAAGTAGTGGTAAAATGGGATGGAAGGATAGGTTTGCACATGAACAGTTTAATGGTCACAGCCTCAGCCATGCCACACTGCAATGACTTGAATATTTTATTTTTGTATTTTGGTTATATTCATCAGCAGCTCTTGCCTCACCCAGGAAATATGTCTGAGAAACTCCTTCTTCCCACCAAGGAGCAAACACTCGTAGTCCTGTTCATTAGTGAAAAGAAAACAGCACTGTTTCATTTTATGTACGTATATTCCCACGCATTTTAAGCATTACCTGTTTATAATTGCTTGAGAAATGTTTTACAAGCACCTGCATCAGGCGAAACATCTTTCTTGTGGGAGACTTTTGCAAGAAGCCTTCATATACCGCAGATCATAGGCCCTGCTTTAAAGCCCACTGGAGTCCACAGGAAGGGATGCGTCTTTCCCGTGACTCCAGCAGTCTTTTGATCATGGCCACTATGTGAAAATGTTGTCTGACAGCCTGAAGTCTGTTCCTCCAAGGTATGTTTTCTGTGCATGTTGAGCTGGACACTTCCAGCTCGACGGCTGCATGCAGTGAACGCGCTGCGAGACGCTGACTAACAAGCAGTCACGTCCCTTGAGTAATATGTGAGGTGGGCACAAAAGAGTGCATCTGCACTCTCTGCAAAATGCGGGCTGTCACCAAGTATTTCCTTTCAAATGCGTGAGGAGCACACAGGGCAGGTGAGGCATTTTAATGTCCTGCAGCTCTTCTCCTGGGCCATGAAAGATGGGCCATGTAGGAACTGCACCTCCTGCACTTTCCTCACCTGGGCTGCAGTGGGCAGCGAGGGTTGGCTCCTGTCCCTGTCTCCTGGGGGGGTGCTGTGTCCATGCTGGGCAGCCCCAGGAGCATGCAGATTTGCATATGTGTGTGCAAACTGGTTACACCTGTCAGCCTTCCTTCCCATCAGGAGCCTGTGGCTCAGGTCCCTGGGTTTTCTGAGGTTTTCAGCCCTGCGGGCAGAAGACTGCCTCTTCTGCTCCAAATCACCTAACAGATGCATTTATTTTTTCTGTTGTTTCCTTTCAGAAAGTTGTGAAGTTGTGGAAGTTTGTGAAACTGATAGTTGTGTAGCTCATCTTCTCCCAGTCAGCCTCTGGTACAGCAGACAGGGGATTTTTTTCACTGGCATATTTCACTGCAGAGCCTTGGTCCTGCTGTAGCTACAGTCAAGTGGGGATGGGGCAGTATCTTGTCTCTAGGATCAAGGCCTGTGAGTCAGGGAAGAATATGAATCATTATTTGACTTTGCACTCTCTTGGAGATGAGCAGCGGCTTTGAGAATATCCCTAAAAGGCTAAGGCACTGCCATCTGAAGCTGAGCGTGTCATTCACCTGTTGTAAATCACCAGAGATCTGCTGGTAAGGTTTGCATCTGTATCAAACACGCCAGCATATTTTTGCAAATACCACAAAACTCCTTTCCTCAGCTAGAATTACTCATGCTAAGAAAATGTGTGATGTCCTAAGAAATGACTAATTTGGCAGCTAGAGCTTCTAATCCAGTATCTCTGCTGCCAGGACTTTTATATTATCAGTTCCATTCATTCCTACAGCAGGCTGATGGGGTGCGATAAAGCGGATGGCTAAAGTCCCAGACAAAGGCCAGGCAGAACAATTAACGAGAAGACAACAGCCCCACAAAGGGCATGGGCTCTGGATAATGCTCCCTCTGGAAGGTTGCTGACAATAACATAAAGCCTCTGCTCGCACAGTGGAGAGATAAGATACAGTACTGTAATAGGAAAGCAATCATCGCAAAATGCCATCAATTATATAAAAGCTGCAACAGTGGGGGACTGATTAAATATGGTCCTGCTGATGCTTTGACATACCTTCACTGTGCTTTTTTGCGCGGCTTCTAATGACAAGTCTCGTTGGGCACTGAAGTGGCTGAGGCTCCCTTACCCCGGTTCTTTCATCAGTTTTTGGCTCGTGAAATTACACCGAATAATATGCTTATTCAGGTTTTTATATCTGTGCACCTATTTTATTACCTTTTATAATGCATACAGGGTCAGATCAGCTTGCAGCAGAACAAAGCTAATTACACCTTTCATTACCTAAATATAGCATAATGATAGAGTGTCATTCAAGTGCGGCATTGAGCTGAGAAACCTCATGGCAGACCAGGACAATGACAGAGGTTATTCAGCTCAACCTGAATCGCTGCTGGTGCGGCGAGAGTGATGCGGGGTTAATAGACAGGTCACTACGTAAATTACAGTATCATATTGGAGTGGTGAACTGCTAACACTGCTCTCATCAGCAACTGTATCTTCCGGAGCTAGTAACCCTCCAGAGCTAGCATTAACCTCTTGCATTCCCCTGGTTTAAAACAGGAAGTAGAGAAAGCTTGTGTAATTAACTGTAAGATCTGAGAACCCAACAGCTCACTTACGTGCTCCTTGGAAAGTGCAGTGGTGCTACATTGCCTGGTAAATCGTTCGTGTTTGGGATGCCATATGAACATCAGGTTTAATTGGTTAAGCAAAATGGTTGATAGCCATTTCTAGCATCAGCTCCTAGGCTATTAGAGTATTCTTGAAGCATAGTTAAAGGCTTTTATCCCTGGTGTTTACTGTTGCAGTAAATTCTCACCCTTGGTCATGAACTAATCAGTGGGCAAGGCCTCAAGAGGCCAAGCATACAAGTAAAAGGTGACGTGGTCTTGTGGTATGAATGAGGTGGCGATGGAGCAGCAGAGGGCTTGGTTCTGTTCTTGACTCTGATACCTTTAGTAGTTTAAGCAGTCTGCTTGCTCCCTGAGCTTGTCCGTCCTCTCTCGGGTGCTCTCTGTCTGCCCTGCTCTCCTGTGGGAGGAGGGGGGCCTTGCCTCACCCTGTCTGTACCTGCAAGACAGCTTAACCTTCCTTTGAAGTCCAAAGATTTTTTAAATCATCCTGCATCTGCCCATGAAAGCCTCTACCTCTTTCATGCAATTCGAGAGCAGTGGCAGAGCACCGGTCCTTTGGGAATTTGGGGCCAACAGTGAGGAGCCAAGTGCTGACGGTGGGCAGGAAGGTAGCCAGGGTTGTGAGGCTGAGCAGAGATCCCTGGCCAGGCTTCATCTGTCCCTGGTCAGCCAACATGTAGCCACTACCCTGCCTGTCCCCACGGGTGGGGGTGGATGGCTGCAGAAGGCCATCTGCAAGTCAAGCAGTTTATTATGGTGGTAGAAAGTGGCTGAAGAGGAGATTGCTGTCAGTGGAATACCACTTGCTTTCTGAATGCATATAGCATACTCAGACATGAGGTTTGGCCATACACTTGGTGTGTTTGACTCTGGGGCTTGGCCTTAGTTTCTTAGAGGTGCATCCGGGAGTCATACCCGCCTACTCACTGCCTTACACCACTGGAGGGCAATCCTAACTGAGATACCAGGTAGCATCCTGGTGCACATACATTAACGATAACGGCACAGAAATGGTGCTAGTGGCGCTGTTGCCACTTGCACTTACCATCTACCTATTGCTCCTCTGCTGGCAGAAGAAAGAACCCATGCAGCAAGGATGGCTGCCTCCGCAGTGAGACTCCACATCGCTTGCTGTTAATATACTTACTGCTAGGTGAATTTTGTCTCCAATGAAAGAGAATTTTCCTCTGACTTTAGCTGGAACCCACTGGCTTTATGTCTCCACTGTCCCTTAATGTCTAACGCCAACAGAGAGGTGATTTACTTTGGACTTATTTCTTCACACATTTTTTAAGAAGAAGGCTTCCCTTGTTTTTACTAAAGTGATGGTGAGAGCAAAAGCTGATTAAAACAGCATTCATAAGAATTATTATCAAAAGCTATCTCATTTCTGCCAAAGCCAGCAAATCACAGAAAGTTTTTACTTTCCATGAAGTGTTTCTGTTTTTCATCAAAACCAGAAAATGCGACATTTTAATTTGCAATTTTTTTTTTTTCCGGAGTTGAACAATATTCGTTCCAGTTTTGCAAGGTTCTTAGTGAGAATTAGTTTGGGGATTAATGTTTTTTTCCTTATCTTTTTGGCTGAAGAAAAAATATTTCTACTGCAAGTCACCTTTCTCCTCCCTGGTTTTCTCCTGAAAGGTGAAAGGCATCGTTGAGCTGTAACTCCGCTGTAGCTGTACTGCCTACATGAATAATCATTCAGGCCACAAGCCTACAACAGGAGACTAATGAGATCGCTTGAAACCTTAGGTGAATTTCCAGCTACCATAGAAAAAGGCATATTCTTCAGTACTTCAAGAACTCAGGCTGATACTGATTTCACTTCTGTGAGAGCAGTAAGAATGACGTAAATTCTCTTTTGACAGCTTTTTTTGACACATTGGATATTCTGTGGTCGCCTTGACACAGATCTTGTCATTAGTGCTGAAGTCATCAATGCAAGGTGTTGGCCTGTTCCTGCGTCTCTAATGTACTGAACATTTCTGTTCACTTTATTAGGAATTTTGTGCTGTGTAGGGAATACATGAGTCCTGTTGTCAAAGGAGATTTTGAAATGCTAAAATAGATGCTTTGCTGCCATCTCCTCCTGTTGCAAAGACGGTGGCCAGGTGTTTAAGAAAGTCCTCTGTACAGATTGTATTCTTTTGAAATGTCACCGTTTCTTTAGTGATAGAGGGACAAGAATTTCCTTGAAAAGCTAACAGATACTGCTTTCAGTGACGGCTATATTAAGCAATATGTTGCAATGATCCACATATCAATCTTAGGTCCACTTTTAATGTTTGTCAAAATAGTCATCTCATGACCACTGCTGAAATCCTGTTTTTGCTTCTTATAAATGCTAAATCTTCCCAGTTCTCCTTGTCAGTTCTCTGTTCTTCCTTCTACCTGGATTCATCCATATTACTGACAATGAATGAAATTCCTTTTTCTTTTTAGCTCAGTCTTCCTCCAGATATCTTTTGCCATCTCCTTTGCATATGGCTGACAAAAAGCAGCACTGAAGTCAGTGCAAAGACCCTTGACTTCTTGGTCTTAGCAGTAGATCGTGGCTGAAAATAAATGAAATATATTTGACAGAAAACTGAAATGGGAGGCAAAGTAAATTTTCAAAGCATAAAATCCAAGCCCCAGAAGCCACTGGAAGAGCAGATCTTTTTGCTTGTACAAGGGTATACAGGGGAACTTGTACAGATAGCATGAGAAGTGACAATAGCACGTTTTTTTGTGCTGATCACATGAGAATTTCCTCTTGGGCCTTGTATCTGTGGTAGGTGGTTTGCAGCCCAGCGACTGTTACCCCAGCTCAGAGGATCCGAGCGCTTCAAAAAGGGTGATGCAGGAGGTGTCTGATGGAGACACCCAGCGCTCCAAAGCTGCAGGTTAACACCCTGATAGCCCTTCCCCTCTGCGTGAGATGCCGGGGCCGTGTCTCTGACCCTGCTCCAGCTCGCTTTAAAGTGTTGCACAAGCCTGTCTGCTGCTGTCTAAGTCCAAACCTGGATACAGCTCATCCAGTATCCAGTTAATAGTATTGCAACTATTAAGCATCTCCTCAAGCTCCTGTGCTTGCTAGGCCCAGAGTAAGTACCCAGGAGGCTCCAGTTTTAAAAAAGAGGAGTTTTGTCTCTATTTCTCCTTTGTTGATTGCTCTATAAAAAAAGTGTTGCATTTCATTCCTTCACCTCTGTGCTTCCCGAGTCCAGCAAAGAAGCTGAACCTTATACATGTATTTGTCGTGTCAACTTCAAAAATAGCTTTAGAGACCTCCTCAGGTTATTAATTATCAGGCTAGGCAGTTGGGCATTTTTCGCTGTTATCGTGAAGTGGCTGAGCCATGTTCACCCCGCCGTAAGCTGGAGGTGCCAGGTCCCTCACCCGGCGAGGGGCAGAGCAGCCGCCAGGGGTTGGGCAGCCGGGCTGGGGCTGGGGCCCTTCCAGCGCACGTCGACGGCGGTGCAGAGAGTCCCGCTGGCTCCAGCGCTCGTGTGCTCCAGGGGCCACTTATTCCCCCGTCTCCGTTTCAGACCGTGACTGACTTTGTACTTGCTCATGTGAAAGCCTGGCTAGATCAGGGGACGCTGGTGAGTTTGGCAGGTTTTCACACTCACTTTCTGAGCTTTAAATCAGCAAGGGAAATCCCAGAGGTTCTGAAAACATACATTCGCTTTTTTTCTTTCCTTTCCCTTTTTTTTTTTTTTTTGGTCTGCAAAAACCTTCCAGCCTTCTTTTTTCATTTCCCTTTCTGCTTTCGTCTTTATCTCTCCCAACTGCTGTAGTTACATCCTCTGATGATAGCAAGAATGACCCCATGGGGTGACCTTGGAAGATTATTACATTAGCTGTAAATTTTGAACCCGAGCCAGCCAATACAGTGGGGATTGCAACTCCCATCCTTTAAGTGCAGGAGGATTAACGCTTGGGAACATAAGTAGGTTAAACCACTCTACAGACAGTAGTGACCATTCCTTTCTCTGCATATCTTTGTATTTTTCCCTTTAAGACCAGTTGGGGAATAGAGCTTTGCTATTTATGCTGAGGTGGTGAAGGGGAAGAAAAAGACAGCATTCATGACAGTCAGGGCAGAACTGCATTAAATAAAGCCTCCATCTTTCATTCTTAAGCGCAGCTCCAGGTCCTTGATGAAGACAGATTTTTCAATTAGACAGGCAATGTTTGTTCTAATATTTTATATATGAACCGCTCAGCTGACATCTTACCCAGATTTATGAAGGAAATTGAATACAAATGGGAGTTTTAATATAAATTTATTATTCAAATTTATCACATATTTCCGCAAATAAAAATTATGGTTGCCTCAAAGAACACATTTAAAAAAAAGAAAGAAAGAAGTTGATAAAGTTTCTTTCCACCGAGTGAATAACAATATTGTAAGCTAAGAAAGATCTGTCATAATATAAATTATAACACACATGGAATACATTTCCCATTGAAGACAATATTTCTTTCTTATACAAATGTTGCACTCCTTCATTGAACTGAAAGGAAGTTCAGGAAGGTTGGCAAAACAAAGTAGCCCATTTTTAACACTATACAGAACAAAGTGTATTCTGCTGCCAATTACCCTTAACTGAAAATGACTACAGCTTCTGGGAGACAGAGCAAAGGGTCATGGGTGGTATAAATGCTCCCCAAAGGAAAAAGAAAAAACGTCAAGTGACATTCACGCTTCAGCTATTTAAAGAAAAGGGTGAAGAGAATTTAAGGCAACATAAAGCCCTGGAACACCCATTTTTAGGTATAGGGAAATTGCTGCAATTAATGCTAGGCCATTTATAGCACACATTTCCATACATTTTTCCTTTGCCAATGGCATGCTTAATCTAGGAAGGGATTAATACTGCAGTAGTTTTCATCTCCAGTAAGACTAAGAAGGAAGTATAGGAAAACTTTTTTTTTTATGAAATGAAATGTTAAAATGAAAGATTTATATATTTTGGTTTCTATAAACTAAAACATTTCAGTTTCCTTACTCAGTTCCGGCATTGCCATGGTTTAGCTGCATTTCCAGATTCCTATATTTCATTTAAAATTTTCCTGTTTTCCAGGTTTTTATGACTGGAAAACAACACAAGACTTGAAAAACGATCAGAACACTTCAGAATACATTTAACTTTTTTGCACTTTTAGTGGAAGAAAAGAGGGAGGAGAGCATGAAAAATCCCAGTAATATTGTTAAAAACATGTGTGTATTCAGTTTTCCAAAACTGAAAGGAAGCAGAACATTTTGAAAAAAATGACTTTTGATAGCCTTGCCGTATTTCATTGGATTTCTATTTTTCATTGACTTTTATTGCCAAGTGTACGTGTATATATACATGAATATATATATTTTATAGACTTAAGTGTCTAATGTACAGGTATTTGCATTAAAAATTTCAGCCAGCTCTACCCTAATTGTGCTGTTATTTGGAGCCCCAATAAACCAAATACCATGCAGACACATACAGAGATGAAGGGTCGTATATTAATGGGCATTTACATGTGTAAAAATCAATGGTAGAGACTGGTGGGATATTCAAAGTGTCTGGGTGGCTAAGTCTCCTTGATTTCAATAGGATGTGGCATCCATGCACGAGATAGATAGAGAATTTATCTCCCCTGAATTTATCCACCTACAGAATATGCTTCTCCGAACCATGTCTGAACTGGTCACCCTGGGCTCCCTTTAGAGCCTTTGGAGAGAAACAGGGAACAGTTCAGCTCATCCTAAAATAGGTCAGATGAACCAGGCCCTAAAAAAGCTTTGTCTTGTTGGCTATGAAGGCAATTTGGAAGGCGAACTCAGAGGCAGAGGTCGGCATTAGGTCTGACTTGCCTATCTATAGTTAGCTGTAAAAGCAGGCATTTAAATGCCTTCACAGACCTAAAATTTCCATCCCAAAGAGTAGAGAGTCTAGGCGAAAGCCAGCCTCTTCTCTTTGCTATTTTAGATGCATGAACTTCAGTGTCACAACAGGGGAAAAAACCTGTCCAAAGTCCCTGAGCTGCGTAGGTATTTGGGTGTTCCTCTGCCCAGTGCTATTAAGCCTAAAGGCAGCTTTCTTGGCTAGTTTATAGTGAGATTTTCAGAAGGCACATAGGTCCAGGTACTTGAAGAGCCTGGGTCTTTGAGCTTTTTATGCCCAGGGTCAGTTCATTTCATAATTTACATGACCTAATTCAGCAGGAAGGAGGTACCCAAATCTCTTTGATGATCTAGGTGCTAAGTCCCACTGAGAGCAATGCAGGTTTTGTTTTAGGAGCTTTTGAAAACCGTATTTACCTTCAATCTATAATTCAAAGACCTTTAAAAACACCAGTGGAAAATCTGGGCAACACAGTGCTGAGCTTAAATACCTGTAAAACCCTGGACCTTGGAGCATGTGCTTAACTTGAAGCCCAAGAATATTCCTGGTGGGTTTCAGTGGCTTTAAATTAATTTCTACTGACTGTGCTGTATTTTATCAAGTATTTTTTGAGCAGTAACCACTTCTAATGCTGGTTACACCAGTAAATCAGAGGAGGCTATTGCTAAATCATTACGCTGAGGTGTGACATGGAGTGTGCTGCTGCAAAGCCAGACCTTCTGCACTGAGATAACAAAGCAGGAACAGCAGCAAGAGGATTAGAGATCTTTGAGCTGTTTGCTCTGACTCTGAAATGTGGTATAAGTCAAAGCAGTGCAATAGAAGAAAAAAAAAAAAAAAGAAAACAGCAAATCTGACATGTTGCAGAGACTTCAAAGAATCCAGTAGTTGTGACTTACCGCATTAACCTGCAAGCTCTCTTCCCTCCATGGGGTAGTGGTGGCTTGCTCTGTCCAGGCTGTTTCTGAAGGGCAGTTCTCGCTTGCTGTCCCCCGGCTGTCCCCCACCACATGCAACTGGTCGCCTCTCCACTGTCAGCTGGGACGCAGCCTTCCATGAGCTGGAGTATCATAATCAGCAACTCTGTCACTGAACTCTGCTTTGTGAAAGGCAGCTCCTGTTTCCCTGAGTATGTCAGGACCTAAAAACAGACTTACTATGAGGACTGCTCTTGTGCTCTTTTACTCATTGGCATTTCTTTCAAAACACATTAAAAACAACAGAGTGAAAGAGGCATCAGTCTGGTCCTGCTGATTGGGCATGAAAGCCCAATTCAGAAGAGATCCCTTGCTTTTTTTTCTGTCACTGCTGTCATCCTCAGTAGATATAAGTTATAACTTATTATATATTGCATGAGTTTATCTACCTTAGGAGTGCTGTGGTCCTTGTTACCCTTGTCTGTGTGAATTTCTCAGCAGAATCATGCTCAGCTCAGCTGAGATTGGGATATTTTGCACTGTGAAGGAGAAAATACTTCTTTTATACATTTTAGAGATAGGAAAACAGAGCATGGACAAGTTCAAGGAGCAGATTTTTAAAAGTATTTCTTTTTGCACAAAACTGCCACATATAATAACTGATAAAATAGACCAATTTGTCTGTAAAAATTGACACACCAATTTATCTGTAAAAACAGAGCTATAAGGGCAAATCCAGTGAAAGGACTAAGATGTTTCAACTAAGGTGAAGTCCAAGAAACTACTGCTGCTCAAATTCTGGGCATGTCTGTCCTTGACCATGACGTTCAGCAAGCAGCTCTTAGCTTTTGGCCAAGATTTAGAAATGTAGTGTTGCAACATATCCTTGCATGAGGGACCTGATGCAGCGAAGGCTTTCAAGGTGCAATTAGCAGACTGGGTTCAGCCTAGATCATGGCCATTTTCTTTAAAAAAAGAGTAGTTGCGCCAGCTGCCTCCTGTTTAGTAGCGTCAAAGGCCAAGGTAGTCAAGGGCCTCCATTTAGCTCCTGCTGCAGCTAGAGGGGATCCAGGGAGCTCCCTAGGAGCCAAGGAGGAGTATATCCTTGGAAGGATGAGGGGAAAGAAGGTGATAGTTTCTCTCTTTCTTGCACCCACTACCCCTTTGCCTGAAACTGAGCAGCAGTGCAGCAGTACGTGCAATCTCAGGTGCAAGGGATTTCATAGCATCATACCCAAGGCACTCAGCCAGGAGGTAAGATTCCTGGGTTATGATCCTGGCTCCCAGAATTATTTATCTTAGTTTTTTTTGTTTTGTTTTCTCCCAGTATTGTTTATCATAAAATATATAAGCAGTCCTGAGACAGCTCCCCACACACTGCTGAGAGCTCTGACCACTGGGTTATTATGTAAAAGGCAGGCACTCCCACCATTATCTGTCTGTGCTTGGGAAAAAACAAGCCTTAAACGCTGACCCTCTTGAAATGGCTCTGGGCTCTGAGTCTGAAGTGGATGGAGGTGCCTCCCCAGCTCCTCTGACTCAGGCACCTTTGGTGCACGAAAGGGGTAGCAGTTCACACACACCTCCGCACTCAGCGTTTCCCGTCAACTAATGCCACAAAATCTGAGTCGCTGAAGTTGGTAGGGACCTGTGGAAATTGTCTGGCCCAGCCTCCTTCTCCAAGGAGAGCCAGCTAGAGCAGGTTGCCCAGGGCTGCATCCAGTTGGGTTTTGAGTGGATGGAGACCCCACAACTTCTCTGGGTGATCTGTTTCAGTGTTCGGTCACCCTCACTGTAAAAAAGCTTTTTCTTACGTTTAAAAGGAATTCCCAGTTTGTGCCCATAGTCTCTTGTGCCTTCACTGGTTACCACTGAGAAGAGTCTGGCTTCATCTTCTTTACTTCCCCCCATCAGGCATTTATACACATTGGTGAGATCCCCCTGAGTGCTCTCTTCTTCAGGTTAAACAGTCCCAGCTCTCTCAGCCTCTCATCGTCCATCATCTTCATGGCCCTTTGCTGGACATGCTCCAGTACGCCATATCTTTCTTGTACTAGGGAGCCCAGAAATGGACACTTCAGATTTGTCTCATCAGTGCTGAGTAGAGGAGAATAATCACCTCCCCCAGCCTGCTAGCAATGCTTTTACTAACACAGCATAGGATGATGTTGGCCTTCTTTGTCGCAGGGGCGCGTTGATAGCTCATATTCGGCTTGTCCACCAGGACCCCCAGGTCCTTCTCTGCAGAGCTGCTCTCCAGGTGGTTGGCCCCCAGCACGGACAGGTGCATGGAGTTGTTCCTGCCTAGGGGCAGGACTTTGTACATCCCTTTGTTGAACTTCATGAGGTTCTTGCTGGCCCATTTCTCCTGTGTGTGAAGGTCCCGCTGAATGGTGGCACAACAACCTGGTGTATCAGCCACTCCTCGCAGTTCTGTGTCTTCTGTGAACTTGCTGAGGGTGCACTCTATTGCATCATCCAGGTCATTAATAAAGCTGGTAAACAGTATTGGCCCCAGCATTGACCCTTGAGATATGCCAGTGGTAGCTGGCCTCCAGTTGGACTTCATGCTCAGTGAGCTATCTCATCACACCTCTGTGATCCTGATGAAATCATAGCCCTACAGGTGCATGCAAACGTCTATTTCCTTCAATTTGTTCCCCGTGCTGTGTGAATGGCCCAGGCACTTCAGAGAGACACCTGGTTGTGTTGATTTCCCAAAAAACAGATGAGAGGTTTGCCCCTACTTGATCCTTATTTGTGTGTATATGCTTGGGGTGGGCCCCCCTTAGCCCCATTTTGTTGATTATGAGATCTCTCTTACCCGTATCACCCTGCACCCTTTGCTTACCAACCCGCTCCACTACTTCTGCACTTGACTGTTGCCCTCCAGGCATCCCAACAGAGCTCCATCCTCCATCAGGAGCTTGGTCTGGGCTGAAGCCTCTGATATGCCAGGATAGTTGCTCCAGCTGTTTTTCCAAATGGTCCTTGCTAAGCACCTCTTTCTTCCCCGGCAATGGGCAGGGAGCTTGAATACTGAATCCTCAGTTCTGGATGCCATCTGGCAGGCCAGGCAGCTGGAAAGTAATCCTGAAGACCTTAACATATAAACACCTTCATCAGATATGACCATAAGTAACTTGTAGGTGGCCATGGGACTCTGAGAGTTGTAGAAAGTCCGTGGCAGGGAAAGGACCTACCTCAGAATCCCCGGTGTAGTTAGACCCTACCCACTGAAAGGCATTTCCTCCCATTTCACCGCATCTTGCTCTTTTTTTGTCTTCCACACTTATCTTCCTCATCTGTTTGAACTCCGAGTACTTTGTGCCAGGGGCAGCCCCAGCAAATGCATGCCTGCTGTCCTCTTCCTCCTTCTCCCACTCCCACCAGCAACCACTTGCCTGCAGTCCAGCAGAAGATGTTGCCTTCCTCTTTTGAGAGCTACCAGGAAACCATAACAAGGCAATTATGTCTTTTAACTAAATTCTCCCCCCAAAAATCGGGAATGACTTAATGTTTTTTAATCTCAAGAAGGATCTAGGTTACTACTGAAATATGTGAGAATTAGGAACCCATATATCTTTGGGCCAAGAAGCCTTGAGCTTCCTTTGTTGGGCTGGTGCCTTTGCGCTTCAGTGGCAGTCATTTGTCATTCAAACAAACATTGCCATGTCTTAGATTTGCTAGGAAAGGCCAGAGGCTTCAGAGGCTGAGGTCAGCTGCAGGAGCTTCCCCATACAGATCTCATTGCAGGATCAGGAGTGGTTTATTGTGCTCCCCTGTGCTGTTTTGACTGCCAGCAAAGCCTCAGCTCAGAGGATAAGTTGATCTAATAACCTCTCAGAGTGCAGTGCCCCTGCTCTGCAGCTATATTTTACCAGTACTGGATGAATGCTCTTCAAAGCTGTGTGACATTATGTGTTTTGCCAGGCTACTCATCTGCATGGTTTGTTCAATGTCCATAAAACTCATTATCAGTGTAGCTCTGGCTAATTAACCCGTAAATGTTCTGGCTTAGTCAATAAATTACCCTGGCCTTAAGATGGCTTATCATGCTCTGTGTAATAAGTAGGCCTATATACTTTTTTCTATTATAATAGTCAGAGTATTATTTATATGGCTGGGATTGAACTATGCCTGAACTGTGAAATAAATGTGCAGTTGCCACTGCACTATAAATAAAGTGTTTTACTGTCCAAAGACTTTAAACCTAGTTCAGAACATGTTAGTGTCTGCCTTAGTCATCTAATTTTGCTTACTCTCTACTCCAAACAAGCAGAGGTTGGACTGACAAAGTATATCCGGAAATACTAATGTACAGTGATCTACTGTGCACATAGACTGTGTTAAAGCCTGTGAGGATATTTTGTATCTTGAGAGGCTGGAGTGTGGACAATAGCCTGTTATGAGGTTTCTGGAGCTAAGAAGGAACTACTGAATTTTGTTGGGGAGCTAGATCATGTATGTTTCAATATATAAGCATTTTAGTATATAATTTAGGCTGATCTGTAGCTAGTTTGGGAGGAAAAGGAGTTTTATTTCTACAAATGTGAATGAAAAATCATCAGTATTTTTAAAGCAGGTGATTCTAAAGCTGACACGTTTTAAGTGGTAAAAAAATCAAATCTGGTCAAATATGAAACACAATGGCATTCTTTTTCTTTCAAAATAAGCTCTTTCAGCCAATTCTGTTTGCTTGTTTATGTTTCGTAGTACTTTAAAGGGAGGTCATTTTAAAAGATTTTTTTTTTGTATTCATGTGAAAACAGCATTTCAAAGGGAGTTTCTCTGAGACATCCAAGGCTTGATCCAAAGCCCGAATCCAGATGTGTGCATAGTAAAGTACATAGTTAGGGAGATAAGTCTCCTGCAGTGCCCTGGCTCCTTCACTGCTCTCATTAGAAACATCTGCACTCGCTATGCAAAGAGCCACCCATGCACCCACCCACACATCACAGGTGCAGGGCACTCACCTTCACACTAAATAGTGCTTAAGAAAAAGCCATAGCAACCAGCTATACTGCTGTGCCTTTAGGACAAATGTCTGGAATTTAGCCCAGCAGAACAAATGCAGCTAACCAAGAGATTTCGTGTTTATTCAGCAGCTGATCTCAAAGTAATTGAGAAATCACTAGCAAAGGCATGTGCATTGTAATCTTCTTTTACAGGTGGCACAATCAAAGCTACATTTATTGACCCATGGCCAATGGGAACCCCTGGGAGCTTGGTGTTACTGATACGACCACCTACAAGAGCAGCCATATCTTTTCTTTGTATTTGGAGCGGGACTGAAGAAGACCTATCCTGCCACCAAAAACAGTATGTGGAGCTGACATTGATACTCAAAAGTATTATGCCTCAGTAGGGATACCACAAGGTTTTGGGTAAGGCAGAACATTGATATCGTGTCTTCTAACCTTGCCTAAAGTGTAGCCAAGCACAAGCAACTGCTGCCTCTGCTCTGTAAGGCATGATAGCTAGGCATGATACCTGTATGTGCCGTGTCACGTACAGGTTCTCACACATCTGCCTGATTTTTGTATCTTCCATAAATGCCAGCTTCTCCAATTCTCGCTGATGTTGTGGGTCGTGGGAAGGAACACTGTATCTGCCTCCCTGCTTAGATGTGGGCGATGGTCGTGAGCAATGTAGAAGAGTGCACCAAATTACTAAAGCTCTATAGAGGATAAGGGGGAATACCACCTCTGCACATACAATCCTGTAAAATCTCTGTCTTAGAGCAGTTGGTACTTCAGTGAAGAAATCAATAGCACAAAGTGCTTTTAGTCTGACCATACTCATGTCTCCACTAAGACCTTAGCTCAGCCACTGCAGGGGGCACAGCTCACAATGACTGAGCATAGGTTTTGCGTAGCACTGGGTAACTGAGAAGCTCAAGTAGATGAATGAAGGACCCCTCTTAGCACACCTGGGATGTAATAGAATTGCATGCTGCAGGTGCGTTCAAAGATTTGTCCAGTTCTAGGTGCTAAATCCAGGAATATTGTCGCATGTTGCTTCTCTGAGGAATGCACTCTACTGTGCATGTGCAAATAGTGCAGTGAGAGGGATTCTGCAGGGACACAGATCCAAGCTTTGGTGTATTTCCCTGCCAAGCAAAAGTTTGTCTTCTGAGGTGAAGACAATGTAAAGGGACTTAGGAGGGATGGGCTTTGCTCTTAATTCTGCCAACAACTCCTTCTTTTACCTCAAACAAGCTCTTCTCTTCTGTGTGTTTTATTTCTCCGTTGCTAAGATGACAACAGTGACATATTTTTTTTCTCTTGTCTGCTTAGGTGGTGAGGTCTTGAGATTACTTGTTACCTAGTGTTTACTCAACAGCTACCACGCTGATCCCTCACTCAGGCAAGGCTGGGGCATTTAGGTATCTGCGCTAGACACAAATGGCAGCAAGCCTACTCGCAAGCCTTTGGGAATTACCACTGGCCTTCTAATTTCATTTTAAAAGGCTGAAAAAATGTCATTGGTGGATATACTCATGTGGGGGCTTTGTTTTGTTAATTTTTTAACGAAATTCAGTTTTGAAAACAGCTCAACCATTACTTTCTCAAGTGCTTCCTCTCTTCCCTTCTTTCATCTCACCCGCCTCTTGATAGATTCACCCCACACTAAGCAAGAGTGGAAAACTTCAGGCTGAAGGGGAATATGTTTCACGAGTGAAAAGCAGGAGTATCACAGCAAGTTGTCTGCAGCCTTAAACTAATTGTCACTCCCATGCAGGCATATTTTGTTGCTTATTTGTGTTTTGCAGCCACAAGCACCATCTCTGTATCCAGGATGAACTGCAGTTGCACAAGGCTTGCATTGTGATATGTTTATGCCAAAAGCAACAGTTAAAACTGTGCATTCAGCCATAGCATTTGCATTTCCTGTGTTGTTAACACTTAGCTGGGTGCCTTTATCATTGCATTAAGGCAGAATTGATGCATTTGGTTTGGTGAGATTTGTGCTGTTTCTTGTTTTCTGGAGTTTTTTTGTTTGCTTGTTTTGCTTTGACACAAGAAGCTAAGGAAAAAAAATGACACATACATGCAGCTGTCTAAGTAACATGCAACACTCAGCAGAATCCACCTCTGGCTTGCTCAGACTGAGGGTAAAAGGAACTGTGGTGTACTTCTTGCCATCACTTTTACACCTATATCCAACCCTGGGTCAAAGCCTGTTAAATTGGTATCAGTGCTATTTAACAGCCCTCGTGTTCTGAAATATTAATTAATTAATTTTAGTTCTGAAGAACAAGAGATTGTTCCTGAAGAGTGTGCTGAACAAATATTTCAGCACACTGGAATGTGTTTTCTGGTCATATATATTAGCATTCCAGCATCTCCTACCTTACAAGATGAACTTTGATTCTACGTGTTCTTACCTGTGCATGAGTGTGTTTTGCACTCGGGTGATTATAAATTAAGCCGGTCTTAGGAGTTGTTGATTATAAACATGCAGAACTTTTTTGACTTCAGGCCTCAACACTACAAAAGAAGTCAGGTTTGGAGAAAATTCTTTGAGCAATGTAACTTCACCAGGCAGATTTTACAGGTGGGGCTTTTAATTATTTTTAAACAGAAACAGTCAGTGCATCTCCATTCAAGTATGCATCAGCAGGAAAGATTCATCTGTGGTTGCACAGTTGGTGATATTTAAATAGCTATGATTTTGGTAACGAGAAAGACTTTTTTTTCTTGAACTGAGCAAAGTCAGAATTCTTCAGTGAGAGAGCAGCTCATAGCCCATTCAAGTTTTGCTATTGTCTTGTGTAAGAAGTGAATAGATTAGTGAATGCTAGACTATGTCTATTCTCTGGGAATACAATTCATGTTAAAGCAGCACTGATCGTTAACCTTTCCCTTCAAATACTCAGACATGATCATATTAATGTAAGTGTTTATTCTTTATATTATACAGGTCAGATTCTGAACTGGCTTACTGTTGCAAAACTCAGAGTAGTTTCACTGAAGTTTATGGCAACACTGTAGCTTTACTTTTTTCCTACATCGTGTGAACAAAACCAAATTTTGTATATTTTCCCTCCGTACTATTCTCCAGTGAACCGGTTGGCAACTTTTCCCAAAGAATGACTGTCAGTTAAAACTGGCCATGAGAAGATGTTTCCCAATGTGTCCTACGCAGTAGATATGGTTATAGCTTATAAAATCTTACTTCATAGAATTAACAGAATTAATTTTAAACAAACAGCAAAACAATACAGTTAAAACTCTGTATGATCTGATTGCCTCCCACTGAAGTCACTCCCTTTCACTTCAGCAGGAGAGGGATGGGGCTCGTATGTTTTTCAGAGGCTTATAAACTGATTTTAGCACTTTCCCAACCTTGGGATTCATGCGAAGGCAGTACCATGGGATTGTTCTGTAACAGTGTGGATAGATTAATTGCCTTGGTTTCATTTCTTTTTGTTAATCCCTTCAATACTGCTTTGTTCTGAGCATCTCTTCTATCTATTCTTTTCAGATGCCATTGTGTTGTCAAAAGAGAAATTTTCGCAGGACAATGAGTCACCAAGCCCTTGCAGTGATTAAGTATATTTGTTTTCAAAAGACTTCAGCAGTGCCCCCCCACCAAGCAGAGTAATCCATTCCCTAATAACATAGGAGTTGTTCTAAATTCTCAAATTTCTTTCTTTCCGCTCAGTTTTGGGTGACACATTTACGGAGAGTCCTTCAACCTGCTCACCCCCCTCATGCTCCCCTGGGCTTATCAGCATACCGTGAGCCTGCTGAGGAGCATATTGCAGCTCTGGAGGGGTCACTGATCATTGCCAAATGCCATAGTCCTGACAAGTGGCTCAAAACAGACCTGGGAGGCTGGAACAGAATCCGGTACTGGGTTACTGCCCTGACATCCGAAAATGTAACGTGTGAAATCCCAGACCTGCCTGCAGTCAACGGGAATTTTGCCACAGACTTCAGCAGAGTCAGGATTTCACCAATATACTTCGCAGCCTCCTGCCACATGAGCACGCAAGGTCAGATTCTCACCTCGGTTACACCGCTCCACAGGCTGGAAACCGTTCCTGAGCCTAATGGAATCGCTCCTGACTCTCGGTAATGAAATTCAGCGGGAAATCCTGCCTGCATTTTCATGGGTAGGAACCAGCTCTTGGCTGCTGAGTGTGGCTCCCACTGCATGCATGGAGTGTGGATTTGGAGGCCGTGGAGGTGTTTACTTCTTGCAGATTGCTTACTCCAGTGGGGATTTTTTTGTCTTATTTCTAACGACTTTGTCTGGAACCTGCTGCATGCAGGGAATGAGAATTTGGCCTTTACAACACACCTTAACTGTTGCAATATATACACATGTGTTACTGCCCTTTTTTTCTGTAGATAGGCTGGATCCAAAAAACTTGGATCCTGGAATTTGGATGCAGCAGTAAGCGAAGGATCTGGCTTGGGAAGGGGTGTCGGTCCAGCCTGTTCTGTGAGCAACAGTTAGCTGACTCTTTCCTGGCCTCTCTCAGACTCAGCCATGGCGTGGTTGTAGCAGCATTATCCAGGTCTACCTATTGATTTCTTCCATTATCACAATATTGCGAATTCAGTTTACAGAATTGTTACTTTGACGAAGAAACTAGGATCAAGCTAAACCAACAAAAACAGGAAAGTTCACTCTGAATTTCTGGGATGGGAGCCAGTTCTCAGCCACATGTTGTAACTGTATTATTTATGTCCTTATTTATTGACTACATTGGCACCTAGAGTTCCCCATCTATGCCTGAGGCCCTCTTGCAGTACATGTGAAAAGCATAATAAGAGCAAGTCCCTTGCCCTGAAGAGCGTACAAGACATGACAAACACAAAAAAATCCCACTATAAATCCCATTTTACAGAGCAGGAACTGAAGCTTGTCTTTTGCGAGGTTGCACACAGAGATGATGAGAGAGCTGACTAAGCACAGGCTGCCACACTGCATCCCAGGTAGGGGCTCAAAAGATAGTTACAGCTGCAATAATAATCTCACTCCTTTGTTTTCTTTTCGTGAATAAATCTCAAAGGGCTTTACAGAAGAGGCATCATCTGTTTTGAAGATGCGATAACTGAGGCTCTCAATTGTGTAGGAATTTGCTTAGTGTCTCCTTTCAGGACGGTAGCAGAGCTAGGAAAAGAAATGGAAGTCTTTTCAGTTTGTTCCCTGTATGCCTTTCTCCCCTGTCAGAAGCAGTGCCACCTCTGGCACCATAGATGTGGCCCAGAAGATTAAGGAAGGCCAGCATACGATTCTGTATTTCCCTCACGTTAATGGTTAAGTGAAAATGTTAGTGTTATATAAAAATAGTTTCTGGAAGCTGATTTCTTTCAGTCTGACTGCAACTGCCTTGCAAAAAAAAGATGGAGACCAAATATTGTAGATGCATTTTGGAATCATATTTCCTATCACTCAAGTACCTGTGATTTCTTTTCTCCCCTGAGGCTTTCAGTCTCTCTCAGCCCAAACTAGTAAGGTATAAACTTGGGTTTCCCCTAATAGCGAAACACAATACTAAATTGGGAAGCTTCTTGAAAGCCTTGTAGGGGAAGTGCACAAACATCTGGTTGACATTTAATCTAGAAATGTCAGGCCTCAGCATTTCCAACCCAGGCTGACAGTTCCTTGGGTTGAACACCATAACATGCTTATTAAAAAAATATAGGGAAGAGGTAGATCAGAGACCAAATATTAAATTGAAAAAAGATTTACAAAGAAAGCGAACATAAGCTCTATCTGTAGAAACCCATGTGCATTCTTGATTATAATCAGCATATCATTAAAGGAAGACAGCTTTCTGTGAAGAAAGCTGAGCTTAGGCGTCTACTGAGCGCTCTTCTAAGGTAGCGAAGAGCTCCATTAATCATTTTAGCTTTGGGTTAAGTCAAACCTTAGAGCAGCTGCCCAGGTCACAGCTTACAATCAAGCAGACAGCAGAAGATCCCAAAATCCTGTCCGCTAGATTCACATACTGGATATCATGACATGCTCCTGTCCCTTGGTACCATGTTTGCCCTGGAGTGCACTTGAGTTTTCAATTTAGTAAAGGATTTATTGACAGAGATGTGATGTCTGTGTTCCACTGGCTCTTCAGGATCATCTAAACCCGGAGATCACTTCAAGTCTGCCCAAGTCCCACAGCCTGGTGCTTCCTATTGGCTGAATCTACAATTCTTCAGGCACATGGCCAGTGTAGGACACTTTGCTGGGTCTTTTTGTGGCGCCTAAGAGATTTAGTTGCCCAAATCCTTGAAAACCCAAATCTTAAATGCATATTTAAATCCCGGGTAAATTAATAGAAATTAAACATATCCCCCAAAAATGCAGTGCATGCTTGCTTCTGTGACCTGCCATGGATTGAGAATGTCACGTCTCAGGTCTGATTGCAAAATTCAGTTAAGAGTTCCCCATTTTAGAAAAGGACAGGAGTTTTCCTTTACTAAGAAAAGAAACAAAGAAGAAAAAAGAAAAGAAAAAAGAAAGAATCCTCTTTCAGAAAAATACTATTTTTTTCCCTGTGGTGAATCATTCTATAAAAAGGAAAAAGACAATGCTTAATTTCTATATCATGCTCTCTCTCAAATGCACTCTTCTGGTTTTTACTTTCTCTCTTTATGCCCCCCTCAGTGTCTTTAATTTCTTTCCAATCTACTTCATCTTAAGAAAAAAATGAGCAGACCCTAACATGTTATTCCAGATGAGGTTCTACCATTTGCCTATGGGATAGTAAGGTTTGTATTACTTTACTATGCTGACCTCTCATTCTCTTGGCTTTTTGCACCACTGCTGCTACATAGCAGAGATGCTTCTTACCGTGCATGCAGTGACGCCTCACTCTGGATCCTGAGCTCATTTAGACTCTCCGTCACGTATGAGTAAGTCAAGTCGTTCCATCCCATCTGCTTTATCTAGCAATATCCACCAGCAGATCTCATCTGCCACTGCACCATCACCTTCCTTTGGAAAGTTTTTCTAGTTATGGTGTGCCCTTGTCCTGACTAAACTAAGTAATTGCATGTTGTAGTTTTTCTCTGCTTACATAGAGGATACATATTGCAAACAACGTCCCAGGACATAATGCTCGCGTTTTGTATATCCAGCTATGGTAAAAACAGCAAGCAGACCAATTTTGGAAGTAAAGATATAGGATCTGATCTGGTTTTTATTGGAATCAGTGATCAAGTTCCCACTTCAGCAAAACTCGTGACTCACATATGAGTCACAGCATTGCATTTGCGCTGGTGAATGCGCTGGGTTAAAACAAAGGTCATTAGAAAATGTACCCAAGAGGCCAAGACCTGTTTAAATACACATTAAGGGATGTAATGTTTGAGGGAAGTGTAGTTAAACTGAACAAATCTGATAGGACACCATGTCACCATAGCTTTTAAAGGATGCCTTGGACATTGTGAGCCTTTGTTTATTGTTGGCTGATCAATAAACGGGCTTGTTTTTGCTCTAGTAGAAATGGTGGGGCAGAGAGAGGAATGGAGGGGGAATAAAAACAGTTCGTTTCAGGAAACAGTTTCATGTAAGCTCAGCTTGTAAGAATCACAAATTGAAAAGTTCACATGACTGGAAGGCAAAATCTTCTGGCTGCACGCCAACTAGGGAAATGAGCAGCGTTTGCTGCTGGAGCTCAACCCTGGTTGGGGACGGGAGGAGCGGCCGGTGAGGGAGATCAGCGTGAGCGCTCTGCACCCTGCCGAGCCCTGCTTCCTCCTTTCTGAACCCAAGCTGCCACCTCTCCTCCTCTCCCGCGGGAGGGTGGGAGCTGTTGAGCATTATCCCGGGGGCACTGGTTTGCACTGTTATCGGAGGCCGTGTAGTTTTACGGAGGGGCACCTCGTAAAAATGGTTGCTCGAGCCCAAGCCATCAGCAGCTTGCTTGGCGGCGGGAGCGCTGCCCCATCCGGGCAGTGCGGAAAACCACGAGGTGAGCCAGGGACGCCGCATGGGGAGCCCTGGGGCCAGCCCAATGGCTGGGCGTTCAATCATTGCCACGTGGGGCACCTGGCACCCCTGTGCTGGGCTGGGGCCGGGCAAGACACTGCTGCAGCCTCTCCAGGTTGGAGAAAAGACAGATTTTTCCCCAAGCACTATCGGCCCCCGATGCATGCCGCTGCCATTCAGCTCCGCGGAGAAGGAGAGGGGGCTGAAAGGATGGAGGACAGAGGGGCCAGCTCCCTCTCTTCATCCCCTGGAGGCTATATTGTTTAATTAGATACAAAGGTTGCTAAAATCAAAAGATTAACTTGGAAAGCTGCTTAATGTATAATGGCCTCCAGCATAGAAACAAAAAAATCTGAGAAACTTTCAGTTTTAGTTAATGTCTTTCAATCTTTGAGGAAAGGAAGAAACTAGAGCTAACTTACTGTGGAAAACTCAGTTTGTGTTTAAAATTTTCACTCTGAGGGTTTGTGTTTTTATTAAGAAAATACCCAAATTATTGGTTTTAGTCAAAGCTTCAAATGTAAAAAAAAAAAAAAATTAGAAACTGTTTACAGAACATGGAAGAAAACTTCTTTTTCCCTCATCTTCGGCAGTTCCTTAAAAAAGAATTCCCCAAAGGTATTTTTATTTAAATTTATCGGCAAAACAATTACAATTTTCAACTAGTGGTGCTCCAGCTACTGGAATGGGATTTTTGCCCCACATTCCAGGCATCTCTTAATTCAGGACTCAGTCTGATGGGTCCAAGCTGTAAAACTCATCTAGGTCCAGGTTTAAGTTTTTTTCAGAGTTTGGATGTGTTTTGATGGGGAACTGGGTTAACACCCAGCTCCAAGCAGTATCTGCCATATGGAAGTGTTTGCAGATGCGTGTCCAGGAACGTAGAGCTGAGCTGCGGCTCCACATCAAGGAGTGCTGCTGCCTGCTGAGTTCTTTCGAAAAGCTGGGGTTTTATTCAAGTCTGAAGTCTAGATCAAAAGGGCACATAATTTGGTACCCGGCTCTGATGGAAAATCATGGAGAACTGGTTTACCTGCCTACCCTTTGTGTCTTTGAAATTGCCTTCCTAAACGGCTGAACTCAGGAGTTTTAACTTTAGGTAAGCAGGGTTTTTTCACAGTCTTGGCCCAGCTCACTCAGAATAAAGAAACCAAATGATGTTCTGGGTGAGTGCCAAATGGTAGAGCTAGACAAGAAGATCTCAAGATGTCACAGCAAGTTCATGTGTCAGCACTCTTTACAACCAGAGCAGATGTGATCCTCAAATACACGCACTTGTTCCTCGCAAACACACTCTTCTCTCGCTGTGTGTCTGTGAGCTATTTATATCAGTCACTGCTGAGTATGGGAAATGTAAGTTGTTTAACACCAAAAAACCCACCCCCTCATCCCCACAGAGAAACTGCGTTCTGATTTTTGTTTTTGTTTTGTGAATCCTCTAAAACGTGCAGGGTGGAGGTAGAGATTGTTCTCGAAATACTGCCTACATGTATTGCTACGCTGCCTAGATGGACTTGTTTTCTTAGTCACTTTTGTGGGCTCCGTAGCTGAAGTCCGTGGTTGTGCGCTGCAGTTTGAAACCGGTTGCTCTGGAGCAGCAATACCGGATGCTGTCCTGCAGGAGCCTGCCCTCTGGAGAAGGCATGGCTTCGTAACGTTATCCCCTTGAATGGTTTCAGAAGTACAAAGTGGACATTGCTAAAGCCACAGGCTCTTTGGATTCTGCAATTGGTGTCAAGCAGGAGAAACATCAGTTATGTCACCTTGTCCCCTGGCTTATGTCAGCAGAGGTGGTTGGCAGCAGCCGAGGAAGTGAATTAGAGAAGATGTAAAAGAACCAAGAATTACACTTTTATAGCTAAGCTTTTATTCAGAAATTTCTGGCTAGAACTCTTATTGTGAGCAAAGCTAGGACTAGATGTGTAGCTCTTAGCATGTGAACGGTGACCTCTTAAATGCACAGACAGCAATGCTTCGTGTAAGAGCCCCCACATGTTTTCTCACTTGCGTGTGAAATTTCCACCCCTTTTGCAGGGATCAGGCTCATGCTGTTTGACAACACGCGCAGGCACAGTATCACCACATGCTGTGCAAAACCTATCGCGGGATGCCGTTTGTGTCTGGTGGAACGTATTTAATCATTTTCCCCGAGATATCCCTGTGATATGAATGGTAACAGGATGTTTATAACAGAGATAAGGCTGGGATGAAATCCTATCCCTCTCTGGGAGCTAATAAAAGCAAAGATTTGGAATTAAGTATCACTTTCTCCGAGCTGCACACGAACGAGGAAATGGGGTCAAAAGGGCAAGCTGCAACATTGTAGGCACTTTATCTAAAACATAAACATTACTAGAGTGCATTCTGACCAAATTAACTCTCTCAGATCTGAGATGTTAGCATTCCTGTAGTACTTAAGCCTGCCAGCTTTACTACTCTTCTGACTGAGGGCTGAACTCCAAGTTGGGGTTGACACTTGCAAACAGGGCTCTTACTGGGGAGAGTCTGTTGAACCCGTCTGCAATTAAACGCCTTCCAAATAAATGTCAATGACACTGCAAAAATAATAATAATAATAATAATAATAATAATAATAATAATAATAATAAAATAAAAGAGGGAGGGGGGAGGAGATTAGGGGGAAGAATCTCTGTAGAGTCAGAGTGAGGAATACGATCCGCTCGGCCTGACAGTCGTGCAAGCCCCCGAAAAGCAGAGCTCTCTTTGCACAAGCAGGAAAAGCAGGAGTATTTGCTCTGCTACTGTTCACTGCAAAACGCTTGGATCAGAGAGGCCGGGCTTGAAATCCCAGCCCTCCCTGAAGTCCAAAGTGAGCCTTTTGAGGACACGGTTTCAGACCCGGTGCTTAGCCCTGTGAGATGTTAAAAGCTTGCTAGAATCAGAGCACAACTTTAAAACGGGAGGAACAGTTTGCCAAGGCTGTCAGACAGCTCCGCTAAGTCAAAATCATTTACATTTCTGAAGAGATATCACGTGATTGCTATAATAGCTGCTCACAGAGACTCAAATCCAAATCAAGAACCCATTGTGCCAGGCACCATCCAGATGTCTCATCATGAAAGATAATAAGGACAGGAAGCACAATGCAATCTAACTATGTGCCACAAGGAACTGGTGCAGCTGATGTTATCTCTACCATGAAAACAGAGGAGCAAAGGCCTGGAAAGAGAAGGTAGAATGTAATATTAAAATTAGCACCTCCCAAAGATCAGACAAGCACTTGGAAGCGAAATTACTTCCTTGCTCTGGGGAGGCAATGCAGGAGAGCACTATTTATTCTGTACATTTACGTGGAGCAGATGGCTGCCCACAGCGGTCATGGACGCTGGCCAGGACGTATGGGGAAGGGTCAGCTCCAGGGCTCCTTGCAGGCCTGACTAGAGCTGCTCAAGTTCGGAGTCTATGATCTACTTGAAATGCTGCCCCCTTCCCCCCTCCCTTTCCTTTTTCAGTTTTCATTCTGATCCAAGACAAAAAGGAGGATTTTCAAAATGTACTGGGGCAAGAAATTTTCTGCATTGTTTCTACACTTGAAAAGTCAACCCATGCCAACTCTTTGGAGAGAAAGGACTGTTTAGGGGGTTTTCTTGGTTTAGTTTTAAAGGAACAGTACTTCAAGCTGTCTGAAGTCCCTGCGGTGGAACCACTTTGCTACCTCCAACCTTGCAAAACCCCAGTGCTGCCCCAGATTTCAGATTTCCTGGGAGCTTCACAGCAGGGAAACTGATAGAGCTGGGATTCCCACCTACAGGGCAGTGTGTGTAGAGAGAGGCTGCCCTGGAGCCGTGGGAACGAGGAGGACTGTAGTCCTCACAGTTCCCAATGTAAGCAGCCTAAAAGCATGGTAGTTCCCACCAATCCAGTAGAAAAAAACATCCGTTTGGGTTGTCTAGAGAGGATTTCTCCAGAACCTGTCCTGGGTTGGGTACCAGCTTGAAATTGTTTCTGTGAAATGATATTTTATGTTGACAAAAGTATTTTTATGTTGCTGTTTTTAAATTTCTGATAGTCGCACAGTTCTTTCTCACAGAACTGAGAACTGCCGTGGCCTAGAGTTAAGTGAATGAGTTGCCCAGAGTCACACAAGCAACCTGTGATGAGGCAACCCAGATCCAAAGTCCCAGTCCCAGTTTTTAAAATATCAAAACCATCCTCTTCCCAGATTCTTCCTGAGGAACCTCTTGAATTTGTAAACCTCTTGTTTTTTTAACACAGTCATTTGAATTCTTATCGTAATTCCTTATCTGTGGCAAAGAGCAGTGTAAATACCTAGAGTAAAATCTCAGCTTTTCCGGGAACAGTTAGTCCTTTTTAGTTCTTGGTGGTTTATGTCTTAGATAGTGTAGCTATCAGAAGAGGCTTTACACAGCGGTGAGTAAAAACAAGCCATCCCTTTGTCAACTGATGTGCATCTAAGTCCTCAGGAGCTTGCTGCTGAAGGCATCCTGGTTGGGCATTGAAGTGCCATTGTAAGACACGTTGGCAGGAACAGGGGCAGCAATCACCTTGAAATCTGAACTCTGCAATGCTGTAAATTAGAGAGGAGTGTTGACTCCAGCACAGGCTGCCAAGGGATCGTGCTGCCAGCTTGCTCTTTTCCTCATTTTGTTTCTCCGTGGCCTAGCTTGGAACAGCTTCCAGTTGGATCCCAGCCCTTAGGCAAGGGGAGGAGTTTGAAGGCTGTGATTTGCTAGAAATCGTAAGCATGGGGAAAAAATGGGAGTGAGTACAAGAAACAAAGATTTGGAAAAAGTTCTTCAGGTAATATGAAGCCACAAAGCTCTACAGAGGTGTTGCTGAGCACCCCACAGGATAGGACCAATGTAAAATTACCCCTTTCCTCACGTTGTTCCCTCTGGTATATCATCAAACACTTTGAAGCCAAGTCAGATAGGTCAGTTTACACTGGCCTTTTATTTTTCGAGAGCACATGAAGTTCCTAAGGTTTAAAATCACGCAGTGAAACTACAAAGCTTCTCGGGCTGTTCGCAAGCCATGTAACAAAGCTGTTAGTATTCAGTAGGAATCACAAACAGTGTGTTAATCCTTAACACTCACAGGGATCTTATTAGGTAAGATCTGCTCTGGTTCCAATGGGTTCCTTTCAGTTTTCTTTTCAAACCACAATCAAAACTCTCCTATATTTTGTTTCAGATTTAAAACACCTAGTGGTTCATTGATTTCACATAAAGGACTTCTGTGTGGGGGACTGTACATCCATGAAACTCCTTAGGGCCACGTCACCCCTTCCTGAGCAGAAGCCCCCGGGAGGAGGCTGTGGGGTTTCCCCACTGAGGGAGCAGAGTGGCGCTGGCACTCCCCGCTCTGCTGTGGCTTTCGGGGCCCGCTTGCTCCCCCAGGGTCCCTCCGGAGAGCTGCAGGAGGCCCTCACATGGGGAGCGCCAGCACACCACGGTCCTCCTCAGGCTCCCGGATGGCTGCTTCTCTCAAAGGCAGCGTGAAGATTTTGTAAGAGCCTGGGGGGAGTCTGCTAGGTTGGGGCAAAGGCAGCCGTTTACCCTTTCGCCCCATGCCCAGAGAGGGGGACGCAAGAGGGCGCAGGGAGACAGCTTCCCATCTGCTGAGGTAGCTGCCTCCCGTCAGCGGCCTCTCGGGCCAAGCCGCGGTGCGTGGGATGTGCTGGGGTGGATATCTGGTGCTCGAGGTGTATCTGTGGAACGCAGTCTTGTGTTACATTATGGTTTTTTTGTTAAAGAAAAAAAGGTACTTTATATGCTACAGAGCCACTTGAGGAGGATAAAAATGTCCGGTGCTTTCCCACCTCATCCAGAAGCTCTGTGCAGGGTGAGGCAAGACTACATCCCCAAACCCTCGTCCCACGGGCTCTCTGTCTCCCCTGGGCAGCAAATTTGCTCCACATGGGTTTGAGGCAGTGCAGAGGAGCCATATCAGACTGGAGTCACAAGCACCTGTCCCTCTCCACCACAGGAGAAGTTGTCAGAAAATTGTCTTACAGCTTGCCAGTGGTTTGGATAGAAAGCCAAGCTCTGAAATCATCTGTAGACTATACTGATGAATAATGCTGCTTGATGGTACTTCTCTGTTTGGGTTTCTGTTTCTCTTGGTTGCACAGAAAGGTTTGAAAATATGTACTGTACAGACCAACAAAACATAAATGTGTCTTTTTAAAAAGTTGCCATCAGTAAGCCAATCTCATCCTTCAGTGCCTAACCAAGGATTTTTGAATGCGTAGTTTTCTCAAGAATGAATACTTCATTATAGCTTTAGTAGATAAGTTTACATCAAATTACTCACCCCAAATGGCCGAGTTCCCACACAGGTCTGTGAAAACCTTTCATCTTCAAAAAAAAAAAAAAAATTATGGTACAAACAGCATAGTTTTATCTAACTAGGATGTATAACAGACTCTCCATACCAAACACCTTTTCACAAGAACAGTGGGGTATTTCAGTTTCTTGAGTACATCTTGAGGATATTTTCCCTTCTTTTTTGAATTGCATTCATAGAGGAGTTAAAAGTGGGTGGAAACAGGGCACAGAACTCTCATCCTAAAGTGTTGGAAATGACTGCATATTTATTAATTTAAAAACGTACAGATACCACAGATTTCATGGAAAATGTCAAAATTCAGCCAGTTTTACAGTGTGAAATCAAGTGAGAGATCAGGCCCTAAGACCACACTCTCCAGGACCAGTGAAAGGCTCAGACAGAAGGAGAATAAAGTAAAGGTAACCAGTTTTTGCAGCAACTAGGACCCGCTACATTGTCATCTCTACCAGCATTAAAAAGGTAGCTTGTGCTTTGTGTAGTGATACTTGACCTAGAGTCTGTTGTTTTATCCCAATCCCTTTCAGGCATTTTCTCTGGAATAATTAACTAACTCCTCATTAGACAAGAGAATCAGGTTTGGCCACATGCTATTTTTCTATGCAAAAGTTGTTTAGTCAGACAGCTCTCCCCTTAGACACAGCACGTACCCTTGCTACCTTATTGCTGCTTGACAGCACTGGCTGGCAATAGTAAGTGTGCCCACCTAATAGTCAGAAGACTTTCACCTGTGTGTATTTAACTTCTGAATCTGGCACCTGGCCTGAGTGTTCAGCAATGCCAAACCTTCACATCTTGCTGCAGTTCCCTACAATGGAGCACCTCAATGCATGTGGAAAGGCCTTAGGGTATTTCCAGGTTTGGTTATCTGGGCTGAAGATGCACAGCTTTCCCAGACTGCAGTGGGGCTGGACTGATGTAACTCTGAGGAGAATTTGGCCTGGAAAATGCCATATGCACTCTGGAGATTGTAATACTTTACTTCTTACTCAGCTAACTGTGTATTCTCCTCCTTTAGAAGGAAGGTGGTTGCTGTAGAGAGGTTAGGAGCCAGGAGGCCCGGGCTTGATTCCTGTTTCTGCCATCGGTTTCCTGTGCAATTTTTGTCAATTGTTTGAGGTCATGTTTCCTAAAAGGGTGCAAGGACAGAAGTTCAAATGCTCAGCCCTCCGCTGTTGACCTCCCTGGCCTTCGGTTCTCCTGACGCAAGCAGGGACCTCCTACCCACAGGTCCATTTTAGTTGTAGATGCAGTATATTGTTTGAGGCAGGAACCTTCTTATTTTGTATTTTTATACAGTGCGCAGCAGAGAAGAGGTCTAATTGTAGCAGAGGAAACTAGATCCTGCCATTAATAGCAGCAGTAATAGCGACATGGGAATTAAAGCCCACCTTTCTAAGCAGTGGCAGGTTACCATTTCCTTGTAGCTCTTTTTCTAAACTGTTTCTGATTATTCTGACTAAGAAAAGGTCATAAATATATGTATGCTGTACTGTTTTGGACCCATCACTTTTCTTCTCCTTGTGCAAATAGACATTTATTTAAAAGTTCAATGTGGGTAAGTTGAGCCAAAACCCTGATGTCTGCTCCTACCAAGTGTGCTATAAACATTTCCCTAATACTCTCAAAGGTACCCTTTCTATCTGGACTTCAGAGCAGGTAAACTTCCCAGAAAAAATTGTAGTCAGTGAATTTTTTTTTGCCTTTTGAAGTGAAAACTGTATTCATTTTCAAAGTAGATATGTGCAGTCAGCAATGATGAAAATGAAGGTAACTGTCAAAAATACTGCCAGAAGGGATTTCTCCACTTTAATTTCTGCTTACGTTATTAAGACAAGTAAATTATCTTTTTATGGAATGCTTCCTTTTTTTCTGGAAACACTACAGTTAAATGATGTAATATTCAAGGTCCTTCTCCACAGCTGTTGGAGACCCAAAATTTCTATTCCTTACACCAAAATAGACAGAGATGCCAAGTAAAACCTTAACCTGACTTTCATGATTAAATGTGATGGTATCACAGAGGGAAATAAAGAATCTGCAAATATTATTCTGAAAGTAATAGATTGATTGAGGCTTCCCCCCCCACCCCCGGTATTTTTAGGAGTCTGCCGTTGTTGCTACAGGGATTATGGAAAAGCCAAACACAGTTCTGAAATAGTAGCTGAGAGGGGCTTTCTGTAACTGAGAGCTGAAATACTATTTAGAAGCCACCTTGACAGGAACAAGGTATAACTGTTGTGTCAAAGGAGAAAGCTTCCATTTTTATTACTGAAATCTTAACCTGTTCTTGGGAAGGGTTTTATTTCTATGGCTACTTTCAAATTGTTGTTGTCATTTTCCAAAATTGGGGAGGGGGGTATCATTCAGAAGGATGTGTAGCTCAGAAGCTCCTGCAGGCTGATAGCATGGTATATTGGCTTTTTGAGAGAATGGATCCTTTTTTTTCATGTTTTCTGTTTTTTTTTAACCATCTAGTGAAATGTGAATAGTAGAGGCCACTTTTGCTCCGTATCTTAAATAATTTAGGTCCATTGTTGACATTTTAGCACAAGTAGCTTATCTTAGAGGTTAGAGCTGCTTAACCCATTGCAAGGCAGGATGGATACGTTCCCCTCTTCCCCCCGAACATAAACAGTCCCTAGACTTTCCAAACACTATTTGGGAAGTTCTCTTGACATCTGACACTATGCAATTTACTACTCTTGTCAGGTGAATAGGTTTGTCCTGAATGACCAGCACCGGTCCCTTGTAAGTCATTTCTTCTGGCCCAGAGTCAGAGGCCATGACTTGCATTAAAATCTCCTCCTTTCCATTAGTTTCTCATTGCTTTCAGTGGGACTGCACCCCAGGGCATTGCAACCTGCTCGGTGAATGTATTTCATTGATGACAACAGTGAGAGCAAAGTCAGCCTTGCTGGGGAAGAGTCAAGGGGGGATTTTCTTACTGATTTCAGTGGGACCAAGACTCGCCCTAGGTTTGCACAGCCACTCATCAGGCTGTGTGCCTGCACAAGGCAACTCATTCTCCTGTTTTGCCGAACCACTTCTTGCAAGTAAGGGTGGGTGTCTTACTGCAGCTAGTAGGTCCTCCTTAATATAAAGGTGATTGCAGTTCTGAGTTTCATTCTCATAAATGCTCTGTTGTCCTCCCGTGGCATAGTATTTACTAGCACTGGGATCCTCGCACAGGTTATACCTCGGTTGGCAGCTGCTTCCCCATTCTCCTTCACAGCTGCTGCTGTAGAAGGAATAGCCACAGCAAGGTACCAGGCTCGGGACTCCCCTGCTGCTTTGTTGCTATGAAAAGCTTTTGAATCTACTTACTGACAGCTGCTAAACTAAGCCACTATGCTGCAGGTTGGCAGCGAGTATGTCGGAGGGATCCATTCCCTATCACAGCACAGGCAAACCTGTGTGACCATAGGAATCATGAACCAAACTTGCCCTGTGGCAGAGCATCACAGGACACATCCTTCAGCAGAGGGTCCCAGCACCTCCTTCTGCAGCGGGGCTAGGCCAAGCTGGGTCTGTAGGGAAGTCCAGGGCGATTAATGATGTTGACCTCGGCAGCTCTGCTGCTCTCCTCTTTCCACAGGCAGAAATACAGACCGCCTGAGCTGCCTGGGAGTCATCTTTGACCTGCTCAAGGGCCTTGCCCTGTTGCTTGAAAGACTGGGAGAAAAATGAGGCCATTTCATTATTGTAAATAGTGGGAGCTTCCTTGCTTGTTTCTTTTGTATCTAGATAAGCAACCTTTAAGGGGAAAGCTGATCAATAAACTCATAGCGTTTTAGACCTAGGGGTTTGTTATGGACACAGAACAATTAATAGGTGTGTGATCACCAAATAAGTCTCATATTGGCATGAGGGGGAAGTCAACCCATCTCTGGCTACATTGTTTTTAATGTTGAAAACATGCGCCTTACCTTGAAAGCGTGCAACTATGGTGACTTCAGCTTCCAGTCACTGACACTCTGCCTGCTGATTATGAGAGTTCTGCATTGTCAAATGGGATCTGGTGGTGCAGAGAATTTTAGACCAGGATCAAAGTGAGTTATGTGAATTTTAGATGAGGATCAAAGTGAAAAATGTAGCTGGTACTTGGTTAATCTTTTCTGTTGCTCTTCTTTGAGTTCATTCCTCTGAACAATACCTATTTTAAATGGGGACACTAAACATGGGGGAGGGGGAAGAAAGAAATCGGAAAGAATCCCTGAATTCCAGGGGTTCAGAGCCAGAAAAGTTCTTTCAGGTTAACTAATAAATTATTTCAGATTAAAAGATAAATACATTTTCTTTTCTGTGATGCTATACACAAAAGGCTTCCATGTTCCAAGCCAAATACATTGATGGGACACCTGAATGAGAAACTTCCCGACATCAAATCTTCTCTTTTTTTTTTTTTTTTTGGATTTCTTCAGTTTTTGGCTAATATCCACAATCTTCATCCTATTTTTGGCCAGATGCAATTAATAAATTACTAAATGCAAAACAAACATGCAAAAGAGTGTATGCAGCAACATATCCCTAAACAACAAAGGCTATCTTAAAGAAACTGTGAAGGAAAATAGGAAAGATCTGGGTTTCGACAGTGATGTCATTTGGAGCACATTGAAGGACAAGTGCTTTCTAAAATCAAAGAGCTTTGCAAATGAGGTCCTCTTGGACATGTGTCAGAGAATGGGCAGCTGCTCCATCCAGTTGACCTTTAGCGTTCTTGAGCAGTAGCTACCCACAAGGAAAACCCTCCAGCTAGCCTGGGTGCGCATTAATGTGCACAGCACACCAAAGCGGAGATATGGAGGTGACTGACTTTACAGTGGGAACTGCAGGAGACTTGCAGTAAGCAGAAGTGCTGAGCTAAAACATCACATTGCCATGGTACAATGAGTGTGGGTTTCACTTTGCAAATTAGTACAAATGGGAGAAGAACTACTCGTTTATTAAAAAAATTATCTAGCCGTTTCAAAATTTATCCAAGTTCTAGTTTTCAATAAGAAAATGGTGTTTATGTAAGTGCAAGGGAAGGAGAAGGGAGTTATTACTGCGATCACCTCTTCTGAACATATCCAATTCCCACTCATGGTGTTCAAGATTCCACTCAAAAAATGCTGCATGAGTTCAAACAAAAGCAAACACCCAACTTCCCCAAAGCAATGAAGAACCAGCTTCTGAACATTAACACCCTTCAGTTCCTGTGTGTCGGGAGGGAGCAGGTTCCAAAATATATGATCCCTCATGAAATGTACTCAGGTTGAATTAAACACCAGCTTCCCTGGTAGCAGCAGCTCCAGAGGCAAAACAGGACAAGCTAAACATACGTATGATTCATTGCACTGAGACAGCCTGACTTAAACTGGGTTTTGGATGCAGCCAGTTTAACTTCCTAGTGTGTCAGTGCTCACCAAGAAAACTTTACGCGTTCTAGGTGGAGGTGCTGATTTTAGTGCGTGAAGTCAAGAGATGTTTAGCAATGGGCTTTGGTGAGAGCAGGATCAGCAGTGTGAGATTCTGAAGACATTACCTAACCAAACTGCTTTCCGAAGTCCTGGGAACTGCCCAGCTAAGGACTAATGGAGCCAAGCAGATGCATGCACACACCAAAAATGAGCTAAACACCTGGGGCCAACACCTCAGCTGAGGTAAATAGGCAGCAATGACACTAAGCTAAATTTATAGCAGCTGAAGATTTGGCCCAGGAACGCTATTATTTTTCTATTTAGAGCGGTGCTAGCAATTTGCAGGAGTTTGTTATTAGGAACGGGCCAAATATTTCGGAGGAAATTATGGAGTAATAACAACCACAGAACCTAAATTAGTTGTTTTTAAGTTATAAGAGCATAAAATAATAGCATCTGACACCACTAACCACTATTCTTTTTTGCACTCCTTAAAACTTCAGATGCACTTTGCCAAACCAATTGTTTCCAAATTCTGTCAAAAATATTGTCCTTGGGCAGAAAGCTTGGATGCTAAATTTCAACCAGAATGATTTTTATGGCTGAGTGACAGAAACTTTGAAAAAGGGATTTATAATGAATATAACCTTAACTACTGTGGCGTGAACAGTGCTGCAATTCTCATTAGCAGAGCTTTTTTTCCCCTTTTTTCTCAGAATTTCAGAGGGTGGGACTGGCTATAGGAAGTAGTCGATTTGTATGAACGCTTCTGTCATGGCAGGAAAGGAACTCAGCAGCTTCATTTCCCCTTTCATCTCTGGACATCTGTGGGTTCAAAGATTGTTGTGGGTCTGAAGCAATAGGATTTCAGTACGGTTTTTCATGTCGCGGCCATGAGCGTAGGCAGGCTGAGTGACTGTGGCATATGAGCTGAGAGGCTTCAGCACCAAGAGTTGACTTCTATCCTCCTGTTTAACGAGTTTTATTCACTGGGGGATGGCGGAAACTCTTTACATTTGAAATCAAGCCTTAGCAAATGAGGAGGCACAAAGACCAAAAGGCGGTGGATCTGCCAGATTCATATTCTGCTCAGCTTTACTGCTAAACTCCAGTTCTCAGGTTGAGAGAAAAGGAAAGAGACCCCCTTTGTATATGTTAAACACCAGGTGTGCAGGGTTGGGAAGTGGGAGTGGAGAGCTGGCTGGAGGAATTTTTCTGTGTATTTGGACTTTCATTTTCTATGAGCTCCGAGTGTAGTCACGGAGCTCTTGTTGCTGTACAAGGCAGAGTGGGTATTACCTGCAGCCTCCATTTTAAGTAGAAGGCATTTCCTCAGCACGGCACAACGCTTCAGTGCAAAAAAGTACCTTTAAAAAAGTGACAATTTGTCATAGAAACAGAAAGCTTTATGGCTCCAAATGGCCTCAAATAGTACTGTGACCCTTCCCTGAGAAGTTCCCAGAGTAAATATCACCTTAAGTATCCAATTTTAAAAGCTCTCGTTGGCCCCTCAGCTGTGTCGGTGAAAACCAGATGGAAACTGAAATCTTTAAAATAAGAAAGGAGTTATATAGTCCACTGGGTCTCCTCAGCACTGTCTCCTGGGATTTGAAGATGGCATATGTGGTGAGTAATGTCATAATCACCGCAGAGTAGAAAACAATTCCAAGTAGAAGGTCTTAGAAGTCTTTCATCTCCACTTTCCCAAGCCACAAATGGTGAAATCTCTTATGGCTTGCTCAGATTGCTTTTGAAAGATGAGAACTTCCGTCCTCCATGGGAGAGGCAGAATGGACCTGAAATTGCCCTGTTAATGAAGAAACTATTAATAATAACTGACGCTGCTAGAAGCTGTTCTCATAGTGCCGTCTCTCAGTGCCTTTGGTAGCTAGGGAGAAGATTTGATGATCCTAGAAGTTCTGTCCTGTCTGACTGTAAAACTGTTCAAACTCATTCAAGATCAGCAGAGAGGGTTCCCCTCACACGAACAGCCCGGTTTGCAATGTCATTGTGCACATTTGTTGCAGCAGATAGTTTGACGTGTTTTATCTGGCTGCTGGCATGCTGCCTTTCAGGAGCCATCTATTTTTCTGATCTGCTTTTTTTTTTTTTTCTTTGTAAAAGAAAACACCTTTCTGGTGACTAATTCAGTACAAAAACTCTGAGAAACTTAACTGTTACCTGGATGGGGAAGATGTGAACCGTGTTCAAAGCGAGGACGCTGTGAGTTGAGGGCAGAAAAGTGTCATCACCCAGCCTTTGATACCTAATCCACTAGAAATATCAAAGTAACAGGAGACTCCGGCTGCGATGTATTTCAGCAGCTCTGTGTAGGTTGTGCATACTCTGCTGCCATCTGGCTAGCATCGAGCCCTTCCATCCTACCTTGGCAGTACCTCGAGGAAGCTTTCCTTGTGTCTGTTTTGCAGGTGGCAGGGATATCACTTCGTGTAGTTATATGCAAATGCTTGCAAATATTGCCTTTTTGACACAGTGAAAAGAGCTCTCATAACCCAGTACAACTCCGTGATGTATTCGTTTCGGGAACTGTGAGTTTTCAGCTGGGAATGGTCATTTAACACATGAGTACACCCCTTAGTCTTCAGCAATTTTCTGTCTTCAGTGCTCAGCCTGGCATTTGGGGGTTTATGCATGTGATCACCGTTTGACTGTTAATAAGTACAGCTTAAGAGAAAGCACCTGTCAGCTTAAAGGTGTCGGGTACATGTGCTTTGTCTGGCCTCATGTTTTGGACCTCCTTTTCCATTAGACCTGTGTGTGTAATCCGAAGAGAAGGCAGCAACAAGCCAATGCAGGGTAAGGGGAAGAGAATAAGCACCGTCATGTTTATTTTCTGTCCTCTTACTATCAGATACAAAGAAAAACTTCAAAGCAATACATAGCTAAGTTAGGTGATACACCAACGGTAATTAAAACGCCCCTGCAGGAAGTCGTGTCATTGAAAAAACAACTGCTTCAGAAAGCAATAACTTTTTTCTGCCAAAGGCATGTGAAACTACTGTATCTGGGCCCAGACTCAAAAAAATATTTGGCACTTGCTTTAATCCATCCCTATTCAGAACAATTGAATTTAATTCTGAGAATGCATTGGTTCCAATGGTGCAAAATTAAAGCACAGACAGGCTACAGCAGAGTGGCTTTGAGGGAGCTTGTGCAAGGCAGAAAGAAGGAAAAGCTTTGGGAAGGTGATCTCAGTTAGAGAACTATGCGTGGACAAAGCAGAGCCTTTGCACCTCTATCACGTTCAGCATTTTGACCAAATCTTGTGTCACCCACCTCCTACATCCAGCTTCTGCCCCTTGTTCAGGAAGTTAGGACACAGCACTGCTGAGCAGCAGAAAAAATTATGGCCAGCCAAAGGGCTATGTGACCCCTATCTGGGTACTCTATGTGTGAAGGACAATGACAGTGAGGTGCCCTTGTGGCACCAATGAGCATTTACAGTATAAATTAATTACATCAGGAGGAAAATGTAGAGAGTTGCCCATCGTGAAGCACTGTGTTGGTCATGAATCTCACAGAGACGAAGGTGGTTGCCATCTTCGCATCCCCACCGCGGCACAACGCCAACATCCCAACAGCATGGCCCTTTCAGCGTGATACCAACTTGCTCGTTTCTTTATCAAGAGCGAGACCCGGAGCCCACTAAAGCCAACAAAAAGACTCTCATCAGGCTCTGGATCACACTTCTGTGCATTTGTTACGGCTATAAGAATCCATACTTTCATAGTTACTGTTTTTCTGGTACTATTAAAATTATCTACACAGCCTGCTTTACGGATAGTATAGATACAGTCCCCTGTATGTACTGCAAATGTCAGTGCTTCTGAATTTTGCTTTAATTTATAGTTTGGATTAGAAAGGATAAGTGTTGCTCAATGATTATTATACCAAGTTTGGAAGTCATTCTTTAAAAGTCATGTTACACTCCTTTATTTAAAACTAGTGATTATGAAGTGGAAGCAAACTGTTGAAGAAACCTACCTGTAGGAAAAATGAAAAATCAATTGTTGCTGTTTTCTAATTTATATAATCAGTTTAAAGCATAGCTGCTTTAAAAAAACCTGAATGCATGTCACTTTGAAGAGAGGAGTTATTCAGAGCTTGAGCATTAAGCCCCAACAATGAAGTTAAGTTACAGACAAAAACCATGTTTTATCAATCAACTGCTACTTTTAAGTTTGACAGCTTTTGTAAGCAGGAAAATGTCAATTACATAAGATATTTGAACCTGTGGAAATAACCCATGGAAACACAAAATGTCTGTTCACACATCAAAATGATCCAGACTTGAAGGAAGTTAAAAACCAGAATGCACTAAGGAATTATCTGACGGAAAAATGGAAACTTTGTTATGAATTTTCAAGAAATATTGGCTAATTAATTTCTTTGGTGAGTTTATAAGGTTATTTAGGATTGGAGAAAATGAGGTAACTTCCCTATTTTTCCTGATGTGTAACAGCTATGGAAACACTTTGAAATGAGTGTCCCATCATTATGAATTCATTTGGTTATCCTTTTAATAACAATGATCATACTAGGGCATTTTATATAAATGTTACATCCCATCTCTGTCAGGTGCTGTTTGGTCACTTCATTGAGCGTTTGTCAGCTGGGTCTTATTAAAATCCCATTAAGGAAGGAAGAGCTAAATACCTAGTAACAAAATTGAAAGGGGAAAAAATCTAAAAAACACGTAGGCTTGGACCTGGAAAATTAGTTCTTACGGAGTAGAAAATGTTCTATTTAAGCTAGCAAAAGCACTGAAATTACTGCTAGCATGTATTGCTGTATGCAAAAAATTGACAGGAACCTGGGTTTACAAAGCCCTATGAAAGCAAGTGGTTCAACGTTCATGTTCTGCACTAAGACTGCTTTTGTGTGATTTAAGCAAGACAAGATCTTTGGTAATATCTTTTATTAGAGCAACTGATGTAGCTGGAAAAAGTAGACACAAACTTACAGGTTTATGAGCTCTTCTTCAGTTCTGAAGAAGTGTGTGACTTACTAAAACACATTTTGGAAAGTGTATTAAAACAAACTACCAAAATTTTCTAGTGCCAAGTAAGAATGTTCAACGTGGAGATCTAATAACAAGTAGCAAGTTTGCTGTGAATTCAAACGCTACTTCACGTTGCCTTTAATTTACAAGTTAAACTGAACAAGTTGAGATGATTTTGTGTCTGCACGAATGCCCGCATAAAGTTTTCAGTTTTACTAGTCTGATGAACATAAGTAATCTCCTGTTAAAATTTCAGATGTGTGAATGCTAAATTAGTGCCTGAAATTGTGTAGTCAAATGAATAGATTTCCACTAGTAAGGAATATAGCTCATTGCATATCCACAGATCTGGGAAGCATTTCTTTTTTCCGTGGAAAATTTAAGATTGTCATTAAAAGCTAAGCATTTTTAGTCAGGGGACATCTAACCTGGAATTTTTTCAGTGTGAGGCTAAAATGTGAAAGTTTCCAGCCAAAATCTTCTATGTGTCATGGATTTGGGTTTTTTTTTTTTTTTTTTGCATTTTATATGAATGTTTCATGTAACTAAAAGCCACATTTTCTATCTAAAAACAGATTTGCTAAAAATAGTTAATAACCCTACTTATGATTATTTAGCTTAGGAGAGTAATAAGCTATACAAGCTGAGGACCCTCATCTTACATGTGGCCCGAGCATAACTGTTAACCAGAGGCAAGTGTCCCTGCCTCTTTACTTCAGGTTGACTCTCCTGCCCAGGGAACGCCACTGCACAGCCAAAATCTTTTGCAAACCCACAGCACACCAACGTTACGTGAGAGACTGAAGGTGAAATAGTTAAGATAGCGCATTGTTAAAACCAAATACCATTTCTCAGCAAAGTTAAGACATTCCTGAAGTAAAATTCTTAACAGCCTGACTGCTCGAAACCTTATTTTTGTTCCTGTTGCTGCTTCGTGGACATGAATCACCCATCCCAGAAGCAGGAGCTTTGAGGCCGGCAGGGCTTCATGTAGGTGATCCCTACAGTCAGCATTGTGCCCACCTATTTCTTGAGCTGCTGGAAGGCAGCAAGGCCCTGAAAGGCATGTGAGAGCCCGTCATATGTGAGAGGCCCTCGTTTCAGCCTCCAGTGCTTGCCAGCATGGAGCAGCAATCTCATTCTGTCCCTCTGCCTTGGACTGGCCTGGAAGGGGTGGCCACAGCACTGCAGAGAGCCTCCAGGTGACTCAAGAAGTGACTCAGAGACATCATCCAGGAAGCCTCCAGGCTAGCTCATGCTGCTGAAGCATCACAGCCCTGTGAGGTCTTTCATTATCTCTTAAAGTAAAACATCGCTTTGGCTTCTTAAACCCAAGAATTCGGATGACCACGACGCTGTGCAGATTTGCTCTAGTGAAACCCTGCAGCTCCCTTGGTGTAGCCCCAGGTGTCCTCCCGCAGGGAGGGAAGTGCCCACAGTCACACGCTTACTGGGGTGCCCAGCCGGGCTGTGGGTCCAGGCGCTGTCGGTCTCGCTCACGTGCAGAAAGGGCCTTCCCGCAGAGCAAACCCCAAGAGCGCAACGGATGAGCTGCGTTAATGGGGTTTGCAGCATTAACTCCATCAGATTTTGCAATATCTTTGGTAATTGCTCTTGCTCACAGCAGAGTTAACTAGCTCATGCTATATCATCACGATTAATGCTCTGTGAGGCTATTGCTACCTAGGGGAGCACCTTTTTATGATCACTGCGCGTCGGCTCCGATAGTCATCTTAAAGCAAGTTCCCATCAAGCTGCCTGACATCACTGGGTACGATTACTGACACCTGTTTAGTAAATAATAAAACTGCATCAGATCTTTTCAGCACCAGGTTGTTAAAAAAAGAGCTCTAGCACAGATGTAACCTTCGGTGTGAATAGGAGAATTCATTAGGCATCAAGGTCTTTAAACTCATCAGGGTTAAACAGCAATTTACCTCACACCATAACTGTTAGCAAGTGATTTAGTGACAAGGAACTGACGAGGTACATTTCCCTGGAGGGCACAATAAATAATTTTTTTTCATCCTGAAGCGTTTTTGCAGAAATGTTTATATATTCAAGTATTCAAAGTTAATTCATTTCCAGTAGTTTGACAGAGGGTTTTTTTTTTTCAATGACCGATGAAAATCTTGGGTGAGTTCATCTCTTTTTACAGTATTCTTTGGTGAACTTTTCCCGCATGATCTAATCTCACAGCAGAAAACTAAATAAAAGTTTATTGGTAAGCAGAAATGAGTTCACTAGCCTGTTCAGCTGGCAATATACATTAAAACAATGCTATGACGTTTTGGAAATAGTACTTGTCCTTGTTTTTGGAAGCCATGATGATGATATTTAGTAAATCACAAGTAGCATTTCTCAGACTGGGCCGTAGCTCTCCTTTTGAAGACCACCAGTATGATCTTCAGCTGACTTTCAGACTCTGTGTTTCCATTGCAAATTAGAAGAAGATGCCTCCAGCTGTTCTGGTTGTAAAAACACCCTTTAAGCCATAAAGGAGATACAACGCGTTCCACAGTCTCTCTGAGTTTTGTTTCTGTTTGTTTCGGTAGAGGCAGATATCAGTGACAGTGAGCGGTTGCTGTAATGCAATACTCTTATTACTCCAAATGGCCCAAATTTGGAGGAATTCTCTGCTGCCTCATGAGCACACCAGGCAAAGAGCCCAATTCACCAAAAACTACAGAGTTGTAAGTAATCTGAACTTTGATTTCCATTAGGTGATATTGCATCATAGATAAACTTACCTGTTGGGTTTTTTTTCATTAATACTGAACTGATCCAAAATGAAATATTTTACTTTATTAAGGGTTTTTTTTTCTGTGATTTTTAGAAATTATTAAACTGGAAATTTTAATGGAGACAGTTACTGAGATTTTGCCACTCCAAAGATTCCTCCCAGCAGAACTTTTCAGAAAGCTCTAGCTGTTAATATATGTGAAAACAAATGGCAGATTGAGGGGGGTCTTGAAACATTCATGTCAGGTCTTCAATGCTTAATTAAATAGCAGTTTACTGTGTACCCATTAAATTCAAATAATGCCACTCCAGCCATTGTTCCAAGGCTTTTTAATGACATATTGTTTGGCCTGAAGCTTGATTTATGATTGTTATTGACTGAAGTTGCAAACTGCAGCTTTTATTTTCTGAACTGTTCTGGACTTCATAATCCCGGCCTTTGGGATTAAATTTTTCAGTACAGTATCTCCACCTACCCCTGCTCCCAACTAATGCAACAGGTCCTGTGCTGAAGTGGACATGAATTTCTTCTCCATTTCTGTCACTTTTTGCAATTTATTATAATTTCTGCCAAGGCATACATCACATTGCCTCTTAGCTAGGATGTTGGCTCACCAGCTCTTCCCATTCACATCAAGTGATTTCAGTGGTAAATTTTTCTCAATTACAGTGACAAAAAGCGGGAGAATGGTTTCCTCCATGTTGAGTCTTCAAGAAATGCAGCTTGAGAAAGGGCAAGAGCCTTCTGCCCTGCTCTGCTTCCTTGGGACTTGCACCAGGAGAGAGGGAAAGCTGCTGAAGGCACTCGGAAGTGAGTGCCTCTGCGCACAGCTTGAGCACCAGCTGTGGCAAGAGCCTTTCTGAGAATAGTTGACTCAAAAGAAAGCCTCGATTCTGTATTAGAAACATAGTCTCCCAGCACAGGGCTAATGAAGCATATCTCTCCTGAATGACTTTAACGAATGCAAGAAAACTGTATAGTATCTAGTTGGTGAGGGCTGGAGCTTCTCGGTCGCTCTGGGGCCGTCCACAGAATTGAATCAATAATGTGTCTGTATTACTAAGTGTCCTATTTCTTTGTTGAGGCTTTTGTATGCAAGCCCAGCCTTAGGCGATCTTTCACGTTTTCATGGGGAAAGAAATTTGTGTTTTAGTTGCTTCTTACACATGGGGGAAGTTGCTCACTTCCTAAGAGCATTGCTCTGTCTCATTATAATGCTCTCTGATGTTGCTGCCAACTTGGGATCTCCACTTTTCCCACCTTAGCAGTTATTATCAGACATAGGATATTGCTGTTTTACCTCACTTTGTCCGGGTGGCCTGAGTGGATGTCCAAGGGTTATGCTGGAGGAAATGAATTTAGCAGGAGCTTTCAGTCTCCCCCAATAGCTGGCTTAGCAGGAATCTCCCTGTTCAAAATTTAGAATCAGCCACTCACGTCCATTAAAAGCTGCATTTTTAAAGACCAGACCTTCAAGTGTATTGAGGTACCTAAATCACTTTGTGATGTCTAAGCCCCTTTGAAAACAGGATATAGACTTTTTAAGCCATGAAAGCGTTTCTGCAAATCACATGTTGGTTCATGAAGTAACGAGTGTTGATGCTTTCTTTGGCAGTGACACCGATGGCCATGTTCAGAAAGCTTCAGTCAGTTGTTTTCCAGTCCTCACTAATAATTTGGGTCAGCAGTCATGTCTGTCAAGCTTATCCTGCAGCGCTTGCAAGCCTGAAATATTTTGTACAATGTTAATGAGGATGGGAGAAGACTTTTCCTGTCCTGGGAACAGACTTAATATAATACTTTTCTTGGGTCTGTGTAAGATCTGTTCTGCCTATGGATTAGAAAGAGAAGGCCCCTGTAAAAATAGTAGTATGATTTCGTTGCTCGTTGCTTTCTGTGCCCCAGTGGCAAATGACTTCTCTCCAAATCAAAGCTAATGGTGAAGGAAAAAAGCAACAAAAGCAACACGATAATTTAGAGACCGTGAAGGAGGCATTCCTTCTTCTGTTAGGCCTATCTAAATCCCTACGGAAATATGGTGTAACATTTTGATCCCCAGTGGTTTCCCTCACAGTGTTATTTGCTCAGCCTATTCTTTCCCTACCCACAAGAAGAAGGAAAGAAAACACAGGCTCCTGCTCACATGTAGTTTGATGACTTTTCCCAAGAGCTAGGAGATTTTGACGGCGACGAGCTTCCCACTCAGTTAGCACTTCCTTGTATGAAGGCCAAGCACTTGCCTAGACGGAGAGTAAGCTGGAATGTGAACGCAAAATGCAGTAAGTCCCAAAGTGGACTGAGCTCCTGCTCAGCTCTTTTCTGTGGATTATTTATTGGCTTGTTTCCCAAGTGGATTAAGCTGAACCGGATAAATATACAATCAGTGTGGAACAGAAGTATCCACCCATGGAGACATTGATAAGTATCTATTCCATAAGAGTTGGCCTAATTTGTTTTCCAGGTTAGACAAGTCCCAGAGTGAAGACTTTTGAAAGCATCTCAGAGGTTTAGCAACACATAGGCCATGTAATTTTCAAGAGGATTCATGATCCTCTAAACAGCATCTCTAAAGATAGCCAAAGATGACAAAGAGAGTATTGGCAAATATTAATTCGAGCTCTGGACAGCTGTTCTATTCGACTACATTTGTGTCTCACTTTTTGTCCGTGAAGATGATTCTGGTTTATGAATGTCTGTGGAATTCATAGCAATATCCGTGCCTTCATACCAGTACCCATGATATTAGGAGACTATTTCCTAATACAGTGGCCAGCCAAGAATAAGTAACTAAGGATGAATAGCCAAAGTGAGCAGTTCATTAACATCCCACAAGCTTGATGATAGATAAAATATCTGACAAACATGTATAAGTAAAGTAGGATTTATTTATTTTCTCTATTTTTCTAAGGCTAGCTAAAAAATTAGGAACAATTGAAACAAAAAGTTCAAAATTTCCATCTTTACCCCACTTGGATTTTCTCCCTAACAACTGAAGCGTGTTGATACATTTTAGTTAGTTAGTTGATGTAGTTGATTTTAGTTGATATTTTTAAAATTAATTCTCTTAATGTAGAGGAGGAAATCACGTATTTTTAAAGCAGATTGTTTCCTTTTCTTTAACTGCTTACACTTAAAAATAATAAATGCATTCGCTCAAATCTAAAATTTCATAAATAATTGATTTAAAAGGGCAAAATTCACCTTTTTTTTCCAAAAAAAACCCTTCAGCTCTGCTAAATATAATTTCTTAGACATAAAATTTGAACTATATCAGTTCAGGTTTGTTTTCACTTTAAAGAAATAAATAAAATAATTTGGAATTGCTGTTGCAGGTGTATTCTTAATAATGTAGTTAGAATATGTTTTCTGTTACGTAGAATTGCCACCAATCCATGTAACTGAAAAATAAACATCTGTGACTAAATTATTGTACATTAGATTTGCTCCTCATAGACATCATTTTGGAACATAACTACAGGGTAACCAGGCTGTAATTATGCTGTAGTTACAGTCAGTGCTGCAGTAGTTAGTGGCCCTGACTTATGTCGTATCTACAATTTCTCTGTGCAGCAGCTGAAGCAATATGGTACCACGTTGTATGATTGCATCACGATGTAGTGCTTGCATGATCTTCATATAACTGAGATGTTTTTCTTTACAGTCTCTAATGGTAATTTTCACTGCACGTGTAATTTTCATCTTGTTTGCAAGTGGGTGTAACTAGCAGAATTGGAAAGGGGCCAAATACGCTTGCAAGCCATGTATGTGTCGACGGCAGTTGCTTTTGAGATATTTGATGGCCATAAATGAGGGGGGGAAAAAAAAGTCTGTAAGGAAACACCAAACAATGATTTTTTGACACTGCAGAGCAATATGGCCGTGTTAACATTATAAACACCTGGAGCATAAATGCGCTGGAGCCAGAGGTATTGTCTGCATGTGGCAGGACTGGGACCACGGAAAGGCAGAGAGAGATCTGTGTTTTACTCATGGGGGTTACATCTGCCGTACTTTACCTTCGGTGGTCAGCGTACAGCAAACCTGGTTCAATATAGTGGGGCTCGATTGTGCTTGTTTTTATGAAGCAAAAATTCTGTCATAAACAGATTTCGATCGCTGCTGGTTATAGTCACAGTCAAGCATTTGGTTAGCAGTTGGCTTTGCTGCCTCTCAGTTCTTTTTATATAACACCGCTGAGGTCCAGACCTTGCATGGGTTATACCAGGTCAGTTTTTTCATTTCTTTCTTTTTCTTTCTCTCTCTCGCTCTGTCTCTCTCTCGCTCTCTATTTTTTTAATCAAAAAAGTTTTTTATTGGCGCTCTGGAAAAACAAACACAACACACTGCTGTGAGTTCTGTAACTGAACCAATAAAAAATGAAATTCACTGATGGATTCTTTAATAGCGGTGAGTGAGCCCAGTTTCTAAATGGATTTTATATTGTGCCATTGTGTATAAACAACGTGCAACACGATAGCCATGTGCTGAGGGGGGCTGTATGGAGGGGAGGACTCGCAGTCCTGGGGAGCTGCTCCAGATCTTTTCTTCCTTGTCCAAAGCGGTTCAGACGGTTTCTGGGTTAAATATACTTTGTACTGAAGTAGCTGACTGCAGGTGCCCTAGGCCTGCTGCAAAACTTAGCAAACGCAATCTAGCATGTTTGATGTCGTCTTTAGCAGTTGCTTTTTGTCTGTCCCGTTTGTGCCTGCTCTAGGTATTGCTTTCAGAGCCCCAGCAGTTTTTATGAAGGCAGTCTGAACACTTCTATTTAATGAAACAGTCCCAGAGAAAATATTCAGAGCAAGGTTTTCAAAGGCATTTAGGAACCTCTAGGCAGGAAAAGGTGCCAGCTTGGACTCTTGAAAGCATCGAAGCGTTTTACGTTCCCCATGGTTTCTGTCTGCGGCCCGTTCCCGCGCCTGGTGCCCGACCAAGGACGACGGGCTCTGGCTCACTTCAGGGGGAGCGGGTCAGGACTGCTGCGAAACGACACCGGCGTTTTGCACGGGGCCACGTCCTTAGCCAGAGCGTGCCCGCAGCTAGCGGGAGCGCCGTTGCCGGCACTGAGCCCTCCTGCCCCGGCCCCGGCCCCGGCCCCGCACGGGCTCCCCCGGCCGAAAAGGCAGCCTGCCTCCTACCAAGCGCTGGGACTCGGAGTACGACAGTAAGTTCCTGGACATGTGTTGTCTGGCTCGGAAACAGTGAGATTTTTGTAGCCTTTAAAAGAGAGTCTAAGACCTTGCTCTACAAAGTGCAGCAGAAGCTGCAGAAAGCGCTAGCCTAGTGCTGGCAGGGTTGTTTTATAGGAAAATAACTGAGGATAAATGTGACTGTACGTCCGTCTGTGATTTCTGTGGTCCGAGGCTTGGCAAGGTGGCCTCAGCGAACGCAGCCCTATGACTTACAGCCATTCCCTTCTTTTTCTCGTCTGTTTTCGTCCCCTTCGCTCCTCAGGCGGAAAGGCAGAAGCCACGGGCACGTTTGAGGCGGCGGGGAGCCGAGGGGGCTGTGCCGAGAGGCGCTCGGCGCAGCGCTCCCCGTGCCGTCCCGTGCCGTCCCGCTGCCCTGCCGGCTCAGGTGCAGAGCGGAGAGCCGTGGGACGAAGCGGCCGCGCGCTGAGGGCGGCTTCTTCCCCGAGGCGGTCGGCGGCAGGAGCGGCGAGACGGGGGGCACGGGGCTGGCGGGGGGAGAGAGGTGCGCGTCGGCGCTGACCACGCAGGCTGCCGGGAAAGGGAGGCAGAGGGGGCTCGGTCGCTTGTTTGGTTACGCAGCGCTTATCTGACTGAAGTTAGGGCTATTATCTGCACCGCGTTTTGTTCAGGCTTGGTCCAAAAAAAATACGTAGAACAGCTGTGGGGCTGTGAAAATTATTTTCATGTGTTTGGCTTTTAAAGATGAATCTACATCAATCTTTCCATGGCTCCCTCCCACCCACACCCTCCCCTCTCATTTCAGCTATTCTTTCAGCGAAGGAGAAGTGCTGGTCCAGGGGAACATCCCCATCCTGCTGCTTTCCCGCTGGCTTTCTGCGTCTCGCGTCAGCCCTAGGAAATAATAAATGTGTTACAAAGACCGTTGAGGTGGAAGCTGCGCACAGGCTCTAACAGAGGGGTTAATTCTCTGCGTGCCGTAGCTTTTTTCGCCCTTTTTCCTCTCCCCCGTGCGGAAGGGAAAGAAGCGAATACACCATTTGCCCTTCGCCAGCGCTGTAGGCAGGAAGGACACAGCACGGCGAGGGCTGTGCCATGGCTTTCGTTTCTGCCTCCTTTGTCAGCAGCAAGATCCAAAGCAGGGAGTGTGTAATGCCCAGAAGAGTTACTGCAACCTGCCTGACTCCTGCGGACCCGTTGTTCCTCGGGTCTCTTCCCAGGGGGATTTTTCTTGGAGGCCCTTTCTGCTCTGGCTGGATGATGTACGAGCTCCACTGAGTGTTATGGTCCCTCCTGGGAGCAGCCACCACTCACCACGGGGCCACCGAGCATCTTTTTGAGAGATGTGTCCCTGTGGCTTCTGATGCTTTCACAGAATTTATCTGTCTTTTCTCAACAGCAAACTTTTCTTTGTGCCCTTAAGAAGCCATTGAGAGGAGAATTATTCTAGCAGACTCCTATAAAAGCTGGTTGTGTGTGCATGTGTGTTTATGCGTGTGTTGCACATAAATAATCATAGCCCGGAGACATGCTGCTGGCTTCAGTGAAGCCACGTTTTTGCTCATGGCATTATCAAAGTTCATCTCCTGTGGACTGTAATTCCTAGAATCCTAAGGACGGAGGGAAAAAAGAATAGTACTAGGTGTTTTTTTCTTTTTTCTTTTTTCTTTTTTTTTTTTGCTAGAAGACCATTTAATCTTTGTTGCAGGGTGAGAAGGTAAAGCACCAGACCTCAAAGTAGGCTGCAATAGGATCCTGGCAAGCTTCCCACATTATAAACTCCGTCCATAGGCAACGCTCGTTTTGTGCCAAGTTTGCTTAGCTAAAATTGACTGGGCCTAAGTTTCAAAAGTGGATATTTGGCAACAACTAACACTACATTATTTTTGTCTTAGCAAGGAAAAAAAATCGCATTGTGAATGACAAGGAAAAAAATGTTGGGCTTAGCTCCTCCTGGGTAAATCAATGCAACTTCATTTCAGTGATCCTGACCTTTGTTATATTCAAAGCTGAAATGTGGAAGACAACAACCTGGGATTACTATCATGAGGCAGCAATAGTGGCATGCTCATATTCTTTATGCTGTGATCATCACCCTGCTCTCTAAGATCAGTTGAACTCCGTGGAGTGGTGCCAATTTTCCTTGGCTTATCTGGCTCCCTATCTTGTTTCTCAATTAGAGGAAGTAAATGATCCTTTTGTTTTTGTCTCCCCTTTCTTTGGAAAATGTTAAAGATGGGTTCAAATTGCAGTGGAGCTGTATCCTCAGGGAGCCAGCTGGTTGATGGGGGAGCTGGGAGTAACACAGGGGCTCAGAGCTGATGGCTTTCAGCAGCCTACTTGAGATCTGTGGGGATGCTTCGCCCAAACTACTCACTGCCCCAGGGAGTAGCAAAGTTACCTGACTGCTACCAAAACAGCTTTGGAGAGCCTGGGGGAAGCTTCACAAAATCTGGATTTCTTGAGAGCCTGCTATACTGTGGGGATGTAGCTTCACAGACTCGCAGTGAGCCAGAGTACTAGAAGCAGAGAAACCAGGTTTGACTTCCCTGCTTGCACTGGAATAGCACCTGTTTATGATATTTGGCAGGCACCTAGAATTGCGTTCTAATGTTAATTATATGTTATCTCTAGTATGCCTTTACAAGTATTTTTAATAATTTATTAAAATAATATATGGATAAGAGGAATAAATGAGTAGGTTCTGGCTGTTGCCACACATCACCCTCAGGTTATGCCATCTTCTAAAGCATTCAGTATAAGCCACTGTCGGAGAATCTTTCAGCAGCAGGTTTCCCCGTAGTGATATCCGAGTTAGACGAGGTAATTGAGAAGCAGAATAAATGAGCTCATGCGGACCTCCAAGTTGCTGTGGCTAGGTTGCTTCAGTACCTGAATTAGGTTGTCTGGAGGTGACTGCTGCGCCCCATCACTGCAAACTCTCATATTGCTGAACAAGGTACATCACGGGGATTGCAGCTGTGGTTTTTCCTTATTTTTAATAATGAATGATGTTCCCTGTACACCAACATATACTGATGAATGCCAGGAGCTTTCCCACTGCCTTCAGTGGGAGTTTACTCTCAAAGCACTGAAAAGGATACGAAGGCCAAGATTTTTCAATGGCAGGAGATGTGGAGTACTTTAATTTTAAGGCACCTAAAATCAAGATCTTTAAAAGAGGCATAACTAGGGGGGAGGGAGGATAATTGTTCAAATCTTGTTAAAATCTCATCCTGGTGTAGGGTCTCAAATGTGGCATTCACAATCATTAACACTCTCTAAATTTGGCTTAAAGATCCCTATGAAAAGTTATAGCACGTGCTGAGTAACAACTTTTCACAATGTAATAACTTGGCCCTTTCAAAGAGGAGGTTTTAGAAGCACATATTACTGACTAAAGGCTTGCCAGATTTCTTTTTCCTTTCCAAATTCCAAGTTATGATTCATGGAGACTCATCGATTTTGTCTCTAATAAGGTACTGTTCTCCCTTTCATGGAGGTAAAGGAAAACAGAGCGAAATTTCAAAGAAATATGTTTTGTCTGTGAGCCTAGTCACCCAGGGCAGTATATAAAGAGCATTCTGAGATGGAAAAAAAAGCACCTGGCACTGTATTAAAAATTGTATTTTAATGTGAATTTAGCATTTGCAGAAGTGTCACGTTGATTGCAGCAAACCCTAGCATATGCTGTTTATTTGCAAGAAAGCAACTGAATTAACTATTTGCTAGCATATCTGTGTGCGTACCTGATGTGTGTATGCCTGCATGTGCGTGCACATGTCCACATACTGACTTGAATGGTACAAACAGTGGTCTGGGCCCACCGGTATGAATCTGTGAATTCTGAAAGCATGAGCTTATTCATGGTTCATTCAGTAGCTGAGTTATTCATTAATAAAATCCTGGTGGCTTCTGATAGACCAAGGACATGCCCACCCTAACTCAGGATGACAGACTCAGGCCCCTGGTGACAGTTCCTAGCAGCGCCCACCTTTCGGGATGTTTTTAGAGCAATCAAGTACTTGAGCATTACTTCAGTATGGAGCAGATCTATCTAGCGTTCACCCTGGCTGGGATTTGTTCTCCAAAAAAAAAAAAAAAAAAAAGGCTCCAGAGAAGTCAGGAGCACAAAACTGAGGGAGGTTAAATACAAGCAAGGGTCAAAAATCCTTTTAGTTCCTGTGCAAACCCAGCCACAGCTGCTGCAAAAAGACTTTTATTTATTCCAGTGCCTTTTCTAATTGCTCTGGACCTTAAATTGGATGTAGATTACACTGGCAGTAAAAGAGCATTACTTGAGATAAGAGTTCAGCTCATCATCTCCTTCTGGTTCCTTTCAAGGCTCTGTTAATGAAACCCGATCCAGACCGGTGAAGCTCCTTGCTCTCTTTGGCCGAGTCTGGAAAAGGACAAGTCTACCTCGCTAGTGATCTTTTTTCAGAGTCTCTGACCAGTTGGGCAGTTTACTTCAGAGTATGATCAGATTCCAAGCCACAAGGCAAAAATGTCAAAGGTCCCTGGAAAATATATAATTGCATTTCAGATTTGGAGGAAACAATTAATGAAATGGAATTTCTTGGCCCTTCACTCTGTCGGATGATATGTAGTAGCTTGCCTGTGAGCTAAAGCCTGAGTACACTTATGACACAAAAGAGTTTTTATCATTTTAAAACTTAATTATATAGGCTGTAATTAAGCTATATACAAAATGTCTGGTTCTTTGAAGTATATTAATTTTGGGGAAGTTCTCAAGCACCCAGTAGCTGCAGAACAATCATGAAAGAAGACAAGGCTTGAATAATGATGACAGTTGTAAGCCACAAATAATAGGAACAACCTTTCCAAAACAAAGGGTTTCACATTTTCCAAAAGTACGAGCGTTATTACTTGTGTGTATTTGCAATTTGTACATGCCTTGGAGGGACTAACCTCAACTATAGCGCTTGGAATAATTGTGGGATGACATAAATGGGCACTTTTCTATTTAGGCAATCATTTTTCTTGCAGCGTGCCAGTTTTTGTTTACTATTCAGCAAATGGAAACCAAAAAAAAAAAAACTCTGTGTCTATCTAAGTCTAAAATAACAACAAGGACAGGCTACTCTTACAATCGAATATTTTCTTGTCTGAAAAAACAAAGTGGACCTTTCACAGCCGTATTTCTAGATGTTCTTGTGTTGAGGGTGCTGTCTGGATGGGGCTGCCTGTTGCTGTTTCTCTGTACAGCACCTAGCTGGACCCGTGTTCTTGCGTGTGACACAAATATCAGTCGTGCCTTCGATATTGGCAATGAAAAAAAACCTTCTCGTTTGATTCACCCTTTAATGTGCGATCTCTATTTCAATAAGAAGTCCCCAAAAACATCTTCTTTCAGAGCCTGGACTTTGTGCATTTGGAGATGAAGGACTTTATTTCTTCATTTAAAGGGCTACTGCGAGCTTTAAAATAAACACAAGTCTCTCTGAAAGTTTTAACTGTTTCATGTTCCCTCAGCCTATTCACTTGGTGCATCTGGCAGGCCACCATGCACAGTCCAGAGCCAGGATTTCAGTATCTTCAGTTTTCTCTAGTGTCTGTGAGGCTTTTTCACACAGCAATAAAGAGATGAAAAAATATACTGGAAAAAAATAGGAACATTGTAAAATGCAAGGAGTTGGCAAAGACATCAATGGACAGATGTGATATATGAAAGGACTTTAAAATATTTTTTAAAGAAATGAACGAGCTATCGAGCTGGCACTGTTCCACTGAGCAAAGCTGTGCTCCCTTACAAGAGGGGCAGAGCCAGGGGAGATGGCAGCGCTGCAGAAATTACAGCTCGTCAAACCTCCCCTCCTTCCGACCTCCAAGCAAGGTGCCGCGCTCAGGCGACAGCGCTAGTCTGAGCGCTGCTTTCTTTCGGACTGGTTAACATTGGTGAAATTTAAACCATTACCATTAAGTTTCAGCGTGCCATCCCCTGGGAGGGGAAGAAGGGAAAGCACGCGGCTCCGAGCGGACGGAGCTACGCCGCGGGCAGACGGTCGTTCGGCAAATAGCTGCGCTGGTCGGGATGGTGCTTCCCAGCCTGGCTGCTTGCTGCTCGCTGCTGGAGGTTCGCAGCCCGCGGGTCTGCTCGCGGCGGGAATGATCCGCTCTTTTCCGGCGCTGCTTTGGGCAAAGCCACCAAGCTTAACTCCCGCGGGAAATGATTCCCGCAGTTCGCAGGAAGCGCGAAGCCTCTACCTGCATGGAGGGGTTGGCTGAGCCATGGCCTAGCACAGTGCAGAGTAGAAACTATTCCTTTGTTTCAAACATTATTTGAGATATATAGTAATCCCAATCTTCCTTTCACTGGTATGGTCTTGACAAGGACCCAGGAAGTTGCAGCAAAACTTCACTGGGTTCAGCCACTTCAACAACAAACAGTATCAGCTGTATTCTTTTTAGAGCAAATTCAGTTTTCTCCATCACTAATATTCTTTCTGAAGCCTTCTCTGTACCTGCTTCTCTCCAAAAAGGTTGGCTCAAAAGAACCTGTTTTCATTTGACTTCCTCTAAAATGACTGGAGAAGTTTCTTGTTGCTGCAGACTTCACAAATAGTTCCGGCTGTAAAATCAAAAGCAAGATCTGCAGTCGAGTGGGAGTATCTCTAAAACTGAAGATAGAGGAATTGTTCCTGTTTCTTCTGTCTGTGGGAACCATAGCAAAGGGGAAGTTAATGGACTATTCCTGGCTTTCTTAGCCACATTTCCTAAAGGCAAGTTATAGCCTGGGAAATTGGCTGTCAAGCTAATAAAATCATGTGGTTGCATTAGGCCTTTTTGCATTTATACAGGCTTGGAAACATAGATAAGCCTAGTTAAGTGGGAAACTCTGTACTTAAGAAACAGCCTTTTACGTTTCTCTGCTATTCTCCCCTTCTTTCTTTTGCTTTCTGAGGTAGTTCTGGGGTCTGCCTTGAGACAGAATGGCCAAGATACTACCCAAAACTTTTACTTTAAACTAAAAGATTGAGATCTTCGGGTACTCATGTGAACTCTGGTCATTTCCTTAAAATGAACACCTCTAGAAAGGAAGAATGTTCTCAAACTGGAAATTTAAGTAATCTTTCTTCATCCAAAAGTACACATCAGATGCGCTTCTATGTGTTTCAAAGTCCACATATGTAAGCTTTATTAAAGCAAGAAAGTCCATAGTACCACACTGGAGGTTTATTATACATTAAGAGTCACGTCGGGGCAGCTGTCTGCATGTGATCCAAGTAGGAATGCACTTTATGTTTCCAATTACAGACAATGAGTAATTAAGGCACTGAAATGGAATGGAAGGGAGTGACTATTTACAAAACCCCTGCTTCTTTCTCTCCCTCTAACCCATAAATCACTTTAAAAAATTGACGAACAATTCAAAAATTGCTCAGAAGCTGGAGGAAATTAGTGATAATGGGTCTGTGTGTATTGCAACAAACCTCTCGTTTTCGTGGCAGCAAACAAGAATTCTCAGACTTTGGTGCATGTCCGCGAGTGGCGTCCCGCAGCGTGTCTTTGGGGCTGCAGCAAATAATCCAGTCTTTTAGATGAGTGTATGGAAATCCAAACCTTTTTAGCTCCCCTTCTAATTGGATTTATGTAATTTTAGTTTCAGTGGGGGAGGTTTTGAAAGGGACAAATAGAAGGAAAGTACCCATTTTTTTTGTTTTTAATTGCCTCCAATATGTTGTTACTTCCAGAGGTAGAAACCAAGCTGAAAGTCTCGCTGTGCCAGGAATGTCTAAATACACAGTTAAAGTAGCAGGGCTGTGGTAGCCTGGACTGTCCACGGACATAAGGCAGACAAGCTTCGCAGGTAAAGGTAATCTTGTTTGTTAGGTCAACTCGTACAGCTGGAACAGCTCTCGGGCACACAAACCTACACAGAAAAGGCTTGTGTGCCTGCAAATGTGATTATTTTTTCCAGCCATTCTAACTAGCCTAATTGGGGCTTGTGGGGAGAGTCAGTTTATTTCTCTGGCAAACAGAAAATAGGAGTAAATAATACATTTTAAGACATTAGGAAACATCTAGTTGTACAATCTAGGTAGTTCTGGCCTACAGAATTTCATCTGGGCATTGGAGCCCAGGGCTGGTAATGGTGTGTTTGACTGTGGCATATCATCCAGAAAAAGCACCTTCCTGGTCTTGTTTCAGGAGATATGAATCCACCAGCCCGTGACAGTGAATCGAGGTCCAACAGTTCGTCAGTCTCACTGTTCTTGCCTTCATCTGAATGAGCCTGGTTTCACTTCTAGCTGTTGCTTTTTATGCATCTCGTTGGCAAGCGTTAGTATATGACATTTAATAAATTAGGAATTGAGCATATGAAAGCTTATAATGAAATCTGTATTGCTTTTTTTGAAAGAAATAGCTGGTGGCTTTTAATCAGTTTTCTTAATTTTTCATTGGGTTTGTAGTCATTTTTATTGAATAAAGAGGACTGAAGTTGTGACTTTGCAAATATATGATCTGAATGTAGAGCTGATTTTCATCACAAATTTGATCAGCAGTTAAAAGGAAGAAAATATTTCTAATGTCTTTACAGCAGATTAATTCAGGGATTTTTGCTAAGGCTTGAACAACAGGGCTGGTTTTTTTAGGACTTGAAGGACAGGGCTAGTTTGCTAATTCCACCAAATAAAAGGCTGGAAGTGGGTTTTCTGCAAGGCAGCAACTTGTGTGCAGGACAAAGGGATTCTTGGCATGTGAAAACCTAATATTGTATCAGTCCCTAGTGATCTCAGAGTTGGAAGTGAACAAGTAAAGAGCATAAGTTCATTGCGACTGTCCAAGTTGGTTGAGTTTTTTTTCAAAGTAAATGTGTTGTGGTTGGAAAATGCTGATGTGTCAAATCTGAAATGCCTTACAAGCAAGGGTCAGTTTCAGTGTATTTTTCATCCTAAGAAAAAGCAAGGTAGAAAAGTTTGAAATTGCCAAAACAAAAATTTTTGGCATTTTTCAGTAAAAAAGTTATGGCTTTCCCATCTAAAACAACATGTTATATAGAAACATACTCTCATTGTAGTAAAAATATTGGAAAAAATGTTATATGTCTAAATCATAATGGAACATTATAGAGATGAAGTATTTCAGTTATTCTAAAATGATTTTTTAAACTTTCACAGCACACAAAATTGCCAGGGTTCACCTTTCATCAGACCTCACAATGGCAAGTGTTTTAAACATATTAAACATTGTATGTTGGCAAATATTTTAAATATATAAACGTATGTTCAAGGAAAACAATTTCTCAGCAAGTTTAATGTGTTCTTGCATCATTACTCATTTTGATCCCCCAGCACGACTGTATCTGGAGCTCAGCAGGGTCAGAAGCTCCTGGCTTCTGGGCTCTCTGCATTGATGGTGGTCTGGCAGCTGAGAAGAATTTTGTCCTATCCGAATAGGACAGGTCTTCTCTGTACTAAGCCCACTGTCCTTGCAGGGACAACGCTTCAGGGTCTGTTTTTGATGTCAGGTAGGAAGATGTAGATCATTTCACAGCAGGCAAAGGAGCTACAGTTGCAGGCAGGAGCCGTGAGGGCCACAACCTCTCTTCATTTCATATTCTGTGGAAGCTGAAGCTGTGGACTTGCACCACATGGTTGCCATCCAAGCTAGGAGCATCCCCAGTGTCCTAGCCCAGAAGCAGATTTTTTCCTTGTGGCTAATGTCATTCATGCAAGGAAGAAATGTTAGAGAAACATACAATCTTGAAGCACTCCACTTGGCTGACAGCTGAAAGCTGAAGTCAGCCAGCGAGAGGAAGAGGCACCAGATGGTCTCAGGGACCGCATCCTACTGCAGGCTGGAGCTGGAAAGAGAAGGGAACCACCCTGCCCAGCTATTGGGATGGGGGATCCCTGTCACTAGGGAAATGTGGCCAGTAGTGTGATAGAGGAGGTGGCCACAGGCAGTGCTCAGTGCTGCACGCCTGGAGTTGCTCCAGCCCAGGGTGAAGCTGAGCACCGTGTGGCACCCGACGGAGGGTCTGCTGAGGTTTCAGACCTCAGCATGGTGGCAGTGCAAGCACCAGGTGGCCTTGCTGCAGAAGCGCTGCTTTTCCCAGCATGCTGATAGCACCAGCACAACCTTTAGTCCCGTGGCAGGGATGTGCTGCAGGGACTTGCTGGGGGCAGCAGGCAGGGCAGGCGACCTGGGGCCAACACGGCCTCTCGGGGCAGATGACAACAGTTTGACCTACAATAGACCTTTTAGCAAAGTGGAAGAGAAGTGAAATATAACTGCAAAGGCAGGTACCTCTCTGCTGTGCTTTTGTACCTGGCCAGGTAAGACAGGTCCGCCCTGTTCCTGGGCAGAAACTACTCAGGCTTGGCCCCCTGCGCCTAGTTTTTGCCTTATTAGTGCACATAAAGCTCATCTTGGGGAGTTCCTCTTTGCAGGTTTTTTTTTCTCTAAATCTAGGTCACCAGAAATGTTTTTGTTCCATTGATAATCCAGCTCTTCACTCTGAAACCAAAAAGTAAAGATTACGTAAAAAGGTTAGCAGGGAACAGTTTGGTTTTTGTTTGTTTGTTTGCTTTCATAATGCCAAATTTAGCTAGGACAGATATTTAGTTGTCCTCTTAGGGGAAAATGGTCTGTTAAAAATAAAGTATCTCAGGAACATTGTTTCACTGTAATCAGTTACACAAGTTTAATAGCTAGAAATGGTTTCAATATTACATTTTCAATTTAAATAATAAAACCATATGTTAGTGGGATAGCATCATAAGGAGATAATTCAGTGCAGGGAACTGTTACTTTGTTTTGGAATTAGATTAAGTCATAAATAAATACTACTTTGTCTTTAAGCTAGAAAATCATTCCCATCCAAACAGCCTCTTAAGACATTTTCCACCTGTTAAAGGACATGTAGTATTGGGAGTCTTTCATAACAGTGGAAACTGGCTCAGACTTTCAACGGGTTTGTAAAAAATAAACCAGCGTTGATTTATGAGTTGAACTACGACAGGGAACATGTAAGCAAATAAAAACAATGAACTGAGAAAAAAGCAAATATACTGTTGATTTGGCACTGCATGAATCATAGAGGCAAATCTGAGAGGAATAGGAGGAACCAGCCTCAGAGTGATGGATTGGGAAAGGGGATCTGATCCCTGGGTAATGAAATGTGAGGGGGTCTTGCCTTATGCTATTGACCTGGAGGTAGCCTGGAGGAAAGTGATTCCTTCTGACTATACAGTGTTAGTTAAAACAATCCCCTGGGCTCAAATATCAGCTATTAAAATAAATTCAGGAGACAGAGGAAGCAATGTTTATAAGTTGGAAGTTTGAGCTGCTTTTTAAACAATTGTGGATCTACAGATTCTGGAATGGAAACGTGATACATTGGGAAGAGGGCAAAAGGAAATGACAAGAGGGTAAACTGGGGGTGAGGTGTTAGAGAGCCTGGAAATGGGAAGAAAATTGGCCTTTTCTCCTCCCACCATTTTTGGGGTGGAGGGAAGAGGCATTCTGGCATTCTTTCTCCATTCAAAGTGCCATCATTTTATGAGTACTCCATCCCAAAGAATGAAATACTCAGACCTAAGATCAGATAATAGATGTATCTCTATATAACAAGGGCTTACAATACATCTGGGTATGTTTGGATTTTCAACCATGATTATAAGAGATGGTCTCCATTTTCCAAGAGGACATTTTTCCTCCAGAAATGGTTGTTCATTGAAACCAAGATTTTCCATGGGAAAGTGAGGATTTTGATGCAGCTTGGTTATGAAAGAAAAAAAACTATTTATTTAATCAGTAATAGAAACAACGCTATCAACATCATAATAGAAACCTTTCAATTTAATTGCAGCAGCAGCAGCAGCAACAGCAACAAAAACAAAAGAAATCTTTTAGTTGACCACCAAGCAATTTTGGTTTTGGAATAAGAGCACTTTTTGAAATTATGGCATTTCCCTTAAGTGATCACTTGAGTGTCTGCACTACTCTAAAGCATTCTGGAAAGCTAAAACTCTAATTTGGGTAGCAGCAAGACCCAAGCATTATGGTAATGTACTTGAAATGGCTTCTCCTCTTCTCTCTGGCTTTAGCCTGTTGCGTCATGTTCAAACAAGTCATTTTTCCTGTCTTATCTATTTCTTTGAGCCTGGAGGTTGATTGGAACAGAGGATCTCTCATATTATATTTTTGTTGAATGAGTAGTTATGAGGGACTGATCTCATTTTGCTCTCTAAAGGTACTGTATGTATAAATATATTCATATATGTGTGTGTGTGTGTGTGTGTGTGTGTGTGTGTGTGTGTGCAGGTAGGAAGAGTTATTAGTGGTTGTGGTGTGCTTACAGTTACTCTAATACTTCTCCAACAAGTGGATTCAATTGTTATTCCAAATAATATAGTGAGCTTCAGAGTATCTTTTTCTTCTGCTCTTCATGCTAGAGGTATACTGTGGCTTTTTCAAATGAACGATCTTTGACAGTTTAAGCTCTCATTTGCGTCTGATGATGGCAAACAAGCAAATCTCTATCTGTTCATAAACACATCCTTATAATATCTTGTCTTATATTTAATATTTCCACACAGTTGCTCCAATGGGGCAGTCTCATGATGAGACTTGCCTCCTCTGTCCCTCTGCAACTTATGAGCAGGATTGGTCCTAGGAATTTCCAAATGCGCCGAGTGAAAGACAGGCTCAGAGGCTCTTGTATACAACTCTTATTAAAAAAAATGTGAAAGGCAATGAAATCTGAGCTTGGGCTTTCAGAGACAACTTGACAAGTCAATTGCCCTGTTAGGAGTTGACAACTGTGACCCTGATAGTAGAAATGATCCGTTTCCTCTGTTTTAATTTATCACTGCAGAATTCTGAGTAGCTTCAGAGTAGCATAGTCTTCAGGAACTGATACCATGCCAATCCCAAATGGGGCATTTTGTGAAGGAAAAGTTTACGAACCTTAAAAAAAAAAAAAAGGTCCCAAGAATGCAAACATACTTATTCTTGAGCTGAATCTAATATATTTGAAGCCTCATGTTTTATTACTCCTTGGACAATGTCCAAAAATCTTGGACAATGACGACTGTCCCTGATGTTACTCTCTCTGTTTAGGCATTTCAAACAATATTCTCAAATAATTTCATTCTATAGATGTAGAGAACAATATTCCTCATCAGTCAGAATTAAAGATGACTGATAAAAAAAAATCTTTGCAGAGTATGCCTGGAAAGGAATACTCAAACAAAAGAGTTTGAATTTGCTTCAGTAGCACGCACAGACTACTTTATTCATTTCACAGACACCAATAGTAAGGATATTTTGTTTTTGGGCCTGTTCATGTGACTCAGAAATCTTATGAATGTATTTTCACAAATGTCACCAGAGGTACCGCTTTATGCCCTTAAGTTAGGAGCCTATGGTCCCTATGCAGTCAGAAAATGGGCTACTCCTGTAAGTACTCTGAATCATTCCCAGCCTCGCTCACTGCTGACTAGAATGGGAGCCTGAGCTCTTAATATAGGCATTGAAATTAGATGTTTTGAGTTAGATGGGTGAATATCCCCCCCATGCAATGTGTCCAGATTTATACAGGAAGTCTGTGGCAGAGGCAAGAATTGAACCCAGCTTTCCTGCGACTATCTTTTTATTCCCAAGTTTCCAGTTAAACTATAATCCATCTTGAACCACTTACTAGAAATAGTTCCCTAAAAATAAATTGAAAGTCTAAGTGATCAGGAAGTTTACCTAAACTTCAGAGGCAGGTTAATATGAGAGTACTTTGTACTGACTCATTGGATTGGCTTTTCTTGCAGAATTCAGAATATTATGAACACTCACCATTCCTCTGCAGGATTACTTCATTACTTTGTTCCTATAGATCAATCATTCCTGTAAGATACGTGCTGCAACTCTCACCCATTTGGCCTCATGAAAAAAAATCTCACGTCACTGAGATTTGTGTAAATGATTAGAAGAGAAAAATAGAGGGGCTCAGATGAGCGAGGTCCGCTTTGCATGAAGCACCGAAAAGTTTCCTGTCTAAAATGCATTGCATATTTAGATTTAGCTCTTGAGCAACTGTAAGAAGAGACGTTCAGCGCTCATGTGTGGCAGCTAATAGGAGAAATCTCCCTGTAGCCAGCAGGAAGATGACCTTGCTCGCAAAGCCATTGTGACCACCAGGGAAGTTTGCAGCCTGTCTTGGTATTCCTCCAATGGCTCTCAATGAGGTCCAGTTTCCAAAACGGCTTTTATGCCAGTGATGTTTTCAATAAATGGTCCTGGAGCACATTTGTTGGGAGAAATCAGCAACACTTGAGTTGCTTTGTTTATGTCACAATATGTGTGCTACTAATCGCAACGAGATTTTAAATATGGTGACAGAACAAAAGCTAGCCTACATCATTAAATTGCTGTAACTTTTACAAGTTAAAGAAAAAGCAATCAATCGTGTTGGCATAGACCTTAGAGCAAGTGCACTGAGGTGTACATGAGCAGCAGAATGCCTCTTCCGTTCTGGGAGTTGGTGGGGCTGCGAATGCACTGCTGCCAGTCCCGAGCTCTGCTCTAGGGTCTTCTGGTGTCCCATGAAGCCACGGCAAAAGCCTGTGGCCAACCCTTAGGACCAGCAGTGTTTTCAATTAGGAGTTTGACTATAAGGACGCCGTGCGGTCTGAGAGAAATTCTGAGGGCTGCCAGAGGGCTGCTGGTTGCAAAATTTGTGGGAATCTCTGATCTATGCTGTGTCATTTGCCGAGTGATGTCAGCACATGCGTCTTGTTAAGTCCCTGCTTCACTGTTGGGCCCTCGGATGGGAGTGAAGAGAGCAGAACTGGCTTTGGACAAAAAGCCTTACAGTTCAGCTGCATTCTCAGAAAGTATCCATGCCTATTGCTGATTTGGGGTGTTTAGAAGATAGCAGTATGTATTTTATTTATGTGCATGTAGATATAAACTTGTGTGCATGCATGTTTCTGTAATATGTTAATGTTGAATGCAAAATATATGAAAGAGTCAAAATTCCAGTGAGGATACTAATTTCATTGCATTCTGTGGTTTCTGCCTGGAAAGAAATTGCAGCTACTCAAAGGGAAAAAATGGTTATTTGTGCTGCTGACAGGTCCACTTTGTCCAGAATCATATCTGTCCTTTTTATTAAGATGATTCTTAAACCAATTCCATCCAGTTTAAATGTATAAAGCCAGATGGTGCCTGAAACTGGTTGAAAAACAGCAGAAGTTTTTTTGCACCCTAATGTACATAAAATCTCCATGGGAATGTTTACATTAGACAAGTGACGGCCGCTTTATGAGGACAGCTAAAGCCTCACTGGGGACTTTATACACTACTAAGTGTGTAGACCGAGATAAGTTCTCACCAGAGTAGGATGCAGAGCCTAGTTTCTAGGTATAGAAATCAGTGTGGCCTTGTTTTCAGGGATGGGAAGGTGGGACTTTTGCAACTGTTCAGAACTGCACAAATAACCTGACCCTGATGAAATAAAAGCTTCTCTCTCCCCGCTGAAAATAGTGGAGGATGCCAGCTGAGATGGAAACCTCTGACTCTGAACAAAAAAAATGGTATTCCTCATGGCTCCTCCGTGGGGAGATGTCACAGGTCTTGTATTTCCTCGCTTGTATTGCCCGAAGTGGTGCAGCCTCCCTGGTGAGGCCAGGGGAGCCTGCCAAAAACAAATGGCACTTTCTGGCCTGCAGCATTCGGCCTAATTCTCCCGTAAAGCCAGTCTGTTACTGCCTATCTCTAGAAAATGTAGAGATGTGCTAATGTTGCCTAGTTTTTTACTTCTGCTCTACTTTAGCTGCACCTTCAGGGCAGAATTGTAATACCTACATGTGCAAAAGGCAATAAGATGACTTTGTTATCACTGGGACTTATGTAAGGTATAAGTATATAGGAGTATGCGTGGCCCAGCAGTGTTGTGCTGTGCTGTTCACAGAGTATCTGTTTCTAATCAAAGGCAACGGTCCACTTTGAGAATATCTTCTTTTACCTGGTGAATGACGGCACAGATCAGGTGAGCAGTGGAGACTATACGAAAAGTCTTGTGTGTGTTTGTGTGTGAGAGAGAAAGACAGAGAAATGTGGGGTCAGGGAAGAACAGAAAGGATGAAAAAGGAACAAGGGCAGTACTCTAACTCAGGCTGTGTGAATAACTCTCCAGAGACAACATCCTCTTTCTAATCTGGACTTCCTTGGGAGATATATATGTCTGTGTGTATATTTCTATATGTATAGGTATACGCGCCAAAATATGCTCGCACCCAAAAAAAAGGCCACGCACAGTACTTACTAACCCCTTTGCTGAGGGCTGCACACAGCTCTGTTCTAAGATTTAAACCTGCTTATGATAAATGTGCTGTTATTCTGGCTGTGGATTTTTGTTTCTGGGGATATCAATTGAATTCTTATTATGAAAGCAGAAAATTGGAGTTACATCTGGTGACTGACGCATGTGACAGTATCACTGCGAGGAATTCCAGTTTCTGAAGCTTTTCAATTAACTTGGTGCACTTTTCTTCAGGTGCTACACGCTTAGTTTTTCAGTATGCGCCTGCTTCCAAGTTGTAAATCATCGAGGAGGTTATTGTACTTTCGTAGGAGCACTTGCGCCAGTAAAATGAAACAGCAAATAATAAACCCCGAGGAGATTTATATAGCCTGAGTTGATGAAACGATTACTTTCTCATTCCTAGGCTCTTTCAGAAAGGCAGGTTAAAAATAACTGGAAATTTACAAGAGCCTAAAACCAAATCTGAAAAGTACAACCTCAGCAACTTATTGGGCTCAGCCTAGTGAGCACCAGATTTACTGTTTGCAATTTCTTCAACTTGTTCGGTCATTTTTATTATTTTTTTTCAACTGCCCCCTCCCCAGGTTGATGACAAGCCTTGGCAAAAACATCTGTGCAAATAAAGCGATGGAAAGAGTAAAGGAACCTTAGCAAACTGCCCCCTATGTCTGCTATGGCAAAAATGTATGATAAAAGCATCCTTTCCTCCGATAGCCCCAGGTCTCCCCAGTACTTGTCCCATGGTAGACAGCAATCTGCAGGGACCAGGGTGTACACCCCAAGAGGCTGCCTGGGGCCAGGGCTCATTACCACCAGGAAAGTTTTGGAAAGTGGCTGAGAAACCGCCATCTCACTTGCAGAAGTGTATTAGGAGCACAGGCCCAGACAGGGTGGTGACTTGTCTCTTGAGACTCTGGTCCCTGCTCCTCGCGCTGCTTATAGATTGTGTATGGTAGCTTTTTTCATGACAAATGCCTGTGCAGTAACTGGAGCAGAGACTAGACCTGTGCCCCATCTGAGGGAAGATTCATCACAGAGGGGTCTGCACGGAGAACTTGCTGTGCCCGTGAGCTGAGCCTGGCCAGAAATATAGAGTTGTGGTTAATTCAGCTGCTGAGCCTGACCTGTTAGTCCCCACTGAGAGGGCAGATTTCTGGAGCTCACAGGCTTGGATCCCTGTCGACCCAGCTGCAGTGCTTTCTCATCGGCAAACAAATTTGCCTCCGCTTCAGGCTTGGGCAGGCTGGGCTCGGGCTTGCCTGATGGAGCACACGCAGACCCCAAGCCTCCCCTGTGGGGATCTTTGCCTGACTGAATTTGCCATCATGCTGTCTGATGGCTGGCTTCAGCCAGGCTGGGCACACCACAGATCCAACCGCTAGTCCGAGCCCCAGGTGGACAAGGGCGTTGAGTGCATTTGGGAAGGGTAAGTGATGCACACCATAGGAGTCCTTGAGCTCCGTACAGAGCTGTGTCAAAGGTGCTCTGACTGTCACCATTAACGGCACTTAGCAGCCCCAGAGCAGGTGCTCAGGAGGAGGCCATTAGTCCTATTTTCAAAAGGAACGCAACACTCTAAGTCTTTTTGAAAATCTCTGAAAACAGGATATAGGCTCCAAAGTCACTCAGGTGATTTTGAAAAGTTCACCCTGGTGAGAGCACATAGAGCAAAAATACTGTACTTTGCCTAGCAGCTTCTCACATACAACCCACTTCTGCAAAGACTTAGGTGCGCTTTGGCCTGAAGTGAAGTATGCATGTACATCTTTACACAGCAGATGCCTAATACTCTGATGACAAATGACAAGAATATACAGCAATGAGACAGATGGATCCCAGAGTTTCAGTGAAATAGTTGTGATCAGTGTATCTACAACCAGGCCAGGGCAGAAGGTGACAGGTGGTAATTTGGAAGGGGTGGGGGTGGGCTAGCGTCCTGCATCACTCTGAAGGACATGTGCTGTTTTTATCCCTACCTGATATGTGTGCTTGATAAATGCTCTGCTGATAACATCAGGATTATGTTGACAGCATTTTCCATTCAAGACATGCAAGGAGGTCCCATGGAGGACTTTAAGGAGTTCACGCATTTGGCATCAGATAGCAGCAGGACAGTAGCTGTATCACTCTGTCCCTGCTGGTGATGGCAAACCCCTGAAATACTGCATTCACCCCCGTTTTGCTCTAGTGGTACTAGCAAATAAACCCAGCAGCCTCACCTCTTTCACTGCTAAGACGCCTTCATGTCCTGGTTGCCTTCTTCCTCTGTTTGAACTGTCCGGCTTCTCAAGGATAAGTCTGTCCTCTTCTGAGTCATTCCTAACTCACTGGCTTACTGAGGGCCCCCCAGCTCCCCCACCTGCCTGGGGACAAGCAAAGGCCTTTGTGCGACTCCTCAAGACCTGACCACGGCGGTGTAGACCCCTCATTAACCACATCTTTCCATCTTCCTGTTGAGACCTCCTGAGTAAAACTGTAACATGCTCCAAGTTTCCCCTTCAGAGAACAGCTTGTTTTTTACAGCCTTTTAAGCAGTATTTTTTTCCTAGTCTTCCTCTTCTGGAATGCAGGCAGATGAATAATCTGCTCCAGGTTGGTCTGTCGAATCCTGCACCTTCAACTCTGTGTCACACGACTTCCCCTCTTGTGAGCGTTCTCCTCTGTTTAGGCCTGATCCTGCCAGGATCACTACAGCTAGCCAGAACTTTGTCCCTTCTATGTAAAAACGGTTGGTGAAAAAAGCTATTTGGTCTACATCTTTCTGTAAAACTTTTGAAGAGTTCATTCAAAAGTCAGAGCAAATGTACAGGGTTTTTTTTTTTCGACTACAGAAGTATTTTTGTCTTAAATCTGAAAGAACAAAAAAATGCAAAGGTGAGCTGTTAGATGGAAGGAGAAATGGAAAATGGAAAATGCTTCTTTCCCCAAGAAAAGAGAAATATCTGCAGACATGTTTGTTTTTTGAAAACTCATTTTTTTACTGAGAACACTGTCAACACATTGCATTCAACTGGCCCGATGTCTTCCATTTCCCCCTGATGTTGTGCTTCTCCCCCTGAAGAGATTCAGCTCTTCCTGACTGTAGGGCGTTCACCAGCTATTGTCAGGCCGCATCTATCAGTGCCACAAATCTTCAAATTAAAAATGGTGGCTAAAATAAATAATGATACACATTTTAATGGGCCAATTACCCTCTGAAGGTTTGCATGTGATTCTTATTTTCTACATTATATAAAAGCTAAGGGTGGGATTTTCAAAACCACTCAGTGCTGGCCTAATTCCGCTCCCATTGAAGTCAATGGGGCTTTTTACCCTTGACTGTAATAGGAGCAGAGTTAAGCCAGCACTGAGTGCTTATGAAAACCACATCCTAAATATGCTCCCAGACCTCACCCATATTTCTGCTTTCATGGCATGAAATTTGTTTTCATCATATTACATGTGCTGGAATGCTGATGTCTAAGTGAAGCTACTAAGGACTGAGTTCAATATTAATTCTGACCGGGCTTGGCTTTGTGGGTCACAGCTAAAGCTTTCCCATAAGCGTAGCATGGAGGCTCATCACACAAATAATGATGGTAGTGTTAAGACAAGTCAGCACTGGGCCAGGCCCTGACTTGCTCTGGGTGCTCAGGGTTTCAGGAAGGCACAGGAAGCACCTTGTCCTCCAGGCAGACAGCTCCTGCAAGGACTAGACCCAGCCTCTGGCCATCTTGGTACCCATGTCCTCGCTCCTGGAGGCGGTGGGAAGGAGGCAGGGCCCTTCCTCTGCTCGCTCTTCATGCCAGGCCTGCTGACTGCAGGGAGCGTTTCTGGTCAAGCACCCTGCAGAGCAGGGCAGCTGTCCACCAGCCAGCATGGTCTGTGCCTGAAATGGTGCACACCACCCTCATCTTCAGGCCTTCTAATGGAAGTGAGTCTACCGAATCTGCTTGCTTAAGGGAAGGTGGCAAGTCCTCAGATATCAGTCCTTGGAGCTCTGTTAGTATAGGGAAGAACCAGCCTTCTGAAAGCAATGATGGGAAACATTTTCTGCATGTTTTTTAGATAACTGGACTTTCTGCAAAATAGAATTTGGATAGATGGTATCTATTTAACTCAGAAATGCCCATTCTTCATAGAGAATTGCCAGATTTCTATTTTCCAAGAGCTTAGTCAAATTTTTTCTTCTATTCTTTTTTTTTTTTTTGAGATTCTGAGGATTTCGAATTTTCCACGTTCTCGTTTGTTTGTTTGTTGGTTTGTTGTGCATGAGGAGGTTGTTTCCAGTTGCTATAAAAATGCTGCTCTGATTCTCAGTTTCTTGATAAAACGTTGACATTTTCTGAAGAAGAAAAACAATAGCACACTGCCTGCCAGTCAGGCTGGCAAAATCCTGTCTATTGTGTCAAAGTTAATTGGAAAGTGTCCTTGGTGGGGGAGGTGGTATGCCAGGTGATTTGCTTCTGCTCAGCTAGCAGATGGGATGCAATGGATCAACCGGTGACCTCCATCATCTGGGGATTTTATGGGAGGCTAAAATGACTCAGCTGGTGGAAGCTCGGTGCAGGGAAGAAACCAACTGGAAAGAGCTGGAATCTCTTTTCATGTGGCAAAGAAAGTCATTTTGCATTCCCTGTAGAAGCTGGACTGAACTTGGCCCATGGATGATTGTTGCTGTCGATCCAAATCTCCCAAAGGCTCATGTATGTTTTAGCTAATAAATGTCCCACAAATGTTTTGAATTTCTGCAATCATTAGAGCTTAGGCAGGCTATTTGTCAGGACCAAAGAAGCCTTCTACAATAAACCAGCAGCTGTCTGCAAAGGGTGAGGAGACATTTGTTGCTGTGAGCTGAGTCTGCTGTCAGCAACCAGGCCCCTGACCAGCCCTAGTAAATGTTTTATTGATTTAATATTAAATTAACTGCCCGGGCATAAGGAGTGCATTATTTTTAATGGCATTCTGATATTAGGGACTGCAGTTTGCTAGAATGCACCTGTAAAATTAGTATCCCCTAGTATTCTACAGGAGCCATAAAATGTAATGCTCTTTGTGTGGAGCACTGTGAAGCTTGACATGTGTAATGTTACATGACTTCAACTTGCATCAGTTCAACTGAGAGGGACTTAAGTTATCGAGGGATTAGTTCATCTCTTCTTCGCTCTGAAGAGGAAGAAGTGGAGCCCATGAAGCGCAGCTATCGCCATGGGTCCTATTCCCAGAGTATCTTGTGTGACTGGGCATGGGTAACACAAGGCAGCTTCTACGTTGAGGCATTCATAGTATCAAGGCACCTTCTGTAGGAGATCAGTGTCAGAGCAACTGTTTTTTCTCTGAATTTGTTCAGTTAATGGAAAAAAAGTCTATATTCTGAAATTAACATAAGAAAAATTTCAGTTAGCCCAAAGCTGTGTTTCAGGATGGAAGAAGTCTTTGTTCAAACAGCATCGCCTGGCTGTAGTTCATATCGTTTTCTGCCTCTGAAAATTGGGCCGTAAAGAAGTAAAGTGCATCACGGGGAGAGTTCAGACCTCCTCGCTCTGGGCAGGACATACCAGCCCCTTCTTCCTCCCTCTGGCAGGCAAGCCGGGAGCAGCTGGGAAAGATACCTGAAGTAGCGTTTGCTGCAGGGCTATTTAGCTTGAGAAACACATCACGAACAGGCCCATGAATCATTTTTACCTGTTTTAAGTCCACAGCAGTTCACCCTAAGTCTCAAATGCCACTGCATTTGAGAGAACTCAGCCTGTGGTCAGTGAGGGCACTTTTTGTATGAGCTTTGCTATCTAAAGGAAAAGTTGCTTTGGTGCACTGTAATCATGTTTCCGTATCACGATACCTCGCTTTTATCAAGTTCTGCTATTGAAGTACAAAGCCAATATCATGCACCTTACACCAATTACTGTTAGTTTTGCTTAAAATTACTATGATTGCTGTTTTGTTATGGCAACCTTTTCATTAAATGCGCACCTAGTAAATGTTGCAATTGTTTTTATTAAGGTTGTAAAAATGCCACATTTGAGCTGTTTATATTTTTTAACTCCCTCAGAAATGGTTAATTACAAAGTCAAATCTTCTTATGTGGAATTCACATGGGGATTCTAAGAAATCCCAGGATTTCTGAGAAGTTTGTTTCACGTTGATGTCACAGTGATGTATCACGACACTGAAACAAACGTGGCTCAAAGACAGATCAGCAAGTATAAAACCATGGTCTTAGTACTTCTCAGTTCTTAGTTTAGAAATGACAGTCTTAAGCTGAAAGTGCATAAAAGTTTAGGGATGAAGTAGGATACAGAATTTTGCATTTTTTGCTATTAAAGTTGCTTTAAAAACTGAAGAGCTAAGGAGTTCTGCATATAATTGAATGATAGAATTAATTTCAAACTGCTGCTAGAGGTAGCACAGCAATCTCAGCTGGTGAGTCCTGATTAAAATGGGCACAAAGGCAGAATCAGTAGATCCCAAACTGAGCGAGCCGAATCCATCCAAACAACCCCACCAAGAACCCACTTGTCTCCACGTGGGGATTCCCTGCTTGGCACCAGCGGTAGCACCCCCTGCGCAAGCTGTCAGGAGTTCAGGTGGGAGGCAGCACAAAGAAGCTTTTTACTGCCCTTGTTTATTTTATGCTTGTCTGGAGTGCTGCAAATACAATATATTTTTCCAACTACTTCCTTAACTACAATATTATTCTTTTTGTAAGTCTTGTTTGTAAAGCCACTAATGACCTCTCTCTTCTGATTTTTCTTGGGCATATCAATGAGTGAAATTCATGTTTTATTACTGCTAAGGCAAATGTTGACAAGAAATGTTTATTTCTGTTGTGATTTTCCACGGGAAGTATGGGTTTGCTTCAAAAAATTGAATGCTCACTGCACTTCTTTTCCTCTGAGTTTTTCGTGACAAAAAGTCAAATACACCTTTTCTAGGGAAAAGGAGAGAATGTGGGACAGAAAATTGAATCAAAATATAAAAGAGATCAAACACTTCCTGAGAATATCCTTGATTCTACAGTTTTCTGTAGGAAGTCTTAGCAGAAAAAGGTTCACTAGTGCTTCCTACGAGAGATCCTTTTTGCTGTGGTAGTTGCAGCCAAATAGTAATGAACTCCTCAGAGGAGGAAGTCTACCCAGTACCTCCATGTGCCTCTGACCCGTGTGAGTTCACCGAGGGCGTCGTTAAAACCGTGTATTACACAGTTGATCTGTGTAAAGGCTCTCGTGGACCTCAGTAGACATCAGCTGAAGACCACCTCTATTTTTCTGTATGATGATTTCTGCATTGTTCTTCCCACTCTTCTGCCCACTTTCCCTCCTACTGTTTATGATATGCATTTGCCACCTTTCAGCTAACATTCAGAGGTGAACACTTTGTGAGAGGGCCCAGGTTTTCTATGGGCCTTTTGCACAGACTTTGTAAAGATGGGGCAGCTTAAAGCTACTTTAAGGAGCTATTTGTGTGAGTAACCTGCCCATTTTGTGCTGGCTCTCAGCTCAGCTTTGAGACTGAGGATTAGAAAACTAGAAGAAAAGGTGAGTAACTGTTGGATGATCACTTTTTAGTTGACAAGTACAGATAACTCATTGCCCAGGCAACTTTAGTTGACAGAGTCAAAATGTATTTTTTTCAAAGGATGTGGTGGATTTACTTATTCCTGTTTCTGTGTTTGATTTACAACCACATGATTTCATTAAATAAGAACTTAACATGAGGGTTTCTGCCAAGCAACTTTAGGCAAGGCCCATATTCCACAAATCCCTAAATTTGAGGGTGGTGGGTGGGGATATCATCATATTTTTCTAGCAGATGTCCATTTTGCCTGTGGACTAGAGCTTGGGGAGGTTTGTTATTACTGATGATGCTTTCAAACCCTTGTAAAATGATGTTTATTTTCCTCCCATTAGATAATGAACTTGAACTTTTCCATTCAGTGAAGATGATGATAACTTTAATAACTATTAATTTCCTAATTAATAATGACATTGGAGGGAATAAAGGATAAACCTTCAAACAGGCAGTATTTCAGACTTGAAGTGATTTCAAATTCAGACTGGGTTACTTAGAGCTCTCTCTTGCCCTCATTTAAGGTAAGGCCACACAGCTCATGTTTGCTAGTATTTTTAAGTCGATAAAAGTGTGTAATAAGGTTCCTCCCTTTAACTACTGGATAGGAAATATATATCCTGGTAGCTCAACTGTCCAGGTCATGTTAAATTTCTGTGGAAGAAAATGAGAAAATGCAAAGAAGAAAATGCCAAAGAAAATGCAGTGACAGACGAAAAAGTGATGTAAGTTGGCCAAGAAAAGAAGTAACACTTCTTGGACCTGGCCTTAAGGTGGTTTAAATCATTACCACATAATTACCACCCCACTTCGCAGAAGTTCGGGATTTGGCCCAATGTCGTCTTTGAGCAAAGGTGATAACAGTCAAAAAATAAACACAGTCCCAAAGCAGGGTGGGACAGCACTTGCAGTATCTGAGCAGGGTAATGCCACCTGCTAACCGTTAGCCTCCATACTTCTTTTCTGACCTTTTCTCTGCTCTCCTTTCTTGGCCATTTTAGGCCTTGGCTTCAGATCACAAATGCAGCTGTTGACCGACTACCATCCAGCAGCTTATGCTGCAGCTCACCTTTGAAATATCTCCAATGTTCTGGTCATTGCCCCAAGTAATTGTGTTTAAATCATCTCTGAGAGACATCCAGAGTTAGGAGAAAAATAGCCAAAACAGCTCAGTGCCTTTGGCTTATTGTTTGAATATTTAAAGACATTGCATCTGGAAAGTATTCCATTAATTTGTGGCTAGCACCCATATATCAAATCCATGAGCTTCCAAGTAAACAGATGACACTGGAGCTGCCATGGAGGGAAATTGGCATTGCTAGTTTGTGGTGAGAATTGACGGAACATGCTGGTACGGACTAATCCAAGAAGGAAACATTAACCCAGATGTGTAGAGGACAATGAATTAATTGTTCCTTAGAACTCCTCAACTTTTCAGCTGTATTAGTAGGATACACAATTCAGGTCTTAGACTATTATATTTGCTCACACACATGCACAGAAGTTTACCTATCATCATAGCTGGAAAGATGGGATTGCATACTATAACAACTACATACCATAAAACAGCCTCTGAGTCATTCCTAGCTCTGGATTTCCTAATGCATCAAAGAGTGCCTTCTCCAGACTCCCTCCAGCCATAGGAAAGGGCCCTTCTACTATAGCCTTTCCCCGTCACGCAACCAGACCATCTGGCCACACATAGGACATTTCATCTGCACATATGTAGTGAGTCATTTAAAGCTCCCTTTAAAGTATCAGATTTGCTGCACATGTGGAGCTTGACTGTACGGGAGAGGCAGGGAGATCATGAAGTGCCCAGGAAAGATGGCAGGCAGCAGCAAACTTTCATCACCAGAAGAATTCATCCAGCCTGCATCCTGCTCCCCAGAGAACAGCTGTGATTAATATTTTATTAATAAATAGAACAGTATGTGCACTGGTAGGTTGCGCATGCCTGCAAGTTGAGCTTAGGATAAATAACCAAAGATCTTTCTGGATTTTGGTTAGAGTTGTGCATGTCCAGCCAGCCTGTCTTTACCTCTACAATAAAATGGAGCAAAAGGGAGCAAAATGGAAAGATTGATTTTTGGAATTTTGGCCCAGCTGTCCAACCATGAGGACCTGGTTTTGAGATGAACTGCACAGACAAAAATCTGTACAGCACTGGGAGACACCTGCTCAGCTCAGTGTGCTGACATGCAGAAATCTGGCTTTAAGGTGATCATAGCAGGATCAAGGTGATAGACAATACATCCTTCATGAAAGAGACTGCTGTTATTTCTGATAAACAGCATCAAGCAAGAGGCAATGCTGGTTGGCTAAGGCTACAGCATCATGATCTCTTGAAGGTGATCTACTTGCCAGCTGCCAACAAACCAAGAGGTCCTGCCCGCTCATGACAGACTGTTTGTTCCCACCTCTTCCTCTGTGCCACCAGCAGCAATCACGTGGCCTTGCACCGAGTTGGCCTTACCAAAGGCTGGGAATTGATTCAGCCTGAAACTAACTCAGCAAACAAAATAAACTGAAACAAGTTTTGTCTTCAGCTGGCTCGCTTTCCTAATCAGCTTCCCCTGCCTCCATACACACAAGAAGGGGGACACACTTTCAAGGGAGAGAGGAGACTGTGGTGGTGGCAACCTGTCTTTATGCTGGTTTGCTCCCGTAACCATCTTCCCATGGTCGTAGAGCTTGAAAAAGTGAAGAATCAAAAATGTTTGTGCCCTCCTCCAGGAAGACACAGTCCAGGCAGGACCCATCCAGATGCTGATTAACTCAGGGATGTGCGTGGTGCTTGCCACAAAACTTGAACTGAGTTAGGGCACTTGGCAGTGCTTGGTCCTGGGGGCCTTGGCTGAATTTGTGATTTTTGCATACAAGCCACATGCAGCTGAGAGCAGTGTAAGAACTTCCACCTGAAGCCAGGTGAAATGCTGAGATCAGGACTCGGTTTCAGTTTTCAAACGCTACCATTACTGGCAAAGTAGTTTGTTATGCAGCCTAAGGCAGTGGGGTGGGGGCCTGTTATTTTCAATTATAGGTTTGATCAGTGTGTTTTCTATTTGGTGCTCAAGTGAACAAGCTAATTAATTAAAAGGAATTGTACACAGGGAAGTGGGACAGAGATGATATGATTATTTATGTTTTCTTGGGAGTGGTCTTACGGAAGTGTTGGAAAACCCCATGGCAAGATCAGGGTCTTTGGTGGTAGATGCAATGAGACACAGCATGAGACCTCTAGGGAGCTTCAGCTGAAGTGGAAGGCTAGCAAACAGGAGGGTTTTTCATCCCCTTCCCTGAAGGGAAGAGCTGAGGCCAAGGGAGATGAAGTGATTCTCACAAGGAGGTAGACACTTGAATCCCATGGGAAGTGCAGACCAGCTTGTTGGCCTGGGATGCAGAGGAGAAAAGAAAGGGAAACCCTTTTCCCACTTCTGTCCAACAGATGCTCTGGCATCTAATCTAGATGCTCTGACACTTCACTGGACTCTGGATTTACCTTTTGTTTACTAACCAACCCAGAGTGGATTTGAACTGGTGACCTAAAGGTGAAAGGCTCTGCAGCTTATTAGAATTACTGTGAGCTGCTGAATGAGTCCCCCATGGCAGTTAATATTTGATTATGGTTCTAGAAAATGTTCAGCTTTTACAATTAGTGTCAAACCAGTGGTAAGCCCCTCTTTGATTCCTGGGTGTAGGCTCGTGCTTTTCTTAACCTCACACATATGCTGGCATATTTACAGTAAGTGCTCAGGGGTTTGTTTTTTTTATTATTTTTTTTTATTTTTGAATTAAAAATGAAAGCTCCCCAGGGAAATTATGCAATGGGAAATAGCCACTTCAATAAACTTGACTCACACATTTTATTGATTATGGTAAATTTAATTATTCCATTTAAACCTTGCTTACACACACACAAAAAATTATCTTTTTCTTCCTACATGTTTTTTCCTGTGTTTGTATCCTTCTCTCCATACTAAAAATGTACCTTGTCTTATTTTAAAATTTTTGGAGGAGAAATACTCAAGCTAAGCTTCCTCCCCCTCCATAATTAGAAATTAGAAAACATACCATAAATCTTATTCAAAACATCTTCAAAAAGAACTACTAATTGTTAAACAGCAGTAATTAGAGCTTTCAAATACTCTTTTGCCTTTGCCATACATTATGTGCACATCTTTTGGAAAGGGAGAAAATTATTCACGTGTAAAGAGTATTAAAAAACAAAACACAGTGCAAAACAGGTATTTCTTCGACTTAGTACTTCAGCTGATGCTGCTCTCATTCTCTTTTCACTCAGAGAATACCCAGAGGCCTCAGTCTTGTTTAGAAACCATTGCACTGGGGTCTTTAGAGGCTGCAGTTCAAAGGGGAGCAAAAGGCCTGCTGGCCCCATTTTAAGGTGGGGAAACAAGGCACAGAGAGATTCAGGCCAAGATCCACAAGAGGATTTTCAGCACAGTGAAAAAATGCACGTCAAATCAATACGGGTTCTTTTTTTTTTTTTTTGGTTCAGCCACTTAGCCAATAAATCCATGGATCTCTCAACTCTTGGCAGTATCTCCTACTCTCAGATTGGCTCAATTTATCTCCGCAGTCTCATCTCAGTCATTCTCATCCCTGGGTCTTAACCTTTTTATCTCTGCAAACCATTGCTACTGGGTATCTTTCTCTATCTTTCCCTTTCGCTGAGCTGCTGCTCCTTCTTCTGACCTACTGAACATAGGCTATCTCAGGTAATTACCTTCTTTTTTTATCTTAAGCTTATAAAGGTCTCTCCTTTCTGGGGGGATCCAGTTAATTACCTTGTGATTGCTCCCATGGACAGGGCTGTTCCCATGAATACAGGTTTGCACGGTTAGGGGTGAAGCTGTTCATCATTTCTAGAAATTAGGCCATGAGAAGATGAATTAGCATTACAGATGAAGAACCAGAAGTAATTCCATAAATCCATATGCCTTCTTGCATGAGGGGATTATTCAGAGTCAGCCCGTCCCAGGGCTGTGAGGCAAATCACAATCTGTCTTCATCCTTTGAAGCCGCAAATTCAGTCTGGAAATGGAGTCTTTGGGGTTTGGAAGCTGAGGCTGACCGGTTTTGAAAGCTGAGAGGGGGGCTGGGATTTGTTTTAGGGTTTGTTGCTTTCAGACACATTTTTCATCTAAATTCTTTCACGCTGTCATTAGACCTGGGCTTATACAAATCGCAGGGCCAGATCGTTATCTGGTATAATCTGAAAGGAAGCCGTTTATTTCAAGGGAGCTGCACCTCCCTGGTCAGTGAGGAGAGCCTGGGAGAAGCTGGCGAGAGGGCAGGCATGCCGAAGGAGGGGCAACTGGGCTGGGGCACAGGCTATGTTGGAAGCTACAGGTGAGTGGTCTCTCCTCTGCTCTGCTCCAGTTTCCATCCTTCCAGCACATTCAGCTCCCACCAGCCCGGCACCCTGCTGAGCTTGCCTTCTTGGCAAAAGATAGCCTGGGGAATACTCCACAGAGACCTCAAGAACATTTGTATCCTCGGGTTTTCCTGTGTTGTGGCACAAGTGACTCAAGATAGGGGGAACTTTGTCCCATGGCTTTAAAAAAATTGGATGCTCTGTATCCTGGTAAGTTTCAGATTTATTTGCTTTATTCAAAAAGTATAGCTGGAAATAAGTACTGACATATTTTTAAATGACCTACCCTCAAAAATAACCACAATCTGATGTAAACTGGCAAGGTTCCCATGAATTAAATGGATTCACTCCAGCTTGTACCAGATGAGGATTTGGCCCTAAGATTCATGCAAACCCAGTTTTGATGACTTTGAAAAGAACTTAGATTAGAACTTAGTTTGGAAGCAATCAAACCGAATCATAAGCCTGGCTGATTTAGTTTGTTTTTCTGGCAAGTCCTAGTTTTCCGAGAATATGACCTTGTTACAATACGTATTACACCAAATCCTTCACTTAATGAGCCCATTGCCGCAGATGTCACTCTCCATGCCATAACTCCCCAAAACATTTCAATTTCCTTCCCCTTAACTGTCACCACGCTTGCTCTGGCCGCCGTGGAGAGGGAAGTTAGCCATGTAGCAGATCCCAGACTCCGTTTTTGGCCTAGATGACATGCAGAAAAATTATTTTGCAGACAGACCAACCTAGGACACGTGTTCCCGTTGGGATCAGCGCTCTGCGTTCTGCTTGCCACCTTTTTAGTGCGAGAGCGAGAACTCAAACCACCAGCCAACTCCTCTAACGGCAACAACAAAAGACTCCTTGTCATTAGCCAGGCTGACTCAAAAGAGAGCAGAAAAGGGGATTTTGTGACAGAGCTGCTGATCACAGGTTCAACAGATACTACTTGTCACCTAGTGCCAGGTGACACTAGGCACCTGTGTTAATTTATAAGAATCACCTACGTGTTCTTTGCCTCGGTGTCCGCAAACAGTCTTCCTGTGTGCCATAGGCTCTGTGAAAGTTGGTAAGTCAGGAGATGGGATGTGTAGCTACTGCGTGACAGTAGCTATATAAGGTTATAAACAGTACTCAGAAAGAAGTACAAGCTGGAATTCCATTTCAAGAAGGATTTTGAAATTTGACTTAGGAGTTTAGGAATCATCTCAGAAGAAAAAATTCTCTTCCTCCTTCCCTCCCAAAAAGTGAGCCTAAATCTGTTGTCTCCATTCCTGCTTTTTACAGTCTTGAATAATGATCTACATCAAAACTCCAAAGTAAAAAAGCCAAATGTTTCATGCTCTAAATTTTGAAGTGGAATAATTTCAGGGCTCTTGACATTATTTTTTTTCCTCTGGATGTTTTCCTTTCAAAGCAAAATGTAGTCAAAAAGGGATCTGCTTTTGCTAAATGATTCGTTTTTGGTGGAACTGCATATTTCAAAGAAATATATATGGATTCCTTATATATACCCTATATAACCACGTACGTATATGGCTCTTTTGTATGGTCCTTTTGAAGTTTTGCCAACCATTTCTATTTACCACTGCTTCAAAAGAAAGCAGAATTGAGTGCCCTGTGGAATCCCTGCTCTCCCAACACACACAGACCTCAAGGTTGGAAGGAAGTTGCAATATTATTTCTTCCCCTGGACTTTATTATTATTATTATTACTAGTGGCAATAGCAATCCAGTGATCCAGTGTGGTGCTGCATACCTTCAGCTCCCATGGGAGTCACTGACAAGAACAGATATTCCCACAAAGGATATTTGCCTGTGACGTACAGGCAATATGGTTGGTCCTACCCACCTTCCAGCCCTTCTCTTACCGCAGGAGGAAGGCCAGGGTTGCGAGAAAGTGAGACCTTGGGGAGGAGAAGTGCTGGGAACACCTCTGCGCTCCTTGCAGCTAGGGGATCCTGCAGTGCTTTGGCAGCTGGTTAGGCAGAGCGTTTTCTGCAATGCCTTAATCCTGGTTAGTGCTGAAGATGCGCAGACACCTGCGGCCAGCCACCTGTTTCATTGCACAATTGCATTTCTATGAGAGGAAGTATTTCTTCTTCCTCTCTCTATTTACAGAAATCCTGTAATTTCATGAGGGAAAAAGTCTGGATTTTCCCACATCCCTTCCTCTTGTTTTAGCCTGTTTGATTCACTGTTTAACTTTGTGCACTGGAAGATAACATTCACTTCTTAAGCTTTATTTCTTTCCTTTTTTGTTGTTTATTTTTGTTGTTGTACACTTCCAGAAAGAGCAGTTTCAATGCCTCATCTGCCAGAAGGCATGTGTGCATAGATTTCTTCATTTTGCCATCCCTCCGAAGTCTTTATCACGTTTGCCTAGAATTTAATCTGTAAAGCACATCACAGAGCTAGTCCCAAGGAGCAGAGGCAGTGATGCATCCTGCCCTGCACATGATATCCTTTCTGTTAAGATCTTGCTTCCTTCTGCGTAGCCCCCGCTCGCTAGGCCTGCAGGATGGATTCCACCACTGTGCTGTACTAGTTTGACATAATTGCTGTAGTGCCACTGAGTATAACATGTGGCGAACAGCTTTACAGCTAAGGACAAGCTGGCAAGCTGGGATGAGTGAATAGCAACTTCCAGCAGGAATGCTCTTCCATATATGAAGCTAATCTTTCCTGGAGAGCTGGAAAAAGAAGAGCTTGGTTTTTTTCCTCCATGTGATTCACTGATAATTGTAGTTGCCAGTTTCTCCCATGGCACAGAGGGGCACCAGAAATCCTATGAGAAAGATCATCCTCCAGAGGTTTCCCACTGATTTCTGTATCACTGAAAAGGTCCAAGAGATCTTCAGAGTCCACTGCCTCATTCAGCTGCTGATCTGAACCAAACTTGGAGAGGACTATCCCATACCCTGAGGGCCTGCACCCAGCCCCCTTCAGCTAGAGGTGGCCAGCTGCTGAGCCATCACAGCCAACTTCTTGGTCATCCAGGAGTCCTGTCTGTGTAACTACAGAGCTCAGGCATGCCTTGAGACAAGAGTAGCTAGTAAAACCCTATCTACCTTTAATGCTCCTTTTCTTGGGGCACCTCCCAGACTATTACATTTGTCCTCTTAGCACCTCCGTAATTATGTCTCTTGTGACAGATGAGAAAGAGAAGCGCATGGAGGTTTTGCAATTTGAGCTCAGCCATGCAGGAGCTCTTTGGCAGAGTATGAGGCTTCCTGAGGGGTGAGAAATATCTTTTTGACAATCCCATTAGATTTCTGTGTGTATCCTTACGCACCTAGACACAGCAAGACATGACGGCCCAAGGTGTCTTGCCACAGGGAGTCTGGAGCATGTCACTCTCTGAACCTGATTCTTCTGATAATCATGGCAGGGCTTTCACTGCTGTCCTTCTCAGCACCCAGCATAACCTCGAGACCAGATCTACAGAGCAGGTGCATTCTGTTTTGCTTTGAAAGGTCAAGCATTATGTGTGCAAGCAGTATAAATATCATTTTAGTTTTACAAATATACAAAAAATTCAGAACGTCTACCATCTTTGAGTGCAGTGTCCTTGGAATAATTTTGTATGAAAGCATGAAATGCACAGGTTATTTTTAACGTGTGTAACTGGCAAAGGTGAATCAGATGGCACTTGGTTTACAAAGCCCTTAAATACCTGCCTAGCTTTACATATATGCCCTCTTAACCAATTATATGATTGGTGAAGAGTCAGCCCTCTTAACCAATTATATCAATGGGAACTTTACCACTTACTTGAATATAGCTTTAAGCCCTGAATCAGCAGCAGTGTAAAGTATCATATACTCACATGAATTGCTGAACAGAGAGGCAAACTGACTTGGTAGTACACTTAAGGTAAGGCACATACTTAGCTGAAGGGAGGATATAAAACCAAATGGAGAAATGAAATCAGGAAAGCTGAATCTAGCTAATGAATATCTCTCTCTGTGGATGAGTCAGCAGCAGGTTAATTGTAGCACTAGCGAGGCAGAGAGAGCGCAGTGGTTATGACAGAAGAGGCTTTAATTGATAGGATCATTTTAAGCATAATATATTAATTAGCAATTGCGATAAGGAACATGAGGGCAGGTAAAACACTTTCTGTCAAGGTATTTTTATAAGGAATTAGCTTGTATAATTACCCTTTAGATACAGTGTTCTTGTCAGGTGTAATAAATGTTCCAGAATGTAGCATCTTTATTCACAATGAAAAAATAATTAAAGACCATAGTTGCACACTGTGGTGTTTCTCTCAAATGCTAATTGTGTCACCAGGAGAGAGCTAAACAATTATATTAAGAAAACACTTGCTGAATGTTAATAATCATTTCCAAAATGCAGACGACAAATAGACTGAGCAAAATCCTGTGGGTGTTGAGCCAGCCTTGGAAAAAGCAAAGGGAAAAATTATATTTCTGAAGCAAATATGGAAATTTGAAGTGGGAATTAGGTGCCTAAACATCTTGGAGGAACTTAGACTCCAACCTTAATGGAGCCAAATCCCTTCCTAGCCTACAAATAATTTCATATTTCACAACCTTCACATTTTCCTCATATGTATATGGTTCTTAGAAGCTTTTACTACAAAGGCCAAATCCTGCAGTCATTACTAAAAGGAAATTTCTATTCATGCCACTGAATGTTCACTGCTGATAATCCTAGCAATAATTCTCACAAAAATGTGTATTACATTACTTGTTGCATTTTATTATATATAGCATATATAATATATTATATAACTCTGTATTATTGTAGGTCTGCATTACATACCTGTAATGCTATGTTCAGGTAATTAAACCAATCAAGGAACAGTCATGATATCATTATACCCATGAAGTGTGAGATGTCAATTCAATTTTTATCTAGAAAAAAATCTTACCAAAGCTAAGTGATTCAGGCCTTAAAACCAAGTGTTCTTGTGTCTTTGTCTCCATTTATGATGCCTAGATAAATATAATTCAGAAAATGCATGTGCTGGCGTGTATGACTTGCTTGTGCAGTCCCTATTGTTGAGTGAGCAGTGTTACTGGATATTTGTACCTCTTTAGTTCCTGTGATGCATCTGGGTGGGCCATTCTGTTATCAAATGTCAGATCTTCTTATAAAAGTATGTATATTGCTTATATCAGATCTGTAAAGAATCATATGATAATAGTAAATGTTGAAAATTTTATGATTATAATATTGTGGTAGTAAACCAGGCATACCCCAACAGCCTCTGCACAAAAGAAGAGGTTAGCCTATTTACACATCAGATTTTCTCTGGGACTCTAAGAACTCTGCCTGAGTTTCTCTGTCTGTAAAATGGACATTATAATACTTATGGACTTGTCTTGGTTAATGATTGCAAAGCCTTTGGAGTATGAACAGTACAATATAATGGAAAACATAACAAGAATTTGCTGTTGAGAGTACTAAATCCAGTAGCCAAATTATATTCAGAAAAGGAATTTAGGGTGAGGTCCAGACCAGCTAAATTCAGTTGCATTGAGATTTGGATAGAATTTAAGCACTTTAGCCCACAAAAGTAATCTAGAAATCCTGCTTTCAGATTAATCCTGAAGTTGCCTGGACCTCAGCAGGCACCTTGCTGCTCAGCCCACAGGTCCCCAAGGTGACAAATTTTTGGTGCTGATAAGTAAAAAAACCACCACTGCAATCCAGAGTTCAGGTGCCTAAATCCTCAGAGGGCCTCAGCCCCATGGTGGAGCATGGTGGACACCAGCCCAAGGCGCCCCCTTACTCACATGCAGCACTGCCTCAAAGCACTGAGGAAGTGGAAAGTCTTTGTACTGTGACCCTCTTTGGTCTAACAGAGCCCAAGCCACGTCTCCAAGATCCCCGCTGTCACCTGAGGAGGAGCCTTGGGTAAAAGGTGGAGTAACGTGTCTGTGCAGTACTGTAGTGTACTGCAGTGAGGGCTAGGGCTCAGAGAAACCACTTTCCATAGCATTTCCTAAAGCCTTGCCATAGGCAGCCTGAACATATAGTACCTCAGTTTTCTGTTTCAGCACAGAAATCTTCATTCCACTCAGGTACTCACATGGATTTTGGGAGTAGGGGAGCAGGATTTTGTGCAAAACCTTGCTGCCATTCCACAGTCAATTACTATGACTGTGGGCTATGTTTCCTAGGGCTGAGTAAAGGCAGTAGTTCTTGACTTTGCATCTACCATTAAGAAGAAGAGTTTGGTGCAGCTATATTCAAGAGGCTACAGAAGGGAAAGTTCAAATTATGTGAAGAGACAGAAGAGATGTTGCAGTGATACAGGATCAGTTGAGCTAGGTTCTGCTTCTAATACTGACAAAGTGTCTCCTTCAAGGTCATGCTTTCTCTGTTTCATGTCTACCTCGGCCCAGATATATTTCAGGCTGTTCAGGGCAAGGACCATCTTCACGCTATGTACAGCGCCTTGAAAAATCATCAGGCCTTGATCTTGGCTATCATCTCTAAGTGTGGCTTTAACATAAGTAATAATAATAATAATAATAATAATAATAATAATAATAATAATAGTAATCATCATCATCAATGAAAGACTGAGCATAACTACCTTTTAATATGCTCCAGAAGAGCTCCACACTTCAATTTCAGCTCATCCAGAACTGGAGCTGGGAAGTGTTTATATCCGTATTCTGTTTCTGATGGGAGGAGGGCGTTAATGCCCAGAGTTGGAGAGTGTGGGGAGAAAAGAGAACTGTGGAATGATTTTTCTATAGTGCCCAACAAGATCATGATCAGAAAAAGGAGGAGGAAGAGAGGAAAATGTGGATGATGTTGTTATTACTAAAACGGAAGAATCCAAATACAATCATAGCAGTTAGGGAAATGTGTTTTTAAAGACCTTAAGAGAGGTCATAATGAGAGTTTACTTTGTAGACCTAATCACAGTTTACAAGACCATATGCCAGTTGCCAGTGGTGTCCATAGCAAACAGCAGGACATCAGTAATTTTCCAGATGTAGCTTCCTCCCATAGAAGGAGAACAAAACCAGTGAGGAGAACTGGAGTGACCCAGCCCTGGGGGAGCCTCTGAACTCTTTTACAGCGTTTGGTTGAAGGACCCTGCAGAATAGTTTTGGTTGTTGTATGGTAACATTGGCATGAATTCCTCTACAGTGCAACTGAACCCACAAGAGAGAGGGAGAAACCCAGAGAGGGATCACAGATCCAGTTTTATAGGAATGTCTTATTTCTTGCCTGGACCCATTTCTCTGCAGAGGAGTAGCTGACTTGCAGTAACTGCTCCAGTCACTGAACAGAAATGTAAATTGCTGGAGGTACCATCAACATCTATGTCCTTAACTACCCTTAACACTGTAGCTGACCAAGGAGTTATTTACTGATACATACTGGGCAGTTAGCATGCAGTACTAAAATATTTATCTTATTTTTCAGATGTCCTCATGAAACAGGCCTGAAGCAGACCTCAGTACATGCATGACATGTACAGCCCATGATAAAAAGGATGTGCCACAGTCATGGCTTTGTGTTTCTGTCAGTTATCTCACAAGGTTAGGTGACGTTTGGGTAGATCCAGGTCAGTAGCCTGAACCTCCTGAAAAGTAGTCAGAAAAGTCATTATATATTTTGTCCACATATTAAAAGAACACTTACAAATAATAGTAATATCCAGACACTGAACTGGCTGAAATGATTAGGAAAAATAGGGGTGTGCATATTATAATAGAATTCTCTTTAAAAAAACCCATGAACTCTCATTTTAAAAAATCTTAGTTTAAAAGCTATATGCCTTTTGTGGCAGTACTTCATATATATTTCTCATATATATATATTTTATATATATATATATATATATATATCTCATAAATATTATACTTTTATGAACACTTGCACACTCCTCCTCCTCCTGCAAGGTCAGATCCATCCATTATCTATCCTTGTGATTCAACATTGCCCCTATCCCACTGCAGTGTGAGCACTTTCCAATTTAGAGTACACCAGCAATAGGGAAATTCATAAGGAACTACGTGGAGTCACCGGATCTTCTCCGCTTTTTGGTCAGAGAGTCCTGGTTGGGGTAGGTCTTTGTTTCAGAGAAATGGACTTCAGAGGAAAAGATATTCGGATGAGGGTGAAAAACTGATGTTAAACAAGAACTCTCTAGATTCATTTGATCTCTTCTGAAGGTTCTTTTTGCAGCCTAGTGCCCTAGCTGCAGATCCCTCTTCATCTAGGTCTTACGTGCTTTGTCCCCTACTTCATGATTCACATTAACCCAGGGGAATAAAATTGTCATTTTCTGTTGATGACACAGAGGTTGCTGATGTAGTCTGTAACTGATTCATAAGATTTTGGAAGGTCAGGGAGCAGACTGAGATCCACTAGAAGAAGCTAAGTGCTTCCACAAGCCCTTCAACTACGTAAGGAGGTAACATAAGTCTAGGCATTGCTTACACCTTCAGATGCAGGGAGCATATTGTTATTTCCGTGATAAAAAGCATACATCATTATAGCCAAGTCTTTGCGTGTGAGGAAGGGGTGGAGTTTCCTAATGAGCTGAAGATGGAAGAAGGAAATTTTAGTCACAGACACTGGCTGGTCATCTAAGAGCAGTGATGCATCAGAGGACACCAAGACCTTCCTTTGCTTAGCCAAGTAAGGGCTGCGTGCCCTCATTGCAAAGCCTGGCAGGAGGTGCTGAGTCAAACAGGAGGGTGATTCCAGCCAGGGTTGTGCTGAGAGGACTGTGCTGCTATATGCATTACTAAGGATTGTTTGAGAGACTTGGAGAAGAAAAGGAAAAAGCCCTCGTGGGAGATGGTCTATTTTTAATGAGCCCAAACCTCTTCCCCAAATTAAGTGAAATATTTTAAAAGGAAACAATATTACTTTGGTTTTATTTGTTTCAGCTACTTAGTTACAGCTCCACGTGGACACAATTAATGGAGGAAATAGAGTATTTTATAAGCCCAGGACTCTGAGATAGATATTTTGTGACCATGTGAAATTCTTTGCCCTAATCACCACACATTCCTTGGGAGAAGGTTGTACATTGCTGAAGATTATTAATCTTGATTCCAAAAATGTTGTGTCTAGTCATCGAATGGCAAAGGTTACAATGCTGACAATTAAAATTGTCATGACCGTTACTCAGTGATGAATTTTGCCCTCCATTTTTCATTAAAGTCCCTGCTGTCCATCTCTGGCTTCGGTTTGTTCTAGTTCTGTTCAAAGTATTCCACTGGAAGAAAGACAGAAATGACCTTTCCATTGGAGCTAGTTTTATTTCCCAGCTCCTTCTCAGACCTCTTCTGTGACTTCATATAAATCACTTGGACTCTCTACACCTCAGTTCTCCATTTTTTAATGGAAAGAATATAATTTTCCCTTTACTTGTCCATTTACATGATGAATTTTTCAGGACAATGAATCATCCTGTTTGGATTGTATCTAATACCAACCCATTTGATCTTTACTGGTCAAGATCAAGGTAAAAGCTGGGGATGAATGGTGTTTAAAGGAAGATTTTAAATCTGTGCCTTGCCATGCTTTTTTGGTCATCAGAAACAATGAAGAAGTCACCCTTAGGAAAAAGGAAAGATTCCTTTTTCCTCTGTGACTGCCTCAAATGTCAGAGACAGGATCCATAAAATACTGGGTCTGGGCTTTGTTGCAGGAACGAGTGTGATCACGGCGTGTCATTTCTGGATATTTGAAGAGAGACAACTGACGAGCTGCTCAAATGATACGAATCTGTGTACCTCATTAATTAGCCATCAGCTTATCATAGGCACACACATTGTCCTTTTTAGCTCTCACACCAGTGTCGCTGAGAAGGTTTCATTGTAGCGTGCTATAACATAGAGGCACACAACAACTCTTGGATGCAGTAACCTGTGCAAGCATCCTGAAGGCCAAGCAGAGCTCTAGAATAAATAAGCGAAAAACCCAAACGTGGCTTCCCCTCCACCGCTCTAATAAATATGGTTTACTGTACACATCACTCTTCAGGGCCATGTAGGGATGGTGTGAATCCATTAGTAGGGCAAGGGTGATTGACTTCTGACTTCAGTGACCCTTAAAGTTAATCCAGCATTGTAGGAGCAGAATTAAATGTGATGAGCTCAGAAAGTGTGATAAAACCAGATTTAAGTGCACAGCTGGGCAGCAACCTATAAAGGCAGAATTTAAAACCGTAATAAAAACTTTGTAATCTAATTACGACGGTAAAGTTAAAGGTGAGGTATTTGCAGAATGATTCACATGCACCATGGCTAACCTCTGACATCTTGAATATATTATGTGGTTTCTTCACTACAGGAATAATTTTTGAGTTGCTCTCTCTCACTACGCGGTTCGCTATGTTTTATTCTTGCGCTCTGCCTTTGGAGGTTGCAGGACAGGACAAAAATGTGGATCAGCTCTTTGCAAACCATCTGCTCTCCTGTGCATCTAGCTGGAAGCCGCTCAGAGCTGTTCCCCACCCAAGCTCCGAGCACCCCACACCCAGGCTCTCAGGCAGGGGTTGCGGCAGGTTCACAACATCGCCAAAGAAATCACAGCTCATAAGAGAGTCCGAGGAGGAACCACACAAAATCAGGCGTATCCCAAGCTGGTTTTAGTCTAGCTAGTCTTAATACCAACAGAAGGGAAAATACAAAACAGTATATTGTCTGGATGCAGGATACAAACCTGGGCAGCCAACTCTTATAGAAGCCCATGTCATCATGTTTTCTCTGCAACTGACACCTAATTAACGTGACCTCAGATATGCAGTCACCTCTCTGATTTCAGTGTTGCCATGTCCAAAAACCAAAGAGATGGAAAAAACAGACCCTTGAACCCTGCCTGGTTCTCATTCACCATTGCCAGGGCTGCCAATTGACAGGGCACATTTGCCCAGCTGGTGGGCTTCGAAGCAGTGTCACTGCGTGCAACTGGAGGCTGTCAGGCATAATGACAGCTTTGGATCCAAGTCTATCCTCTTTCACCAGAAAGACCACAAGGAGTTTAAACTGCACTAGAACAAAAGTTTTTTTGCCTTGGTCCCATTCCATGTTGTCTAACAGACCATGAGCGCTGCACGTATGGGGGTGTAATGCTGGGATTTTAGTGAGTTTACTTCATGTAATAGCAGCTGGACTGTTGCTATAGGAAAAACAGCTTGTGAGATCATTATTTTTCTTCAAATATTTCAAAGTGAGGAAGCAAATAATGTTCATACAATTTTACAAAAGGGGAAATTAAGGCATCAAAGGGAAGGCTGCTTCCCCACAGTCCCTCAGAGCTAGCCTGTGTCAACACAAAACTTTTGGGGCATTTAGAAGTCTGCCTCATGAGATGGTTCTGACTTTCCAATTTTCAGTTTGCGTCCCAAACTGAAACAAAAAATTGGAACAGAAAGTGTCAGAAGAAGATCTCATTATTTTAAGTGTGAAACATTTTATATTGTTATTTTTTGATCTAACAAGATCTATGGCATTTCTGAAATCAAACTACGATTCATTTCATTCTGTTTGAATTTAGTCAAAAGGCTTCCTATTGAGTCAGACTGGCACCAATCTATTTCTATAGTGCCTCATGGGAATTGTTGTTAAGGGCAATATTGTTTGTAGAATCACGGTCCCAAGATAAATGACACCTTTGCACAATGCAACATGGACCCAACTGATCATTAGCCACAAATGTTATTCTTAAGCAATTTTGTGAAATCAAACTGAAACAGGTCTGTTGTTTAGGTTTCCCCAATGGATAATGAAATAATTCTCCTCACTATTTTCACAAAGGAAATTAATATTTTTTTCAGAAATTGTATTTCAGACTCTGTGCCCCTTTCTCCCCTTTAATCAAACTTGGAGGCGAATGGCAGAGTCATCCAGGACTCTTTGTGAGGGATTGAGAATGGCATTCTCTCTTGTGGGAGGAGGAAGGTGAGAGCAGAAACTGGCTGAAGTAGATAATTGGTATCAGCAATGGGTGGGAAAGAGGAATGGGGTGCTCTTGGAAAGGGACTATTCCCAAGGACAGCTTGCATTTGTGATAGAGGGTCTATCTCAATGTTGTTATTTAGAAAGACAAAGAGTGATGCTTTGTATTTTAGAGAGAATAAAGGTGCTATACATATATATTGAGGTGACATACACGCTTGTGCCACTCCTGAGATAATTTCATCCCAAACGCACCTTTCCTTCATACAGCCATAAAACATCTACACTGGGGTAGAATCCTCCAAAGAAGACAAGAGCTTTTAAAATGCGACCAAGGACTACCAGCCAACAACACAACAAACGCCATGAAATACAGGAAAGAGCCAGCCAGCTGCAGAAAGTCAGTGTGAGGATCAAAAAGGCAAAGTTGCAGGTACAAACAGGGTGAGATCCTATCAGGCTCACAGTGAGGTACAGGCCAGCAGCCACCCACCGCGTGCTCCAGTGAGTTTAAAAAAAATCTATATTGTACAGCAGCTCCTGCATGTTTGAGCTTACTGTACCACAGAGAGAATAAGGGAGCATTCAACACCCTCAGTCTGCAAGGCACAGACAGGAGGTGGTAAATACCTTGATAAGAACCCTGGAGTGAAAATACCAGCTTTAGGCAATCCAGATTTTATCAGGGAAGTATGCAGGGGTGAGTAACTACCTAACATGCAGATGTGCCTATACACAGTGCCAGCAGCCTGCCAGTCTGCACATCTGGCCTCAGGCATCATGCTCGCATTTTCAAATCCATGGGATTTCAGGGTACATCAGGGGGACTTTTGCATGGGGGTCTATTTTACACAGTGGCAATGCCCGAAATGTATCTGCAGCTCAATGTCTGGAAGTATCTATAGATTCATATTATTGAAAACTGGTGACCTGTTTTTCCACTCTGAGAACTGCTGACAGCAGTATGACGGCATGTTGTTCTGCTTAGCCACATGCGCTAGTGACATGCGTTTCATGCCATAGGAATACATGTGTGACCCATGACAAAAGGATCCTGGAATCCAAGGGCTCAGTAAAGTCATGAGAGATGAATATTCTGTATTGCACAGTGAGTGGATGGTATTTTCTGGCCCATTGCTGTCAGCATGGGACCCCGACAAGACTTGTGCCCTGGTCCCATGATACTCTCTGCAACATGAATCACAAATTTGTTGAGAGTAGTTAGAAGCTGAAGGGCTTTGAATTGACTCTGTGGCACAATACATATATTCACACTTGAGGAAATATGGGGATGATCTTATACCACCAGACAGTTTATAGATATATAGCCAGATCTCTTTTACTCCAGCTCTGGACCCTGAAGTTAGACCACTGAGCTGTCTGTCTGCTATTCCTCCCTCGTACTCCAGAGCTGTAGGGAAATCATTGCCTGAATTGCCAGCAACCAGGGTGGGAAAGTACCTGTGCCTGCTCATGACAATGTTCTTTAATTGTCTTAGGCTCTTGGACCTTTCTGGTTGGTCTTTATGTTGATTCTTGACAAGATTCACGATACAACAGATGGCACAATCAGTCCTATCCTTGATGGGAGGAGAAGAGTAGGAAGAACTTGGCAGCTTGAAGGGCTGGCCTGGAAAAATAAACAAGAAGGAAGGATGAGTCTGTTACCTAGCTAGAATGATAAGTAGTTGGGGCAGTGCTCATAGCTACAGCACGCCAGAGGGTTTGGCTGCTGAGGGGGTGGGGATGGACTCTTCCTAGGGGTGGTGCTTAGTGTGGCTAATAACAACCATAAGTAGGAAAAATATGGCTGCTACTGAAGAGAGAGGCCCAGGAATGGATAAAGAATAAATTGGCTGCGCTGCGTACAGAAAGGGCCAAACAGATGTTGGGCCTGCTCCAAAGCCCATTGAGTCAATGGAAAGGCTCCCTTTGGTTTCATTGGACACTGTGTCAGACCCATTACAGCTCCACAGGAAGCAGTGGAGACCAAGAGCAATAACTTGTGGTGACTAGAGTGGTGTGTGTTGCATAGGTGTGGGCTGTGAGGTTTTCATGGTGAAAACAGATGCGTCTTACAAACCCGTCCATTTGGCCTGGATAACACTCCTACCTCCCTCCCCCACCTGATGGTGAGCAGACTTGTGTGGTTTTGGTCCTCTAGCTAACATTTTGGCATAATTCTGTGCAGAAGTGGCCTTCTCCCTTCTATCTTCCCCCTCCTACTCCATGAGGTTGGGGAGTGACCTTTTGGTAGCCTAGGGCTTAGGGACCAGTGACTTGAGTCTTCCACAGAGAGGGAAGAAATGAGGCCTGCTGAGAAATGTTGACCAGTGGGGATTTTTGTTGTGGACTAGCAGGAAAAATAATGTAAAGCAGGTGTTTCTGTAATTGCAAGCCATTTGGAAAACCATCATTGTCCAACAAGTCTCCCACTCACTTTCTCGTCTGCACGATATGGCGAGGTCTCACACGAAGGACTGCAAATAGAAAACATCTCACTGTACTAGTTGGCTTAAGACCTGCACTAGGGCCTCTCTCCCCTTCTGCTGTCTGTGCTTTTCTGTTTATTTAGGTGTGTGTCTTTGTTTCTGTTTTTACATTCAGCACAAGTAAAAAGGAAATGGGATTTGGAACGGCTTAGGAGACCAGGAGCTTACCATGCTTCAGAGCATGGGCCTTTATTTGTCCTAATGCCACAGGTGCAGGTGTTAGTAGGCCAGATCCTCAGCTAGTATAAACTGGTTCAGCCGCCAAGAGAGCTTCCTCCATTTAGCCAGCTCCCTTGAGGATGTGTGTGATGTTCAGCTATGTTGACAAAGGACATAGTCCAAGTTGGTCTGGATTAACCCTGATGTATTTAGAGGTGAGAACCTTAAGCTGAGTGGCACCTGTTTTCTCCTAGTGATGGTAGCAAGAAGGATGACAACTGTACACAAGGGTGTGTCAAAGACTAGAAGAGGCTGTTTAATTCAGGGTCATGAATTTCTTGGAAATGTAATTTTGAGAATGGTTTCTCTGTCCTGCCTATTACTTCTATATTTGTAGCCCTATTCAGTCCCATCATCCTGTCAGTATCCCTCCTGGAAGGCCAGAGGAAGCAACCTGGCATTAACTGGTTTGAGATGTCTGCATTATCCCAGACACTAGGAGAAATCACATGAGACTGGACATAGATGAAATACTTTGATGCAGACTAATGCTCAAGAGCCATTCTGGTATGTATAACCTGTTCTTCTCCACTCTTCCCTTAGGGATCCCATCACCATGCTCAGTAGACTTGGGATGTCCCCTGTGTATTTTGGAAAGAAGACTAATGGTCTCAGCCTGGTAATTTATGGTGGGGATGGGATATTCCACATTGTCAGTGAGCTTTTCAGGGATCTGTGAAGGTGGGAGTTAGTTTGTGGGACGATTCTGGAAACATGAAGGTCCTCAGGTATGTTTATAAACAGCCACAGCCAGAGTCCCAGGAGCATCCAGCATCCTGCTGAGGAAGAAAGAATCGTGGAAGAGGAGTGGAGCAAACTCTCAGGAGAAAGCACCAGAGGAATGGAAAGATGTCACTGTTTTGTTTTGCCCCAAAAGCTGAACAAGATGAACAGATCAAGGACCACATCCTTTGCAAGCCAGGAAGGACCCTTGTCCCAAGAAGCCACTCCTAAAAAACCTTGTATAGAGGAAAATGAAAGTTACTAGCAGCCCCAAACCAGCGGGAGTGGGACAGTGGGTCTGATGGAAGCAAGGACTGAGATATTGGTCCATTAGTGGAAAGGACCAGAGTTATGCCTGGATGCTCCAATGCAGATTTATTTATTGCTTCTTGGAGAGAGGGAGGGAAGTAAGTTACTAGGGTAATTTCAAGTCTCTTCTCAGGTGAGCTCTAAACCAAATATGGATAGCCTTGCTCCATCTGTTTCTGCCAATGAGGGAAATCCTCACAGTGGAGTGGGATTGATTCTAGTATTACCAAAAGAAAAGTCTCTGTCTTTCTCCTGCAAAAGCTCTGGTCTCAAAGGGGCTAATAGTTCATAAAGCTAATGTAAACTAGCAAAACTTGCTCAGTATCAGTAGTGTTATATTCATTTAGTCAAACCAAAGATCTACCCCAGTTTTCCGTCACATCACATCAGGCTCCTCAGAATCCGTGTATGGATTTTTAATCCTCCATCTATAAGGGAGCCCCTCCCTGTCAGCCAGTCTTTTGAAAAAAAAAATCAGGTCTCATTTGCCTAGTCTTCAGTTGTGTTCATACAGGCTTCATTCCCTTTTTGCCTGTATTCTATTTTATGTGCACTCTCCAATGGTGTTGGTCACAGCTCAGGCTGAATTGGATTTTAGGTACTTACTAGGTTTACGCTGTGATCATACAATACCCCATCTCTAAAATATAGTCTATGTCGCTCACTCTTATTGATAATAATGGACTTCTAGCACTGTTCCAAAGGGCTGATACTGAATGAAGCTACTGAACTTTTTCTGTGAGGTAAAGGTCAGTTTATGGTTCAGTAAATTGCCTGGCAGAAAGGTTGTGTGGTAGCTTGGCAATCATACAGTAATGCAGCTGAAGGAGAACGCCTGAGCTCTGTCTTCTAGTCTTCTTTTTAATCATGCTGTCTTGTTTACATTTGGGTAGAAGATGGGTGGATCCGTTATTCTAATTTTTGGCTCGTATCTGTCCACTTGGATGTCAATGTAAACTGCTGTAATTATATCATAATCGTGTCCCACTATTGGAAATGATTAATCTGTTCATTTTCCATAAATACTGGCTGGCTGGTTTAACCTGGCAGTGGCTTGAAATTGTCATGGCAGATATAAAAGCCTAGAGAATATGGGGATTCATAACTTCATGTGAGTTATGGTGTTTTCCAGGTGGCAAAGTCTAACATGACTATGCTCTTGCATTTAGACATAAACAGGATGCCGGAGGAAAAATGTGAGCTTTTAGACTGCTATTCAGGTAGCAATAGAGAAAGCACAGGTATTCTGAAGCAAGGGCAATCTTGCTGTTCTATTTTAGTCAGAAAGTTAATTTATCATTGAAATAAACCCCAAACGAAAGCAAGAATTTTTTAATTTCAGATGAAAGTTCAACAATATTTGGGTTTTATAATTAAATTGCACTTCCATTCCTACCTCTACACCATGGCAACCTTTGCTCTTCCATACCCACTAAAATTAGTGAGTGGAACTAAATGTAAAATGTAGTCCAAAGTATTAACTTCAAGGCTATTTATTCTACAAGTGAGCTCTAATTCCACGTAACACTGATGCCAACCTTTTTTTCCCCCCAAGACTCAGGCATACAACACACTTTCCTCTACTGGAGCTCATCATTCCATAACTCCAGAAATTGCAATATAAACTTTGGCTACTATGCACATTTCAACTTGAAAACACAGCAGTGATCTGGGATTTTAATTCAAGTGAATTTGAAAGTGGATTAGAAATAGGATCCAGCTGCATCTCTAATAGTCAAAAGAAAAATTAGCAGAACATTGGAGCTGAAACGAACTCTGTCTTTCTTTCAGCTTTTTTCCCCCCTTTTGCATTAGAAGAGAAATTACATAGGCCTAAAAAACTGTAATTAAATTGTCATTTGTTCCTTACCTTGGTAGAAGCTCTGCCCAGTTGAGCACATCTCGGTTTCCATGCTAAGCATTTACCTACAGCACAGGATTGGGGGTGGGGAGCATTACTTGTTTTAAGAAATTAGAAATCAGAGGCATGCACAGTCTGTCTGTTATAGTCTTCAGTGAGTGTGTTGCCAGGCTCTACAGGTTATACATCATTAGTGCACAGAGTGTCCAGGAGAGCCCAAAGCTTGTGCAGGTGTGTTGGCAAAGCTCACACCACTTCCCTCCCTCCCTTCCTCTCCACTGCACTTCCAGCAAGCTGATACTTGAAACTCTATGTATGTGGCAAAATCGCAAAGAGCTCTTCTAAAGTTTGTTAGCTCAAAGCTCACCCAGCAGACGTGACTATGAGATGGCGCGTGGAACCTGGAAGGGACTCACTGGAAAAACAAAACCATTGAGTCAAAAGCTTAGTATGTTTTTCCATGATTGTATGAAAAAAAGTGTGTGTGTGTTTTTTAAGCACTTTCAGATATTAGAGGTTTAGTGAACACAGAGACAGCTTCTTCTTTTTTTCTTTTCCCCTGCCCTTGAACTTTCAGAATAACTATAGGGAATATATTCCAGCCTGTTTTCAATGACCCATTCATATGGTGGTTTTATTTCAGTTTTTCCCAAAAGGGAGCAAGCCTCATTCGATCTCTGCTCATGGCTTTAGCTGCCGTTATTTGCGCATCCCACTCAGATAATCAATAAAGTGGATGGCATCTGAAAATAATTATACATACAGCTCTTCTCTGGCTTCCAAGACAGAGGCAGAAGCTGGGAAGGGAGCCTTTGCATATTCAGCACTTGTTAAAGGAATGAAATATAGCGCCATGTGTTATTATTGTATCCCGAAACCTGGGCATTCAACAGCATTTTCTTTTGACATTGCATAGCACTCTGGCCACACAGCACCTGATCACAAAGCTAATCGTCCTTCCCATCTCTCTTGGCTTTGTTAGAAGAGTTGTTCTGTCTGCTTATCTAGTGTGCCAAAGGGTGAGAACTGTCAAATGTGTTGCAGATACATTGGTGTCATCTCTAGCCTCCCTTAGGGAGACTGGAGCCTAGGGATCTACCAGTTGAGTTCAGTAACTTACTTTGTTTAGGTGACATCATCTCAGATGATGTCCTAGCCAGATGTCCTAGCTTTGGCCCCAAGCAAGAGTGAGGTGACAAGTGGGTGACTTGTGCAGGGAGTGGTGTCTCTCCTGGTGGCGTAGGATGAGTTTTTCCAGTCAAAAGCATGTTCAACCCCCCACTAAAATGCCAAAAATCTTTCTTTATCCCGTCCATGACAAAGCCAGCTTTAAGTGACCGTAAGACTGCTGTGCCAAGCTAAGAACCTGATTCAGGTTCTCCATCACCTGATGGAGTCCTACCAGCCAGGAAAGTATGTGAGTCATCTTGGTTTAGAAGTTATTTAATGACTATTTTAGGAGGTTTGCAGCTTCATCCTCCCTTCTTGCAATGGCTAAGATGAACCTTTGGCATGAATCTGAGCCTTTCTGCTGCAGCCTACCCAAAAAGCAGCTCCATCAGTTAGCAACATGAGTTTCCTAAACCGAGTAGGTGGTAAAAAAGGAAGGGCACAGATTTTACCAGGGCAAGCTGCACTTGCAAAGTAAGGCTTTCTCCTTTTATGCCTTCCTTTCTGAAGAAGCTTTGTGCAGCACTGTCACAGTGGAACTAGATCTTGTCTATGACCCTAGACAGTACAAATAAGAGCAGCTTTAATATTCCTCCCTCAGAGTCTGCTCATGGCGTCCATTGAAGCCTGGGAGGTAGGCAAGGTGGGGCTGCAGTCTGACCCAGCATGACCATCCTCACTTGTTTCTTTCATGCCTTGCTCTCCCGAATAAAAGTAGCCTTCAGAGCCAGGGGAAATGTGATGGCTCTTCAGCCACGAAAACCTAGGATGTCTGCAGGGGCTAGCAGGTGGGAACATGGGGGGTTTGGGAGCTGCATCTCCAGAAATGAACTGAAGACATCAAGGGACACGCTGTTGCCAGCTGTTGTGTGCCATCACAGCTATTTCACATATCCAGAGAGCAACATTTACAAGGGAGCAATTATTTTTGCCACTACTACAGAGTCTCTGCTATCTGCTGATCTAGGCAGCAAGCGGAAGTGTTTGTTCATGGCCTGCTCCATTGTCCATCCCCAGCTTTTCTCCATGGTGCTACATTGTTTGTGCTGTTGTTTAAATCTTCCTGCCAGCCCCAACAACAATGCTTCTCGCAACACTCGTGTGTTGGGAGCTTCCAGGGCTGCAGCAGCACTGAGCTTGCTCAGCCCAACTCTGTTTGTTGCAAAGTGTTTGCTTAGCGATTAACTCATGCACGGACATACCCAGCCACAAATCTCTAGGTTGTCTCACAGTCCTTTCATTCAATTAAGTCTGTTGACTTAGTCTCATTTTGAGCAGTAACTGGATTTAGATAAGGTAGTGGAAACCAAAACATCAATTGTGTGATTTCTGGCCCAGCCGGTATGTTGATCTGAAGGGAATGTTTGTGCGGGCGATAACTGAGGTAGTGCAGCGATTAGGACAAAGTTATTTGGTACAAAGACTTCTGAAAAGTAAAAATGCTGGGTTAAGTGCAAGCATCAGCCAGAGGGAACTAAAGAGAGCTGCCTGCCTCCGCAGACTCCCTCTTCGCCTCACTGCTGCAAACGGCAGCCAACCACGGTGAGGTTGTGGCCTGCAGAAGCAGTCATGGTTGGGCTGGGGACAGGAGCTCCCACTGTGCAAAGGGAGCCTAGCTGATGTAACTGATACAGCTCTTCTGAAACCAGCAAAGCTCTAACGGGGTGCAGTAATTTAGGATTTAGCCTGTTACTTTTGTCAGCAATAGCCCCAATTTCTTCTGCAGTAATGTCTCCGCACAAGCTCCAGGGCATGAATTTAAACTCACTCAGTTCCTCATGGGCTTGACTCTGCAACATAAACCGGCCCTCATCATGCACCTCCCTGGAAAGAGCAGATGCAGATCGCACAGATTCAACGTCTCCACTCCTTAGAAGACAGGTGGCCCAGGTGGATCACAATGGGTGATATCTTCCTGTATCAGCAAGAGAAAAGAAAGCTATTCTATTTGCAAGCACTACTTTCTGTGATACACGCCTATATCGTCTATTATTTACACGCTATAGTCAGAAAACATGTTGGGAAACATATATTGCTACATATTTGGCAAATGCACACTGCCATGCCTGACTTTTTGGTCACATTCTTTTCCAGATACCTGTTAAACTAATGGGGAGGAAAGCAGAAGAGCACGGTTTGTAGTCATTGCTGAAGTCCTGCAGATCTTCAGCAAGGGACATAGAAGAAGAGTGCAGGATCAGACAGCCAGAATAAGTTGCTTCCTACTCACACTGAGGTGCACCATTAGAAGAATAGCAAATGTATTACTGTCTCTGTCTTCTTTTCTCTTTTTTCTGGGAGGGAGGGTTTCTTCTTCAAATTACCCCTTGTTTCCATCCAGCATAAATTTCTGACTTAAGGTAATCGTTCTAGCTTGTTGCACTTCCAGGGCCACTGACAGATGTTTAACAGGGACGTATACATTGTCTGTAGCTCACCAGCTATGGAATGCATTGAGCCTAGGAGCGTGTGTTGTGCTGAATGGCACAGCTCCACTCTTGACGCGGATTTTTCTCTTTCCCAGAGGAAGAGAGGATTCTGTTGCTTCAAAAAACTTTTCTTCACAGTTCCTCCCATCCTGCCAGTTTCCCTTTTGGACCATCCTGCATTTTTCTTAGAGGTGACTTTGGAGGCAACATAAAACCAGGGTTTGTTGAGAAGCAGAGCCCACATGCATACCACTGGGTGGGGATGGGAAGAGGTACTTAGCACTTCCAAAGTTTAAGCCAATATTTCATATCGCTTCTTCCAGTTTGGAATGGGAATCACACCCACCAGCCTCAGCCAGGAGCCAGGACCTCAGCTGCCTTACGAGCTGGTGTGACAACCCCAAGCACAGGAGCAGATAACGCCCTCCCTTCTGCATAAAGCCCACTCAAAGGTTAGGGCTTTGCCACCTGGGGGGTTGGTATATAACGCACTATTATGTGCACTTACAGTCACGCTCCTTGCTTCACCTTCCTGTGAGCACACTGGCACATGGGAAGAGGGTGTTTCATGCTGTGGTTTGGTGCACTCAGATACTGCTCAATATTTGTATCAGTGACTTGGATGGTGGAGTGCTTTAAGCTTTCCTGCACTGGGGCATTGCAGAGTGGAGGGAGTGTATCATATACTGTAAGCTTACTCCCTCGCTTCCTTGTGCAGACAAGCCACCAGACTGTGATTCTGTTTCCTTCAGAGCCCCTGCCTGTAGGAAGACAGACAAGCATTTTGAAAGCTGCTTCCTTTGGGATGTGATGACAGTAGCTGTTGCACTCCTCGGGCAAGCCGCTGTTGCGCAGCTCGGCAGGCCCGGAGATGCGGCTAGGTGAGCTGAGCAGTGCTGGCAGCCACAGAGCCGTAGCCAGCACAGGGCTTTGCCTCAGCACGGCAGGGTTAGTACAGGTTAGTGGTGTAGAGCAGCTTCTAGGACCCAAGCAAGTGGCTGCGCGTGTGTACACACTCATGTACACAAACACTTAATTGCTGGCAACTTAACATATATTAAACATCTTCTGGTAGTGATGAAAGATGGCATCCTCCCAGAGTTTTGCATACCTGTGAGCTAATCAGCCCTTTGTGTGAAAGCGTAGGTGGGGACTCTTTTAACAATACAAAGTTGATTAGCTCATCCATCTTGGCTTTAGGGACATACTGATGTGCCCATCCTGCTTCTAGAGCTATGAATAATCAAGCTTTGCTGCCTTCTTATAAAAAAAAAAAAAAGGGGAGTATAGTTTCAAGGCTTGGTACTCAAGCCTGTTTCTCAGTACAGGTGATAAGTAGGTATTCACCTATTATTCACTGGTATCACTGTTGGCTTCAGAACTCCTTTGGACGGCTGTTAGTATCAGGAATGATATCTATCTGACAGAAATAAATGCTGTATTTCAACCATTGGTTGGAAAAACATCCTTGAAGATTAGGTATGAGTCATTCACTGTCAAACTGAGAGGACACATCAACAGAAGTTTGTGCTGGTCATGCTTCATTTAAATATCTCTGTTAACAATTTGAATGGTAGAACTGACAGTGCACTTACAAGTAGGTTAAAAAAGCAAAATAATCTGGAAGTTCTCAGCTATGGGAGGGGAGGGGTTTTGATTTTAAAGTTCAGAATAAACTGTAAAAATAGTATTAAGTTAATAGCCATTCAAACTGTTGTAAGGAACACTGTTAGGAAGGAAAATGCCAGTGCATAATCAAAGTGCACGTAGGAACCAGCCCATGGTACTGACAATACGCTAAGGGAGCTGGTAGAGAACAAGGTCAATTATAAGTCAACCATGTGATGCTGTGGCCAGAAGGATATTTGTTATTTTGAAAGGTATTAACAGAACCCGTCATGTGGAGGTCATTCTCTTCTGCCTGGCGCTGGAGAGGCCCAGGCCACAGGTCCCAGGCCCAGGCTCCACACTTCGAATAAAGATGCAAACACAGGAAGAAGTTCAGAGGGGAGCAGCACGACTGATAAGAGGTTTAAAAAAACATGACCTTTAAGGAATTTTTTTTTTTAGTAGGATTTGTTTAGTCTAGAAAAAAATGAGGACAGCCATGACTTCATGTGTGAGGACAGTAGCTGAAAGGGTATGGCGATCATTGGTTCTGTTTGCACAGGAAAGGACAAGATATAATTGGCTTTATCTGCAGCAAAGCAGATTAGGTGAGAGCTTAGGAAAGCCCTATCCATAAGGAAAGGGAGATGCTGGAACTGATGTCTCAGAGAGGCTTTGGGATCTCCATCACTGCTAGTTTCCAAGAGTTTAAACTAATGTACAATGGGAATGGCATAACCAGAGGTCCAGAGAGGTGCACTAGGTTCTCTCCATGTGTATATTCCTTTGCTTAAGCCCATTCTCAGACTTTGTTGCTTTGGCAGTGGTAGCAGAAGGCATGCTGGACTCCAGTTTGATTGCTAAAATGGAAAACATGCTGATATGTGGGTATGTTTGCACAGAAAATGTTGATAAGACAGGAAATATGATATCGTTGTCAGAAACAACAGCCAAAAGTATTAGATGTTCTGCCTCAAAAAAATATAAGGAAAATGGATACTTTGGCAAAACACAATCTTTCATTAAACAGACAATTTAGCTAGAAAAATCTGCAATGCACTCTGTAGATCAACAGACCAGAAAAATCACAAGATATCTGAAGCATAATTGCCTAGTACTGGAAGTGATTGCTTTTCCCCATTTGGGATTAAGTAGCGATAACACAGCAGCTCTATATGAAATGGAAGGATGGGTAAAGAGATTGTCTGAGGAGACTGAGATTAGTTTCACCTGCAAAAAGGCAATATAAGAATGAGTACCCAGAAATGCTCTGTGCAATAACTTGCCAAATTAAGAAGGAAATGGTATCTCTCACAAAGTCAAGGAAGGCCTGCGGTTAAGGGATGAGAATCAGAAACCCAGTATTCAAAACTGCTAGTTCACACAAAGCCTGCACTTATATGTATTCAATCCAGGAAACTGGTTAGTGGGATGTGAAACTACCATATGTTTTTGCAGATGCTACAAGTATGTGTGCTTTCCTTATGTATATATGCTTTGTACCAACTTTTGAAAATGGGTCAAAGCCTTGCACTGCTCCAGGAGAAAAACTCTTGAGAATTTACAGATCTGAGATGCTGTGATTAATGTTTCTGGATAGTTATTACATTTTCCCCTATCGAGGCCTGGAAAAACAGAGTACAACAGGAGATCCACCCCAAAGATCAAGGCAGACAGACACATTTGCCTGCCTGTCAGATTTCACGCCAACAAAATGGAGGAAAATTTAAAAGCCCAGTCCAGATCTCCTCCTTGCTCCAGGAGTGCAAAGAGGTCTGAAAGGCTCCTAGGCAGATATTTGTGCATGGCATAAAAACACCACAGAGAATCCTATATTTCCTCTCTCTTCCAGTCCCTTCACTAGAAATATGTTAAGAGAAGTTGAATAATGAGAGCTGCTTGTTAAAATATGGTCTTGAGTTTGTATCACTTCACTTAAGGGGTGGTTGTAACATCCACCTCAGCCTACTACAGCTCTCCAGCTGCCTGTCCAAACACTACAAGTCCCAGGCTCACACGTTAACTCAATGATCCTGCAAGTGTGGGAGACTGATGACCATAAATCCTCAAATGCAGGGTTTTTCCCTAAAGCTCCATGGAGATCTACACACTGAGGCACCATCCTTCTGTCGGGAACAAAGGATGAGCTACTGTCATCATTGTGTTTCTCTGAACTTTAACTTTCCAGCACAAATAGCCCCAAATGACTCTCAAGTGGGGACAATATGGCACTGCCCAATGATTGTACATTACTTCTTAACACGAAGGGAATTGTGTTGTCTATACTCCATTACTCAATTCCAAATTACAACCCTTATCTAACCGGAAGCTTGTGATGGCTCTATAGTTTCAGAAACCTCATGGTAAAAGGGTCAGTTTTTAAATACAGTGTTTTCCAGAAAGACTATCTTAAAAATATAGTGCTGTTCAAATCCTCTACTTCCTTTAATGCTATTTTCAGGTTGTTTTTTTCAAATTAAACATTAGGCTCAGCAACATACATGAGATGTTAGATTAAAGGGCCAAGGCTTAGGTTTCCCGTGTCAGGCTAGAAATAGCTATTCCCTGGGTGGGCCAGGTGAAGTCCATCAAGGTCGTTGTTGCCCAGCTTTCCTCAGCTCTCTGGGTGGGGGAGAATAAAGATGCACAGAGAGATCTGACTGACTGCTTCCAGAAAAATTTGGCCAAAAGCGCTGGGCCACATCCTCTGCGGAGGTAAATCAACATTGTCTGAGTGGCATTTCTGGAACCATGACTATTTTCATCAGGATCAGGCCTTTTACATATGGTAAGGAAGTGGTAAAGATCACAAAGGGAGGGAAAGATGTACATGCGAGGCAATAATTGCAAAAAGCTATGGGGTTTTCCTATGTAGGTGGTGTCATTTTCTCTAAGGAATTAAAGCGTGGCTTTCCCAGCACCCTTTCCCTTTAAGAATACATGCTGAGCAATGCATCCCAATAAGACAACAAGCACAGATGCCCAGAGGAAGAATAGTGTTGTTGTGAAGACACAGGCCTAAAAGGCAAAATGTCTGGATTTTATTTGCAGCTCTGCCACAAACTTCCTGGATGATCATAGCCAAGCTAACCAGGTCCGTTTTTTTTCAAATATGTGCCCTTTCTGCATATGCATGAAGCATACGTTTGCCATTCAGTGCTTTGTGCAAAAGTCCAAGAAACGCAAAGCTGCGAAGAAGCACTGCCGCCTACACATTGCCCCGATTTCCCCAGGCGAAGGGTGACGATCCGGTGAAGTCACTGGATCGTAGCCAGCCAGGATTTGGACGCAGAAGCAGACAAGAGCGTCAGAGTAGCCATCCTGCACCAGATGAAAGTCCACCTAGCCTGATGCCCCGTCACGACAGCAGTCAGCAGCAGGTGCCCGAGGGAAGAAAGCAAAAGCAGGGCGAGCACAGGACAACGCTTCTGCTCTGCTCTCCTAGCCTCTAACCATTTGAGGCGCAGAGACTTCTTGAGCTAGGGATGGTTCATATGAACTTAGTAACCTTCAAAGGCTTTCTAAACCTGGGAGCATGAGTGGTCTAGGACATGTTCTGAGGGCTCCTCGGGATTTTTAGCTTCCTTGGAGCGGGACTCATTTCTTCAACTGTATGTCAGACCTATTGGGTCACACAGGGCTTTTGTAGCTGCTACAAAAGCGAGCCTTCCCATCGCTGTGTCAGCTGCCTAACTCTCAGGAGGAAGTGATGCTGCCTGCCAGGGAGTTGAGGCTAAGCACACTGATGTTTCCTCATGCTTTGGAAGGGAAGAGAAGTCTGGAGAGAACTATTATTGTACTATATAGGAGCTTTGCCAGCACAATGCCTTGTAATAATAGCTACTCTTCCTTCAGCTCATTAAGTTACAAATTTTTTAGTGCTCTTGCTCATGACAAGTAGATCCTGGGTTTAAAGAGGTGTTTTCCTCCTCTTTCCTTTTTCCTGACTTACTAAATATACTTGGCAGATTTTCTTTCTTTATTGCAGTGTACCCAAATTTCTCTGATCAGATTGTCTCCTTCCACATTTCTCCTCAAAGGAGCTGTCAAGCTGTAACAAGATAACCAACATGGATGTGCCCTGACTCCATGGCTCAGTGGGAACCGAAGCATTTGAAAATACTTTGAGGGGCACTGCAATTATGAAAGTGGGTTCAGAATAAAGAAAGATCTACCTATGCTCAGAGACAGCCTCACGTCTGCTTCACCCAGGCACTGTCCAGCCATGAGCAAGCTGCATCCTGGAAGCCATGGAGCTGAGTGAGAGAGCTGTTGGAGCCAAGCTTTTCCCCCTGACTTGTAGTGGAGTTCATACATCTTGGCTCAGTAGAGTGTTAATGTGGCTATATAGCTTCAGAGCGGAGATGGCTTTTGTCCAGTTGGCTGAGAAGGGGGCCAGATTGACGTGCAGCTGTTTGCATCAGCCAGTGCAGACATGCCCAAATTCTCCTAATGTAGTACTGGAGGGTACTCAGATATTACAGTGATGAGGGCACTCTAAGAACCTGTTTAGACCAGAATATGGGTTTCAGTGGCAGTTTTCTGGCTGATGAATTGGGTGACTTTGTGCAAGTCCCAGCTTGCCCTTACCCTGTCCATTAACTGGGAATAGCAACATTTACCTGCCTTTGTAAAACACTTTGAGGTCTATGGATAATCCTCTTCCTTTTTCCCACCCATGATGATGGGACCAAGTGGAATCTTATGACACACTGAGTTTCTGTGGTCTAGTGTTTGCCAAGCATTTGAAAATGACTCTTTGGTTTGAGATTACTATGTCTGTGATTTCTCATGGAAGATCCTAGTTGAAATTTGGTCATGGTACAACCAAAAATGCATAAGATTAGGACAGAAACTGAAGCAGTCATCAAGACTCTACACATCCATGAGGACTTAAGTGTTAGGCCTGGAGTAACCTTCAAGCAGTAACTGCACATATGAATAATCTCATCAGTAACCTACAACATTTTGTGGCTCAGAGATCTATAAGCATTTAAGGGTGGAAAACTGAAGCTGAAAAGATTCCTATTGAAAACCACATTGTTCTTTCCGTTACCCAATAAGCTGTGTATGCAGTAGACACAATTAAAGAAAGACATCTGCACTAGGCATTCAGAGATATCTCACAACGTAATGTTCAACGTTTTGAATTCAAGGATGCTGTGCTGCTGTAGGCAACTGATTCTCAGCACTGTTGCATATAAGGCTTCCCTGAAACAGCTTGCTTTCTATTTCAGTCCCACTTGGCATGTTGCATTTTCTATTAGAAGAGATTTTTCACCATGCAGTGAGTTAGCATAGCTCCATTCTTGTGATTCTTCGCATGTTGAAATCAAGCATGTGTTTCCGTTTGCAAGATTAAGGCTCAGGACTGTAAATTCAGAAAGCTCTATTATTTTCCTGTGTGCTGTAAGTATCTGCCTTTGACTTACAAGATAATTTTCTTACAACCTCAGCATCTTGTATGACACATTTTCTTCCTTCTTTGGGTTTTCCTTAGCACGGTATGTTTTCCCCCGTGTTGGATGTAAGTCCATTCCTATATCTCATACCTAGCTGATCACATAGGCATCTGTTACTGAGGTTATGCTAATTTTTACAATGACCTGAATGAAAACTTGTGTCATCACAAATAAACCTTACAGGTGACTTGGGAACTGAAGAAGAGAGTAGCTAATTAAGAAAACAGGTCATTGACATACAGAGATCTGGAATACTTGGTAAATTGGACCCAAGTCAGCAGAGTGCTTTTCTCTACAGTGACATGGAAGGTCATACAGGCAGGAATAGAGACTGAAAAACTGACTTACAGCGGGAGGGACTACCTTGTAATTGTGATAAAGCTCAGGGAACCATGAGGGGGAATCAGCTGCAACCCGACTGGCAGTCTGCAGGAGAGGCAAAAGCATTCTGCACAAGAGAAGGGGAGGTGAGTTGCTTCTGTAGATGGCATGGGTGAGCCTGAAACCAGGATACTGTGTCCTGTTCTGGTACACACGACCCCCAAAGAATATTGCAGTGCTGTAAAAGGTTCAATGAAGAGCCAGGACAACCAGCAAAGCTTTGTGAAACAAACCTTTTATATCAGGCTGCTTGATCTAATGAGCTTACAGAAGAGAGGCTAAGGCTTGATCACAATCTCTAAGTACTCATAAGAGGAAGAGAAATGCGAAAATGAAGCAGATGTATACAGAAATCCTATGGCTGAAACTCAAAGCTGAACATTTTTAACATTCTTTTTGAAACAGGAACAGTAGCTAAATTCAGAATAATGCTCGAAGGCCTGTAATAGCTTCTGAAGTCCCAGCACAGACGGGGGCAGGCATTTAGAAAGATAAGCTGTAGTTCAAAGAGGAATGAACTGGAGGGTGTCTGATAGCCTTTGCCACGTGAGCTGCCACATTACATGGTCCTCCTGAGTCCTATCGTCTGTGAGTCAGTGAGTGTTTTCTTCAGCCACAGTAACGTTAAAGACAACTCTACTTTCACATCTTGCCAGAAGAGGACAATCATCAGAATTAGTGAAGGTAAAAGCATTTGAGAGTGAATAACCAAATAAAACTATCTCTACTCCAAACACGGTTCTGGCTTCAGCTGCCTCTTCTCTTGACGTTTGCCTCTACTGTATCATTACAGGATGACAACATTAGAATTACCTGCTAGCATTTCCTCTTCTAAACTGGAAAAAAAAAAAAAAAAAAAGAAGTAACATAAGAAGAACCCATCACTGAGCAAAAATGAAAGACTTCTATGAGATGCTGAGATTTACCTGAGTAGCATTTAGGCCCTTCTGCTCTACCTGAAGAGAGGGAAGTGTGGGGTACTCAACATCAGGCTGGACTGAACCCAGTCGGTTCATATTTCATGAGTCCTATTAGATACCATCTGTCCATACACAAGTCGTGTTTTACTTATAAAGTGAATTACATTACATGGGCTGTAATGTACATTTTCAAAGGGGACACACCTTAAAAACATTTTGTTTAATAAAATAACTTAATTAGAAGAGAGCTTCTGGCTGATGCGGTTGAAGCTGTGATAATTTTTCCTTCTCAAATCATTTTCTGTGTTTATTATACTTAATTATAGTGTAATTATGCATCCATCCTCTAGGCAAATTATGCAATCAGAAAATGTAAGTGGTTCATTTGCCACTGCAGTTGGGACCAGTGTTTACATCCCTAGTATAAAATATGGGCATCATTTCTATTACTTATAGTATATATGTATATACATATATATAAAAGACATTTCACACAGAATGAAAAATTGGTGTAAAGATTTTATTGACAGTCATTTTTGCATCATCCAGCTAATTAGTTTGTGGCCTACTAATAAGAAACCATCCAAATCTCATATTGGTAAAATCTTTATACGCTACTATGAATTTGCTCAAACACAGAATATGCAACTGAGGAATATGGAAGCTTAGCTTTAATTTTGAGGGGAGGATGATGATGATGATGATTATTATTAAGAGCTTGTTTACATTTCACTTGCTTGATTCAGGCCAGAATTTCTTATCACAACAAGAGAGAAAGCAACCCCACGGTGTCCTGCCACAGGATATAGGAGATTTGAGTTCAAGTCATAGCTTCAGAAAAATCTTGTTTGTCCTATGTGTTTCATGAGCTTTCGAGCTATGGCTGCATTGACTTTTAAAAGATAGAATATGTTTTTCTTGATGAGAGTTCACAGATCTTGTTTAGTGACATTGAAAGATAAATCCAAATGCCCAAATCTTGAAAAACCTTTCAAGACTGACTTTTTGTTCCTTCTTTGGCCTGATCTCAGCATGAATTCAAACTGGATTCCTGCTTGGTAAGTTCAGCCTCTTTTCATGTGCTTATTTAGCAGTGCAGAGATAGGGCTCTTCCCACTGAAGGAGTAGCAGGGGAAGGAAATGCATCCGTCGGTAAAAGCCCAGCTCCATTGACATCAAACGTCTGCGTTGACTGCAGCTGTCAAAGAGGTGAGCCATCCATACGAAATGGCAAGCCTACCTAGCTGTCACCAGACCAGCCCCACAGCTGATGTAAATCTGGATCCCTCTATTTGATCTGCCCTGTTTTCCTCCAGCTGGGGAGTGGGCTTTGTCTTCCCCCATGCTCTTCACCTATGTAGTGCTCTCCCAAAGTGTCTCATAAGCACGGCGTTGCAGGGAATAAACAGCCTCTCAGTGGTCTAGCTTGCACCTTGTTTCTTGGAGGCAAGATGGTATTTTTATGAAGCGCCAGCTCAAAGTTTCTCAGCAGCGTAGGCGAAACTGAATTTTGCTGCACTGCAGCTGAAGGGCCAGGGCCTACCTGGGAGGAGGTGGGGAGGCTGCGGCAGCATGGAGACAGTGGGGCAGGGGGGGAGAGCCAGGAGTGTGGGACCCACGTCCCTGGCGAGGAGGGACCAAAGAGGTGGGGTGAAGCCACTGTACCGCTCACCGCAGCCACCTTCCCCAGCAGCCTTAGCCTACGCGGCTCCCCAGAGCTCTGGCACAAGCAAAGCAGGCAGTGGGGCTGCAGCTTTTGTAGCCCTGGTCCTCTGCAGCCCTGGGCACCGTCTGCTGTGCCTGAGCCCAGATCCAGTGCCCTCATTCCCCATATTTGCCTGCCTCGCCTCCTTCTTCCCTTTCCCTTGATGCTATGGGAGAGGATAGTTGACAGACTGAGATTAGCAGCCTGGGATGGAAACAAGATGATTTCTACTCATCCTTGCCAGGTATGCATTTCCACCATCCAGAGAGTGGCCTCCAACACCCTACCCATCTTCCCACCCTCGAAACATAACTGCTGCACCGTGCCTCCCTCTTGCTGGGAACGGCGCTGTCAGTTGTGGGCTCTGAGGGAAAGGTGCTACCTCTCCACCAGCCTGCAAGAAAGCTGTGGTGTGGAAAATCAAAGCCTAGATCCAGGCAGATAGTCAGTGGTAACCTGAAGTCTGATAAAAGTCCAGAGAGATTTTCAGAGGACAAACGCCCCTGTGCGGGTGCTGTTGCTCCATCAGGCCCCAGTGACCCCCCGAGGAGCCTGCGTGTTCATTCGTACATGCAGGTCAGCCAAAACAGCAGGGTGGAAATTGCCAAGCCCTTGGGCCATGGCAGGGCTGGAAACTTCTCACATGCAGCAGGTACAACGAGCTTGTCCCACAGCTACCAGTGCAGGTGCCCAGCAGCTACATGGAGCGCTGAAGGACCACAAGACCACTCACTGACTCAGTTGATGGAGAGCAGACATCTCCTTCAAGCAGGATGAGATGGCAGTAGTAGGTAAGAAAGATGTTTTTGTTTTTTTCCCTAACGTTATCCTCATTTTCCCACGTCCCAGCTTCAGACAGTTGTCTGCCATCCACTTTGGCTAGACACTGAAATGCTGGCAACTGGCTGATGTTACTGTCATGAGAAAAAGTTGCTGTACAGAGCTGTAAGTTGTCTGAACCTTGCTTGCCTTTTCCTGCAGTGATTTTTGAATGGCATGAAACAGATTGGGAATCAGAGAATGGTGCTATGGCTGATTAGCCTGGTGCCAGAGGAGGATTTGTCCATTATATTCTCACTTGCTTTTTGGGAGTGGCCTGAAAGGCAGGGTTTGAGCCAACATTTGTTGGGGTTTTTCCATGCTTTGTTATGAGCATGATTTTTCCATGCCCTGATTTTTGGAGGATATACCTTAGAAAGCCATATAACAAATGCCTAGCTTCTAGGCAATGCTTTCCACCTGTCAGTTTGTAAATACTGTAGAAAGAATGCTGTCTTTAACGATATTTGAGTGACGGGGAAACTGTGACACAATTTGCCTGAGGGGAGCCAGTAATCTAAAGGCAGGGCTAGGAGTAGCCTATCGCTACTGCTCGGAGTGGACTGCTGGAGCCGTGACCACTGTGCCAGTCGCAAGCGGTTCTCCGCCATCCCTTCTGACCCTTTATAGTTTTGTTTCCCCTTGCTTTCCCATATGAAAACAGAAGGGGGAAATTAAATACAGCCATCGCCAACTATAACATTGGTGTTAGCGGAATCTATAACCCTATGAAGTGACTGAATTGAGTCCAGTACTGGCTGCTGATTCTTAAGGCGCAATCAGTCTATTACAGAGTGCACTAGTTGAGAAATCAGCCTGATAGCTGATAACCCACAGGTCTTAAGAGATGACCCAGACAGTGAGAACAAGGGCCACCATTCCTGATCTAGGACTTAATCAGTTGGATTCCAGCCATCAGAAAATATAGCCTCTTATGGGAAGCCTGACATGATTTTATCTTGCACTACTCCAGTGAAAGCTGTATTTGAGAACAGGAAGATAGAAACTATACTTAGGAATGAGATCTATGCGATACCCTTTAGAAACCTTTGGATGATCAAATAATGGACAGAATCAAAGCCATGAGCAGCTTGTATTGGTGTGTGGATCAAAGCTATTATCAGTGAAATGAAGTTTGTGCACCCTATCTATAGGTGGGTTTGCACAGTCAGAATGAAGGGGTCCAATCCAGCAAGTCTTAAGTGAGTAACTTTCATTCACGTATGTCATCTTAACAGATGCTAATAGTCATTAATACTGCGCTTAGGAGCTCTGCTCATGGCCTAGACTAAGTGCTGCACGATCATGAAGTGGAAAAAGTATTCTCATCCCCAGCTTCAGGATGGGTATGTCTGTGCTGCAAACAAACTCATAACTGAGACAGCTGCCAGCTAGCTAGCGGATGGTCCCCTGAATGACTCAGCTTCAGAAATCAGGCCTGGGGCTGGTTCAGCGCACACTGAACTTCTTGTTCCCGAGGGAACATCGCTCCGATATCTGAACTGTCTAAAGTTAAAACTACCAGAAGTAGATTTCCATTCACACCTTCAGTTTTCATGTCGACATGCCATAATGACATGAGGCAGCAGATGGATACAGCCAGGGGAGTGCAAGCAAATGGTCATATTTGGACATATTAGGCAGTGGGGATCAGCTCACTTGTTTATTCAACCCCTCCTTCACGGTTACTCCAGCTGAGAAATCACAAGTCAGTGTCAGCAACTACAAGGGACCAAACTGAAAGCTTCTCATAAGTGAGAACAAAAGAAAAAATAATGGGCTTTACTCAGGTTTATTGAACATTTTTTTAAAACAACAACCTCCTGTCCCATTCTGCAAAACCCAGACTCTGCCATTATAAATTACTGCTGCAGTTCTGGTTGGATTCACAGCCTTTAAACTCCCTCTCAGAGGCAGAGCTGACACCTTTCACCTCTGGGGAAGGACTCAACTGCAGGCCTCCAGCCAAAAGCCCATGTTACCGGCTTGAAGTAAAACACCCCTTTCAATCAGCCATGGGACCTCTTTCCCAAATGCGCTGGAATCGCTGGTCCCCTTTACTTTGGCTGTGAAGCTATTAGTTTGCATAATAGAAGGGAGAGATACTAAGGTCATCCGGTAGGCAACACCGTGTATAATTCAGTCAGCTTCATCGGCTCTCCCATCAACAACAGGAAAGTAGATTCCTTCATGTTTCCCTTGACCTCTTAGCCCTTTGCTACACATGCAAGGTCAAAAGCAGCTGCTGGGCAGTAAATTGTATTCTGACCCAGGCTGCAGAGTTCTTAGGGACACCTCTAATGCAAGTGGGAATCAGTCGCAAGCAGGTCATTTCCCAATTCTGCATGAGCAAAGGGATAAAGAAGTCAGTAAATCTCTGCAGGAACGGCTGGTTAGTATAAACATCCTATCTGCAAATTCACCTCCCCCCTCCCAATCAGAGGGGACCCCAGCTCCCTTCTGACAAAGCATGGGAGTTGGGATCACATCACTTGGGCAACCACCATGGTCAATGTTACTGCAGTTGGCCAAGCAGTTCCCCTTCATGCGTGCTACAGAGTCATTGCCAGGGTGGCTGAGTCCGTTTGTGTCCAGAGAACAAAGAGCTCCTGGTGGAAGCACGAGAGCTGCAGCATCCCCGAGGGACCCACTTGTTTCAAGGATCAAGCCACCTTTTTATTCCTGTTGATGGTTCTCTTCCTAGACAGAAAAGAGTCCGGGAAAACTGCACCAGGGAAACTACCACATGTTGCCATTCCTCTGTGCCAATTATTTGGGCCTATCCAGACCTGTACTCTTGTTTACCTGTGCTCTTGGTAAGCACAGTCAGCTGGTTAAGGCCCTGATGCTAAAGTTTATGGCTTAAATCAGTGGGATTATTCATGAGTTCAGAGATAACCATGTGCTTTTATACTTGGCTGGAACGGCGTCTACAGCTGACAGCTGGGAGTCAAAAGCTGTGAGTCACCTGGGTCCCTCCTCTCCTTCCTGTGTGACCAGTCTACCTGTGTCTGCTTCCTTGCCTGCCACGTAAGGAGAATGACAATGGCTTTTATCTGATAGTTCATTTCAAATGGCCCTAAAGGCCTCTTTTGGTCTGATGAAAATTCAAGAGAAGCTAGACTAGCGTGGAAGAGGCAGTAGGACATTTAACTAATGAAAGTGCTGGAGCTCAGGAAAGCAATTACATCCTGTCCTCCTCCCCACATTCCCGCACAGATTACTCAGAGATTGCTGCAAAATCTTCTAGTGGCAGAGGGCAGTGGAAGACTGAGACAAATCCCTCCGGGTCGAATGAAAACTCATGTGGTAGTAGTGGTTTAGGGACCTTGTACAGCAGACTGTTACATTAGCATGTTCCCAGCAGTAGTTGCACCTTTAAAAGGTTCAATTAAAAACTGTAGCTTTGATTCTGCAAACCTCTTCTTCACGTAACATACTTTGTAAAACACAAACGAACATATAAAAATGAGAGGGACAGCAGGAGGGGGATCGGGGGGAGGGAGGGAAAGGCACGGGGAATGGGTAATATACATATAGAGAGAGAGAGAGGCAAAAACAAAGGCCAATTGCAAGTATTTTATGCTCCAGTATATAAATAGGTATATAGAGAAGTGACTGATAGGACTTTCCACATTTGGGATGCATCCCTCAGTGACCAGAGCATGATTTTTTTAGATAGATGCCATTGATTCTTTTACTGTTCCTTTCCCGTTTCTCTCAACATTGCTCTGGAATTTCTCTCCCCTTGGGCATGGGCAGAATAAACAGGTCAGCGTTGGTTTATGGCACATAGTCAGTGCTGAGTCCCAGGAGAGAAGAGCAGTGTAATCTTTAGGTTGCCCAGGATGCAAAAGACTGAGTAGATCAATTACTGATGACAGGTGCCTTTGCTGGGTTGAGTTGTCCTTTCGGAATCAATCCTGGGAGGAAAAGTCGCTTTTGTGACTACAAGCAAGGACACTGTTTCAGTGCACCTATATTTTGAGGAAGCCTCCTTTGATATGCCTTTGGGATAGGTTGGTCTACACCTACCCGTTTGTCAATAAGTCAGTTAGGATCTTCAGCTTGGATACTGCGTAAAAGCATGTGCAGTGCTGTGTACGGCTGCTCTCTCCATCTCAATATGCAGGCTGAAATCCTACAGAGGAACTGTGCGTGTCCTCCCAGCTGCCCTGTGCTTTTGCAGGCATTTGTAAATACAATTGCTCTCGTTTTCCACTGATAGAAATCAAAAAGCAATTAAGAATCAAGCTCTTCAAATTGATAGGTCTCCTGAATTTGAAACATGTTTCATTCTTTGACTGGTATCACTGCCTAGATTAGATTATTTTTTTTAAGGGTAAATTAAAATAAACAGTATTTATGGTTTAATTATTTGAATGACTAAGGAGCTCCAGCTTTATTTTAACTTCACAGAGAACCGAGAGATGTTTTTAATGATATGTTTTCCTCGCATAGAATCTTTCATCCAAGAATTTCAAACTGCTTTTCAAATAATTAATTGATCCTTATACCTCTCCATGAGGCAGTTGTTATCTCTGATATTACTGATGGCTAAACAAAGGCACAAAGACGTCAAGGCACAAACTGTTTCCAAATATTAATTAGTCCTCGCACCACGCCATGAGACTGTTACTATCTCTGCTATTACCAATGGGTAAATTAAGGCACAAATATGCAAGCAACTTGCCTGAGGACACACAGGTGAGTCAGTAGTAGAGCTGAGAATAGCATATGGTTAGCACAAGCCCTAGTTACTTGTTTCTAGCAAGCAGGCCATATTCATGACACTTGGTGTGATCACCCTACCTGATGTAGTTCCTCTCTTCGCAATTACAATTTCCCATGGCAACTACATTGCACTGAAATTTTTAGCCACCTGGGACAGGCAGGCTCATGAGAGAGCCAAACAACTTTCCTTGACTGTGGTTCCCAAAAGAGATGAGCAAAATCTTTGCATTCACCTCACTTAGAAATGAAGGGAAAGCCCCCCCTCCCTTAGGTGCAGACACAAAGTCACCCCCAGAACTTCACGTTAAAGCAGCCTGCTTCCTCTGCACACCACAGAAGAAGAACGGGAAATGATTATTTTAAAGTATCTGGGGAATTTTAAGATACTCCAGTGATGGAGGCTGAGCAAAGAGTCTGCTTAGCACTCCTCAGAAAGGGCAGTGTAGAAGCAATCTCCAGCCTCAGCCTCCAGATAGGCCGTTGCAGAAGGCAATGGAGACAAAAGCTGCAGAGCCATATGCCCAGGGCGGTATCAGCATTTCCAGGGGGAAACCTCTCAGTTAATGCCTTTGTCTTGCCTGTCCCAGTAACAGCTCCTATGCGCACAGGACTTTGCAACCTTGCAAGACAGATCTGCAGTAATGAGTTGAAAGCAGAGAAAGAGCACATGATTATCACTGGTCTTGTAGAAATAGCTTGATCATGCACACGTGCACTCTCCTCCATTCAGGTGTGAGCACCAAGCTAGAAGACTATGCATTTTTTTCAAGAGTTTGTCCCTTAATCAATTATATATGGTGTTCTCAGGTCAATGATACATTTCTGAAAGAGTCCTTAAAAGAGTCCTTGTACTGCCAGCAGCTGAGAGGAGAGAGCAGTTGTGAAATGAATGTGAATGAGGTGATCAAAATCTTGGCTTAAATCATCTAGCATAAACCAGACCTTTATCAGTGTCTGCACAGAAGCAAGAATGGTATTGACTTTTCTGTAAGGGGAAAGCACATTGTACAGGCTAGCCAGGATAATAGGATCATTGCCTTCAGCCTTGCAACCACAAGTGTGTACCTGTGAATATTTCAAGCCTGTGGGAGGTGAGACACCACCAGCAGTAAGGAGTAATGGAGGAGTACTATTCATATTATGATCATAGTGATGCAGAAAAACTGAGGGTCTCACAGTGAAGGCACTGAAATGGGATTCAGTGATTTCAGTCTCTACCATGATGTTGGCTTCTTTGAATAAGTCACTTGTAACGTGGGGATAATAATCCTTTGTCCGTTTTTTCCCTTGGAGGTGAGAAGCTCTCTAGGGCACGGGCAGTAGCTTGCTATATGTTTATGACCAGCAGAACTGGGTTACTAGAGTAGAGCAGGGTGAGCCCCATGTCCCTTGGCTGTGGCAGGCATCCACTTAGCCCAGGAGTCCCCAGACTCGTCCAGCAGTGGGCAAGTGGGGCCGGCCCCCAAGCCTGCTAACTTGGGCTGCTGCAGGCATATGTACACTCCCCTCACTGCAGCACCCAAGCCCTTCACAACATAACATATTTATCCACCTGCCTCCTGTGGGACATGGTGAAGGGATGCTTTTAATGGTCCATGCAAGAAGTCAGTGGAGGAACACGGAGCTGCCCCAGGCCAGGGCCCCTGCCAGCCAAGCACCTCCTTGCTCAGACTTCAGTGTAGCCTCGTACTGCAGCGCAAGGACTCTCTGTCCTCTCTGGGTGGAAGATGGGAAGTTTGGACCTTGAAGACGCTCTCTGCCCTCGGGAAAGGTCTCCCTCTTTCCAGCCAGAGGTGGTGATGCGCTGTGCTGGCACCTGAACCCTCACCACATATACATCTCAGCTGAACTATTTCAAACATGGGCTTGGCCTCGTCAAATGCAGCCTCATTTCCACATGAAAGGGCTGGAGAAATATGAAGCCAGCTCATCTGTATTGATAAGAATTTGGCATTACTTTCCCCTAGTTATCTAAGCTTTCTGTGTACATTAATCACAATGAACAAACCAAGGAGGGGGGAATGCATCTTCTCAGCTGTCTTTCCCTGAGCTCAGGCAATAAACTGGTTGTGGTTTTTTTTTTTTTCTTTCTTTCTCTTTCTTTTTTTTTAAACTTCCTTTTTCCAGTTCCACTCTACTGGAGCCTGATTGCTCCCTCGCCTCTGCAATCTGGATGCCTCACTCTTCTTGCTACAGCTATGATGCAAGCACTCGGCTCCCGTGTTTGCCAAACCTGGCATGAGTACCCACTGCTAGTCTAGACACCAGTCTAACTGCAGCGCTAATGCTAGGTTTTAACAGACTGATCTCTGCGTTTGTCATAGCTCTGCCCACAGTCATTGCTTTGATCTTTATCCCTGAAAACCTCAGCCATTGACAAAGGTAAAATGAATTTCTGTCTTTAAAAGACTTTGATGGCATCCCTTTGTTTTGTTTTGTTTTGTTTTTTTCCTCTCATTTGCTCTTCCATAAACCTTCTGATTACAGCTGCAAACACAGTACCAGCTAGAGTTCACTCTTTCTTGCTTTCTACTGTACAGCCATTTAACTATCTAAGGGGAAAATCCTGGGACACTTCTTCATGGACAAACTGCCAGTGACTGTAATGTAAACTTTCATGGGAGTCAGAGACAGAGGGCCCTCTGGATTTGGTCTTGTACCTTCTTAAAAAAGCAAAACAAAACAAAATCATCTTGAATAGGGCCAAATGCCAAAAGCAGAAGAGAATGAGAACTATTTGATATTAGATTTCTAGTTTAAAATTTGCACTCTGCTAAGTATTATTATTTGCCTCCATGTACTACCTAGAGGTTGAGCTGAGACAAGGGCCTTCTATTAGACATTGTATAGACACGTTGTGAGAGATTGCCTCTGCCTGGAGGTGTTTATAATTTAAATAAACATGACGAGCAAATCAAGTGTTACTAGCTCCATCTTCTAGATGGGGAACTGAAGCAAAGGAGCATGCATAACTTGTCCAAGGTCACTTAGGGAATCAGTGGCAGAGACATGATGATCGTAGGGCTGCAGATTCCCTTCATGACTGCGGGTGATAATTTTACCTTTGCTAGTGAGCTGTTTGACTCCAAAAGTGATGGCTGGGGTATCAGCATGCAACGAGATAGCAGTGCCTCTCTTTTGCAAGGTTTACTGCAGCTACACTTTTCCCTGCATTGAGCTGCAGGATTTAGCTCATGAGGGAGGAACGCTACAGAACTCAGCAGCTCAGCTGCTGTTAGAAAAAAGTCAGCAGCTTTTGAGCCAGATTTTTTTTTTCATAGGATTATAAAAGCCAAATGTGAGGTGTGTCATCCCTTTGAATGTACTGGAGGAAACAACCTACATTAGGGACCTTCAGTGAGGCACTTCCACCAAACTGATGGAGGAGCATCTATGAATTACAATGAAAACGGAAGGGGAGGGTCCTTCCACTGGGCCCAGGATTAGAGCAGGAATTTAAAGAGCTTTGGTTTAATATCACACACATTTTAAAAGTAAATAAACTCAACAGGAGAGGCTTTGATTATGGGATATACACAGTGTGATATTTGCACATTTGTAAAAATCTTCCAAGGACTGAGGGTGAAGTCCAGGTTTATTGAAGTCAATGGGATTTTTGCCATGGTCAGCCATGGGGCCAAGCTTTCTCCCTAAACGCTTTCACATGCTTTCCCCATTTTGTAGCACACACTCAATGCCAACGGGATTCAACAGCTGCTGGAGCGGAGGGCAGTACGACAGTGAATTATAACTGCTCAGGGAGGGGAAGTCCAGAGCCCTTATGATGCTCAGCAACTCTGAAAGCACAAGCATGGGATTCATCCTTGCACAGCCATCCACAAGGCAACCCTCGCTAGCAGTGATGTCCAGTCATATAGCCCATCCAGAATGGCTTTTGGGTATCTAGTGTACAGCTAGGAGACCTATTCGGTCAAAATGGGCTTGTCCAATGAACAAAGAAATCTGCCTTCACAGTGACTGGTTCCAAATTTAAGCTGGCTGAAAATTTCCCAGTTGTCATATGGAAGCATCACACACACACAGAGACTTAGAAATTAGGGGAAAAAGTGTGTGTGTGTGTGTGTGTGTATGTAATATTTTAGATGGAAATATGCATATATTTTATGTATTTAGCACCTAAATATATGTTCCCACCCCCCCAAAATTATATTTTCCTGTTGTTCCCAACCACTTTACCAGTTGACTCACAGACACCAAATGTTGACAAAAATGTGTTAGAGAGAAATGTTGACAGTTTTCCATGGACAGTTTTCTGCAGTCTCGGAGAAGCTCTACTCAACATTTCTTTTGAGATTCCAAGGAATTTGATTAACATTTTGCTGCTGCCCATTTCTAACTATTCTGATTTCAGCCAGGACTCGAGGAGCACTTGATGAGTAAAGCTCTTTTGTTATTTACAGCCTTGTCAAAACGATGAAGTAGCAGGAATCTCCTCAGAGAGCAATGTATCATAGCATTTTTAAAGATGATTTCCAAATCAAAGATGACTTCCAAGGAGCAGCAAGGTTGTAATCCTGGAGCCAATCAAGCCAATGGCAAAAGTCCCACTTTCTGGATGATATTCTTAATAGAGCCTCTGAAATTTTGGAGCTTCATAAATTATGGCTAAAATGTCCTGTCCAAATTCAGCATCTGTGTGCCTTATAGAGGCATGAACCTAAAAAGAAGTGATGAAAAATGTCTATTTTTAAAAACTAATATCCTTGTTTGTTATGAGACCAAAGGGAAAATGGACAATTCAGTACTTAATACTGACACCTGCCACTTGCAAAAATCTCTCCATTGCTAGAAACAAACTTGTAAGAGCTTGGAAAATTTTGGTCACCCCTTTTTTTTTTTTTCCTCCTTTGCTTCCATTTTGCTCACTGTTACCGCACTCCAGTAACAGCACTGACATTGCTGAGATGTGATGATGAAGTTTTTTCAAGTACTAGTTCCAGGTGAGATGGCAACGAGAACTGCTGTATCTCTTACCAAAACAAAGCAAAAGACATTTTTGCCAATGTTTTGGGATATAGTTCTTTGGTCCTAGACACAGAAATTTCAGTCAGAGCCCCCATAAATATCCCTGCCACTGAAATTTGATTTCCCCATTCTTTGCTCCAACTGCCCACTGGTTTTGAAAACCCAGCTGAGCTTGGGACAGGAGGCTGTGAACACTTTCTGGTCTTTGCTCAGTGCCGTGCGCAATGACCTGGGTTCCCCAGCAAAGCAATAAGGCAGTCAGTTCAGCAAAGGGCACGTGGCAGACAGTGGGGCACCTGGTGGAAATATGGCCCTTGTGCCTGGTCACGCTGTGCCAGCAGCCCCTGAGCCCTGCAGCTCACCTGCGAAAGGAGGTGATCCTGCAGGCTTCTTTCCCCTTGTCACAGTCTCCCGTCACAATGGTAGGGACAGGTTTGTGCCCAGTGTGAAAGAACAGACGTGGAGCTGACAGGCCACCCAGGGCAAGTATCATATACGCTTGATTGGAGTATTATGCTTCTGTTCAAGGGGGTTTGTGGACACCTGTGGAAACAAGGTAGCGAGCTAGGCAGAGCCTTGGTCCCAGCAGATATGGCAATTCTGACACTGTTATGCTCTTATGTAAGGAAAATCCATTTTCCCAAAGCAAACCTCAAACAAAATAGCCAAGCCACTTTGCACAATCCTATTGCAAACAAAACTAACACACCTTACAATAAATCCATTACTGATCCTTACTAGAACAAAGTGATGTTCCTAGATACCTCATCTAGAGTTGGTAGCTTTTTTTTCCCCACTGTTGTGTTTTGGTGATAGAGAAGGCATTTCTCAATTGCATGGAAAATTTTACCCTCCTAAATTTCCAATTTTATTGAAAAGTTTGAAGTTTTCTTTAAGAAAAAAGTTAATTTTGGCAATTCTTTTTGGCATGGGAGATTTCATCAATATTCCCCTTTCCTCCATCACCTCCAAAAAATACGGAAGTAAAATATTAACTGAAACAAACAAAAAAAGCATCCATGTCAACAGTTTCCATAGGGGAAGGGAACATTTTCTGGCTGGTTCCATCATTTACTCCTTATGTTTACATCTGATTTTGATACAGATCCCACCTCCACAGGTGGCTCTGCTGCCCAGGAGAGCAGCATCCAAAGCCAAGTAAGGCTGAACTAAGTCAAGGCTCAGCACTGACTGTTGCAGCTCAATGCTATGTCATAATAACAGTAACAACAATATGCTGAGAGCCTGTTGGAACCTATTTAAAATGAAGACTAGCACAGCTGAGCTGCAAGCGCCACAAACAATGATTTCTCTTAGAGCCGTATGTATAGAAGTTGGCTAGGACTCAGGGTGCTCAGATGCAGGCTGGGCCAACAGAGGAAAAAGTCCACTGGATTTGCAAAAGTGAACGGAGCTAAGCGCATTGGGGTAGAGTTGAAGCATGGATGAATGGCGCCATTCAAGCCCCAGAGGAGACCCCCAAGCGCCAGGCGGCACAAGGAGATAAGGAGTCCCCCCGGAGAAGGGTACAATAGGTAGCACTGATGAGCAGTGCCTGGCGCTACTCCCACAAAGGTCACAGCTGTGGCCTCTATTAACTTTTCTTCACTACAGCATTATTGAGAATTAGGCCAAGATACTCTATAGTAATGCTTCTCTGACGCAGACCTTTCATGAGAAAATGTAAGTATTTGACATCCCCGGCCTAAGAAGCTTACAAGCTAAGATAGTCAAAGGCATCGTCATTGTATTCTTTTATATATCTATAAAATGGCTATAACTAGACAAAAGCTAATGGCTATAATTAGACAAAGGTCCCCATACTGCAAAGCATGTGGATAATATTACTCATGTGAGTAAAATGATACACATGCCTGAATGATTTGTCTAAGCAGTAAAGGGCAGAGGCAGGAATGAAACCCCGTTCTCCAAAGGTGTGCCCTGTGCTTCGCAACAAGATCTTCCATCTGGAAATAGAAATAATCAGTGCAAATGTGTCCACTCTGAATTGAGAAATGTTACATGTATTAATACAAAGAGAAATTCTTTTTATTACGGTTCCATGATCAGTATCCTCTTGGAGCTGAAGTGCTCTCATACGCTCAGCAGCCAGGTTCATCAGAGAACCAACTCTCCAGCATGGAGACATTGCTGCTCTCACTCATTTCTCTATTTATTTTCAGTTTCCCATCCTATCAGCTCAAATGAATTAGGGTGGGAGGAGGTAAAGCAATTGGAATGGGCAGTTTTCAAGGCTGCGCTGAGTATAAGGTAAGAAAATATCATAAATTTTATTTCATGACTTCTTGCCAATTGTTAGAAATGTGCAGTCCATATGAATTCATATAACAAGGAGGGAATGTTGGGAAAACCAATAAAGATTTTGTGGTCTTAACGATAATGAATGTAGTTTGATATAGAGTCTGTTTTTCACTGCATGGCAAAATGAATCATAAAATACTGGACCTTGAAACTCCTGCATTTTTTAACAATAGCCTGGGGACAGTTTACAGTGTAATGAATTGTAATTAACCCACCTTCAAAATCTTTTATGAGTATTTTGCCAATTAGCTTCGCATGCTTGCTAATGACTCATGGCCAGCGCATGTCTTTACAGAGCAGACTTTTACAGCACAGCTAGCCTGTTAAGTCAGCAGAAGTATGCAGGACGGTGAGGTATACGCAGGTAAGACCCAGCCAGTCCTAGCAACGTAGATATTTCAACGTTCAAACAGCCTTTGCTGCTCTCTCAGACCCAAAATAACTGTAATAATGTATAGCGACGTCAAAAGGCTTTGGTTTCCAAAGGATTGCAAGGAATGCAAAGGGCTCAAGTCCTGACATCTGTTGTTACTTAGTACTAACATATATAATGCTGCTAATTGCTGAGCCATCTTTGTTTTCCTTACTTAGCACTAGGGTTAGAATTATTTTATTTTTGTGGTTCATGGCTTCCTGCCACTTGCAACACAAAGTCCACTCTAAAGAAAATAAAACAACTACCAGGCTGCCTACTAGCATTGTGTGGAAGGCTGTGGTTGTTTCTCCCCCCTCCTCTTTTTTTTTTTTTTTTTGGAATTAAAGGGGAGTAAGGAGAGACATTCTCAAAACAGAGTGAGAGGAGCTGGGACCAGACCAGCATCACTCCAGCAGGCTGCACAAGTTGGTATCCTGCCTCCAGGAGAAGCCAGGAGGAGATGCTGAAGGAGAAAATAGAAAGAAGGAGGAGGTACGGACTGATGCTTCCCCTGCTGTATCTTCCTCACTTCAGGCAATCAGTGGTTTATGGACTTCCTAAAGCATAGGCCGCATACAGACCAGTATGTTTTAACAGCCACCCATGGATCTATGCTCCACAAATTTTTTTTTTTTTTTGATCCCTTTCTCAAGCCATTTATAACTTTTGGCCTCCGCAACATCCTGTGGCAATGAGTTCCACAACTTAATTATGCTTTGTATGAAAAAGTACTTCCTTGTGTTGGTTTAAACCCTCTTGCCTGATAGTTTCATTGGGTACCCTCTAGTTCTTACAAGAAGCAGTGATACAGCCATTCCCTATTTGCCTCTTTCTGCATCATTCATGATTTGATTCACTTTTACAGTATCTCCTGCTTCTGTCATCCCTTTTCACGCTGAAGACTCCTCATCTATTTAGTTTCTCTCCTTTCTGGAGGCTGTTTCCTATCTCTCCTCATCCTGAATGCTTTTCTTTCTGCATTTTCTAATTCAACTCAAGCTATCCTGAGTTAGGTGGCCAGAAAACGTACTGTCATCCAGATACAGTTTCATCAAGGAGTGCTATAATAATGTTTTCTGATTTGTTTTTTTTTGCCTCTTTGCCAAATCATTCCTAATGTTCTAGTTGCATCTTCTGAGGGACTTTAAATGATATCTGCAGAGGACTCCAAGCTCCCTTTGCTAAGTGTTACACTTAGGGCGCATCAGTGCTAAAGTATAGTTAGAGTGAGTTTTCGGTGTGCACTCTCCTTTTGTTGACACTGCACTACATCAGTCATTTTATTGCCCAGTCACTCAGGATTGTGAACTCTTTTCAGCAATGCTTTGTGGCCAGCTTTAGTTTTACAATGCTGAATAATTTGCATCATCTGCAAAATTTCTCATCTCACTATTCATCTTTTTTACCAGGCTATTTATGAATATGTCTGAACACTATCAAATTAGGATTTTAGTGACCTCAGTTCTGAGTAATGCACAAAGCCCTTTTTCTCACACAAAGTGCGGCAGACGTCCTAGCTCAAAGCCTTGATGGACCCACCAGTAACCTCCCATCACTGTGAACAGAGCTTAATACCCATCTTCCAAAAGACAGCTTTCAACTTGTTATTACTCCAGGAAAGAGCTTTCTTTCTCATCCCATATCACTGAGTCTTGATGCAGATAGTTTTTAGGCTTGTGCATTTATTGGCGTGACCCTCCTAATTCCTTGTCTGAGCATACTATCAATATTAAGTGGGTAAGCTGGAGAAATCAGTGATAAGAAGTCCCATCTGGTATGTCAAGTACTTCATTCCATGGCCCAGGAGATGTCATTTGTCGGCCTATTATTTTTAATAACTATCAGATCATCTGTCCCTGATAATCCTGCTTTCCCTGCAAATCATGCAGGCCATCAAACAGAGGGACCACTAGTTAGCAAGAAATACTTTCCTCTGCATGCTCTGTTTTTTAGTTGCAGGCGGGGTGCATGGCCATCCATTTGTAGGCTACTGAATGGTGGAGGAGCACATCAGAGCAGAGGAATATTTTTCCATGTGCAGTGACTCTCTGAGAGCTTTGGCATAGTCTGGAGGCAGAAATAAAGATACGGTGATGGGGCAGTTGGTTTCCTCAGTCTGCTGGGACCCAGCATCAGCCCGATGCTGAGGAGAGGGCTGACTTTGAGAAACAACTGAACAACCCTCCCCTGTGAGCCAGGAGTTTGTCAATGCACTTAACTGGGATGACTTAAGCGCACTAATCACGTATGAAAATTCATGCTGATGCTAACTCTGAAGTCTGATCCATCAGCCAAAACTCAGACCTGTGACTCGGCCCTCTCATAGCCTGAGAGGTGCAAAGGCCTTATCGAGGGCACCCTTGGCTTTCTGCCTTTGCTTCTCCTTATCAAGGCAGTGCAGCTAAAATCATAAACCTTTCCTGCCATTCCCAGTGTGTGTTCATCCCCTGCTGAAATTTCTTCCATGGACTCCTTTACTTTTTCTGCTCCTTTTTCGTTATCACCTCTTTAGCTACTTTCTTTAGCTCCCTTCTCGTTCCTCCTCTTCAAATGCCTTGCATCAGTTCACCTGTACCAACATTTCTCTCCTCTTTGCCTCCCACTCCCTGCCAGAAGAAAACCTTCTGCTGCATCTGATTTGGTCTCATTAGAGTCACCGGAATTCCTGCAGTCATCTTAACCTCATATCTCTTCTCCAAACTATTCCAGTGCCCAAAAGCTCATCACCTAAGAGCCAAGGTAGAACTTAAAAAGTCATTATTTTGTCTGAGATTTTGTCTGAGAAAAAAGACAATATTTTGTCTGAGATTTTTCAAAAATATACAGCATTGGCCTAACTGGGCTCTCTGTGGACTTTACTGAAGACAAGCCTAGCAGAATTTAAGAAAATCTAGGTGGTTTTTTTTAAATTTCTCCCTGCTTGTCACACATTTATATCATATACAATTTTTACCACAAAGAGCTGTCCATTGTCAACATTTCGTATATGAATAAAATCTTCGATCGTTCACATAGTCCAGCAGATTAAATCTTCATGAATGAGGTGATTTTGAATTTATTAACAGAATTTAAGATCATTTTAATGCAAGTTGTGTATACTTGAATACAAGTTCAGTACAAGTTGAATACAGTGCTCAGTGGAAATTTCTGTCCCCACCTCCAAACACTCCTTCTCCTCAAATCCAGGGAATAATGTTGCTCCTAACTCTGAATTTATGTCATTTTCCTTTATATCAGCATAAGCGACCAGTCTGGTCACTTGCATCTGAAATAATCTGCATTTTGGATCTCCCTAAATGTTTCATGAAACTGTTATGCCATGTTTCATCCATGGACAATTCTCACTCTGCTACAACAATTTGCCAGATCTAGAATCCCATATGTTTACAGGTGAATTGCGCACCTTCTGCACTTAATTCCCATAGTTTATCAGCAATAAACACAGGATCTGTCCATAATTTCCTGTTGCAAGAGACGGCAGTGTTTTGGATGGCAGAGCTGGTTTGACGCACCTGAATGACAGCTCTTCCCGCTCCCAGCTTTCCTGCCTTCAGGATTTCCCAGCTATGCTGGGAAACGAGTTCATTTGAAATCACCCTGCCTGCACACGTGGCAGCTGAGAAGTGATTTTTTTTTTTTCTCTTTGTTCTTTACCCCCACATAGATCCTCATTCTCCTGGAGGATCAGCTCTCACTGCAGTGTGAAACCCCGCCGGCTAGTTAACAGCGGCTGGTCATTTCCTCGTTTCACAACATGTTGCCACTTCTCGGTTGCCCCAGATCTTTCTCACTCTCCTGTAAGTCAGCTGTCTAAGTGGTTTAGCAGGAAGGGCCAAACCTGTGATGCACTTAACCCGAGAGGACACCTCATCCTCGAAAGTGGTGCATTTCTGAGGTGTCCCTGGAGGGCAGTGACTCATGTTTCCCCTGGCTCTGATGTGGTGCAGGACCTTCCACGTGAAGTTATCACGCCGTTTCTGCGGGGGTCTGCCTTCCATCTTACCCTGGAAAACCTGCTTCTTGGACGTACAAGGAATCCCCTGCAGAAAACTGTATCGCAAATATGAGAGCCTGTCACTTACAGAGATCTTAACTGCTGTAAATGCAATCTTTTGCAAGGAGAGCTGACCATTAATGCTTGAATTGTACAAGTCTTGTTGTAAATCTTCAAATGGAGCTGAGTAGCATGTTCAGACCAAAGCAAGAAAAAAATGTAACATCAACATATTGCAAAACTTGCACTGATTATGCTACACTGTTCCTAATTAAAACTGCAAATTTTCAACATTTTTTACTTTTTCTCTTATTAATCTAATGGTAGGTTTGCCTGTATGCTGTCCAGGACTAGACAGTCTGTACTTGTCCAGGTTATGGAGAAACATTATTTCTGTATCAAATGAGCTCAGTATCTCCACAAGTGAGAGAGACTATATTTACTAGTCTGGATTCTTCTATGCATACTACGGCCTTTTCTTCACGGGAGCCTAATCCTAATCAGTTTAGTCAATGGGAATGGTGTCATTAAATTCAATGAGAGCAGGATCAGACCGTGAGTTATTTTAGCCAAGCTAACGTGCCACAAAAAAATGTGTTGAATCATTTATTAAAACAAAAAGAAAAAGAAAAAGAAAGAAAACATATGGTTAGATAATCACTGGGAATTACTAAATACCTGCAGAGGATAGTTGCAAGCATGGATATTTGAATTTTCACCACAGATTTCTTGGGTGTTTTTTGCCCAGCTGCTCTGTCTGGACAAAAAATTTGGATGATGATCACTCAGGTAATGTAATCTGAAATCATGTCGCCTGTCTTGCAAACTGAGGCGAAGGAAGAGAATACTTCATTCCTGCCTAACAAAACACAAATCAAAGTTCACAGTTGCAGCATTTCTTTCTAAGCAGCACAGCTGCCTGTAACGCAGCTAACTATGTGGGGGGGGGGGGCTACATTCACTGAAATTATTGCTGTTCTGACAAAGTACTAAGATATGGGGTTGCGGAGGGAGGTTGTGCTTTTCCATGACTGAGGAGCATAAAAGCAACCAGTGTTCCCGTAAAACAGTAGAAACTGCATGACCCATTCACGCTGGGTAACACTAACGCACTGCCGTGCTGATCTGGTGATCAAAGCCAAGCCATGTGTATTGAAGATGGGCCAGTGCAGATCGTATCAAAACTCTCCGGATGGATTAAACACCATCACTGATTATTTTCTTTACTGCATTAGCATTTAGCCTCTAAAAATTGGTGGAAATGTGAAAAAGCTGGAAGTGGCCACTGCGTCCTTCAGTAAACTGCTGTCCATTTCACAACAAGCTAATAAATGCATTTGTATGTTAATTCCACATTGGCTCTTTGTTTAAAATTTTACTCCTTTTATTCCTGACATTACTTACAGTTAAAAAATATAGATTGATAGATAGATATAGATATAGATATAACACTTTCTCCATACTGACAATCTGTATGTGGAGCAGCTCCTCCACCGGGGCCAGCAGAGTGGCGCCCCTTGCGTTGGCAAAACTCAAATGGGGACATGCCTAGTAAGTGTGGTTGCAAGGAGCAAGAATTTCAAAGTATAATTTCCCAAGTGCCTCTTCATCTTCAGAGGTGTCTAAAGTAGGGCAAATGTGCCCGAGAGAGTGACGAGTTACTTCTGGGCACCTCTGGACCTCATTGCAGTCTGAAGTAAAGTATAGCCCAAACTGATTTAACCATCAGAGCACCTTAAGTCTCATCAGAAGCCCATGGGTCAAGATGTCCAGTATTAAACCAGCAAAGAAGAAAACCTAGCGCAATTCCCCAATGTCTCCGTATCTCCCTGTACAGTAAGTAATCATGTTTTCTCACCCCCAGCAGAGACGGGGTTACTGTGCACTGCCTGCCAGATGGCTGCTGCATGTGCGATATGTCCAACTGATCCTTGGAAAGAGAAAAGCAATAGATTTGCTAAGATGAATGAGCAATTTTAAGGATGGAGCCAGGTTCATTATTAAGCCCAAGTACTTCCTCATATTGATGGAAGCACATTTCTACACTCTTCCTCTCTCCTCAAAGTGACCTTCAGCTCCTACCTGCTCCCCACATCAAACATGGGTAGGTTGAAATCAGGCCCATCAGGACTGCCTTTTGGGAAGTGCAAAGCTTGTATTTACACACAAGAAAGAGCTTTACTGCACCAAGTACTTTGATGTCATCTGTGCCTTGGCCTCACTAAAGAATATCCTTTCTGAGGAGCTCTCTGAGCTAACCTGGGCATTTGAATATGATGTACACAAATTACATCATATTCATTCATTGCTGAGGAGCAATGTCTCCTCTCCCCAAAAGTATTTCATGCCTTTAGAGTTGCCCGAATTATTTTTGATCTAAACATTCATTTCTTAGGCAGAAACATAACTTTTATATAATTCTTTTTTTCCCCTAAACAAACAGTTTATATGACATTGTTATCTGCCAGAGAGCCAAAGGAAGAGAAGTCCGCTAAGAGCCCAAGGGCATGATTCCTGGTGGGCTGTTGCAGCTCGCACAGGAAAAGATTTGCACAAGTAGAGTATCCTCAGGTTTCTGAATCATCTAATAAAGTTCTCACTCTTTTAAAAACAAGTTTTGTCAGCCAAAAAGACATCCATTACAAATCTGTAATATTCATATATTAAAACAGAACCAATGAAGTCAATAAAAACCCCTGGAGATAGAACCAGCCATTAGTTTTCCCTGATAAGCAGATGTCCTTACTCTTGTCAGGCTCCCTGGCTTGTTGATGGAAATGCTGTTCCTCTGCTGACCCACTCATCAGTTTAAAATGAGAGATACAATTACAGTTTGGTACATTACCCTGAAGAGTGTGGTCCTAATACTGCACTGATGCTACAAAAAATGTGCACCCTGCCCAAGCTGAGCTCTCACCTGTGCCTTGTGCAGCAGCACTATTACTGTCTGATTGAGCATATGTCTCTTTATACTGCCTTTCCCTTTTCATGGCTACATCACAGTGCTGTCTCAAAGGCACCCGCTGTTTGTAAACAAGTATACCAAAGTCGTCTTCCTCCCCAAGCAATTCCGAGTGCATGTCTTATCACAGAATGTTTTCTTAGTAGTAATAATTAATATTGTGGTGATTTGCATTAATTAAGAGTTTGGGATCCCTTCTCTAGAAGAGCCAGACCCTTGCCAGTTGACACAGACTGGAGAATCAGCTCTCACTATTTAATATGTTAGGGGAAAAACAATTAGCAAAATAAAGCTAAACTGCCCCATGTTCTAATAAGTTATAGCGCTACCAACCAACACAGTGACTTTTCCTGCCAACTTGGAAACAAAACATGAACTAGACTGTTTCTATTTTTGTAGTAAAATGGAAACAGAGGTGGGAAGGACTCGTGGAATTTACCAAGCCAAAGGAATAGTTTTTTTTCATTTTAAAATTCAAATGGAATAGAAATTATAGTCTTCCAGTGCTAATACAGAGCTGTAATACTAGCCTTCCACTTACTTGAGGAATCAGCTGCAGTGACTGGAGTTTTGGAGTCTACTTCCTAAACCAATCTAATTCTCTCCTAGGTCTGCCCTTTTTTGAATTATTACATCTGGCATGGGGAATATTACTGACTCTGGAGAGAAGAATCTAGTTTTGCAATAAGGCTTATAGATTGCTAACGGAAAAATAAGACCAAAAATGAACTAACGGATAGCAGGGACCACTGGCTTTCACTTCCTACCCAGTTCATTGCAATGACTCTCTACTCCCACAGTGAGTGAGGCAGCTGGGCTCAGCTCATGTATTTACTGGGTGTGTGGGCACCAAGCTAGTGGGGTGATGGAGAGAGGCCATCAAATCTATGGATATTTGACCAGATTCCTCACACCAGCTTCCTAGCTCCATGTCCAGATAAATGCAAATGGAGTTGCCCAAAACATGAGAAGTGTCCCGCTTGAGATGGCACATTTTCCTTAGATGGCTTAATTAAGGAAAACCCAAATCCAAAAACTTCAAAAAAGGAAAAAAAAAGAAGACATAGTACAAGTGGGACAAACTTTACCATAAACACTGGCTAATTCATTGCTCAATATATAGCTTAGAGGAAAAGGCCACCTACATCTCTGGTTGGTCAAATAGATAATAAAATGGATAGACAGACAGATGATGTAAGAAGCTTTAGCTTGCCTTCACTTACCCTTAGCTGTTTTTTTAACTGTTTCTAATAAATGGCCCCTAATCTGTAATTATTTCGCAATGGGAAAATATCTAGTGATCCAGGTACTGAAATGACTCCCATTGCCATTTCAGTAGTCAAGGCTACTTGATTTCGGTTGAATGTCACATAGATGGAAAAGCCTAATTGAATTCATTTGGCTGACAACCATGACCAAGATCTATACTTGTAAAACGTCATTTCTGACCCCTTTCACATGGCAGTGTGCTACTGGCAGTAAGCTTCTGATCTGGATGATTTTAAAGAATTGATTCAGACATTTCTCCTTTCCTTGAACTGCATATAAGCTGCTTCTTAGTATACTTAATTTAAATGGAGAGCTTTTCTGTTATGTTAAGGTTTGGAAGGTTTTTTTTACAGTTTCATACTTCCTTGTATCTCCTGGTTTGAGGAGGAATCGGAAATCCAAAGACCAAAGTACTTGCAAGCACCATATGGTTGAGATATCTTTGAATGCCTTAAAACCAGGAGGAGATAGAAAACTCACAAGGTAAGTTGCTCTCTTGAGCCCAATTACCAAGGACCCAGGCAGAGTAGGCAGAGTTCAATACATTTAAGGGGATGGACTGAGGGAGGATACATTCAGGTATGTTTCAATTACACAACCAAAAAATTTAAGGTTCGTCTGTCACTTGCCTAGACACATGTTTCAAAAGAGAATAAAATAAAAGAAAGAAAAATACCTTGTCTGGGAATTCTTACCCTGTGATTGTTGCATAGCAGAAAAGCTGGCTAATTCTCTTCAACTGAATAAACATACTAGCGAGTCTGAGAGCAATTTGCCTCCAGAGCAAATATTGTTACCGAACTCTTTGCACCTGCAATGGCCAGAGAAATGATAATACGCTCTCTCCGTGTCTTCCTATCCCACGCTCTGGAAAGCAGCCACGGAGTATCTTACATGTCTGCTACAGCATAGATGTGTGTGAGGCCAGGACCCTGCTGGTGTGGTTACAGCGCACACCACAGCCCCATACTGAGACACCCGCTCTTGTTTCAACCTGGAGCAAGCTTGATACCTCATTATAGCAGCTCTGCTGCTTCGGGAGTCGAGACAGCAGCGCTGGGTGCTGTGGACCGTGTGCCAGCCTGTGCAGCTGGTGCTGTGGTGGCTCTGCAGAGCACTGCACAGCGTTGTGGCTCTGCTTCTCGGTTTGTTGCACCATTTACTGACTAAGCAGGTTAAAAAAAAAGAAAAAGGAAAAGGAAAGGTTAAGGGCTGGCTGAGTCGACACACAAGCGCTGGCTATCATAGCTGTCTTGCTTAGGGTCCTGAAGAGGTATGATTCTTCCAGTACAGGCACAGATACCACAGAAAACTGCACTTTACCTAGTATAATATGATTTGCTTGGACTAGGGTTTATTATAGCAATATAAAGGACATCACTGCTGTTCTGACTTACACAGCATCAGGACCAAATTGAGTATAGCACTCCAGTGAGGAAGCATCCTTCTTGCAGATGTAACCTCGACCTGCAACTCCAGCAGTGGCAGCACGGTTGGGAAGGGAGCGGTTGACAATGACAACTCTGCTCCCACTGAAACGGTGGAAGAGGGTGGAATTGGGAAAGGGGCCAGGGCGGGGGGGGGGGGGGGGAAGTGGCTCATTTCAGCCCCTAAACCCTTCAGACTAGCTGGGCAGAGGCATATCTGGGGATCAAAAAGGGAAAACTTCTACTCCTTCCACAGCAGAGGGGAGGCAGGGTACGCATTTGGATCTCTGTAGAGGGTCAAAGTTCATTTTCTGAACTGTTTCTTAGGAAACTCAGCTCTGTGCACAGTGGACCTCAGTTCCTTGTCTATAAAATGGACACCATTCCTATCCTTCCTTTCTTGTCACACTGGTGTGCAGCTTAGTCCATCCACATACCAAAGAGCAGCTAAGAGGTGGAGTTACTGAACATCCCACAACCCGCACAAATGCCACCGAGGCAGAGAAGCAACCGCACCAACATGGAAGGAAAGGACCCCACCCCCACACCTTGGTGTGGTGAATGTCCTGAAGGCACATCTAGGCTGAAAGAGAAATCAAGGGATTTTATGTCAGCCTCACACAGAGGAGCTACCTTCACTGATGGTCTATCTGAATAGGGATTTGAGGACCAGGCAAACAGAAAGGAGAAAGAAGAAATGAAATGTGAATGATGGTCTGGCCTGTCCTGTTTGCATCTCGGACACACTAACAAACCAATGGCCTACATTGCAAAATAGCATCTGCATGTGCGTGCATGAATTTGAGTCCATCAGCAACCTGGCTGGTACCCTAAAAGAACCTCAAGACAAATGAGGAATAGAGGATAAATTGTAGTATTTGTACTGTTTTTAAATGTTGCCAGTGTAAAAGTAATTTTTCACTGAAAGAATCTTAGGCAGAAATGTAATTGTCTTATAAAGAGTTCTTGCATCATATGTGGAGATTGAATTTGGCTCTGAGTTATTAGATATCAGCTTTATGCTACTTTTGCAAGGTATTTGACTATATTTCTTTTAATCTTCAGTAACTGCTACTGCTTCTTTTTTGTTTTTTAGGGGGATTTTTTTTGTTGTTGTTTAGGAACTTTCCAAGTTAGTTGTATTTAGCAAAAGGATAGAGAAAAATAGGCCAGCTTATGTATCCATTGAAACAGGTTTCTCTTCAGTACAGCAATGTTATCACCATAATTTGCTGTCCTGCATAGCACTACCCATAAAATGCACCCATTCACACCTGCATGAAGCCCAACAATTTGCATTTAAGACTAGAAAGACACAGGTGCCTTTTAGAAAGACACCTCAGCTTGAGCTAAAGGGATCAGAGTCAGATTTTCTACCATATTCAAAGATGACCCAAGAACCAGTCCTTGGTTCTCACGGTGTCTTCCTTGGCAAAAGGTGCTGCCACTGGGCAAGAACCAACACCTGTTGGCTATCCTGCTGTAAATCCCTGTATCAACAAGTGTTGTGGTTTTATCAGGAGGTGAACTAGACATGGGCAGGCATACGTAGTCGGAAGGACTAGTGTTGAATTAGCCTAGCTCACTCACATTCCCCAACTCTCTCACAGTAAAAATTATGTGTTTCATCTCCGCAGGAAGCTTGATAGTGGGAGAACTACTGCATGAAAACAATTTTTTGGTTAAAATTATACAGCGAAGGTAAAATCTGCTGGCGTTGTGCATTTTTTCCTGTTCCAAATCGCTCTTTCTTGGATTTGCAGCCCTTTGATTGCATAAGTCTTTGTCTTCGAGACCAAAGACTCCTGCAGTCCCACCTGACACGTATCTTTGATAAACTAAACAAAACACTATCCTCGACCTTCCCATCGTTAGGCAGGTTTAAGAACAAGGGATAACAAAGCAGTTCTATTCATTCCTTTGGACTCTCACTGTAAAATAAATGTTAGGGAAAGAAAAGGAAGTTTCACCAAAATGTGAAGACAGTGACCAGATTATTAGGAAAGAGAACAAAAAGAGAAGACACTCTGAGTTACAGTGCGGAGCTTCAAGGGCATTATGACGATTTCTGTGAGCTAAGTTGCTATAAAGGCTACCAAATATTTCCTTAAGATTACTAAGCATATTAACTAATAATTATTAATATCTGCCCATGAAAATTAACCCCCTATGACAGACAAATGCAATGACTGAAAATCCATGCTGACAGAAGAGTTCTGGTTTTTGAGCTTAGAAAATGAAAAAATAGGAGGTTTGGTTGATCTTCCTCAAAGCTTTTAGGACCTGATGTGATCAGAAAGGAACAGGACAGTCTTGTGATTAGCTTTGAATTGCAAGATAGTCCTATGCAGTAACCTGGACTTATGAGCTGTGCCTTCCATTCCCAGTAGAGCCATCATCTGTCTTTGCTGCGGTAGGTAACATAATGCTGAGATGATAGCAATCCCTCTTTGCCTATTTTGTCCCTTAGGATAATAAGGAGAGGGCCTGAGCTGGAAATGTCTGTGTAGAGCGTCTTATAACCCTCCAGCCGTACAGAGCAGTGTTTTAACACAAATAAATATGGGAATGAATCTGAAAAAAATCCTGACATATTTTGCTCAATGATATTATTTATTACATGAATAAAGGTGACTTGGAGGGCTTTCCCCCAAAATTGAATGCATCAGAACATGCTTTGCTCCTCTCTCCCCACTAGCAGACCCAATCAGCCCCAGTAATCTTATCCACCCCAGCAAACCCAACCGTTAATTGATTCTAAAGACATATTCCCACAGAGGCACAGAGTAAATAGCTCCAACATCCCAAACCAGCGTTGTACCATTGCCCTAAAGGAGTAGCCCCATTAGTAGCAGCCAGTAGAGCCTCTGTTATATTCAACCCAGACTTCCAACAACAGTATCACATCATAAAACCATCATGCATCTGGCCCAAATTTAAGGCACAGTTGGCAGTATTTGATACAAGAAAGACACCAAGGACTGAATTAGTATCCCATGAGGTTGTTTTTTCAAGTCACAGATGAAGTGCAGAGCCATGTGGAGAAGTCCTCCATACACCTACTAACCCTTCCCAAATGAAAGAAGGGCTGTCTAGGTTTTACCTTCTTTGAAAATACCACTTCATTATCTCTCCTTTTTTGTTGCCAGGAGAGGTTAACAAAATTATTGAGGGATAAAACATTCTTGAAACATTCTTTCTGGATTATCAAACAGGATTAGCATACGAATTACACTCCGCTGTACAGCACACCTGAAGGAGACCAGCCAGGAGGTACCACGCTTACACAGTGCTTTTCCTGCCTTCATAAAGGAGGAACTGCAACACTTCGCATGTGTGTCTGTGTGTGCATGCATAGGCATGCACACACGGCTTGATGGTTACTTGGGTGTGTGGATGGGAGGGAAAGGAAAAAAATAACCAGAACTTATAAAAATAACCAAAACAGCTTGCTGCTGCCGGCTGCCCGAACTATGTTACTGCACTCTGCTGTTCCTTAGGACCTACATTAGGCTGGCATTTGGCAGAAGCCCAGCCAGCGCCAGTCTCTGATGCTTTGCTGTGCACTGGTTGGGGAGGGGGGTCGCATCCCAAGTCTCTTTCCTCTTCTCCTCAAAGGACTCCTCAGTCAGGGGGAAAATAGCAAATCATTCTTTATTGACACAGATTTCAGGTGAAAAGTTGCAGTGTTGTACTGGTGAGATGGACAGGAGAAAGGAGAAGGGAGGAAAAATCTTCTCACCTCCACTTCCTTGGACAACGTGAGTCACTTCAGGTGGTGCCAATTGCTTGTGTTCTTCCATAAGTTAAACACAAGAAAAGCATGGTTTAGGTAAAGGGATCAAATGCGTCATGTTGCCCTGAATCGTGGATACCCACACAGATCTTGCAGATACTGTCTGGCTGCTTCCCACCTTAACTGCCCAGAGTGTGGTGCGTTCAGGACAAAATCCTCACCAGCACACGCTCAGACGGACTTGACAATTGCAGAAGTGCTGGATGAGGCAGGAGGCCGGAGCCACGCACCGCGGGGAAGCTTGACCCTGTCAGGGCTGTTTCCTCCTCACTGGCCGCGTGCCTCACCCTGCTCTTCTTTGCAGTCTACTGACATGACGACTAACCAGTTATAACCTTCAGCAGTGAACACCTTGGTCTCCCTTCTCCTATGAAAAGCAGTGCCTCCAACTCTCCAGCAAATAAGCACTCTTCCTACTGATTTTTTTAACCCATTAATGAATTACATAGATTATCAGAAACGTCCATGCTTTATTTTACACAGGATCCCATCAACAGTAGCTCTTCTAATGACTCAGGATGGCAGGACTGCCTCACTTACTGCTACCGGCACTCTCAGCGTGCTAATTTTTTCTTCTTTTGGTCTTTACTTTCTGTTCTATGGCTGTTAATGCAAGACCCATGTCATCAGGTCCTAAAATGAAGCATTACATATGTAGGAGAAGCTGTCCCAAGTTGCTGGTGTCTCTGAAGGAAGATATCCAATGTTAGAAATGGCTTCCCCTTTTATTACCGCAGCGATGTAATGGAAAATGAGAAATACATAACAGAGCAAAAAAAAATCTTTCTTATGAGCAGCACTCAATGTTGGCAAAACTGTGTCTGTCCCACCTCTCTTGAAGAGAAACAAAGGAGGCTGCCCTCTCTTCTGGGAACAATTTTTAAGGGAAGGAAATCCAGGGCACTGTCGGACAGGCATGTCGATGCTATGAGAAAACATGGCCTGACTCTCCTTAATAGCAGGTTTGGTTACAAAAATAAACCTCTGCTTAGGTCTGTAAGAATGATAATTTTTTTCACATAAAATGCATTTTATAACACTACTGAGATCATGATCAGAAACTGAACTTGTAAAACAAGATGGCACAGTAGGTTTCTTTTTCTGCGTCCATGTTTCTGATGGGCACGTGAAAACAAAATCAGACTTTCCACAAGCAGGGGCCTCTACTGTGTTCAGTTCACACTTGTGCTTGTCCTGAACGAGATCCTGTCTGGGTCTGCTGGGGGCAGTTTGTGCCTTCAACACAGAAGAAAAATCATCATCATGACAATGTCCCACACAGCTTAGCAACAGCTGGTTCCAACTTCAACAGCGTCAGGTCATGCATCATTTTGAAATTTCAGGTTGAGCACCACATCTACCAGCCAGCACTTTGGAGAGATATATATGAGAAATACCATCCACCCTTTGCTCTTTTTGCTGAAAACATTAATTTGTGAACTGAATAAGACTATTCCAGATGCAGGGACCCCCATACAGCCTTTTTCCTTCATGCCTCGCTTCCTGTGACATCCCTTGAGTCTCCAAGTGCCAGTCGGGGCAGGGGAGATGGAGACATGTCAAATAGGAGGCAACAATAAAACAAATGCAGCTAAACCTCACCCTGTAGCCTTTCAGCTGATGATTTAACAGCTTTGAATTCTCTTTCAGCCCAAGGTTCAGGCTCAACTTTTTGTCCTCATGTGAACTGTAGGGTTTGACTCTCCATATCTTTGTGTTTCAGTTCAGATTTCTACTCCACAATCTAAGTGTGTGAGCACTATGAACAGCACTGAATAACAGGAAGACAGGAATTATTAGGGATAGAAAAGCTGAAAGAGATCAACAAAAAGGAGTCTGAGGAACTGGGCCAGATTCACAAGTGATGTAAACCAGAGTCACTCCCTTGCTTCCAGTTACCAACTTGAAAACAGGGACCATAAAGCAAGTTATTCTTCTTCCCTTTGTCTGCTTTTTCTCTTCCCCCCCTCGCCCTCGCAAACTCTTCAGGACAGGGATTGTCTTTCATATGTATGCGTACCTCACCCAGCGCAAAAGATCCTAAACCATGCTCAAGTCTTGAAACAGTACTGCAACAGTAATCACTTCATGTCAAAGGTTTAAATCAGGTGCAACAGCTCTCCGGTGCTGTCAGACAAGCTATTGAGAACTGCTGCTGTCCACTGAGAGAAGACAAGCATTGATTCATCTGCAGCATTTTCCACTGTTTTGTTATTTTTTTAATATCTCACTTCTGATCTCTTTACTAAGTGGTCCAGCAGGTTCCCTTGATGATTAGTATTATTTAGACCGCCCTAGCAGCCCAAAGCACTTACGGTCAGTGTAATTTAAAACTCTTTGTTATAGCCTTCAGAGTCTCAGGAAAATAGAAAGTAAAACTAACGGGAAACACAAATGTTTTATAGATTATACCTATGCCTTTAGGATGCAGCAGCCAATGAAGCAGAAGGTAGGGGGAAAAAAACAGAGATCAAAATCTAGGTCAGAACAAATGCTGGACAGGAGCCCACACTGTCAAGTCCGAGGCCTCCCACAAGAAAAAGAACAAAAAAAAGAAAAAAGGAAATCTTTTTTTAAAAAGGAGGAATAATGGCCTTTTCAAACATCCCATATTCGGAAGTACTATTGTTCCATTCCATCTGTTTCTCGGACAACCATTATTAGCCACTAATTTTACAGATGCTTCATTATGTGTGCCCCCGCCTTGCCCCGGCTCGCTGTACCCGTCTCGCCTCTGCCAGACGTGGGTCTGTGAGAGACACAGAAGACCCAGCCCTGGGGTCTCCCTGTTTCCCTCTAAAACAGAAAAAGCCTCCTTTTCTCCGTAGCAGCTTGACTTTCATGTTCCCATCCACAGACAGGCACCAGGGCCAGGACCATGGAGCAGGACCTGTTTGCACCCCACATACTCCTCTCTCTCTCTCTCTCTCCCTCTCTCCCTCTCTCTCCCTCTCTCCCTCTCTCTCTCTCTCTCTCTCTCTTTCTTATTTTCAATAAGCCGCAAGTGCCATAGCTCCAGATTTTATACCAGTTAAACACACTGAAAAGGGGAAAGTAAGTTTTAGGATAACACGCAGAGAAACTGGGAAGGGGATGCTATTCCTGCCTCTGACTTTTACCATCACCAGCAACAAGCCACAAAGGACATGCCTGCCTTGCCCTTTTTCAGGGGTGACCAGCACCAACCCCTGGGCGGTTGAACTGGTCTGTGTCGGGAATGACAAAAAGTCCTGCAAAGGCTCAAATTACTCGTTCCCCTGGTGCACAGCAAGAGGATAACTTGCATTGATTCAGTTTAAGTGCTTTTCCGCTGGGCGAGAACTTGTTTGTTCACTGGATGCCCACTCCCACAGGAGGGAAGTCTGGGAGGCCGCGGAGGCCTGCCGGTACCCCAGCGATTCAGTCCTTGTCCGTGGTATGGGGAGGGGCAGGGGAAAGGGCGCATATTATCTGTATAAATAAAGGCAAAGCCCAGTCAGACACCAGCCCACACCTCTGCCATGCCGGCTGCCTTGTGTTGAAAGCATCTCATTAAATCCAAATGCTGGCCTTTCAGGTGAGAAGACAGCAGCCACAACCATTTAAGGCTGAGGTTAATGCTTCACTGAAGTCATATCCTTAGGCTAAACTTTTCAAAAGCAGGAACATTATTTTAAAAGCCTCACTTTCAGAAGTAATTTAAGCACTTAAATGTAAGTCTTACTAGCTTACAGTGAGATTTACACCCTTAACTGCCTTAAGTTACCCTTGAAGTAGGCTCTAGGCTCCAGTCATTTAGCTTCTTGTCTGATCAAGCTGTAAGATCTTCAGGGCAGGGGACTTATCTCTTGCTCCACGAGGGGTTTGGGTTTTTTTTTTTTTTTTTTCTTCCATGCCTACATCATCGGCATCTCAGGGTGCTAACACGTTCAAAGAGTTGGTTGGCCTTTTTACTGCGGGGCTGACATTGCATCCTTCACAGAGTTTAAAACTGCCTTTACTTCTAAAAGAAGCAAAGAGAAGCAGCCCACCATCTTGCTGCCAAGTCATTCTCTATGGGATATTTGATTTGAAACTCACAAAATACTGGTATTTATGAGAGGAACTGGCCACAATGTGTTCATAAGAACATACCAGCGTTGTAGTTCCCCACCCTTTGATCTTGGCACTTTAATGATTAATTAGTGCTAAAGTACTGGAAAAATACCTCACTTGAGGCAGTTTAAAGCTTCTCTTTGTATAGATAAAAACTATGACTCACATAAAAGGATAACCCGGAAATGCAAGACACGGAGGGTAAGATTAAAGCAGAAGCTTCTGTTCACATGCAGATGTTTGCCCAACAGGACAAATTGGAGAATCTGTTGGGCTTTAGGGAGTGTTTCCATTAAACTGCCTAGATTTTCCAGTCCATGACTTGCACTGCAAGAAAGGCTAATTGTGAACGTAGAGGAAAATTTGTCCCTCAGAAGATACGTATGTGTTCAAGGAGACAGGAGCTTTAAAGAAACATTACATCCTATGGCAGTCTGCAGAAAAGTAATCCTTGCCTCAAGCAGTTGAAGAGAAGCCATTTCACCCGCCTGCTGTCACAGCTGCATGTTTAAATGCTTCCAAATATGCTTCGGGGTGTAAGTCCCACTACTACCAGAGCTCAGGACAAAGCCTAATGTGAGAGACATTTTCCTTGCTTAATCCTACAACGTTTACATGTACCACAAGAAAAAATCTGGTGCTGGCTTTGTCACAGGCAATGCACTAGGTGATAGTGCTGGGTCTCGCTCCTCTTACTTGGCAGACTGTGCACCCCGGTGCGGGCAAACAGTCAGGGCCCAGCAGAGGACAAGGGCATGCAATCATATCAGAAATGGTTTAAGCCTCTCCCCAGCCAAAAGCAACTGCAGCCTGGAGACACCAGAACCAAAGCTGAACACAATCTGTCTTCTTCTCACAAGCTGTGGGCCAAATCCTGCTAGCAGAAGGCTTGGGGCAGGGCTCTGCCTCTGGGCTGGGAGTTCATCGCTGGCTGCAAGCACGAGCAGGGTTGCAGCTTCCCCACGAGGCACCTGTGTGTGGATGGCTGCTGTGGCCTAACAAACAGTAAGAATCTTCTGAAGTAAAGCGGAGAATAGCTAGGTCTTTTCTTAAGCCGATTCCAGCTGCGTAGTGCAAACATCCCCCTGATTTACTGATTTGTTAACAGTAAGCATGGAGTCTGCTGCTTGCAAAGTGCCAGGCAAGTAGAGTTGCAGTCAACAGGAATTAAAGGCTTCCTGCCACAGTAGGATCTCCTGGTCAATACTGGAGCTGGCTGGGTAATTTGAACTGATTTTTCCAACAAAAAGGCAGGTTTTGCAAAATTGATGTTGTTCAAGGCCAAATTTCAGGAAAGTTTCTTTTTTTGTTTTTTTTTCTTTTCCATATAGAAAATTAAAATTAAATATTTGATTTTGACTCACTAGAGCATTTAACTGCATGGGCCAAAGATGGCCTGATGCAATTTATAGTTTGGATGCTGTGCAAACTGTATAGTTTGGTACGTGCATCGTCTCCTGACTGCAGCCTGGCTGCAGGTTCCCAGGACCCTGCACTGTGCATCACAGCACGCCATGGAGAACAGCAGGGCACAAGGATCGAGAGCACAAGGAACCAGAGTTATAATGCCATTTAGCCTGATGAAGAAAAATCTTAAGATCAAACTGATATAAAACTAAATGCTATGACATTGTTTTAAAGGATTTTTTTTTCTTTAGTGCATTCTGCCCCATAAGCACACTCTCAGTAGCAAAATTCAGGTTTGCTGAGCGGGGAAGAAAACAAACATTGATATAACTGACTTTCTCACAGAAGAGAAATTCTGGTTTCCACTTCCAGATTGCCAGTGCTTTCAGGATTCATTTCTCCATATATTCAGTGTTTCCATCCATAGCATGGATGTGGAGCAACCCATAATTGATTTGCTTTGAGATCATCACATCAAAGCTGCCCTTGAAGTACAGATCTTTAGGGTTGTATTGGCAGTAAGTAGATTTTAATATTAACTTGTAGAGCTACTGGAAGTGTTCTTAGAGGAATCTGCTGGGCTTTGAGTCATTGCAAAAACTGAAACTGAGCACAGGTCCAGTAAAAGGGCAGCTAAACCTCTGAGGTGAATCACAGCCCATGGTTAGGTAACCTAGGGGCAAGGCCAAATATATTATTGTACACCCGCGTCACATGAAACAGGAAAATTGTTTTATGGTTTTGACATCCAAAACCACTTGGCTTTAGATGAATTCCACACAACCCCCAAATTGAATCAAAATCTGAGGTGGGAATACAGAATTCATAGCCTGTGTAATGATAGATCTCTGCTCCCAGAGCTTTGATCCTACCCTGGTTAAAGCTGAAAGGAAAGGTTGATATAAATAGCATTAGCTAGAAAATAAAAACACCAGCTAGGAGGATATCTGAGCATGCAGCTTTGGCTGTACTCTGAATTTCAGAGAGAGCAAGGATTCCCTTCTCCCTCAAAACAGGACATTTACCAGGGAGAGGTGTAGACCCAGGTCACTGCTCTGTGAAGCAAGGTCAGTATTTGAATTTTGTGTCTGGAAATACCAGCAGATCCCAATTTATTAAGCTTTGAAAAGAAAAATAATAACGAGGTCAAAACTTGCAGTTATAGGTCTCAGATCACTTTACAAATGTGCTAAGCATGCAATCACTTTCTTTTTGAGAGGTGGGGAACCTCTCAAACCAAGTTTGCTTGGACTCTGACTACCCACCTCATCAGGTACAGTCCCAACCACCAAGACTAGTGTCTACCCACAGGTAGAGACATGGAGATGTCTCCTCCCTCAATTCCATCTTGGACCTAAGACTTTATCCCTCCAAACAATTTGTCAAAAAACAAACTACTTCTAGGTAGAATTGCAGCTTGAATGATGAAAAAGGCAGCATTTTATAAAGACAAGAAAAACAAAGCTGCTTAAGAAGTCTACGAATGAAAAATTGAGGATCATTATTGTTATGTCTACAACAACAGCAGCTAGAGCTACTAAACTTTGATAGGAATTGCAGGATGGAAAATACTGTGCAGATTAATAAGACACAGTAGTCCTGCACTGCAAACTAAACTAAGCAAAAAAGCAAAGGAAGTGGGCACATGGAGACATGAAGTTACACAGATCACTAGGCAGTGGCTTAGGTATCTCCCAGGTCATAGCCTTGTGCTCTAGATAGGGAACTCTACCGCTCACTGAAGAAATCACACAGGAAAGAGTGACCTCCAAATCAAATTAACCCCTTACCAAAGCACAAGACATCTGTATAGAGCAGATACTGCTTTTAACATTGGAGGAGGAGAACAGTGACCAGGGATACCCGCAACAGGAGTGGCCATATTGGGACTGTGTGGGGTGTGCTCACCTTGCCCTGGCTGGTAATTGCTGGTGGTGATCATCAAGAGAGACAACCAGCTTGACTCTGTTTCTAGCTTTCCCAGTTACAGGGAATGGATGGGGAAATCCTGCTGTCCCAGAAGTGGCCTTTGGAGTGGTGCTGGGCATGGAGGCAAGCATCAGCCTTGTTGCTCATCACATGCACTTCCAAGATATCCATTCCCGCCTCGCTTTCATAGTTCCTTCATTGAGCATGATCTGAGTTTTGAAACTGTAGTGAACCTTGAAGTCTGGTAAATTCCTCAGTCTTCTGGATCTCAAAAAGGACACCTCAGCAAGTCTGGGACTCAGTACTGAAAACTGGCCCCTGCTAATAAAACACTAATGTTTTGCCTTAAAAACAATTAGTGGTGTATATAGAACTGGAGTAAGCAGAGACAACACTTCTTAATTCAGCTCTCAGCGCTGTTTACCCCTTAGGATATCCAATAATGTTTCCTTCCAGGGATAACTTCTAGGAGATATCCACACATCTGCCTGGTTTGCAAGGATGTCAGGAGAAAAGCACTCAACAAAGAGATGTATCTTACATCACACCCAAAACGCAGGAGGCCTCAGGGCTTTGGCATACCTTTGTGAGGAGCAAATTCCTGCGTCTGGGGCTCTCTACAGGAACACCCTGTCCTCCAGCACCAGCACACTTAATCCCAAGTCCCGTCAGCCAGCGCTTCCCACCACCACAATTCCTGGGTGATGGAGCAAATTCTGTTTATGACGAGGTACACCATTGGCAACCAACTAATTGCTTCGGTGTAGCTCAGCAGCAAAAGCAATGGAGTGAGATCCAATGAGCTTTGCAACTGTGTCACCCTGGCAAATTTTCCAGTGCTGTAGTTCCCCACCTCTCAAAAAGAAAGTGATTGCATGTTTAGCACATTTGTAAAGTGATCTGAGACCTATAACTGCAAGTTTTGACCTCGTTATTATTTTTCTTTTCAAAGCTTAATAAATTGGGATCTGCTGGTGTTTCCAGACACAAAATTCAAATACTGATTCTTTAGACCAGTTTTGCAGTTCTGGTGTTTCTGGTGTCCTTGGGTATTTTCTTGTTATAATTTTAACTGAATAGTCCCTTTTTCCGTCCTGATTATCTTCAAGACGTTCATAAGAACAATCCAGATTTTTCTGAAAGTGCCTATATTAATGATGCAAAATGGCATTTCAGCTGGACACAATTTTTAGAGCAGGTATTCCATTTTCATCTAAAGTTCCATCCAAAAAGAAAGGCGATCCCTGCTTCCTTTCAGAGGGGTTGAGGAGAAAAAGAAAAAATATATATATTTTCATCAAAACTTGTACAGTAGAACCAGGGCTAATTTTATCTGGCAGAAGGCTCTGGAATGTCTGAAAAAACAGAAGGAAAGAACCCAAAACCCACCAAGAACAAAACCAGGAAAACCACAGCTGTCCAGCTCATGGGCAGGCCCAGCGCTAGGAAGACACTGCAGGCATTTCCTCACCAGCTCCACATGTCAATGGTACTAGAGGTCTTAACAGTGACCGCTGCTAGAAGGTATCACAGGATAGCCAAAAAACCCGATTTGAAAAGCAAGAAGTGCATTCAAAAATCCTCCCGTGCTGTCACAGCGGCGGAGGCCCACGCTCTGTTATGAAAACCCCATGCACAGATGCTGGAAGGGAGCAGTACGTTCGCTTTGGGTTGTGGCCGGCCGATTGGTTTGGTGACTAGTTCATTTGCTTTGCCCTGGCCCCCGCGGGCCGGGTGCTGCCCTTCATAACCATAACCTGTCACCACGGTGGAGTGCCCAGTCCCAGCTTCCTGCACAACAGCGCAAGCACCTTCTGCATTTTGATCTAGAGGGGGAGGAAGAGTCTCTATGCAAATAACCAGCCAATTGAAAACTTCATATACTAAAACCAATACTTTGCATTGCACCTGGAAAGGAACTGCAGATTGCAAAGTACCCGGGTAACGTCAACCTGCTGGGAAGTGCTCCGTGACAAGGACCCGTCCAGGCTGCCCCAAGGCTTCAGAGGAGCTCGAGAGGGACTAGCAGTGCCATGGCCTGCCACCCCTTCCTCTGGCGAAGGAAACGGTCACTGCTGCCGCAGCCTGCTCCGTGGTAAAAGCCTAATCCTGTTAAAAGTGCTTCATCGGTCCGTGCGCTCTGGCAGTGTGGCTGGAAGCGCCAGAGGCGCAGAGATTGGTGCCTGCCCGCAGAAACTGTTAGATAGGGAGCTCTCGGGGGGGAAAAATTCTGCTTTCTGTCTTCTGTCATTGAAGCTTTCATCAGAAAACTGGATTTGTATGTGGTATGTGTGTTTATCTAAAACACCAGGCCAATAAAGTGATGCAGCTTCACTGAGCCCATTTTTGCCCGTTTAAGAATCCAGCCCACAAAATCACTTTTGGATCACCTTCTTCCTGCAGGGGTGTGGGGGGCATTGGCCACAATATATCAAAGGAAAGTCACCACCGTTGTGCAAGACCTGGGCTCATTTTACCTACCAGTGTCCCGTTTCAGCTACAGAAAATTGCTGTCTAAAGGTGCAAATACCATTTCTTGTCAGTGTAACAACAAACAATGCACAGTTGTGGCTCATTTAATTAAGGGGGCTAATTTACCTCAATTGTCTGTTAAGGCATCACACAGGTGTTCCATTTCAGAGCGTATTAGTACATGGCGCTCTAAGCCTAAAAGCTAATTTCTAACTTAACCTAATAATGTCAGTAATAATGACCTGTGATTCCTGCCTTGTGAATCAGACCCTATGATACTTAAAATAATTACCATCAAAGCCTAGCTGGTAGCTTGCTAAATTCATTATCAGCCATAAACCATCAGCACAGAGCTGAACTTTATAGTGAATGTTGCGTGTTTTTCCCCCCCCTCACTGGAGGCAGGTTTTTCACAGATTTAACTTGGATGTGTAGAGTCACCAATCCTTTCTGGAAGGCAATAAAAATTGTACAATCACAAAATACTATTTTATTAAAATCAACCAGCTGTTTTATGTGGCCCCTTTCACCACTGTATAGCTCCAGCTAAGGACAGGGAACATAACTGTTGAGGGACAGAGAGCCGATACGTGGCCGAAGAAGGGAGTGCCTGTCATGGGTGGTGTATGTGTCCTGCCGGACACAACCACGATGGACTGGGGAACAGCTACAGGAACTACTCCACTGAACCAGATCAGTGGCCAGCAAAGCCCCTTAACCTCTTAGTTGTCGTAACCATGTGTTTCACAGGCCAACAGCAAACAGGCCGGTGTGAGCAAAGCTGTAAGCCCTGACACTGAAGATTTCTCACTGCTTCTTCACCCTGAGAGCTTATCCTAATGCTTTTTATACCCCTTCTCGATAGTCAGCCTTCCCAGCATGGTCAGATGGAGACACAACTGACAGCTGCCTCTGGAAAGGAGATTGCCATTTCTGAGGTGGTCACTGGTCGCTCTTCGTAGAAGAGGCAAGGACGCCCTGGTTACACAGGGTACCAGCTCAGACCACTGGGTCCCTCCTAAGAGCTAAAGGAGAAATATATCCCTTTTGTAAGAAACAGTTAACATCAACTAAGGAAAGAGAAGGGCTTTGGAGTGTAGCTCCTCTGCTTTGGTGCGGTGGGAAGAGGTGGGATCAGGGGAGATGCTTATGAACAGCTAGGAATTATAGACGTGACATTGAGATGGCTGGGAGGAAGCGGGGAGCCCCCAGCTCCCTCACAGGAACAGTGCTCCTTGGCCTACCTCCAGGGACCCTCCAGCTTGCCCATGACAACCTCATTTTGTGGCTAACAAGCCTGGTGCTAGCAGCTGCAAGTCAGCATTTGGTGGCCAACATCTACCACCACAATGGAGTGTGTTGGAGGCCTCCGTCTACCCCCTAACAAACAGATGCCTGCATGGTACCAAACCGGTTGCTGCAGCATCCGGAATACAGAGAATAAAACAGAGAATAAAGCAGAGGCCAAGGCTGCCCTAAACTGGCAGGAATTGCCGTTCCTGTACATGTGCCATGGATCAGAACAATTGGAGCGCCAGTCCCTGAGTAATAAACGATATTTCATGTATTAGTAACACATAGGATAGCTGCCTTGGTGACAGATTTGTAGTTGTTATTAATACCTGTTGGGTCCAAGCTGAGACCTGAAGCTCAGTCTATGCTTGAACCTTCTCCAGGTGTTCAGATTTCCTGATGGAGTTCTGCCTGACAAAAAACAACAACAAAAGGCCTGAAACGATTTGGAGAAGAATTTTCTCCTCTCACACAGGAAAGTTCAGAGAAGAAAGTCATTCAGCAGGGACGCACAGTTGTTAATACCTTGCTCCCAAGCATTCCTACATGCAGAATAAATAGTGAAAACTATTAGGTTATTTAGGATATAAACCAAATCAAAACCAGAGGAGGGAAACTCACCAAATAAATACCCACAAGGAGTGTGGCTAAAGGACTGCGATGCTTTGGAAAATTTGACTTGCGGTACCACTGAAAATCAGAGCGAGTCCAAAGCGTAAAGATTTGATTGCTATAAAAGCACTACTTAGGTCTCTAAGCCAACTGGGGAATTTTGAAAATTGTGTTCTGATGCAGTTAAAAAAAAAAAGGCCAAAAATCCCCAAATCCAGACACTCTGAAAGCCAAAGGCCTTCTATAGTCTCTTTTTCCCAGCAGCTACATTAACACAGCCTGACATAGGCAAGTCTCTTAAGCCCTGTAAGATCAATTGGGATCAGTACCTGGGAGGACGATCTTTAAGGAAAAAAATCCTCTGAACTGAAGAGGTAAAACAAATATTTTTTTTGAGTTGATAAAAATCTAGATCATTCCATTTTGTTAGGACATAGCATTGCTACGACAGGCTCTGGTTGAACTGTAAATTAGCTCCCCTCTATCACTTGTGTTCATTAAACATCCCAGAAGAGGTTTTATAAGATTATGAGCATCTTAGCCGATATTCAACCTGGACTATTAGATTTTTATTTTGTTTCTATTATTAATTACATTTTTGACTGTCCTTTAACTGTACTGGAAGAAGTTTTTTGCAACCTCATAAAAAAACACTAAAATAACTGCTTTGCTACTATTAAAAAGAGAGTAAAATGACCCTGGAAAGTTTTCATCTCTTTTCTCTTTTTTATGGTTTTGGGCTTCTTTCATACTTTTCACTCTTTTTTCAGCAAGGAAAAAAAGCAGAAGAAGGGAAAAAAAGAAGATGCTTTCATTCACTCCTTTTCTTTAAAAGAAACTAGGTATCTAAACACTTTTGTGGGGACAGCTTATTAGTACTTTAGAAAATTGTGCAGCTAGTTTTGTTATTTTCACATTGACCAAAAGAGGTCATTTATTAAACACAGCAGCTTGTCTCATAAGTCTGAAAAGTAACACAGACACCACAGGGTTGACAGGAACAGTATAACTGTTATCACTGAGATCCTAGTATCACTAAAAAGCTGCAGTGCTCCTCTACTGGTGACAGCTACCAGCAAAAGCGCTTCTCCTCTGGCCCAATTTTTCGTCAGGATTATATGACCGACTGTGGAAGCTGGCCTCTGTGCCCGAGTCCAGGTTTTGTCCTAGGCTGATGTGAGCTGAAAGCTTCTGCTAAGATTAACATCAGAACATGATAATGAACATGCAAATGAGACGAAGGCTGATGAAACCTTTCACTTTTTGTTTTAATTCCATCGCCATTTGGTCTGCTTTAAGTGCTTAAACACCAATACCTTTAAACAAGCAGACAGTCCCATTGGCAGCATCCAGGGCTTTCAGCCAGAGCCTTCAGCATAGGCCCGGCTGCTCCGAAGTTTGCATCCTTGACGACCGCTCTTGTGCAAAGCCTACCATCCCTCCACAGCCTACCGTCTCCCCGGCAAGCAGCTCCTCCTACCTCCCTCCGTACTAGGTGGAGCTTAGAGCCCTTCACCTGCCCTTGCAAGTCAGCAAGCAATAAATCTGCAGCTCCCTGCAGGGCTCCAAAACCTCCTGCCAAGGTGGAGCAGGAAGTCTCTCCAGCAACTGTATTGCCAGATATTAGGAGATGTGTAGTTGAATGATTGACAGAGAGGGCAGCCGTGTATGCAGAGGAGGAAATGGATGCTCAGAGGAACTCTTGCTAAAAGGGAAAGAAAGAAAGAGGCACTAATTAACTACTGGAACTGCTGCTGCAGGGCTTTATTAGGGCTGGTGCATGCTGAGCAAGAATAAGTACACTGTGAGAACATCACCAGAGCCACACTACAAACGAAGACCAGGTCTCCAGTATACCTCGAAGGAGGAAGATGCATTGACATATTTAGATACTCTATGGGGAAGAAAAAAATCTAACTCTGAAGCATTTGGCATCAACTCCTCAATATTGCAGCAGATGGATCTCCAGTCTTCCTGTAGAAATCTTTGCATCTCCCATACATTGCCACACCATGCCTTACATGCAAGAATCCTTGTCAGTCTTACAGTTTATAACCCCATTCCTTTTTCTTCCCATAAGATGATGATGTAAACTAGAAAATTACTCTTTGAAACTTCATAGGCTTTTACTCAGCATGAAATGAAAATCTTGCAGCATAAATTGTAGCAGAATTTCAGTCAATAACAGAAACTGCCCAGCAAGACCAACTTGCTCAGGGCCTTGTCGTGTGGGCACCAGGAGAAACGGGGCTAAAGAATGGGCCAGGGTCTGGGAAAGAGAAATTATTCTCCTCAAGAGCTAGTCTCATGTTGCTGATCTTGGTCTTAAAACTAATCTTTGAATACCATGGGAAAAATTGAAACAAGGCATAACTGTCGCTTAACATATAAATAAATAACATCAACAAGTGAGACCTTTACAAAATGTCTAGCATTTGCCAATGATGAAAGATTTCCCTGCAGCCACAAACTTGTTGTTCCACCTCCCTCCATATGCACAAACGCACACACATACACGACTTTAGTGGCTATTTTTTTACAGATCAGTCAATGGTTTCCTCACAGTAATCCATGTCCTGTGCCATCACCTGTCCGGTGTTTGAGTCTGCATCTGACCCCAGTGCATGGTGGCTCTCCATTACGCCACCCTGGGTCAAGGCAGGGAGGAGCAGGGCCGCATCCTTTCCAACCCAACAAGGAGAGGAACATGCCGCAAGGTAGAAAGGCTGCAGCAAATTGCTACTGTTTCAAGGACAAAAGGGATCAGGCAAAGCACTGCAGCTCTCAAGGCTACACTTCCCTCCTGGGACAGCCTCGAAGCACTCAGGCACCCCTCTTCAGTTAACCTGTCAGCACTAGGTTGACCTTCAAAACACCTGGTTTGAAAACTGTTGCCACCTTGTTGAAGAACTATTTTGATGGCTACATGCCACAGTTCTGGATGCAATGATTCTTCAATAATCCTTTCAGGTGCATCACGAATTCACAAGGAAATCTGTTGATTGACTTCCATTGCATAACACAGCCAACCTTACAACCAGAAACGAACCCAGGTGTTCGATCAGAGAGGTCCGCTGCAGTTCCTGAGTCAAGGAAGTGAGCCAGATCTAAATCTATACTCTGTGGCTTGGGCCTGTTCTTAGTTTTGAGGCTTAGCAAGCTGAAGGGACTAGGGAGTTTCTCCATATTGCTTGTAAGCATCCATCAAAACAACTGTAAATGAGTTATGTTTCAAATATGCAAGAGCTTGCTTCTCCATGCCAAAAACCGATTAGTGTTCTCAAGCTTCCAGCAACGCAAGGAAGAGTCTGAAACGTCCTGATGAGAGATATATGCATTTCCTCTTAGACAATTAATATTAGGGGTGGGTTTTATTGCTATTCTTTTTTATGTTGTTAACATCCTGCCCTCTTTCCTGGTTCCTCCCAAAGAGCTACAATGCAATTTGCAAAACTCCCCTTTGTAACATGTAAACATTTACTAAACATTGTCTTTTCACTTTGTATTATGACAAAAGAATAGAAGTCAAGATGTTAAATATATTTCTGTATTTGCATCTGAAAGCCCCAGGCCTTCCTGAACATACTTTTAGATAACTTCCATTGTTTCAAGCACATTACCTTTTCTGTAGATTATCATGTCCATGAAAATCGAAAGACAAGGTCTTTGTTGAAACACTGCATAAGACCTGCTTACTACCCACTGCCTTACATATATATTAATGTCATATGATGATCATCCATATTCTTTCACCTCATTATTCATTATTGAGACAGACAGACATTTATTGAGACATGGCTCACAAACTCACCACTGAGAATCTGAAAATGAGTGGCCAGCACATAATGCTTATTCTCCAGTGTAACTACAGCTAAGCTGCAGAGGTCATTCCTAGAGCTGTCACAGGTTTTTACAGCAAAGCCCTGGCTGATGAGTGATACAATTGGCTTTGTGAGGTGCCCAGAAAGTATCAGCCCTTTGAGTCCAAAGCTGCTTTGCTGGACTTGCACAGCCTGGGGAGCAGATCTATGTGGTGCCTGAGCAACCGAGGAGGCAGGCGAGCTCCCCTGCGCCTCACACACAAACCTCTAGTGAGCTGAAAACTCCCCCGAGTTTTTTCTGAAGCCAGAAGCACCTGGAAGCACTTCAATCGCTTCCCTCACGTCTCTGCTAGATAGAAGAAATCCAATGGCTCCATCAGCTCTGCGTTTGCCAAAAATCTTAGTAATGAAAACAGGACCTTAAACCTAGTTTTGAGAATGTATGGAGTATCTAAAGGCTCCTTTTCCAGCCTGCTTGGTAAGTGCCTCTCCGTGGCCGCACGCTGGCCTTGCTACCCTTGGCCATCTTGCCAACATGCAGCAACAGACCCCACAGTGACCTCATTTTCTCTCCTTTGGGGTTTGCTTCTTGCTCTGCTTGCTCTAAACATGGTCCTAGAGTTTGCAAGTGGTAAGAAAGAAAAGGCATTAATTTCACTCACATTGTGACATTCTCCAAGCGCTTAAAATAAAAGTGATTTCCAGAATGTCACCTTTTATATGCATGAGCAAATGCTTTTCCTCTCACTTTCTTCTTCATTCTTGTGTGTGTGTGTGTGTGTGTGTGTGTGTGTGCGTGCGTGCGTGCATATGTGCGTGTGCATGCACATGCATTTTTTTTTTTGCATGACTTAAGAGCATAGCTTACCCCACTGCACAAATGCACATACCTACATACACAAATTCTTTAAGTGTAATTATTTGGAAAATGTCCAGCTACTCACACCAAAAAGTTCCTCTAGAAACGTAAACACCATTTTAAAAGAACTACTTGGTGTCACCTGACATTTTTCTTCAAACAGTATGACTATCCTAGATATGAGGGTGTAAGCATAGAGGCCCAGGCTTGCTTGCTAACGCAGATGTGACTTTGGGAATGTGAATTTGTAAAACTGATGGAGATAATGGAGTGATTTTTTTTTTTTTTTGAAAGACTTCTGTTTTCTAGGGCCACGGGAACGGTTTTAGCGCAAACCTGCTTACACCTTTTTAAAATCATGCCACATCCACAGGGGCCATCTTAGTGAAATTTTTGGAGGGAGGTGGGGCAGTTTGTTTGTTTTAAATAGCCTGTTAACCTCCTGTGCTGCTGCAGCCAAAAGCCTTCGGGGCAATCCTGCAAACACCTCTGGTATTGCTCAGAGCAGTCGCTTTTGCACCTGCCAGGAAATTTGTAAGATCAGAGACTTCGATCCACCTCTTGCAACCTCTTTGCCTTCCTGGAAACTCCCCCAAAATAGCTGACTGGGTAGGATTAGGCTCTTGCTTTGGAAGTTGATTATGTGATCTGTGCTTCTTTCAGTCTTGCCAGCCAGGGCTTACTTCCAGATGAGCATTTCAGCACGTGCTTAACCTTAAGCAATGAGATACTCATGCTTAAAGTTAAGTATAGGCTTAAAAATTTTGTTGGAAGCAAATCACAAGCACATTCTTACATATTTTTCTGGGCTGGGCCTAACCATAGTTCTCCTGTTAAAACAGTCTTTTTCTTTTTCCAACACTTATCCCATCACTGTAATTTCCCTCTTCAATAACACTCTCTAACTGCTTCATTCCAGTGAAACCAAAGGGAAATGATATTTTCTTCTATGGCAAGTAAATCGTAATTGACAACAAACCGTTAGATTACGCACAGCTCTGCAGGAAGAAGTAATATCTTCTATTCAGACCAACTGATCCAGACAATACAGAGGGGTTTATCTAAGACCCAGCTCTCCCTAAAACATATATATATATCTCATATATCTAGTATTCTCGAAATGCAGCACTATCGACTACACAGGTTTCTTTTTTAGCAAGGTTTTATGAGAGGAAAGCTGTCTATTCTGCTAAACATAAAGGAGAACAAAAGAAATGTAGCATACTCTTCCTCTTCCTTACCGGAGCGCACGGCTGCCTAGCAGAGAGTTAATATCATTGCACATGAGCCATTTCACCTACAGCAAGAAGTGAAAGCATGCAACTACACCCAACAAGTGATCACAGAGCACCCTGCAGGGAATTTGCTTCCATTTCAAAGGGAGAGATCAAAACTCACAAAGGAGGAGGGGAAAAAGAAAGAAAGAAAGAAAGAAAAAAAGAAAGAAAGAAAGAAAGAAAGAAAGAAAGAAAGAAAGAAAGAAAGAAAGAAAGAAAGAAAAAGAAAGAAAGAAAGAAAGAAAGAAAGAAAGGAAAAGATAGAAAGCAACCAAAGAAAGCAAAGAAAGCAGCTCCAACCTGTGCATGAGATCAATGTTGGGCCCAGCCTCAGAAGTTTTCTGAGAGAAAGGGAGAGATATGGACAGAAGAATCACAGAGCACCTTCAGTGCCTGATTATTTATGCGCTGGGAGTTTGATCCTACACACCAAAATAAATGGGAGGTTTGCCACCAACTTCAATGGAAGCACAAACATGTCCTATCACCTTGATGTTTATTGCCTGTCTGTAGAAAGTTTTAAAATTTATATAGAAATTAAACAGAGGATAATTTGACAATTTAATGGTGACGTTGTGGTTTTCACATTAAAAGAGACACAAATTTATCCTTTGGGTTTTATGATTTTTTTCTTCCCCTGGCTGTTTTTTTTTTTTAAGAAAAATTATCATGTTTCAAGGGAAGACTGGTAAAAATGAGATGTTCATGTGCATAAGAAAATAAGGACCTAAAGTTCAATCTTGTCCTCCATCCCTCACTCAAGGCTCCGCTGTTTAAAGCGGTTGGTATTACTGGTGGCAGCAAATTAGCCATCCTGTAAGTGTTCCACTCCTGGGCTGAAAAACAATAAAGGCTGTCCCAATGTGGAGTATACCAAATAGGGCATTTGCCCATAAGAAATGACTTTAAAGATCTGCAATGGAGCTTAAAAAAAAAAAATCATTAAAATCAAAGCCTGCTTTGGGGATCTATCAGCCAGTCAAAAAGTGAGGATTTGCCCTGCCTGGCAGAGCCAGGGTCAGGACTCCCTGCAGCTCCTTGGGAAGTTCAGGCTCCAAGTGATGTGGAAATGCCAGACTGAACAACTTCCCAATCCTCTGGTCATCTTGGCCACTTAATTATTAAATTAATCCACTCACCGTGGCCAGTTAACGTCATTTGCAGTGGCCTGGTCCACTCTGATTGTGTTTGGGCTCAGAAACCTGATGGCAAATATCTAAATTAAGAACAATGATCTCATTTCTGTTAAAATGAAGCTTAATAAAAGTATCTGTCTTCAGCTGTTCTGGTTAATTTCTTTGGACATGAAAAATACTAGCAGATGGCAGTGCCAGTGGCTTGTCTTATATCTAACAGGAGAGGAAGGGTCTAGGCTGCAGTTCAGCACCGCCAGCAACTTTAAGGTGCCTTTTCCAGCCACCCTTGGAGACCAAACGTTAAAGCAGCTGGTCCTGCTCCCTGCTGCAGGACCAGGACAGTGGCCAGCCATCCTCACCGCTCTCTTCTCCCGTATCCTGGAGAGGCGTTTCTAGATGTCCACCTTCACACCTGCGTATGGATCAATCCTGGAGCCACCATCAATCGCTCTTTGGCGTCTTTGGTGTGGATACAGCCCCTGGAGGAAAAGGCAGATACGAGGGTGGCCAGAGGATGGACCGGATGAAAGGCTAGAGGTTCGCACAGGGATGAATATTCACTGTTTCTCTCCTGGTCCCTCCATCTCCCACAAGAAGAAAACTTCCACCACCTAGGAATGTATTATTTCTTAGGAGAATCCTTGCTCTGGGCAACAACAAGAAAAATCTTTAAAATTAACTGTGAAAAATACAGCTTGACCAAAACTATTTGAATTTGTGCCAAATTCTGTGATGAGGTTGTTTTTTTTTTATTTATTTTTTGGCCTGTTCAGGGGAGGAGGGAAGAGGAGGAAAAGCAAAAACATTTCAAATCAACCTGAAAGGCTTAATTTTTTCCTCCTGAGTTTTTTCCACTTTGGTCAGCGTCCTGAAGAAATCCCTTACTGCCGCAGCCCTGCCATTTCCAGCCCCTTGGCAGCGCTGAGGTTTTTCTCGTGCAGAAACTAGTCACAGGGCAGCAGGGCTGGCGCTGGCCTCGGTGGGTCACCAGGACCCCCAGTTTCGACCCCGGAGGCCATAGCGAAGCCAGGCACCAGCCAGTCCGATGGGTGACAATTCCTGGGCGGCGTTTCCACTCAGGGACGAGCTGTCTGGCCCACGCCACTCAGGTTGCATCAGTGAGGACACAATCCCCTGCTTTGAAACGTACCATCTCCAGTTCATGCAAAGCTTTGAAAGGCATCCAAGGGTCTAATTGGGAGGCCCTCAAAGGAAAGTGGGGATGGGGATTGGATTGCACTTGAGAGCCTGCGGTCAGGAGGGAGGGAAGCATCGTGGGGATCCATTTCATCTGTTCAAAATGTGATATCATTTTATCCCTCCAGTCCTAAGGTTTACACAAGGGTTGGCTTTCTGTTAGCTTTTTTTATGTCATTATTGTTTTTTGCACTCTGAAGCCCCTTCTAGATATGATTTTAGAAGACACACATTATCGCAACATCTGGGGCATCCCGTTTTGGTTCACGCCTGGCTGCTTGGCCAGGGCACTCAAACACCTCTTGCCCCACATCTTGGCCACCTTGCTGGGGACAGCTGCCTTGCCGAGGTCAGAGGCTGATGTAGGGCTTCAGCTTTACATGTGGGTGGCAAAGTTATGCTTCTGGCCAGAGACCAGCCAGTGCCACCCAGACGAGGGCACGGGCTGCCCAGGAGCAGAGAGAGAGAGGGAGGATGGGCTGCTCACATTTATGGCTCTCTCCTCAAGCCTAAACGATGCCTCTGCATTTTCACAGCTCCAGTGTTAAAAGCACAGTGCCTCGCCTGTGCTTTTTTTATCCTAAAAAGCCCTCTCGCCTGAGGCTGGGGAGACGTAGCTCCAGGACAACTTTATTGGCCTGCCATCAGGAGGAAACCTCCGCTGCCCTTAAGCAACAGCTTTGCAGCAGAGGCAACCTGTTGTGGGCAGGAACAAAGGGGGGGGTGGAGGTTTCTCCTTTGCACATCTGCTTTTAATTTTACTCTACTGGCATACTGTAGACATTTTGCATTATTCGATAAGGACCCCCCTGGCTGAGTGCACCTGAATTGTGGTTGCAGACCTTGCTCTCCATCACCCCGCACTCACAGTGCAAACTAATATTTTTTTTCTGTAGCCAAAACACTGTTTCATGGGAACCAGAGGCCAAAGGGGAAACTGAGCATTCTCAGTTTGTCTCACTACCAGCAGCAACATACACCCATAGGTGAGATGCTGTGAGGAAACAGCTCTCCATTCAAGTATGTTCTTTGTAGGAGATCTGATAGATAATTCACAGTATACTAGGAGAAGAGGAGTTGAAACGGTCTTCTGCATAAGCCACCTCCTCAGCTGCCATAACATGAGCAGGCTGGAGAGAAGTCAGGCTGATTTATAGTGCTTAAAAGCCGACCTCTGCATATTGAGAGTGATGAAATGTGTCAGCAGCTGCCAAAAGTGGCCACTTCTCCTTCTAATCTTCTAATAAAATATTCAGCAAGCAACCAGAAGTAAAATGATTTGAGGGAGTGGGAGTTTTCCTAACTTTATATTTTACTGCCAGAACTGCGTATCCTTGCCACTTGAGGTGGTTTATGTTCACAAAAGCACTGCAACAACAATGCTGTGCGTGCGCAGGAAATTCCCTTCACATCACCGTGACATGAGGAGGAGGAACAGGGAGCGTACAATGCATGTAAAAATATAAACACGAGAAATGACCTCATTCGTGCCAACGTTCAGACTGCTTATATAGGTTCACGGCCAGAATTTCTCTCATGGTCTTATTTGTGCTCTCCTCGCCAGTCTGCTGCATTCTCTGATCAAAAACAGGATAGCACCATTAAATAAGAGTTGGCCTTATGTCATGCGCTTTCCCGCCGATTCCTAGACGTCCTCCCCAGCCAGACGCTGCAGTTGTTCTCCCCGCACTTGGAGGGCGGCTTAGCTCCAGCCCTATCACCCTCAGGAAGTAACTGCACAGGTTAAACGCTCTGCTAGAAATTCTCTGGTAGGAAACACACACACATACATGAAAATGAAAGATAGGCTTGAGGCTAACATCTTGGCAGGAGAGACAGAAAAGCTTGCCCTTGCTTCCCAGCTCTCCCCCTGCAACATCAAGCTGATCATGGAAGCAAGCACAAGTTGTATCTCAGTCCCCCAGCAGTGCCACAGCAAAATATTTCTGCCATTTCTCACCCCTCCACACAAGTGGGCTGCGATCCTCCATCCCCCTTTCCCGGGAGTGACCAGAAGACGGTGCCTCTTTGCCCACTCTGCTCCCGCCTCCACAAGCGAGCCTGCCTCCCCTCTCCCACTGCAGAGCCAAGCTCCTGCCTTCAGGTAAGTCACCCACATACCTGCTTCCCTTCTGCCCCCTCCTCGGACAGGGTGACCCATCTTAGCCCCTGTTCAGACTCTTTCTAGTGAGCAAAAGTCATGAATACATTGACAAATCCTAATCGGAGTAGAGCAGGCTGGACTGCTACGTTTCTCCTCTGTAGGAGGTTATGACATTTCGTAAGTGAGGGGCTGGGTTTTTTTTTTTTTTTCCTGATTCAGAAAGAAAAAGAAGAAAAATTTCCCACAGAGAGGAAATTACTCTTTTTTTTATTTTATGGAGAAAAATGTGAAACATTTTACTGGATTTATTTCCTAGTGAAAAAATAAAGAACTAGCTCTTTTGATGCTTCAGGATCCACTACTTTACCCTGCCCTGGGGTCCCAGTGAGCACCCGGGCACCCCTGACAGTACCTCAAGGGGCTCAGTAAGCCCTGCTGGTGCCTGGGGAGCCCCTGCTTGCAGACGTTTTTGGGTTCCTGCCCTGGGTCACCAAATCCGGAGGCTGTAAGATCCCTGACTCCCGAGGAAGAGGAGCTATGCTGCAGCTACAGATCCCAGCAGCCTTCGTGCCCCAGTACTTCAAAAATTTGCTCAAAAAGCTGCCCTCAAATCACAGCCTTGCGGGATGTCTGCTTCTCTGGCTCATGCACTTGGCTGCAGAGAGCCCTGTTTCAACCCGCCCGTGTGAGCCGAAGTGCCCCGTGTCACCTGAGCTCCACAAGCTGGACATCTGCCCCGCGAGCCGTGCGTCACGCAGCGCCCGTACTTCGCCACCGCACAGCAAAGTGGGGCCACGGAGCCGTGTCCTCTTAGGAAAAGGTGTCTGTCATTTGGTTGTTCACTTCCCACTTGTCTGCCGGGTCCCCTCCTTCATTAAATTAACACCTCGTTATAAAATGCAAGCTGCTTTGTTCCTACAACTGGTGCTGGAGGGTGTTTACTTTTCTAATGAATATCCTGTGTAGAATGGAAATCTGTCCCTGGCAGTCCTTAACAAGTGCTTCATTAAGCTGTTTGAAAAATGTTCCTTTTTTCTGTTCTCCTTTGAACAGGTTATGCTTTGCTCTTTTAAGCTAGTTTCTGGCTGCCTCCCCATACCTGAGAGGATGGGTGGAGAGGTGGCCGGCCATCTGCTCTCAGAGCAAGAAGCCTTTTCTAGTCCTCAGGAGCAAGAAATGTGTCGATAGACAGCACCTTCTCTCTGCTGGCTCCTGGTCTCTACCTCTCTATCAGGTAAAACAGCATCCCTCTGCTGACAGTGCAGCTGCTGAAGGTCTGGCCTGGCAGCGCCTGATACAGAAAGACGGAGACAGCAGCAGTTACCTGGAAGTGGGCTTCCGAGGTTCATGTTCTTACGGCACTATTATCAGATTAGGGTGTACAACAGCAAACTAGAAATGTAAGAAGAAGGGTGGGACATGAAGTGACCAGATGTTCGAAACCATGCAAATTCTATTGAGAATTAGGCATGAGCTTTAAAATAATATCTGGGCATGCCAGCAGGGTAAAACTCAGGGACTGTAACAGCACAGCCTTGGGTTTAAATGGGATTGGGCACACCTCCTAGTCTGCATTAGCAGCTGCAACTAAAATCACTTGTAATTTTGTGCAGTATAGCTCAGTTTGAAACCTCTGTTTATTAAAAGCTTTGGGAAAAAGGCTGGTGAAGCTTGCTGTCTTCCTGGATCAATAATTGAAAATTGGTACCCCATATATTGCCTTTCAAACAAAGCTTAAGGAAAGCTCACAGAATGACAGAAAACACAAGGAGCATCCCTACAAGGCAGGAAACTGAATGCTTTGCCAATGAAACTGGACTCCACAGTCCACCTGCAAAGAATTGCATATTCTGAGTTCCTATGTTGCTGTCTTCTGTCTCCGGTCAGTCCCACACACAAACCAGGAGCCTTTAAAATCCTCCCAGCCTCAAAGGGTATTTCCACGAGTTCCCCCTCTGCCATGCAGACTGAACAACAGCTATCACGGCAGTCAAGATATATTACTAAATGGCTGGGCTTGAGACTTTTGGATTTTTGCTAGTATAAACCCTACTAGAGGGGCTTAAAAGAGCTGAGTTATACTGCTCTGAGAGAACTGCACTAGTTCAAAGTCAGCACAGCCTCCTTTTTCCTAAAGCTAAATAATGTTTGCTCTGTATTGGGCTCTCCAATAGCAAATAGATCCAGTGCTTTAACAGAATAGCCTTCCGGAGGTCGGGGGTTCTTCCCTTATTTATTTATTTATTGTTACTACTACATGGTGCACTGCTGAAAGACAGCCAGTAAGCCAGGCCAGCACATGATATCTATAAGCCCATGAGAACTGCAGTGAAGTCAGTGCAGATGTTCACTAAACTAAGAATCTGGACCAGAAAATGCAGTCAGCAACATAACATTGGTAACAGCATTTACAGAAGGAGGAAATAGTTTATCTTCCTAAACAATCATCCCATTAAGACAGGTTCCCTTGTTAAAACTGTATTGATATAGGAGTTGATAATTAACTGACCAATATCAGTACTGTACTAACATAATTGTCCAGTGTTATCTTCTAAAACAACATCAGATAACACTGGACAATAGTCTATTTGGAAAAGTAGGTAAACTGAAAATAAGTACTGGAATGCTTGCATGAAAAAATAATGCCATTATTCAGATGCTAAGCTACTAAATTCAGCCACTCCACAAAAATACTGGTTTGACTTGGATAGCTTTCCTAACAGATGATACGTAACTGACTGAAACAGTAATAGTTCACCAGTGACTTCATGTTCACTTTGCTCAGTCTATCAGACGATTCAAAAGAGAGAAAAAGGAATTCATCTGCCGCTGGTCAACTGAAAGAAGCAGGCATTTAGAAACCACTGTTGAAAGCAGAGGAAAAATAGCTGAAATACACCAAAAAGATCAGGGACAAAGAAGCCAGATGCCATCAGGCATTTCTCTTAGCAACCCCTGAATCTAAGTTCTGGCCACTAATCTGGGAGATAAATTGCTCCAAACAGAGAAAGAAGAGTTCTGATATAACCAAGGGAAATTAATGCCTAGAAGTAGTATGTGGCTCTGGCCTAACAGTCCACAGGCCTGTCCTAAAACTGAGAATTTCTGCTTTTCCTGTGCTTGAACGGAAGAGCCCAGCTAGAGGTTCCACAGGCTGCCTCAAGCACTGGGGCCAAATTAGCATTGTCACCATCTATTAATACATACGACCCAGGACTAAACACCTGTAGAACAGGATGGGCCTCATTCTGCCCCAATTGACCAGCATCCATTAGGAACAGATTTACTGAAGCCCATGCAGTTAGATCTCTGCAACTGAGACTGGAATCTAACTCGATAGCGCTGAGGAATTTTTTCTTACTCTCCAGTGTATATGAGCTAATGAGCAGCTTTGTCTCTCATAAAGCTCTGAGAAGTGTGTGACCTCAGGAGTTGTATTTGAATTTCTAGCTATTCTACATCTGTTGCATCAGAAATGGTACATTTGACTTTATGTCTATAAATAATTCAATTCCCCAAACAAAGCTAGAAAAAAAAAATGCTATCTCTAATATTTTTTCTCTTAATTTCAGTGACTCTTTATCATAGGCACTCTGGGAATAATAGTAAAAATTGCCATCTGAATATGAAAAATTGTATTTTACACCTACTATGCTCTCACTCCACACCAGTATAAAGGTCACACAGGAAGGAGCGCAGGACAGAGGCAGGTCTCTCTTCCTTACTGCCAGTCCTGTAAACCCATTCACATCAGAACGTATGTCTGAACACCACTTGACATACATGAAAAATCTAGCTTCAGTGGAGGGCAGGAAACAGAACTAATCAATCCTTGCTCCTGGAAAGAAAGGGAAGGCATCACATTGAGAAGAACCTCTCATTCCATCTTCCTGCACACCTCTCAAAGCAAGATTTTGAATGGGTTTTATTGGACCTCTGAACATCTCTTCAAGGCTGGGCTAATGAGTCATAGCTGATGCCGCAGGCATCAGCAGAAAACTTGTCGACCTGCTTCACGTTCTGTTCTCTTGCCATAAATTTTGGGAAAAAAAAAAAAAAGAAAAAGAAAATTTGAAATAGTGCATGCAAAGGTCTCGCCAAGGTTTTGGGAATTCACATACACTTCTCACCCAGCCAGGCCTGCAGGAGCGTCACAATAATTACATCAAAAGAAATTCTCAATGACCGCACCAGCAGCAAAATGTGCCAAGTGGGGCTCATCCCTGGAAGCGAGTCATTAACAGCTGCTGGGCCACCACCAGGACAGCACAGAAACCACTGAGCCCCATGGGCTCATAACTCCTTCAGCCCACGGTGCTGCTCCATGAAGTAATTAGGCCTGTTATCTTTAGGAAATTGGAGTCTGACATCCTGCCAACTTACTCCAGTCAGGAAAATCAAACCACAAAGACAGATGAGGGATGGCATAGGTCTGAGGAGAAACGTAATTCAGCCAAGGACCACGGAGAAGACCCAGGCAAAGCCTCACTTCAGCTCTCCCATCAGATCGCAGTCGTTGTTTCTCACAAGAGGGTTTTGCTCCCATCACATCACCGTTCACCCCGAGGCCTCTCCTGCTGCCCCAGACCCACAGCTCTCCACAGCTCAGCTCAGCTCAGCCCAGCCCAGCCACCTGCCTCACCCTAAGGTAGCCTTGGCTTAAACCATGTTTCCTCCTGACCATATCTCTCCTTGTATTCATTTCATAGCTCATTACCCCATCCTTACCCACCAAATGCCTGGATGTTGGCACACACATCTTGGGCAGGAAAAACACACAAGAATATTTGACCCCAAGAGCCAGATTATGTCTGACGGTCTCAAAGTCAACCAGGAAGCACTCTCTACTTCAAGAAAAATGGCCACCCCTTGTAAATGTAATCCTCTTTCTCTCCACAGCAAGCTAATCAGAGCGTCACTCATTAAGATCACACAATTTGCATCTGGAACAGAGCAAGCTGCAGTTAAACAACATGCAGGACCTGATCTACGCAGCTGCAAAACAAAACAAAACGAAAACAATCAGGCACCCCAAGATCACTAACTACTACAAAACATTTCAAAAGTTTACCCAGTTACAGAGGATATGAAAGTCAGAGGTGAATACAGCTGAAACCAGGACGTAGTCACTGCTCCATTTACACTGAATTTAGGCCTTCCCTCTACATGGTGCGGCTGTTACGCACTAATGGAGCACGAGGGCAATTAAAAAATGCTGCAGTGGCAATAAAGTCTGTACCTATAAAATTGTGTTTCATCACAGCAATATGCCAGATCATGGGTGTGGTTCGAAATTATCCCATGTTCACCAAGCTATCAGTAGATCCAACAACTACGTTGAGCTTTGTAGCTGCGTGACATTTGGAAATATTTGAATTGTGTTCCTGGGGAGAGGGAAGAATGGAGTTATTTATTTGCTTTTAAGCTGGGTGAAATAGCATTAATATAGGAAGGAAAAGCAATCAAGCAGGCAGGCAAGCAATAAGCTCACCAGTAAACAAAAATCAATAAAGCACATACAAAAACCTTCAAAGACTGACCCAACATTGTCCTCAGTGATGGCAGAGGATTCCAAACATGGTTTCAGCACATTTACACCAGCGGAGAAAAAGGATATGGTAATGCCACTTCAAGCCAGCTTTCTAAACAACTGAATTCCTACCCACTTTTTGAACCTGTGTTAGAAAAGCAAGTGGGAAAGCACCACCTTTTCAGATAAGGGGAAGGCCACAGTATCTTCTACAAAGACGGCAGCAACTTTGAGGTGCTTAGGAAATGGGAAAAGCAGATTACTGCATGGAAGGGACAATGCATGAGCTTGAAACTACACTGCAGCTCTCTGTCCCATCCTACACTGTGTCTGTCCCCCAACCCCATTCCCCCAGGACTGTTGTACCTATTTCAGCTTCTTAACAACAGTGGGCAAAATTTCCACCTGTTCCTGTCCTAGGAGCAGAGAGAGTTCATAGATCTTACACAACAATTTTGTAGGCGTGAAAAAAAAAGAACAAAAAAATAGCAGCAGAAATGGGAGGAAGGGGATCAGAGGCACGCACCAAGGTTATCCTTGTGACACATCAGTAGATAGCTTACCGAGAATATTTCTGTGACTGGGAAGCTACCAATTTCCTCTCACTAGAGGAGCATGAGCTGCTGATGGTCAGCTCAGCAGTGGCCACAGGCCACTAGCACTAGCACTTTCTAAGGCTGCTGGTGTATATTCCTATTTATTTCGATGTCCTATGAAGTCTCGGGAGCAGCTTAGTGAGACAAGCTCAGATGCCTTGAGCAAGCACAAGCTCACCATTCAGCCCTTGCAAATCCATGCAACGTCCAGAAAATATCTTCAAGCAGCTTGGCTCAGGACACCAGAAGTCAGCCCGCGTGCTGTTATAGAGTTACAGATGTCGCTAGTCATGGAACAAAAAAGAATCTCTAAAGAAAGCCAGAGAGGTTTTCTGATACCACGCAGTAACTACGTAGCAGCTGAAGGACGGCCCCACTATCTCCAAAGATTTCAAGAGATGTCTAACAAGGGAAGAGCTTGCGCACCAGCTGAACGTCTGGGGAGTGTGTACGACTCCTGTCTGCCCCAGCTGGGTCACCGCCACCAGCTCCCCAGTGTGGGTTCCCACAGGCGCTGGGTTTTACCCCGGGTCAGGCACCAGCCTGGGGCAGGGCGGCTGCACAGTGTGTTGCCACCTCCCAGAGGGAGCAGGCTGCCAGCGCAGCAGGGCACCTGCCCCCAAGGCTTGTGTGCAATCAGAACCACAGCATTTCCAGAAAGTCCCACTCTCTTCTGTGGGCTTTTTTTTTTTTCCTTTTTCTCTTCCCCTCCTTCCTCCTTTCCTCCCACTTTGGTTCTTCTTTTGGGCAATTTATTCCAGGGAACTCTTATTTTTGCAAGAACTCTGATATCATTCCTAATAGACGATAAACATTTATAAGCCCGAGCATAATTCCAAATACTTAGCCCTTAGGTAAACACTAGAAAGTAAAGGTCAAACTGTAAACATCAGTATTTTTGTAAAGATTGTGCGTATTCGTGTTTTGAATTCTTGTTTTCCTTAAGTAAACCCCAGGCAAGAGATAACAGATGCCTAATTTCAAAGATCCTGAAAGTTATAATTTGGCACGCAATGGCATGAGTTGTAATGAAGTTTACAGAAGTTTACAGAAGTGCTCCCTGAAACATTCACACATGAAAAATTAAAGTGGAGATGGTTGTTTTATGTAAATCAAACCTATTTTCAGAAACCTTTTATCCAACCATAAACTGCTGTGGAGTAAAAGATCAACATTTCTGCCTCGGACTTTTCTTCCTAATAACAAGTCACTAACACAGCGTGTTCTGCCTTAAAAGACTATTAGGAAAACATTTCTTTTCTGGGGGGGGGGGGGTGCATAGGGATGCTTGTTATTCACAAAGCAGATATAAAAGACCTAATGTTCTTGCAAAGCCAAGCCCTCAAAAGTTAGGAAAAGCCGGAATTACAGTAAATAGAGCAATTTTACCTCCCCTCTCCCCTCATGCGTGTGCATGACTGCGCAGTCTTTAACGAGATGACAACACTCCTATTTGCATCCGGGGGCTCCCGGCCCAGCCAGCGCAAGGCAGGGGCTGGTGCTCCCTTCCCGCGAAGCCGTTCGGTGACGGATCCGCACCCCGGCGCGTTCCCAGGCCGGCCTCGCCGCACATGACTCAAACCCAGCTGCAGGGGCAGAATTAGTAATGTCCTCATCTGTTTTGCTGTGGTGCTCTTGACGCTCTTACTTAAGCACGTCACAAACTTAAATTTATCTCTGCTGTTTCCCAGCGAAGGGAAGCGATGACCTTTCCCCCATTTTGCAGGCTGGGAAGAGAGGAACAAGCAAGTGAAGCTGGAGGATCCGCAGCCATGGGGACAGCATGACTGATGGTGCCCAAGGCGCTTTATTTTCCAGAGCGCTAACATGATGTTTGCTCCATCTCTCTTTAGCTCCTGTGGCAACAGTGACTGCTCAGTGCCTCACCTCAGACCCCCTGGGTCTCAAGTCACATACTCAGAATATGAGGATCACTTAATCGGTGACCACCCATGAAGAGTTTGGTTTAAGCAACTTGCCTGGAATCACTCTGGAAGAAGCACTGAAAGACTAAATTTCCAGCAAACGTCTGAACAGCCTTAGATTTTTTTTTCCTCTTTCCACAAACCCCTGCCTCATTCACTGTTCATCTTCCCACTCCTGCCGGAGATGGGGTAGAGATCCTTGGACAATGGTGCCTTTTACTGCACAGCCCTGATTCATTCCCCAAGCAGGTCTATAATTGTAGTGGTCTAATTAAAGACTGTATCATAACGCAGAAGATGGGAGCAGGGCAGGAAAGAGAATTAAAGTTGCAAGATAATTTTGGGATATCCTAAGCATTTTTAAATACAGTTTGCACACACATATGTATGTGTGATGTTTCTTTGACTTAAAAAACAAACAAACAAACAAACAAAATGAAGCAACAAAAATCCACTGCATAGCTGGAAGCACATTGGAGCAGGGCTGGGACCTTAGGGTCACTGAAGAGAGCTCGGCATTCAGAGCTAAAAAAGTACCTGTGAGAGCGAGAGCAGGTTGTCTCCCCCCTGCAGACGAGAGGCCACTGAGCTTACGCCTTGTCTGGGGATTCACAGGTACTTGCTGACAGAGGGGTGCCATCCGGGAATCGCCAGCTCCATTTCAGGTTTCTGAAAGGAAGCACGCTGAATACAACATAAACTTTTCTACCACTTCCCCAAAATATGGAGGCCTCCAGCTCTCTTTTCCATTCTTGTCCCATCTCAGTCCCATCCAATGCCGCATCCTTACCTCACTTCCCCTCAGCCCATCTCCCCAGGCCCCTCAGCCCCTGCCTCTCATAGTCACCCCAATTTCTTTATTGCTGACCTTTTTGATCGAGTCTCTTTGCTGAGCCAGGCCTGGTTCTCCCCCTTCTCCTGCATGTCAGGGTCCATCTTCTCATGGCTCAGTCTCCTCGTTCCATCTCTTCTCCTTCCTTTCTCCCTGCCAGCTTTTTCACAGCCCTCTCACTTCTCCCACCAGCTCCCAGACCCATCCCTGTGCCCAGCCAGGACCCCACTCTCCCCTTCCACCCCAGTCCAAAACTCTCTTACTTCTTTGTCCAAATCAGACGTCTCCCTCAGCCATGCAACAGCAGCACCAGCCGTTACAGGTGTGGCACAGCCCTCGTCACCTGCAGTCCAGCGTGCAGCGGAAGAGAGCAGGTTAGGTTCCTTCTTTAGTTAAAAGGAAAGAAGAGCAGTACTGCCAGAAAGTAACTTAGCCCACATTTAGGGGACAGGATTGTGCCTAGGGGACAGAACAAGCTCTCTGCAAACCCCTGTCCTCCTCCCGTGAGTACAGAGGGAGCCGACGCAACCAGGCACGGAGGTTTTCCTGAGATTAATCCCTGCAGTTACAGAGAAACCCCACTCTTGCCCATCGACCCCTTCCCTGGTGCGGGAGCCGTCTCCCTGAAGACGGCACTCCGGTGCAGCCACGAGAGGAGAGCGCGTGGTCAGTCTCGCAGGGGTGCAGCACGCGCCCTGGCCACCCATGCAGGGGGGAGAGGCACAAGCCAGCTCAGCAAGGATGGGATTTTTCCCTCAAACATCAGCTGTGCACATGCAAACTGAGAGGTTGGAAAGGTTCATTAAGTGACCAAATTTGGCAGGAAAATGAAGTGAAAGTCACTCTCCTGCCAAACTGCAACAGCATAGTGGTGCTAGAGCTGCTCAGATTGAAGGACATCTTAATATTTCAGCACAAGCAAAATTTCTTTTCCTCTTTTTTTCTAAAAAACTAGTGGTGCCAGTCCCACATATATCACATGCCATACACTCATACGTGCATAAACACACATACACGGAGCAGAACTGCCACTGAAATTTCTACATTGTTAAGGGAAGAGATGGGTTTGTCCTAATTTACAGCAAACTTCTGGGAAGTTTTATACTTCATATCCACCCATCATAATTACAGAAAACCCCACAATGGCTGAAACTGCTTCATGTAATATTTTAAAAAGTATTTCCACTGTATTTGCCCATGCACCACCAACAAACAGGGATTTCTTTTTTTAAATCAGTCTGGCCATGGGTTTTTTTTTTTTTTGGTTTTTTACTATTACTTTTTTTGATTAGCTGTCAGGCAAGAGGCTTTTTCTTACGTTTCCCTCACTTGGCCATGGCTGAACAGCTCATCAACTGTCTACCTCAAGCGCAAAACTTTCATTTGGGGCCCATGAAGTAGCATATATTTTCTTCACAGATTTACTATAACAGGCAAATAAAAATGTGATAAAATAAACTAAGTGGATTCTATAGGAATAAAAATACACTGTAGAGAGTGGTACACGTGTTAGTGTTTAAACTGTTATGAACAAATATCCATCTTGTTAAATAAAGATATGCATCCAAAAGCAGCTTAACTGCCCATATTTGGTTCTGCAGAAGGAAGCCATCTTGGAGACTGGGCCTACCAGCAAAATCTGGTTTTACTGGTCTCACACCGGACAGTAAAGCTGGCAGCAGCTGACAAAGCTGGAACTTCAAACAACAGAGGAACTGCTAGAGAACATTCAGCCTGGGTCCATCCCAGAAGCTGTCCTCTCCGACGCTAAACAGCACCAGATACGTGAGAGGGGAGAAGGAAAAGATATATGTATCTTCCTTATTATTACATGTAGTTTTTAGGCTGAGAGAGTAGAGTCCCTCGGATTCTAAAGGGCAATTACTTTCTTTGGTAAAAATCAGAACTAGTATATACACTTTTATTCATTCAGACTTGTTGCCTTTCATAGTCGATGTTTAAGCTCTGAGAGAACACCTCCTCTGCAGCTATCTATTTTCTCTTTTGGAAACATCTAAAAGGCGAAAAGAAATTGAACCAAACATAATGGAACAGTGGCCAGGAAGTATATTATTTCACTAGATATAAACATTGGAATATAATGCCTCTTATCCTTGAAATATCTTGAAGCTTTTTCTCTTTTACATTGAAGGAATTTATTAGGATTAGATAGAAAATAGCTATTTTTCTGAAAAACAACAACAACAAAAATCTTAGGCCATTTTCACCTAAACTACCAATAGAATATTAAAGTCATTTTCTGAAAATTATGAAACTAACTTTGGCGACTGGTTCAACAATTCACCAAAGCAGCAGAAAAATGGACCTGCTTTCAGTCTAAACTGTCAGGAATCTGACAAACACAAAAAGACAAGGCGGGTAAGGGGAAGGTCTACATAAAATACTATGTCAGTTGAAAAAAATCCAGTGGAAAATTTTCATTCAGTTCTGCATTTAGTTTTTCTCTTACAACCTTTCCCCTTCCTCAAAACAAGTATTTCCACTTCAATCAAAGGTAAAATGGAAAAGAGGGAGAACATAAAGGAGCCTGATCTTCCAGAAGATCAGAATCACAGCAAGCCAAAGGAACTCCTCTTTAAAACATCTCAATCTAGACACCCAAATACTGAGACACTCAGCATTGCTAGTCATATCTGAAATCTTGGCCAAGGTTTTTATTTCACTGGAAGATTAATATTCTAAGACAGCAAAATACATTTGTTCAACCAGATTTAGGAACACTGGAGCCCCATTGGGTTAGGAGTCTGGTAGGGAAATGGAAGCAAGCAAGCTTTGTGATAAAGCATTTTCAGATTGACAAATTTTTCTTCAACACTTTAAGGGGAAACATCTGGATGTTTGCTCAGGCATACACTACTTCAAGGTGGTTTTGTAATAAAACATCATTACCACCGCATATTTGAGAGGTCTCTCAGGCCTCAATGAAACCTCTCAAAGCTCTGTTTGGTTACACGTGGACTAAAATGAACACTGGTGAGTGGGTTTGGATTTCCCCATATTTAGTTTGAATGAACCTAAACCAATATAAAAATTGCCTGGTGGGAGCCAGTACCAGCTAGATTCTCAGCACTGCGGAAACTAACGTTTCCCTTCAGCGTCATTGAAGTTTGGGAAGTTTGCTTTGGTGACCTGTGGCCTTTCTTTCTTCCCACCCGCCTCATTCTTTCTTTCTTTGCTATGTATGTTAATTTGGGGAAAATCATAGCCCAAGGCAACACACCTGACTGCTTCCCACCCCAAAATCATTTACCATTTAATGCACGGTTACATTCATTCTTCTGCCTTTATAGTTCCCTAATGAGTTTGAACTGCAATTAACAAAATGATTGTGTTCACTTCAGTACAATGCACCTGCAAATACCAGGATGGGAAGTCATATTTAAAACAAAAATACACTCAGTACATATTTCAGGAGAAGCTTGATATTCTGGTATGGGCTTGAATTTTAACAGGTGTCAGTAGCTACAAGCTATTTATTGTTTGAGGTTTTTTTAATTTTAACTGGTCAAGGATGCCCCTTTGTTGTTTTATCATTCATGGTGCTATGATTTTTTAAGTAAAAATACAAATCATTTCCTTTTGGTTTTCTACTGTGATCATTTACCATCTTGGACTGAACAGATTTTTGCTGTAAAAATTCAGATAGAAGTCAGCATTACAGTCTCATTTCTACAGAAAGATCTTTTTAAACCCTTTGTTAGGAATTATTCAAACCTGACATTCAGGAGAAAAAAATACCTGCCAGAAACAATATAGGAGACAGCTAATCATTTATTTCACTGATATTGGACCCGATTCCAACAAATATGCGACTTCCTAATTTGCATACTGCAGTAGACTTCCTGCCTATAAGTTCTTGGCGGCTTAAACAACAAAGTAGGTTTTCTGTCTTTCTCTGTTTGCTAATAGAGCACAAAGTAGCCATAACACCATTAGGTAAAGAAACAAGAACTTGCTACATTCATATTGTTCCATCTCTTGCTCTTTCTGAATGTTTTTCTCTCTCTGTGTCGTAGAATCATAACAAAATTTAAGTTGGAAGGGACCTTTGGAGGTCATCTAGTCCAACTTATTGCTCAAAGCAGGGCCAATTTAAAGTTGGATCAGACTGCTCAGGGACTTGTCAAGTTCAGCAAATCTCTCCAGGCGGTGATTCCACAACTTCTCAGGGTTAAACTGCTTAACCTCTTCACAGTGACAGTGGCTTCCCCTCATGTTCAGTCAAACTTCCCCTTGCTGAGACCTCTTGTCCTTCCACTGTGCACCTCAGAGAAGAGTCTGGCTCCATCTTCTCCATAACCTCCCTTGGGGTAACAGAAGGCAGCAGTTTGATTCCTCTTAGCTAAATAAACTAAGGTTAAACAAAACTGTTCCCCCAGCCTCTCCTCGCGTGTCATGTGGTCCGTCCTCCTAACCACCACAGCTGTTCTGCACTGGCCTCTCCAGTCTGTCCATATTGTACTCGTACCAGAGACCCCAAAATCAGACACAGCATCCTCATGAGCCCACAATGCGCTGCCCACCAGGACTCCCGGCTCCCTCAGTGCCAAGCTGCTACCCCGCCAGCAGGGACCGCCTACTGGGGCATGGGGCTGTCCTGCCCCAGGCACAGGACCTCGCATCCATCTTTGTTGAATTTCAGCAGATTCCTGTTGGCCCTTTCCTTCAGCCTGTCCCTCAGATGGTTCCTCTGGATGGCAGCCTTACTCTACAGCATATCAACCACTCCCCCCAGGTTGGTGTCATCTGCAAACTTGCTACGGATACACTCTGTCTCTTTAACTAGGTTGCTAATGAAGACGTTAACAGTAGCAGCCCCTCAACACCCTCACATGCATCTTGTCCAGCCACGTGAGCTTTTGTGTCCTGCTTACCTAAGCAATCTTTAATCCTTCTCTAGTGCAGGTACTACCTCTCTCCCCCAAACTCTACCACTATTATCACCCGTCATATTAAGCAGAAGGCTCCCATTTCCCTTTTGCTGCTGACATACCTGTAGAAATCATCTGCATACCTTCCCCAAGCCTCATCAGTTTCAACACCAGCTGAGCTTTCACTTTCCTAATTCTGTTCCTACATGCCCAGGAACTATTTCTATATTCCTCTTTGGTAGCTTGTCCCTGCTTCCACCTCCATACTCTTCTTTTTGCATTTGAAATCGTTCAGGAGTTCCCCATTTAGCCTCCTGTTATACCTGCTCAACTTCCTGAACATCAGGATGGGCTGTTTGTGCTTTGAGGAGGCTGTCCTTGAAGATCAAGCAGCTCTCATGGGTCCCGCTGCCCTCCAGGGCAGACTCCCAGGAGATTCTGCCTCCCAGTTCCTTGAAGAAGCCAAAGTCCACGCTCCTGAAGTCTTGAGACATTGTTATACTACTTGCCTTCCTCACTTCCCTCAGGTTCTTAAACCACCATCCCATGCATGGTACTGTAGCCAAGTCATCCCCAAACAGTTCTTCCATATTTGTGAATAGAAGGTCCAGCAGAATGCTTCCATCAGTCAGCTCATCCAGCACCAGCATCAAAAATTGTCCCTGACAGTCCATAAGTCTCCTGAATTGCTTATTCTTATATTCTATTATATTCTATTATATTCTATTATATTGCCACCACACTGCTGTTCTAACAGATGCAGGGATGGTTATAGTTCTCTTGAAAGGATTTAGCTTACTGTCAGAAAGACAAACCCATACCTTGATAATTGGACTTTTGCCTGTGTTAACAGCAGAACACTCTTATCGTGACTTTATAAGCCCAGGTACTATCATGGTAAGTACACTGTAGCTCCACAACTGGAATCTGTATCATATAAATGCATCAATTAAAAGGAACTCTGAAGGGGTCTCTTCAGACAAAACTACCCCCGGCCTCACTTGCTGAGGATCCCTAAAGTTCTTTAAGCAGAGGTAACATATCACAGAATAATGTTTCAAGAGTTCACTTATAGCCAACTTGTGCCTGGGGAGAGCAATACTGACTTGTTTCAGGACCTGGTAAGAAGCAACATAAACCTACCTGAACGATGAGAGCTCCAAAGCCAGGTGCTCTACATACTGCATCTGTCCAGAGGGTAAAGCTAGGAAATACTTGAATAAAGCAAGCTTCCTGTACCTCGTGAGCCCAGTCCAATGCCCCCCAGCATCAGTCAATTCCCTTGACTGCCGGAGACTTTAATTCAATTCTCATCAAAAAGGCAGATTCTGCAGAACTGCAGCTGGGTAACATTAGGAATCAGACACCTTCACTTTTCAACAGATTCAGACACTGGCTGCAAGCAGCAGCAGGGAGCAGGGAATCTTCCATACCTTCAGCCAATTCCCAGTCATAATCTTTCAACCCCACTGAAAGCAGGGCAAGTGAAAGGCAAACCCGGCCTTCAGTTTGAACTGCAGCTTGTAGTTGTACAGGCTCTGAAAGAGCCTGGTGATGGAAATGAGGGCCTGATTTGACTGTGACTCATTTACCCTGTCAGACAGCCCTAGTGACTGATCTGCCCTGGCTCTTCAGCAGGTAGGAACTCAGAAGAATTTTTCCTATCCATAATGCCAGCAATTAAGACATTCATATCTCCTGGTCATCTATTCCATTTCTACATATTAGAAGTCCTTAACATCCATCCCCTCCCCCCATGATTGCTACCATCATTATTTGAATATCTGCATTTTTACTGAATATATCTTTACTACAGCCTTGCAGGACAGCCCACCCCCATTTAAATGATAAGGCAATGATGGGACACTAAGGGCCAGACTGTTTTAAAGTGGAGTTTAATTGAAGTTCATAGAAGTTTCAATAAACCTTTACTTTGCCTCTAAGTTGGGTGAGCTCACAGTCCCTGAATCACTTAGTGCTCTGGAGTTGTTAGGGTTCAAGTCACGTGAAAGTGCCAAGTTTCACACTGTTTCGCACATGAAACCGTAAATCCCTCTCCAGAACCCCAGGGGCATGAGGGGGGGCTGTTGTTCAAAGGGTTCATGAACTTGGATAAAGTTGGGCAGATATCAGAGTTTGTAACAACATACCAAGCGAAGAGGGACAGTTTGTAATTCTGTTCCAAAAGTTTTCACAGGCCTACACACAAAATATCTAATGAGCACATTCTAAGCTTTTGCAGAATTGGGCCCTTGGCAAAAAACATTACCATATTTTGTTCGCAGCTTTGTCTTTTTCAGTGCATTCAACGCATTGTTTTCTCCTGGACAATTCAGAGTCAATTTTCTTTATCCAAGGTAATTTTAACTTTTAGTAGGTATTTTTTAGACATGATTCTTTTATATTTGCTTTGGTTTTGTTTTTAATCTATGTGTCTACCAAACAGACAAATGACTCCATTTTGTAAGGTGAGAGTACATGAAAATGCTTATTTAGCCTAATCATAAAATAGTTATTCTTCTGAAAAAAAAATCTTCAGGGACAATAGTTGCTTGTACACATTACGAAGTAATTATTTGTCAGTATTTCTTATCTGCTTGATGTAGCAAAAAAATAAATCAAAGTAATAGAAAAACCTGCCTCCCTAAATCCAAACTGACAGTTTTCACTCTCTTCTTTGACTATAATCTCATAGAGGAAAATCTGCCATTGAAAATTCAAGACTTTTGCAACAGCGACCTTAGAATAAGACAGAGAAATGTTTAGTCGCTTATTCCGCATGCAAACGTGTCAGCACATAGGCAGCACATAAGAAGCACTTAGTTCATGGTTGCTTTGAAAAGCAAATCTCAAGAGAAAAACATATATTGACAGCCAGAGTTGAGACTTCCTTATGTTAAATAGCAGGTTACTTCAAGAGTTAACATCCCCATCCCAGGAAAATGCTCCTTTTCATTACAGAAAGTGAGAGAGTCAGATTTCTTGTCTGGAAAACAGTCATTATAATAAGCCAATACATGGAGCAGTGAAAACGACTCTGATTTGATTCATATTGAAGTCACAAACTCTTCTTAAGAGTAGCAACCTTTTCTTTCCTTCATATTTTATAGCAAAACCTTATTTCAGCATATATTTACCACCGTAATATCAATAACCAGTGTAATAAGCAGAATCAGATATTCTCACAGTGCGTAACAGAAGCAACACCTGTACAGTGTTTTGCATGCAGAGCTTGCCAAGCACTTTACGAACCAACACGCAGAAAGGGAAAGGTCACCTCAAGGGCCAGTGAAGAACCCAGGAGAGAACCCAGATCCTAGGGCCTTCACAATATTTTTCCTCCCTGATTGACATCCTTTCTGGAATAGCAGACCGCATGGACAGACATCTCAAACACCAAAACACTCAGCTCTGATAGTAGTATCAAGGTTATTCATGATAGCTTTTTGCTTCCTGCCTGCCCAGTGTACAAAATCGATATGACTAAAGAGGGTAGCAAGAGATGTAAATTCTGAAGGAACCTTTAATCTCTTAAGTGAAAAGGAAAAAAAAAAAATCATACAAACACTTATTAACGGAATGTGAAGATTGTGTGCTAAACCCAGAAAAGTCAGAAAATGAAGGAATTAAAGACCCTCTTGGCTCTTTTAACTCTTTACTCTGCCTGTGTGCACTACAGGCTTTTCATTACACAATCGCATAACACCGGGCAAAGGGACATAACCGTAGGTGATGTTAAAGAGGGAGTATGGCTTGTTATGGAGTAAAGCTACAGAAATGGAAACGTTAATAACTAGCCATTTTATCTTGTAAAAGTTTAATATTCACTATTAAAGAACGGACACTAAAGAAATGGCAGGATGTTATTATGGAGCTAAATGAAATACAGAATAAATGAGCTGTTCCTCCCAGTAAATATTTTGGTTGCAGTTTATTTACAGTGGTATTTATCTCCCCATGAGCCCAATATCATGGTAATATATCATGCTAACTATTCATCCCCTGGTTTATGCCCATGTGTAAACAAATCTCATTGAAAGAGACTGAGTTCACCCTGAACCCGATACCATATGTATTTGCATCCCAAGCCTGCAAAACTCAACACACTTCCCTCTCACCAAGCTCCATGCAAGCTCAGTATCTGCTGCACTTTGAGGAGCTGCACGCTTCCCAATCATTAACACACACATCCTCTTCATGTGCAAGGAAATATTATCCTGGTTTTACAAATGAGAATCCTAGGCACAGAGAGATTAAAGCTGAACATTTCAAAGCATCCCAGTTAATTAAAATGACTGGAAAAATGGGTGTCCAAATTGTTTAGATACCTTTGAAGTCTCAGAATAATTATATTGCTCAAGGTCACACAGGGAGTTTGTGGCTGACCCACAACTTGAACCCAGATTTCCAGCGTCTCACTCCAGCACCTTAATCACAAAGCCATCTTTGCTCTCCAGTTTAATACTGGCCAGACCTGGTCCGCATGCAAACTGGTTACCAACAGATGAAACCTGTTATTATGCCATATAATATAGCTATCTATCTCTACCCTACAGCATAAACAGCAGTATGTTTGGGCATCTCCAAATTCTTTAAGGTACATATCATTACGAAACACTTATGAGACAGGGAAGAGCTATCTGGGAATTAGCACACAAAGACAGAAAGTGACTTTTCTGAAGAGCACACTGGAAGTCTATGACAGAGTAAGGTTTGCTGTCTCTCACGTCCTTAGACTAGTGGTCTGCTGTTGCAGTGTCCCTTTTTTCTGATGCAGTATTTGATTAGCAGCATTTCCTTTTTATAGGCTGGGCTACCAAATCTAGTCTTGTTATCAGCTTTGCTGTAAATTCCACCACATTTATAACACTTGAGACCACAGCCACCAATGACACTGCATTTCTTGCCATCAGACTTGCTAGGCCGCGTTACAAAATAAACCTTCAAAGTTATTCAGCGTAGCACGAATAGAGACTTCAACAACAAAGGATATGCTGGAGGAGTCCTCTCCCAAAGAAAAAAGCTCAGAAAGGATCTGTCAAAGAGGCTTCCACACTGTGTAGATAGAAAAGCTTCTGCACATAGTACTGTGCATGACATTAGCGCTGTGCTCGCCTCTCTCATGTCGCGTGGGTCTTGGCACACAAGCAGGGGGCTGTACTTAATAAGTTCGCTTTGATATCCATTGATAAACTTGGTCTCAGCTTAATTTCTCTTGAGCAGACACTCTGACTACACATTCCTCTTATCTAGAGCTGCCAGTTAGAATATTGAAGTTTTCCAAATGCCAGTACCTCTTACTGGCACAAAGTCTTTAGACCTTAGTATGAACTGAAGCAGTTGTTGGAGGTATGCAACAGTTGCATGAAGTAAAGCTTCTCAGCTAGGATTCAATCTTGAGTTCTCCTCAGACACACCAACACCCACCAGGATGTGGTGTGCAATGCAAGACAGAGATCAACATAAAGAACACACACACACACCACACTGACTCTTTATCATGGAAGTTGCTAATTTCCCATGCTAAGAACAACCTTTGGAACGAAAATGAATTATGAGTCTCGTTCTGAGTGCATCAAAGAGCAGACAGCCCTTTTAAAGGGGTCAAGATCACCTCAGCTGTGCTTTTGTTATCTAGCCCAAGGTTAAGGATTTAGCCTTGGGCTAACAATTGGCTCAGAAAAGCAGGATCATATAATGAGAGTTCCAGGAAGGGAGAAAAACCAAAGCTTGGCAAAGGCAGACTCTTCAAGGAAGTGTCCCAGTATCTGACCCTTTTTTCCTCAGATGAATGAGGTAAGGATGAGGGCTGGAATCTGAAACCCTGAAAGAAGTACTTACGTACCAGAGGAGCTGGAAAGACCTTCCAGATCCTTCCTAGACACTTGGGCTCAAAGAGAAGGGCCTGACAACAGACTTTCCCCACCAGTTAGATGGAAAAGCTGGCAGTAACTCACCACATGGCTCAGGTCTCAAGAGGAGGTGGCTCTTGGAAAGAGCAGCACCTTGTTTATTTTCTTTGATATAAAACACTAGTTAGACTGTTTCTGCTTGAAAATTAAATCTAAATCTCACAAAAGGACCAAAATTCTCCAGCAGGCAAGAACAGTAATAGTCAGCTAACAGCAGAACGGCCTGCTGGGTTGTAGGGAGTTGTTCACAGACTACTGACTTTTTTTTTTTTTTTCAAGTAAAAATTTTTTTCAGAACCTGCACCAAGGAGAGTTACAGATCACTCTCTTAATCTTGACTACCGACAAAAACCAGACGGCACCACCCACTCTCCCAACTCTAGTTTCTCAGGCCTTGGTCCTTCTAACGGCGTAACTCTGCAGTGGGCATGAATCAGTAATTCAGCAGGTGTGCAGAATCTCTCTCTAAATGACTCTGCCCTCTAGGGTACATTTGGGTTATATTTTCAAAGATGAAAATCTTTTTGTCTGCAAACCCAGAAAAATTCTTTGCCCAATGTGTCAAAAAGTAGTTAATAAGTAACTATGAAAAAAAAAAAATCAACAAAAATCCGTCTTTGATCCTCCCTTCAATGGTAACAGTACCTAGAACACGGGTTATCGCTAATCCTAAGCAATCAAAAATGTTGATGGACTTTAAAAACACTAGTGGCTTTAAAAAATTTTTTTAAAGGAGAATTTTGATTTTATTTGCTTCTGATTTTTTGAGTCTCAAGGTTACACTTTGAGACTTCTCCCCAGAGAGTGTGATGAAATTCTCTTTTCAAGAATCTCAGCTTCCATTGTATACTCACAGGACTCCAGCAGTGGAAGCCTTGAGAGAGTCCTGCAAATTGCCAATAGTCTGTACATTGAAAGCAGTACCAAGAAAAATGACAACATCCCTACAATGTCAGTAATCTATCTCTTAAACAATAAGAATAAAAGGGTATCAATAACGCAAGTAATATTTTGCAGAACGCAACCTCATTTTTCACTTAAAGCTATTGGGCCCACTTCCTATTTATATAAGGCCCCTTTATACTGTCAGGACTGGGAAAAGGGCCTCCATATGCATTAGGACCTGGTCCAACAGCAACAGTTTGTGACATCAAAACTGCCTTCATGTCAATACTATGATGGCAACTAGGGGATTAGGATTTTTCACAAAAACAAACAAAAAAGCTGGGCTGTTAAAGTGGGAGCCTGCTTTCAAGTACAGCGTCTTTTCATGCAAATGAAAAGAGAAAATGCAAGGAGAAAAAATGTGTCAGAATTGTCCTTAAGTAGAATAATGAAAACAATTGTCAGTGAGTCCGATGTTTTTAAGATATAATATATGCCCTCTCTCACTTCCTAATTCCTACCAAGTCAATAACTCCTTTGGTCTATGAAGTCCCATACAAAGTTATCAATAAGTCATGAGAAAAATGCAAAAGTCAAGATTATAATGAAATGAATCATTGTTTCTGCCTGTAAAGCAGAGGCATTCTGCTCAGCCTGCATGTTTGGTGCAGCCGTCGTCAGATATCCCCTCCCCCTTCCCCCTCCCATCACCATTGGCCTTGCAATTAAGCTTCAATACGCCTGTGTGTATATTATTGATGTGGAAACAGCTATTTCCATCATGCCGCAGACATTCTATACTTTTGAAGTCTGTGGTTACAGAGTCATTATTCCATAGAGCACTTTCCCATCACTAGGGTGTGCAGGATGCCATAAAAAATGTTTTTGTGCAAGTTCCAAGCTACTGGAGTTATATCAATAGTTACCTTAAATACATTATATTTATATGCGCTCTCCCTGCCTCCTGAGGATTTGCTTTAATAAAAAGGACCAGTTTATCTGAGAATGAAGTCAATAGAGCTATGCTGATTTGTAGATCTGGTTGATATTTCCATCTTTTAATCTGCATGTTGTTTACAGGATGATGATGATAGTAATAGTAGCAGTAATAATAATAATAATACATTTGCCTCCGTTTGTAGTGAAACACTGCTGGAGTTGAATGCCTTGTTTCAACGAGACACATTGAATGAAACAGTATCCTGCAGTTCAGTAAGTACATGTCAGCTCTCCGCTGCCTTAGCATTACGATTCAAGCTACAGTACAATATTCATAGTTTTTTTGGTGATCTCCCAGAAAGACCTTCTTAATTTAATCTCTAATGGGATTAGCAGCCTCATTAAACTATAAATCTGCCACAGTCCAGCTGTTGTGGGAACCTGAACTTTCAGACTGTTATCAATTTGCTGCTCTGATCTTTATACCTGAAGTCACTTCAGACATAATTAACACTTTCAACTTCAAAAGCTCATGTGTCCTCCTTCTCCACTTCTTTCACCTCAAACTTCTTCCCACAAAAATCCTTGCCTCTTTTCAAACTTAACAGCCATAGATCTGCTGCTTTTCTAGGGTTAGGCCAATGTATTCAACTGCATGTCTAACCCCATGGCTTGGGTCTAGTTTCTATACTGACAGCCAGGCATATTTTGCAGAAGTCCCTACAAGAATGAACTTTGAAGAGCAAAAATACATCTAATTGCTCCCTTGCCTTATAAGCTGAGAACCCAGATGACCCACTGCAAGTTTCATACCTCTGGAGAAGTCGGACAACTCTCAGCCTCTGCTCATCTATCGAGGGCAATACAAGCCCGGGCAGGTATTACAGCCGAGCGCCTTCACAGCACTATGCAAATACAGATGCAAATCAGCTTTGGCCCTCAGACTTCTGGCAACTTACAAACTCAGTCCCTGGTGTTAGAGGCACCTTTTGCTGCATGCGGTGGGTCCAGACCATCAGACTCTTACCAAGCTAAGATGACAACTGAAGGCAGGGACAAAATTGCCTCCATAAAGAACACAGAACTGGGACAAAAGCAGTGTACCTGCTTTTCTAAGTGGCCACTGCACAGAGCTTGTGGACTGAAGGGTGCTAGATCCCAGAGGGCACCACCAGGTGATTAGATTCCAAAAAGAGAGGAAACTCCACCTCAGGAAATCATTACTGCTTGCTGCAGACACAGCTGTCAAGGATACAGGTAATGAAGGATTAGTACTGGAAAGACAAGAAAGAACCAACCTTCAAAAATTTTCTCATCCTTTTTGTGCCCAAGCAAGTCAAACGTGTAGATGCATACAAACTTTTACTTCCTAATACACCTGCAAAATCTCTTGGGAGAAATTAACAAAAGATGTGGAGTACAGCAGCATAAAAATATGTTATGAAGGAGCTATGATATTTTCTTTTACACAGTAATTTAACAAAATAAAAGACTGTCAGTTTCATCCAACACTTCTCTTACAGCAAGAACACGTAAACTCCAAATATCCCTCTGAACCTAGCTTCTTTTTTCTTTCCTACGTAACTAAAAAACAAACAAAGTGGTCTGTGCCTGTAACAACCATTTATTACGTCTTTAAAAATACATTTTAATGCCTTTGGCTTTTCATCATTATTTTGAGCAGCTTAAGTCAACTGGGAACAAGATTCGTGGTTCTCATGTCCTCATATTGTAAGAACACAACAAATCAAGGTCTCATAGCAGCAGTCTGCCCTACCAAAAGGGAAAAGGTAGCCTTAATACGAAAGAGAAGAGAAACATTCCATATTCATAATTAGATAAATAATACTTCAGGCAAGATATGGCACCTTTAAAAGTGCCTTTTCAGTCTTGAATTTTTCTCTGCTTGTTACTACAGAAACCATCTAGCAACCAGAATCTAAGACAGACTCCACCCAAAACAGAGAAAAACAATATAGACAGAGTAGGCTTTTCCTTTTTCTCTTTTTTTCCCCTCCTTCCTTCCCCCTCCCCCCCCCTTTCTTTTTTTTTTGGAAGGGGGTGGGTGAGTGCTAAGGAAAAGTATCTTACTGTGTGCAAAGGACAGGAGCATTTTGCATGCAGTTGAAACAGTAAAGCTCTGATTACAGATGGCAGAAATGAAAGCAGGGAATGAGTAATGAGCAATGAGAAATGCGTAATGCGGGATGAGGATATAATTTCCACACATCGGCTAAAGAAAGGTTTACACTCTTAAGCAATAAAAACAAACCATTAAGCCAGACCTGCACTGTCAGGAAGTATAAAACAGTTCTTGAAACTCTGCAGTTACTATACAAAAGCTTTTCATAAACTTTTGTTTCCTGATCTTCATAAAACATTAACATCAAGCTGCCATATGGCAATTAGCTGCCTCCTGAAATCAATAAAAAAAAAATAAACCCAAATCAACAATTTAGGAATAGCTGTACAATAAAATAGTTCAATAATTATTCTCTTCTAGTAGCACAGCAAAGTAATGCAAATGTAGTCCAGATGAGCTCCTTCTTCAGAGCTGGGAGTACAATAAACAAATAATGTTCCTCTCCAAGCCTCATCAGTACAGACTGCACAAATGAAAGGCTACTAACTACCTAGCAGGGGGAAAAGCAGGTGATATGCTATGGACTCACAAGCCCAACTAACACATGAGCAGGAAAGGTCTCAGTGCCTGATCATGATGAGCCCAAGTTAGCACAGCAGAGCAGACCCTGCTTGGTGAAATGGCCAATGCTCTCAGGAGAGCTTACCTCAACTGAAGATCTTCCCACGTCATTTTTATATGTTGCTGACCACAGCAGTCCAACTGTATTTTGCGCAAAAATTATCAAGCCACTCGACAAAGCTGTTACTGAGTCTCAAAAGGACAAGAAGAGATGCTGATCACATTTGTGTTTAGAGAGATGCTTATCTGAAATGCACAAAGGGTGACATTATCTATCACAATCTCTGCCTATATAGATTATTTAAGTGCCTAGAAGCAACATGTTTAGGAGAAACAGGTTATGGGGTAACAAAGGTAGTTTTGTCTTATAGATAGATCTTCTGCATTCTCTTCTTTTGAGACAAAAGAAAAAAAAAAACACATTCATTTCTTCCTGTAGAGCCCTAGAACACTAATAAGTACTAAAGTAAGCACCAGAGTACTGATAGTACTGCAGTAACTGCCTTTTTTTTTTTTCCTCTCCCTGGTATGGAGGACTATTTAGCAGCTGTTACCAAACTTTGAAGATGACAGAAAGCCCAAAACTTTCAGGAGGGCTCTCTGATCATCAATACTATTCAGCAGAGTTCAGGAACATAACGCAACTAATCTCTATGAGGATCTTCCACTATTCACATTAAAAAATACACAAAACCGCTTTTCGTGTTTTTTGTTTTTTTTAAACCTAAACAAACTCTTCAATGCAATACTCACATTTCCAGTTTAAGGGTTAAGGGGTTAAGGATTTAAAAGGACACATTACGAAGCCAATTCTGCAGAAATTTATTGATGCATGCCTATTTCCTCTTCAAATTCTGTATGGAACTGACAATTCTGTGACTAACACTAAGCAGGTACAGAAATGCTCACAGGAGTGAGTCTTACTATGTTTACAATTAAACACTGGCTTCACAGTGCATTTTACTAAGGATGCAATTCTTTGTCAAGCAACAGGAGGTTTGCTTGCATAAGGAATGCAGCATCATGCCATAAGCCAGCTACTGCTCATCCACAGACAAGCGCCATAGCCAATTTTTTTAAAACAAAATTAGCATCAACATGTTCTCATGCCTTAGAGGAGAAGTAAAGCAATCGCCACTCTCTAAAAAGACTTCCTCAATCTATTACATATGATGAGCTAGGAGCCATGAAGTTTAAGCCCAGCAACATCAGAATTTAGGATCTGGTTAGAAGTGCCATGGGGTCTTCGGTGACTTCAGCAGGTTTGGGATCCTACCTTTCCTGCTCATAGAAATGATGCAGTCTTGCATTTTTCAGCACTTTATGCCTAGCTTCTGCAGGTCCAAGTTATAGAGTACTCTAGCGCTGCTGTGACTCGACCGGAACAACTATACATTGCAAATAAGCAACGAATTCTTGCAGAACCTTCACTGTGGCAGAGCCTGCTGCTGACAACGGCCGTAAACTCGCTCACCACCAATGAAACCTGCGTGCCCTTTTAAATAAGTAAAGGGCAAACCAAAATTCTACACAGAGAAAGTGCCACCGTAAAAACATTAAAATGGCCAAGAAAACAGTGCTGGTATTTCAAAAAATTAAATAGGAGGTTGTCCACCCAGCAAGCTTGTAGGCTACTATCTAGCATCAGCATGACAATGTCAGCTATCTCTCAAAAATAAACAAAGCCAAACTGCAGAGCGGTGATTCGCTCTGTTAGCTATTGAAAATACTGCTGGTACGAATAATATATTAAGCTTTATCTTGCCACAGAAGCTTATAGCTAGCCTAAAATATTTTTAAGCTCACAAGAGAAATGGAAGCAACCAACAGGAAACTACTGTCATTTTTCTCTCCTATCTTCTCTACCAATTGCTTTTTCTGATGATTAGCAGCCAAGGAAGAGATCATCAAGTCAGTCCTCCTGATCAACAAACCTATTTAGTACCTTCACTGGAGCCCAGAGGAGTCTGGCAAAAAGGAGAAGCTTGGGAAGGGCCATGGGAAAGAGGAGAAGGTTGGTATTAATAAAAGGTTAGCCAGAAGTAGGCCAGAATCAGATATTCCAGAAGGTGATTTAGAAAGGACCTGTAGACAGACAAGCGAACATACGGCTTTCAGGGATTACTCAGTTCATCAAAGTCCAGTTTTGGATCCATTTATCAGGGCACAAGGGAGCACAAGGGGGTTCTGACACCTCCGGAGGCTAAGAGCACAGAGTCACTATATATTCACAAGGTACAGCTGAAAGCTCCTGGAATAGGCAAGAACTTACCACTAGTAGTCTAACATGACTTCACTTTGCTTCTGGCTTCAGGCACTTTGTAGTATATCAGCAAGAAGCCAATTTAAGTTGCTTTGCTATTCTACTATTTTGGCACAACTTCCATGCAACAAGCAACCCAGGCTCAGTGTTCTCACCCCCTGTTTTACAGCTTACTAGCAGACTGCCACGCCAGTCCTGTAATGTACCATGTGCACAGTAAGTATTAACTTTAATGCTGTGATTTCCAACTGCAAATCATGCTTTTGCCCTTTATACGAAGAATTGAAAAAGAGAAAGATGCAAACACAGGTTATCCTTGTGACTACTGCACAAGTGAACCATTTTTTTCTTACAGACTACACTTTTCAGAAAGAAATACCAGAGTTCTACGATTTATTATCTTAAAAAATATTTAAAGAAAAAAACGCTTTCAAACACAAAACCCTGGAAAGGAAGACAGGCTAATCCGCAAAACAGCAAAACTGTCAGCTGAGGTTAGATAGGAGACTGCATATGACAACACCTTGCTGTACGTAGGGCAAAAACTGGAGATTAATTTCACTATAGCACTCCACAGAAGTGAGCTAAGGAAGTATAAAACATTTTTTCCAACTGTTAAAGACACAGGCCAGTACAAATAAGATAATTATTCCTCTTTAGTATAGATAGTGACAAAAATAATGATGACATTTTAATTTTTATTATTTTATATTTGGCCAGGACTTTTAAAGGAAGGACTTTTAAAGGAAACAGCAAACATTCACTTTTCTGTAGGTCTAGAAAGGATTCAGTCCCCTCCCCCCCATACCTCCCCTAGGATTTCTATTGGCCTTTCTTATATTCACACTGCATATTAGTTGGGAATAGCAGTATTTATACTAGATCAGCAATGTCTGGTTCTTATCCAAATCTTCCACCTAAAGAGGATGCCAGTTCTCATGGATTGGACAGCCCACCCTGCAGCATTCCTGAGAATTGTACAATATAATAATCTTGAAAGTCAGCAGAGTGGATTATCCACTTTTTTCTGGACTTGAACTTGTGACCTTAACAGTAGCACAGCAGAAAGCAAATGTGCTATGCACTTTGCCATAGTAACGTTCCATGTATTCTTTTCAACTTAAATACACACAATTGAAACAGCTACAATTTTGGAAAATTATGTACAAACCCTATATTTTTTTCTTTTTGATTACATATAAATACAAATTAGCTATTCTTCTAAAAAGTGGTTATAATAGTAAATAAATACAAAATAAGAATCTGACCATTATACTTCATGTGCTGGGGTTAAACCCATATAAAATGTACAACTAAAATACATTTAAAATCTTTAAAGGAATATTTCTCTGATTAAAATATTTGTTTTCCCAACTTTTTGTAGACATAAATATATTTTCAAAATAGTTGTGTTTTTTTTTTCTTTCCATTTCATTACATAAATAAAGTCTTCATTGGGAAATATTAAAGTGTCAGCTTTTTTTGTATTTGTCTAATATATCTGCTGTGTTAGCGGCACCCACAACCCTCCACAACCATATCTTGATAGTTCTTTAATACAACTTTTTCATTCTCATCAAGGTAGAGCATGGAAATAGCACTCAGTTCTGTCGGCACACAGCAAGCCTTAGGGATTTTGGAATTCACTGAATTGACCAAAGTCTGAACAATGGCATGGTTTGTTGAGTTTAGATGATCTGCCAGTGGAAAAGGACATTCCCCATGGCAGTAAAAGGCACTATACCCCGGTGGGGCAACAATCCAGTCATTCCACCCCACATCATTGAAGTCCACATATAACGGATGCCTTTTGCAACTGTATTTGTGGCGTTTACGCTGTTTGTGTTTCGCTTGACGCTTTTCTCTTTTATGAAGCGGGTGTCCCTTGCCATCATGCCCAAACGTTACTAATAATGGCCTGAGCTGAGACCAGCTATCTTCATCCTGATGTAAAGACCTGCTAATCCTAACGTGCCTCTTGGAGGCACTGTTCTCTTTGTCCAAGTGAACCACCTCTACCACAAACCCATGATTAGGTTGTCCATGTGCAATCCACCTCATTACAGCTGGCGTTACATCAAAACTTTCCCATTTACTTGCATTATGATGCACCAACCTGGTGTCCAAAAGTCTTGTGACAGGGTCCTTAGAGGTGGCTGTGGCTGGCTTTATAATTTCATAAATATTAATACGGTGATGGTAGCTGCTGTTGTTCTCAGAGGCTCCGTGCACCTGTTTCCGAAAAATCTGGAGTTCAGCTGAGGTGACAGACTCCTCATTAGGGATGGAAGTTAAATTAAAGAAGAAACGCCGTGCTGTTTTCCCACTTGTTTCTGGCAGTTCTTCCAAAACTTCTAATGTGATTAAAGAGAGGGGAAAAAAAAAAAAATCAGGAACGGAGAGAAGCAACCAAACCCTTCAGATACATCTACTGCTGGCAACTTTCAAATGACAGTTAACACTTGTAACACACAAGTTCTGAAAGAGTTTCAGAGGGAAAATACTGTCTCCCTTGTCCTTCTATTTATTTATGCAAGCACCTATAGCACGAAGTTAAGAATGCTTCGTTCATTGTTATGCATTTTGATTGAATGCTGGTGCCTTCTACATTCCGGGTGATTATAACAAGTGGCAAGAAGCACAAAGCACTACTTTGGAATTCAAGGACAGCAGTGAGAAAGACATTAGCGCTATAGTCAGTGGAGGTCTGATGAGAATAATTAAAAATGATTGGGGATTTAAGGTAATTATTGCATTTCTGCTCTTTACAAGAACACAGCTTTAACATCTATCCCTTAAAGGCCGTTCCAAAAAATATTGCTCTGCAATTTAGGCGACCTACAAATCTTAATGTATGGATCATAATTAGAGGCCGTGAATTCAACATCTGCAATGGCATTTTACTAAGCACGCCCTAGCGTTGACTCAAAAGGGCCCTAAAGCATGGCAGAATGGTTCAGCTGCTAAAACTGATAGGCGGCACAGTGATAAGGAAACAAAGTTGGTTCTGAAGAAGAGAAGCATTCCAAAGACAGAAGGATTTCCCTCAACACCATGCCATTCTTCCCTTTCACCCAGCAAATAATTGGATGGAACTTTAGGGAAGGTAAAATGTATGTAGGGTTGCTAGGAAGGATGTTGTTGCGACAGCTATTAAAGAAATCACAAGTGTTAGCCACAGCAAATCTCTCCAAAAGCCTGACTTTTACTCTTGGTATCAAGCATACCGGAGAAACAGTCACTTTTTAAAGTGAAACCATGAGTGGTACAAGCAATTCTTACTGATATCATTATTCCCTGTTGATTTCAGTAAGACTTGTTGCATAAGGAAATGCTCAGCCATACAGTGTCTCAGGCCCAGATCTACGTTTGTAAATATACAGATGTTTTGAACGGTCACAAAGCAAACTTGAGCTTTCGTGCAATCAATAATATAGAGTGAGAACTCAACAAGAAGATTGAGGCACACAAGTGATTTTCTTCTAACTTTTTGTGAAAATTAAATAATACCTCTTATGTCAAAGAGAATCTTTGTTATACGCTACCTTGTTATACACTACTTAAAAGAGCATATTTCTGCATCCACCTACTTTGCCCTCACAGCTCCTCTTTTGCTTAGAGCTTTGCCTACCACGTTCAGTCACATGCTCTGCAGTATTTAACTCGAACGACCCATGCACCGGCTTTCCCCCTTCATTGCTAAGTGTTTGCTTTCCACATAGAGGAACACAGACGAACAGTGTGAGGCTACATTTCACCATTCATCTCCTTCTGCATTACACGGCTCTCCACTAACCAGTACATCCACTTATCTTAGGCCGCCTTCTTTGCCGATCAGAATCATTAACCCTACGGTTTGTTTTTTTTTAAATCGCCGTTTCAGGGTAAAGAGCACGGAGAAACTGCATTTTCATCACTTTTACAGGGAGGCCACTGGCTGACAGCACCGGAGCCTCAGCATAGGGAAGCGTTTCCCAGGAGCGCGCGAGTGACGCACAGGTCATCCACCCTACGGGCCGGTCCGTGCCATGGTTAACACCTCAGTCCGGGCAAGCGCACCGACTAAGTCAGTCACTGGAGCGGGGGCGAGAGGAAGAAAACAAAAACACGCCGCTATCCCAGAGAGCCTCCTTTTGAAGGTAATCTCCTTTGCGTGCGTTTAGTCAGTCACCGAAGCGGCAAGCGGGCGCATCAGGCAGCCGAAGGCACTCAGCGCCTCACCAAAGCGCGAGCCGGCGGTGGCGTTACAGGGCCAACATGGCGCCGCTGCCGCCTCCGAGGGCCCGGCGAGGACGGGATGGCCGTGCCCGGGGACCCCAGAGCACTCTGGTGGGCACGCACCTCGCGCGGCCTCTGCAGAGCCATCTGGCACCTTGCTGAAGGCTCGGCCAGGTTACCTGAGGTCTTGGGGTGCACCTGAAATCCGGCAGCCAGGCTTTTACCAGCCTGTTCGCCCGCCCGCCTCCTTCGTGGTGTGGCTCAGGTCTAGGCTGAGGTGCTCCTCAACCCAACGGGGGGGGCAAGAAAGCCGCTGAGGAAACGCCACAATCGACTGTTTCACTGATCTCTCACGGGGATTAGATAAGGATTAGAAACCTCCCAAACGACCCCAGCTCAGCTGTGAATTAGGGAGCTTTTTCCTGGTGTTTGGCCTTGTGAAAGAAAAGCTATCTGTGGGAAGGCTTAATTTGGAGCAGGTCTGTTTTCGCAGAATAAATAAATAAAATAAGGGCCCCTCATCGGCTGCGGGGGGGGGGGGGTGGGGGGTGGGGGAAGGGGGAGGAGGAAGGCGCTTTGCTGAATAAGCGCGTCAGGAACAGAAACTTCAGAGTCCTCTAAGCGGGGCTTTTAAAGCAAAACCGAGTACCCCCGTTCCTGTAAACTCGACAAAACGCATTTCATTAGCGGCCGAGCGCAGGCATGCCCTCCTGGGCAGGAGTCTGCCCCCGACGCTCCTCCTCCTCCTCCTCCTCCTCCTGCCCGGCCCCTTTTCCTCCCCCGTCCCGCGGCCGCTCGCCGCCCGGCACGGCCGCACGCGCGGGCCGCGCACGTTAACGGCCGCCATCGCCGCGCGCGCCCAACCGCCCCCCGCCGCCAACCGCCAACGGCCCCCGCCCGCGCCCAACCGCCGCCGCGGCCCCCCCCCCTGCCCACCTACCTTCGTGGTGGAAGCTGCGGACGGTGTTGGCGCGGCTGGCGGCCCTCTCGAGCGGGTAGCCGAGGGCGGGCGGCTGCCCCAGCTGCTGGCCCGCGTGCAGGCGGTAGAGGTCCAGCATGTAGGGGGGGATGACGACGTCCTTGCCGGGGCTGGGCCGCCGCTTGAGCCCGAACATGTGGAGCAGGCGCAGCTCGAACTCGCTGAGCAGGTCCTCGGGGCGCTGCGCCGCCGAGGCGGCCCGGCCCGGCTCGCTGAAGCGCCGCCGGCCCACCTCCGGCATGAGGCCGGCCGCGCCGCCCAGCAGCACCTGGCAGAGCAGCAGCGCCAGGAGGCAGCGGGTGGCGGCAACCATGATCAACCTGCGCGGAGGAGGAGGAGGAGGCGATGGGAGCCGGTGGCGCCGCGCGGGCACGGCCCGCAGGTGGCTCCCACCGCGGATCCCCCCGCTTTGCGGCCGCGGCGCGGACCCCGACCCCCCCTCCCCCCCGCCGCCGCCGCCGCCGGCCCCGTCAGGCGGCGCGGGGCAGGCAGGTTTCAGGTGCTCGGAGGGAGCGCGCGGCGGAGAAAGGCACGAAAATCCCCATGGCAGGAGATCAAAGGGAGCGAGGCGGGACGGGACGGGACGGGACGGGGCGGGGGGAGCGGGGCGATCCGCCACCAAAGCGGGCCGAGCTGAGGGCAGGAGGAGGCGGCCGCTGTCAGCGCGGCCGCCGCGGCACAGGTGTGCGCCCGGCTCGGCTCGGCCCGGCCCGGCCCGTCCGTCCCGTCCCGTCCGCTGCCGCCGCGCTCTGCCCGCGCCGCTCCCGGCCCGGCCCGGCCCGCCGCCCCTGCCCGCGCCGCTTCCCCGGCTCCGCGGCGGGGCAGAGGCTTCCCCGCGCGCAGAGAGAGGCAGAGGTGTTTTCTCTCGGCGGAGTGGAAGAAGGAGGGGGGGGGGGGAAGAGGGAAATCCTGCTACGTCCTTAGCCAAACCCACAGGATATTCTTCTCCCCCGTGAAACTCTGCGCTGGATTATTATTACTGTTATGACTAGTGTCCCGTCCCCCCTCTCTCTTCCAGAGCGCTAGCACCTCCGCCGTGGCCCACGGAGTCATCCTGCGGAGAAGGCTTGCAGCGGATCTGCGACCGCCGGGGTTATACCTGTGTGCAGCAGCGGGGGTTGTGTCTGCAGGAGGGTGTTCTGCTCTCGGGGTGTTTTTCCCGCATCACTTGGTGTTACTCCAAACTTCGCTGCTGCTCCTCTACAGCTGCCGAGCAGAAAATAGAAGTTCCCTGAAGTACGGTCCGCCTCAGAAACATACTTTTAGCAGCTGGCTTGGGAGGCAGAAGGCAAGTCCCAGCCAGGGAAGGGCTTCTCCCTTTTAAAAGCAGCGATCAGAAAGTTGTTGCTTCTTCTTCTTCCTCCTCCTCCTCCTCGCGTGTGTGTGCGTGTGCCTGCCCGTGAATGGGTGCCTATGTGTCTATGGAGTTAAAAGGCTCCTTTTAAAAAATGTCCTTTGCATCATCAGCATCAGACAGATGGACATTTACTGAGACTCCCGCAGCAACATTTAAGATGAAGCTTGACTTTTCTCCGCTGCCTTAAAAAGAAAGAAGAAAGGAGGAGGAAGGGGGGGAGGGAAAAGGAAAGGGAGGAAGGGAAGAAAAAAAAAAAAAAGGGTGGGGAGTAGTTTGTTCGCGGCTCGCGTGGAGCGGCGGCGGCGGCAGCGCTACGGGGACCGCTCTGTGTGCACACTCCGCGCGCCGTGCAGGCGTGCCCGGCTCCCGCCCCTGCACCGCACCATTGACGGAGGTGGCCGGGCGCCGCCGCCGGGGCTTTTTGTTGCGCGCCGATGTCACGACCCCGGAGGCTCGCGGGCCCGCGCCAATCACAGCCGCCCTGTGGGAGCGGGCTGCGGCCCCGCACGGCTTTTAAAGGAGACGCCGCCTCCCGCCCGCCCTCCCTCCCTCCTGCCCGCCCTCCTCTCCCCCCCCCAGCCCGCCCGGGGCTCGGCTCGGCTCGGCGCGGGGCGCCCGGCCCGGCCCGGCCCGTTAGGCTGCGGCGCGGGCTGGTCTCGCCTCGCCTGGCCGGCAGCGGCTCCGCGCCCTGCGACGCCGGTGCCGCCGCCCCGGGCCGCGCAGCCGAGCGCGCTCCCGGCAGGTGCCGCCGGGGCCCCGCGCCCACGGGCGGCCGCGCCGCCGCCGGCCCGACGTTTCCGCGCGGCGCGGCCGCCCGCGGAGCGCCGGAGCGCGGGGTCCGCGCCGCCCCGCCCCGCGCCGCCCCGCGCCGCGCGGAGGTGCGGCGGCTCCCGCGGCCTCGCCCTCCCTCGGGGCTGCCGGGGCCGTGCGCGGCCGCCGCCGCCGGCGCCGGGTGTTTGAGATGCGGCTGGTGCCCTCCAGTGGCGGAAACGCGCCGGAGCTGCGCCGGGCCGCGGCCGTCCCCGCCGGCCGCCGCCTCCCGCCCCCTCGGGCACCTGCGGCCGGGCCGGACCGCGGCACCCGGCCCCGGCCGCGGCGGGAGGGGCGCAGCCGCCGCCCGGCGGGGTCCGGCCCCGCGCGCAGCCGGCGGCGCCCGCGGCCGGCGCGGACAAGTCACTTCGCCGCCGGGCGCCGGAGCAAAGCGCGGGCGGCGGCGCGTCCCGCGGGGCTCCGCGGCGGGGCCGGGCCCTTCGCCTCCCCGCCCGGGCAGCGAGCGAGCGAGCGAGCGAGCGAGGGTCCTGGGAGCTGCGGCCGCCAGCGCACCGACCCCAGCCGGGGGACCCGGCGGCAGCGCCGCGCCTCCTGCTCGGATACCTCTCGGGGGCTTCATTTGCAAAAGACACAGACAGCCTTTGACACGTTGAATTACTGTGCGGAGGAGGATTTAAAGCAATAACAACTGAGCTCCATTACCAGCTCCTCCTTTGGGAGCGGCCTTTTCCCTCCATCTTAGGGCTTTTCAGCAGAGGAAAACTACCAGTCTGAGGCAACAATTCAGCACAGTTAGAGTGCAGCAATTCCTCATGTGCACCCTCTTATTTTGGCTTTCCTATCTCCTTAGATTGACTTAAGCTATACTGGCAAAACGTCACTCCTGGAAGGAAATGTTAACAAGGAGAGTTACATACCAGTGTAGCAAAACCACTTTAGAACTACACCAATATAATTAAAGAGCTGGTAAAGCTTCTTTCTCCATGCAGACAAGTCCCAGGACTTGTTAACCTCCGATTTTCGCTCGCTGCCGTGCCCAGGGCCACAGGCAGGAGATGTGACACAGACCAAAATGAAATCCTTCAAAAGTTTAGTAACTTTTCTGTTGCATTCCATTTCAGATAATGTTTAATTTTATGACTTCCTGCAACTCTTTAGCATGAACTTAAAGTGCATGCAGTGTGACTTCAGGGTATGCCAATTATGTAAATCAGCACTAAAATAACAATGGCAATGTAGTTTACACATCACTGACATTAAATGAGCACTTCAACTTCTAATTGCCATTCCAGTTCAATCTGTAGTGGGTCATGCCAGGAAAAAGTCATTTCTTGCCTCAACACTTACTCCCTGTGCCTGGAGCATAGGTTGTACTGTATGCCCAGCTTCGCTTTATCTCCAGGAGGTTTCTATATTAGGATGATGGACCTTATAAGGGAGAAGTATCTTTATGGTTGTTCCAAAGGCCTGGATATATTCTGATCTGATATCAAGAGGGTCTTGTAGGTTTGCCTCCTCTCCGCCTGTCAGTTCACACAGTCTTCCGTTCTCTTGGTCATAAAAAACTAATGCTTCACACAGGAAAACATGTTTCCTCTCCTAGTTTTTCATCTCTCTAGTCTATTCAGATTGAGAGCACCCGGGGTAGCGGCTCTGTCTTACCATTTGTTTGCACAAGGTCCCAAGTGAAGACAGGAAGGGCTCATAGCGTGTCCCCGCATGCACTGGCATCCCCTACCAGAACCTCAAAAACACGCATCCCAGCACCTTCCCCGCTCTGCTTGGCGCACATGCAGATTTCTCACCAGAATGCATACAATTTCTTTTCAACCAAAGCCTCCATCCACAAGCGCCCTAGTGAATAAGCTTCTGAAAGTGTCGTTCCCCTTTTCCCTCAAAAGACGTTTGTGTTAGAAGTGAACCCTTGAGCGAGCAGGGTGGCGCTGCAGAAGGCTTTTATGCAGAGATAGCCACAGCAGATCTGTCACGTGAAACAGGTCAGGCATGCAAGACTTTGTATATCTTGTCACTTTGCGTCCATAGGTCACATGCTGATCGGAGGTGAACCCGCAGGCAGGAAGCTATCGCGCTGCAAAGGCAGGAGGGTAGTCCCAAGAGTCCTTCAGCGTGATGCCCTGCTTCCAGTGTTCACAATAGCTTCTGTACACCCCTAAACTGAAGAGCTCATTCATAAAACTGGCTGTTTGCAGGTGCCTCCTTTTACAAGGAAAGTCTTTGGGTCAGTCGTCCTGGCCGTGAGCTCTGTGTAACTGCACTGCGTCTGCCATTAAGGCCCAGTTACGGTTTGTGTCTCATCAACATGACAATTGACTCATTATCCACCTGGAGAACCATCCCACTATCTCTGAACACTGCATTCAGACCTGCTACCGTAACTTCCGTAGCGTCAGCACTCCTGAGGTCATAATATGAGAAGCAGCAATGCTACAAACAGCCTTAGAGACGGGTGCATTTAGGTTTAAGAAATGAAACATTTGGTTTGTGAAGTGGAAACATGCCAGGAAGTGCCCACCCAGATTTCTAGTTCCCAGACTGAGCTTTCACGGCAGACATAACACCCTTCTGCCTTTCCCACCCTTATAGCTGTACGGCAATGAACCTGAGACAATGCTCCTGGAGACAAATGAGCTGTATTTCGTGATGCTGTAATTCCACATAGGCTCAGTGAAATCAAGGGAGTAAAGTGATACATCAGCTGAAGATCCACCCCCATCAGAGTGGAGTCCCACCGCGCCATTTAGTTTTACAGTTTTTCAGATCAAGCCTGAACTTCAATTACATTCCTGATAGAGAAACCACCAGTTATACTGAAAAGATCTGGTACAGACATTAGGTTTTAGGAAACCTGACCATGCATATTCGTTAATCTCCTTTGTGAAACTTCATTCATATCCCTACTTCTGAACCTTGTATCATTGATTGGACTGATTAATTTCTTTCTTCTTTCTTTCCCGCACTTGCTTTTTTATTCTTTTTTTTTTTTTTATAGCCATTGAGTATTCAGTTAGAGGCACCTGCTTCTAAGGTTTCACACCCAGGTGTTCCTTTGCAGGAGTCCAAATACAGCTGATGGATCTCAACTTTAGGTATTGCTGGGTTTTCTTAATACATGGTAGAAAAGTTTCCAAATGAGGATAAGTTTTACAACACAGTGAGAGCCCTTTTTTCACGACTAGAGGGAGAAAGAAGAAAACAATTTTCTACAGCATATTCCTCTTACAAATACTCTATCAAATCACTCTTATATGCTGCCACTATGTAGTCTCTTTTCTCCAGCTGGTTAAATTGTGACTGTCTTTATCGATGGCTACGGGCAGAAGACTTCAGCTGAAAGATCTACATGAGAAATGTTCACCAGTGTCTCTAACTAGTGACGAATGACATAATTTCTGGTATAGTTAGAGGTACAAGCCTCCAGAAACATTATCGTCACTTCATGCACATTGATAGTAAACAGTTTTACCATTGACTTCAACAGACTAGTGAGACCTATACTGAGCGTTTTTGAAAATTCCCACTTTAGACCTCTGTCCCCCGATATGTATTAAGGATTTGATGTATGATATACTTATAGGTGTGAGTTTTATATATATATATGTGGGTGTGGGTGGGTGTGCGTGTATGTATGTATGTATATATGTATGGATGTGTGTGCCTGTATGTAGGTATGTGTGTGTGTATTTGCATATTTTACTGAATAAAACTCTTTAAAAAATCTGTGCTAAAGTATGAAACATATAAATGATATGGCATCAAATGATATGGGGCAAATTCTGAAAATGAGTTAAGATGTGTTAGTGATGTTGAGGTTTTGGCTTCATAAAAAGTGGAGATTATCTTAAAGCTTTTCTGTTTCTAAACTGTGCTTCCTGTTGGCATCTGTGTGAATATGATGTGTAGTCTTTCTCTGAAATATCACTTAACACTCATTTGTAAAGACATATTTGTCTTCTGGTGGTTTGTCTTTTAACAACCATAAATTGTCTACGCTGTGCCGTCTGTCTCCCATTCCATTAAGGACGGAAGATAATTTATAAGAGAAGAGAACTTATAAGATGGGGGGTTGGTCTTGAAGAGGGGAAGGTAGTTTATTCAGAAATGTCTACTTCATTCTTCTTCACCTTTGCTGAAATCTGGCAGCTCTTCAAAGCTGTTGCTCTGTTTCACGGTGAGTCTCAATTTCATTCATCAAATCTCCACTTTGCTTCCATCATAGTAGCAGGGAAATTGGAATTTATCACGAAATACAGTGCAGGCCCAGTATTTTCTACATTTGCAGTGTGTCTACATTGCTAATGAAAGCTGATGGGTGCTGGTAACAATGTAACATCTGCAAATACAGGATACAGTAATCAGTTCACAAGGCTGTGTAACTTTAATACTGTAAGACAAATTCCTACAATCTGTAGTTCATAACATTGCTAGGGAAAGAGGAAAAGTGCAAGTTAACGTGATAACCTCTTTCTACCGCTTTCCCCTTGAAGCTACAAAGTTCCAAATTTCAAAAGCCAATATTTCAACAGTAATTGTTATCATTAAGAAGGGAGGAAATGTTCTTACGGCTCTGTAGAGCACGAGGAACAACAGAGTCATCACCCAACAGATATCTAGGCACCGCCATCATTTGTAAATACTCATCCATATGTAGTACGGGTAGTCATAGACTGGTAGACTAGTGAGATTTCAGTAGCTAGTGAATGACTAATATTCAGGAGATCTCAGTTCCCTGCCCAGCTCTAAGAGCGTCCTGCCTTTTCTTTTGTACCTCAGTACCTTCCCATCCTTGAAATGCAGCTGAGTCACCTTACAAGTGCCTCTAAGACCCACTAGCAAAAACACTAAGATTTAGGTATAGCTACCGTTTGGTGCTAAATAACGAGTTAATGCCAACAGTAATCTCAAATATCTGGGCACTGAGGGCTTGATCTTGCCTTCAAGTCTGCGGCAAAATTCCTGCTGGTTTCAGCAGTGCAGGACCACACGTTTACGCCATGAAGAGGTGGGGATGCCGACTATTCCAATCAGAAGAAAAAAACAGGAATTTTTTTAATTATATAAGTCTTGGTAGGAAGAAAATGAGGTGAGGGTATTCCCCCCATATGAGAGCGAAATAGCTGCGTCATCGATGGTCCATTTCAGGGGCTTATAATGTCATCACTGCAGAGAGACTGACGTCAAATAAAACGGAGGATAATATAAAGCTACGCTTACTGCCTTAAGAGCTGCATATTTTAGCAGTGAAACTGGATAATGTTTTGCAATTAAAATAAAATAAAGGCAAGCGTGACGTTCTGTTTAAGCAGATTGTCTGTATGAAGGCTTTATTGTAGCTGCAGACTTAGGGCATATGAAAAGGTTTTCTGTGCTCAGTTGCAGGATGAAAAACATTGCATCATCAGGCATTCTTGTTCACTAACACTTCTTTGCCAGTACGCCTTTGATAATGAATGCTTGCAATTTTATTTTCTGGTCTAAAATCATGTTTTCTCAGGTCATTATCATTCCAATTTTTAACTATCCTATTAAAACTAGACAGAACTATGAAAATAATAGCAAAGCTTTGTGCCTGCTCTGTGGCATGCGCTCCGCAGAAGCGATCAGCTGCTGCACCTGCTTCACACTGGAAATAAAGCAATTTGCAACTTTCTTTCAATTACATCCCTTGTTTTCAGCTCTGCCCAGTTTTCGGAGAAGTTCTGCTGGGCACAAGTCGCAGCTCAAATACCACCCTGTAACTTTGATTTGGCAGCTTGTTTGCTGATGTGTTACAAAATTTACTGAAGCAGGTGGGGTTTTAGGAGAACAACATGTTTTGACTGTCCCAGGCCCTTGTCTGCTCCATCACTGCGATGCTTTCACTGCAGCTTTCTAGAAAGCACAAGTCTAAAATGCACAAACTACAAAAAAAAAATTACAAAAACTAAAAAAAAACATATAACTAGCACATGTTGAATTGCTTCATGGTGTCACTTATACCTGAACTTCTGCAGCCCTCAAAATCACAGTGCTCTTCCTGTGCTTGACCTCCTCTTTCTTCTACAAGAGGAGCAAGAACTACTGGCCCCTTTTTACAGGAGGGGAAATGTGGCTAAAGAGTGGCTAAAGGCTGGATTTTAAGAGGTATACAGAAGCCCAAACATCTATATAGGTCACACTGAGATTTCCGAGGATGCATAATCAGGTTAGACACACAAATTCCCAAAACTTCAGTGAGACGTAAGTACCCGACTCGCGTAGACACTTTTCGCAATCCCAATAGCAAATCTATTTCCCAATAGAGGCCTGAAGAATTGCAGCGGTGCCTTGTCCACGGTTCTCACTGTAACCCTTAAATCCTAGCAGGAATGCAGTCGTCCCGTTCAACTACGGGGAAAAGCTCTGACTTTGTAACATCCTATCTGCACTGAGGAGGGCTGGTTGCTTTGTTTGTCCTTTACTGTAAAGGAGGCTGGGTACAGCCTCAGTCGGGATGATAGCGATACTGGTCAGGATACGGATGTAACAGCTGTGTTCCCAGGACAGCAGAGGCAGCGCGCCTTGTGGGGTACGTGGTGTATTGAACCCTGGCTGCCTGCCCACCCTGTCCCTGCTCTCTGCAGGGAGCGTGGGGTCATCTCAAAGGCGTTTTCCTTTGACCCCAGCACCCAGCAGCCTCATTGAACCAGGAGGGAATTCTTTAAACCCTCAGGACACGTGAAAGGATGTAGAGAAGGAAACCATGTCCATGCTCAGACCCTGCTCAGCGACGTGAACCAGCCTCTGGAAACCCTCTCCTCCATTCCCAGACCTTTGGGAGGACACCAACAAGGTGCCTTCGATGGGACCTGCCCTCCGCTCGAGCCCCATACGAACACAGCCCATGCCTGGCAGCGGGACCGTGTTCATCCTGGAGAGCCGGGGGGAAACCTCACTCGGAGCTGCCGCCCAGCCAACGCTGGATCGCTGTCGTTGTAGCAGAGATGCGCAGCAAAGCCTCTCGCACGCTGCACCCTCACCTCCTCCCTTTTGCTTTCTCTCAGGCCCCACTGAAATGGACGGGTGTTATACAGCCGATCTGCTTAGCACTTTTGAAAAGCACTTTTGAAGCCTTTGCATACCTTAATACCTCTAGCTGCCCTCCCCTGCCACTCCTTGGCTTCCTGCTCTTTCCTGCCGTCTCTTCTCTTTCCCTTTTCGCTGTAACCAGTCTCCCTCCATCCGATACAGATGGCCCTGGAACGCCCCGGGATGGTTGGGGAACGGCTCTGGCGCTCCCCTTCCACTTCTGCGAAACAAAGTGGTGAAAAAGTCACCTTCCCGGCCGTGGTTTGGCAGGAGCACGCCAAAGGCTGCGTTGCCTTCGCGCTGTCTTACGCCGCAGCGTCCCTCACCCGCTCCGAGCTGCTTCAGACCCCGCTGTGGCTCAGCCTGCACGTGAACCGGCCCACGGGGCAGCGGGTGTGCGAGGGGCCACCCATGCGGCTTGTGAGGACCACCAGGCCCTCCTGCCACCCGGACAGGGCGGCATGACACTGTGGCAGGGACGAGGAGGGGATCGGGGCAAGACGCAGGGCGCTAGGGCTGGCGGGGTACAAAAGAAAGAAGAGAGCTGCGGCTAGCACGAAAAAAGCTGAAATTTTTCACGGCGTATCCACCTGCTCAGAATTGGCACCCTTTAGTTTACATGCTTGTAAAACTAAGTATGTCCTTTAGCCTGTTCAGGATTAGGTTGACAAAGCAGCACTATAAAACATTCAGGATGTGCAACACTGTCCAATTGCTAATTCCTTTATTGCCATAAATTCTGTGTTCCCTCACCAGACGTATGCAGCCTTGGCATTGTGTTACTGTAGGAGGCTTGCTCTCTTTTTTTTTTTATGTTTTCTGCTATCCCTATAGCTTTCACATGTATATACTGAGTAAACATTCACATCCACTTATGTGGGTATACTAAACATTGAATACATTCCTTCAGTCAGCCATGCAATAAACTCGTTCAAAATAAATCAAAATACTAAATAAACAAACAAGCTGGGGAACCATGGAATAAACGCCATTTATTTTGCATCTCTGACCTTCTCACCTGCTCTCTGCTCCCTTGCCTCCCTCCGCGGGGACCGCACACACATTCCAAACTGCTGAGCGCAGCCCGGACCACCGCCGGCTTTTGGGAAAGGAGAAGGAGCTGCCACCAAGCTTCTCCTTCCCCGCTTTGTCCCCCAGCAAAGACAGCCAGCACATGGGTCAGGTAAGAGGCAACATCACTGCTAGCCCAACATTGCTACTCCAAATCGTTTCCTATAGACTGCCGGATTCTGCCGGTGCTTGCTCAGATGCTCACACTTCCTGGGAAGCACACTGAGGTCCTAAAATGAAGCTTATTCATAAGTGCTTGAAAAATCAGGGCCACACTCTCCATATCAGTGGAAAGTTGGAATTCCAAGTTGTGCAATGTAATGCAACATTCATTTCTGCAGCTGGTGGGAAAATAGTTTCCTTGCAAAATAAATTTAATCAGAATTAAAGTGGTTTTTTTAATGTAATTCTTTCCTAAGCAGTTTCTAAAATGTCAGGCTTTAACACTAAGGAACTGTGATACATGAAAAAAAACACACCACTGTAATAATATGTAAATATTATTTTTTCCTTCCTTCCATCCATTTGCAATATTGGACACATTCTGATACAACAAGCTAGATTTACAAGGATCAAAAGTGCAAAAAAGCAACATTTCTACAAACTCTCCAAAAGAAAAAAAATATATATATGATAAAATAAAGGTTTATTTCCCTTCAACCAAAATGATTTCACACCTAGCCTGAGCAAATGCCATTTGCACCACATTACCATGAATTATGCAGAGCTGTACACATATTATACATTTGTCTTCATTAGAAAGATGTGAAATACAAAATTGCCCTACACCGGATCATGATAATGACTTCTATCTCAATTATTTCTCCTGTATTTAACAAGCCTTGCAGGCTACAGGATTGAAATTCACCTCTGTATAGAAAAACTAGGGTATTTCACGGGCATCATGCAGCATGTAACTTCCTTAGACCACCAAAATGTGGCCAAAATAGCACACAGGCCCTATGCTGGTCTGCTGTGTGGGCATGAATTTTACCTACTGCACATCTTAGCCATGGTGTGGTTGACCTCTGTGAATCTGCACAAGCTGTATGTGTATATGTAGACTAGCCACAAGAAATAGTTGCTTATGTGAAGAAATCCTAAGCAGTAATAAAAGGCATGAAATGAAGAACTCATTGATGCGTTTGGTCTTCCTGCTCATGGGGAGCTGTCCTGGCGAATTAAGCTGTTTAATTTATCCATTCAGCTGGTAAATTGTGTGTACAATCTACCTAAGTAACTCAAACAGATGCTGCTGCTATTATTGTGTGCCAGTCCCGACACTTTGGATATCAGCTACTGCAGTCGTTAGCTTTAGGGTCTAAGGTCCATGTCTTTTGCTTTTAGTCTGTTCTGTGGCCTTCCCAAAGTACCTATGGAGAGGAGGTTCCTCAGCCAACAGGTGTCAAACTCTTTTAACCTGAGCAGCAGATTAGCAGAAGAAATATTTCTGTTGTGTTCAGAGAAGCAGTATCTCTTGATATCCCTCAAAAGTGAGGTAACTGCTCCTGGCAATTTCTTCATTAGCCCTGCTTGTGACAAAGGCATTTTTACTACTATTTTGCTATAAATAGAATGGGATAACAACAGGAAAGGCTAAATAACCCCTGAAAATGAGGAAGCTCTATAGCACATTAGGTTACAGGTCAGGCAATCTGCTGACAGTCAAGGCCACCCTGCAAACAGTGGCGGGTGCTGTATGTGTAAAAAATAATTTTTAAATAGCTATCTTTGAGCAAATAATCGCCCATTGTGATCTGGTAGAAAAAAAAATAAAGATGTTCAACCAAAAATGTTCAGAAAGTCAAGCTTCCCTGGAAAGCCGCATAATGAGAAAAAAGGGGGGGAGGGGCAAAAAGCAGTAATTACGGAGTACACCCAAGGTTCAAGGCACTTCAGATGAGGTTTTCATAAAGCAATAGATGAAGACTGCAAACACACCCTAACAGTTCGATCCTCTGCTTTTTTTGCTCTCTTATTATGATGTTTTACTTCCTAAAAGCAGAAGAAAATTTTAGCCTCAGATTCCATTTAACAAACTACACTGTTAAAACAGGTTGTGGTCTAGAAAGACTGTGGGAGAGAAGGCGGCTGGTTTTTCACCCCCCTTCTCGCTATATTGTAGTTAGTGCCTTTTGCACACAACTTTGACTTGCAATGAGTGAAATGTACTTGCTTTCCACATTGGAAAGCAATAAGAGGAAGCAAAGTTTCTGGAATGAAAACCTTGCCTTCAAATTGTTTTGCAAGCAAAGCACAGCGACTGAAGACCTAGCGGCTGCAGTTGCTAACTTCCAAATGCCCATGCCAACAACTACTGGCCTAGTAAGGATGAGACGAGTTGTGCATGCTGTCCTTACGGACAGAGATTCAATTCCCCACATTTGACTTAGGGTTTCATTTTCCTCGCCAAGGAGGTTAGACTGTTTCTAGTCCAGCAAAGCTACTGATCTTTCTTCATTTGTGTTTGAGGCGCTATTTACACCATGGTTAGGTCACTAACTAGAAATCCAGGTCCAGCAACCTCAAAGTCACCTATCATATCACTCAAAGACTTGATGAAAAACATATCGTTCCTTCTCTTTCCTTCCAACAGTAATTCACTCCATGTTTCTCTTGGGCCCACTGCATGTTTCTTGAGGAGCAAAATCCTCTTCTATCAAAGCCCAGGGCAAAATTCTACGGGAGCAAGCTAGACCCACATCCCCATTTATTTCTCTTTCTCAAAGGCTATGTCTATATCAGTAGGTTACGTATGCCTGGCAACACTCCTGGGCACCGAGGCCAACCAGCGTGGCAAAGCCAGCTTCACTGCTAGCTTCTGCAACAGCGTGGCTGCTGCACACAAACTGCTGGTGGGGGATGGTCCCAGGAACATTGTAACAGCCAAACCAAGCATAGAAACTGTTTGGTAGAGAGCTACTTGGCCTGGCCCAAAAACATCCTGGAGATATCCTGACAGCGCAGCTAGTCATTTTGCTGGGCCCAGAAGTGTTCCCAGGCATTGCTAATTTACCAGTATAGGTGTAGCCCAAACCCATGCCTCCCTCTCCCTTCCTCGGTATCGTTTGGAGAAGGCAGGACCTAGACTCATGCTATCATCACTCCAGCCAGCTAATCATAACCCCACACGTTTGTTAAAATGCACCATTTTTATATACATATAAAAGTTCTTGATAAGAGAGCATTTAAAGCAGCCTAGAGGAGAGGCAGCTGGAAAGTGGAATTGCAGCCATCCAGAGAGCAGCCTGTTGGGCAAGCCCAGACCAAAATGGCATGAGATCCGAGAGTATTGCTGAGCCATGGAGGAGCAAGAGCGCGCCCGAGGACTCCTGCAGTGCAGAGCCTGGCCAGCAGCCCTTGCCACAGCTGCAGGGTCAGCCAGGACAGCTCTGACAGGCTCTTCCCGCAGAGGGGCTGAAGGATATTCAGATTATTGCTGTGAATGGTGCCCGTGCTTGCCAGCATGTCCGAAGGCTCTCCATTAACAGGCTAACAACATGTACCGCAACGTAGTTTTGCATTGTGTTTGGTCCACAAGCTTGTCCAAACTGGCACCCAGCTTGTCACTGAAGGCTCACTGGCATCCCCTTTGACAGGGTGTCCGGCTATGGCTATACACCCTGTTCTGGCCACGGACAGCAAGGTAAGTGGATCACCGCTTCTGCCCACAACCTCACCATGGGCTAGCGTCTCCTCCACGTCCCCAGCATAACTGCTCACACGGCTGCTCCCTAGCTCAGTTCTCTCCATATGCTTAGGTTAAAACCTAGGTTTTAACTTAGGTTAAAACTTCTCCTCTGTGCATTTAAGCTAACCCAGACCTTTTTCTCTGAAGCAGGTTGGGGAGCAATTGCTTGTGCTGGCTGGTAAAAGGGGAGAGTCACTTCTGGAGAGGAGGAAAGGAGCAGGGACAAACTGCTGGTTTTGGCAGAAAGCAGTGATGCCAGAAGGGGACACGTGACCACAAGGCTCCTTAGGCTCTGCAAAAAGGCAGGTTTTTATCCCAGGTTTTATGTTGAACAGTTCAGTGACTGAGGTGAATATGTTTTTAGCCAGTTTTCCAGGCAAACATATGCCCTCTTCCCACCCAGGTAATCTATCCATTAGGGACAATTTATTCAATGGAAGCTGGTTAGAGTTTTATGCACTAGCTATCAAGGCAGAAGTTAGGCAAGAGAGATCAGCGATCTCCACTCAATCCCTACCTGTGCCAGGGGGTTCTGTGCAAGCGAAGGGAAGCCACTTATTCCCTATATCATGCACCCACATCCCTAACTCGGCATCTCTAGATTGCACAGGCAGGATGCCACACAGGTTGATAAGAATTTGCCTAGGTCAGACTTTGCATTTCCAGTGGCCAATCTGTACAAGAGCTGATCCTTCCCTCCTCTTTCCATCTGTCCTCTATTCAGCATAGGAATGTTCGGAAACCAGCCCAGCTGCCAAGGAAGCTGTTCCAAACAATTCAGCTGACCAAAGTGCAGCCTGCCACAGTCCCTCCCTTCATACACCTCCTCCCTAGCCCCAGCCACATAGCCCTGCTCCATCGCTCATGCCAAAACTAGTGCTCGTGCTCTTTCAGTAAACAGGTTCAAAGAGCTGATTTGGCTGAAAAATAATCCCTGAGCGTGTACACAGCACTTTGCTTAGTGGGGTCCTGATCTTCGCTGGAACTTCCACATTACAAATTAGCTCCTTCCATTTTTATTTAAATTAAATGTAAATTCATTTAATCATTAAGATCCAATAAATCTCAGTTAACATCTTTAACTTGTAAGCCAGGATTTCAAAATCCGTAGAGGCCACATTCCCTTTTCCCTAGCTGAAAGTACAGTAGCTAAATTTTCAGATGATCTTGTTTTGTTCAAAATCAAATGAGGTTCATATTAAGCCTACAAAAGGAAATCATGATTGATGAGCTGGCCTTCTCAACTACAATTCCTTTAGTAATAAAAATATTTTTAAGTTCATTTATTATTGAGATCAAGCAACAAGTCTGGAGTGACATAAAATGGTTCCAAGTAATTGGATTCAAGTAATTGTCATTTTGAGTGTCCATAAGCTCTTTTGGATTAAGAAAAAGTAATAAAAATTGTAAGTTCACATCGGAGATTTAATCCCTCAAAGTTTTTTTCTTTTTTTGCTTCTTTTTTTCCCTTCTGTTTCTTTTAAAGTGAGAGACATACACAAGGCAGGGTGGTGGTGGGGAGGTGCAAGGATGTATGAGAAAGAGAAGAGTGATTTTCCCAAGCTGAATTTTCTTACTAGGTGACCCAGTCTCCCTGGGAATGCTGCCCATGTGATCTGCACAGACTGGATCAGCAACAGCACGAAAATGAAGAGCTTCTGCAGCATCATTAAAATAAGTGGTAAAAAGGTGAAAAACAGCACAGCACAAGTTTAATAATCTCACTGAAATCCTCCTGCTTTTGTAGCATCTAAACCCATTACAGATGCACTTTATTTAAAGCTAGACTATGTACTAGTGAAGAAGGAACCAAAGAGAGAAATAGAATAGAAGTTTGTTCTGAGTAACTGAGCAGGCCACATTGCACTCTAAGTGTTTTATTGTTGCACTCAGCTTGGAGATCTAATCCAAAGACCTTGCATAGCCTGGAGATTTGGGAGAAGTTGCCTGTGCTTTTTGACATTGAAGTTAGTTGCCCGTGACAGCAATGGCACAGACATGCATTGATCCAAGAAAGGCTCAAGAACAAGACAGAATGGAGTGGAGAAGGAGGGAACATCACTCTCCCAGGCAGACGAGGGAGAAGTGTCTTCTCCTGCAGCAGCAGCTTTCAGAGCAAATGTTGGAGAATGTAGCAAATGAAAACAACTTCAGAGCAGTGCCAGCTGGATCCCTAGAGCAGCTGAATTACTCAGCCAGAGAGAAAACTGTTTCATATGCCGAAGGCACTTCCCCTGAGCTCACCAAGAGTCACTTGAGAGCAGAAAACACTCTTCAAGCAACATCACAGCCCAGCTTCCCAAAGGTGCCCCTTAATGCCAAGATTTAAGAACATTATATCAGAGTTAGACTTCTGTCAGCACACATTTCATTCTTGTGCCATTTCTCCCACACCCAAGCTGCCAGCTGAGCACAATACAGAATACAGGGCAGAGACCATATCCCGTTGCACTGCCTCACATTGGCTGGGTGGAAGTCCAGCGTTTGCCCCAGCAACAACGCTCCTCCCTGCTAATGTGGAGGAGATCGTGGCATTCCCTTATGAGACAAGAGGTCAAGGAGGACAGAGAGCATCTTCTTGCTCCCTAGCAGGCTCTGAAAGCCATGCTAGTGCTGTGCTATGTAAGGATACATGGCAGAGTCAAGAAAGCCAACCTCAGAAGGGGAGAGGTTGCTGAGATTGCAAAGAGAGAGGAAGGCGTGTTGAATACTGACAGCAAAAGCCTAGGTCAGGCCAATGAGGGCTTTCATCTGCCAAACTTTCCTCTGGATGGTCACATAAACATCAGTAAACTGTCACAGGAATGGATTTATTTAAAGTCAGCTGAGAATTACACTGAACAGGTCCTGCAGCTGAGGAAGGACAGCTGGCCGTCACAGGCTCAGCAAAGAGATGCCATTCTCCTTCAGTAACATGAAGGAGAGCACTGCCATGGACACAAGGATTCACTTTCTTCCTCAAAAGCAGATGTCCTACCTGATCTCATGGAATGCTTTAGCTCACAGCTGTAACTCTGCCTCATCCCTGCACAGTAATGCCTGCTGGCAGGCTACAGAGTTGCAGGGGCTCTACCTCCATGGAGAGTCTCCCAGAGCAGATCCTAAGTGAGGGGATTTGGGTGGGCACAAGCTACATGAACCTGGATCACAGTGTTGGGGAACATAGCAAAGGATGGCTCAGGCTCTCCACACACACACGCTAAACAAAAGGCACAGTTACTAACAAAAAAAGTACAGACACAATAAAAAGAAATCCATCCCCATTCCCATGCTAAAAAAGTCCTTCTACCACTCAGTCCTTCACACCAAGCTGACTTAACCAGCAGATACGGCTTAATTAAAGCACAATCTTCCACTCCTCACCAAGAAAAGCATTAATTAGAATTATCTGAAGCACAGCTTAAAACAATTTTCCAACCACCGAGGTTGGAGGGGCACAAGCCACTGCCACCCTCCATGCTGTGAAGAACTTCCTACGCTGGCATCCCTCTGTGGGGCTGCTGGTCCTTCCCTCCCACAGCTAGCCGCCAGCGGCTGCTCTGTGGTCAGCTGCCTTCTCCCCATGCGGCTGGGCAATGCTTCTCCCCAGGTTACTTCTCACCATACACGAGCAACTGATGGATGCAAAAATGCGTAAGATGGCATAAGACAGTATTTCCACACTCCATCAATAACACATCATAGCACATATAGGTGTTTCATAGAGCACGATGCCATCATCCACTATATTACCCATCTCTCACCACAGATGTTTACCTTCAGCAAGGTATTTCCCAGGAAGAACATAAGTAATCAGGGCGTTATTACTGAAGGAAGGAATATGGATTGTTTCTGATTTTAATATGTTCATTCCTTCTTTTTATTGTCCAGATGTCATCATTAGATATTCAATTTCCTGTGCCTATCCAAAGTTAGGCAAAGGTTCCACACCACCTCTATGGATGGTTTAATTTCTAGAGATTTGCTAATTATTTGCTAGTTTGCTAATAATTATGGCCAGATTCATAAATATAGATTTGAATTTTTCAAGAGCCATATAGCTTATTTCAGATCTTAATATGTCTATATAGGACACAATATAGGACACTTTCTGCTTTAGCATAGCTTTGGTTCACAACTTTTTAGCACTTCTGGTTTAAGTCTTGGAGAGAAATACAAAGTTGGAGTCTAGTGAACTTGTACAGTTCAACTGAAGCTGTACTGAGTCAAAAGCAGCTGAAGATCTAGCCCATCCTAAAAACAGTTGTTGCACTATTTTGGCATTTCTGAGACTAGTCTCTGATTAAACATGACCAAAAAACAGAATTTTTTCCTTAAAGATACCATCCTCTGATTCCCCCAATGGCTCTAGCTTCAGATTTTATTCTAAGCGTGTAAATATTTTTACTTAACAATGGCTAAAGAATGAAAGTTTTAACAGGCAGGAAACATCAACATTTGCTTTCGGTGAGAAACCAATGCCTGCTTTGTTCTAATTTTAAAAGATTCCCCTCCTCGCCAAGTTGTTCTTCCATTAAACTAGGGAAACACCTCCGTGCCAAGGCAGATAAGCACAGCTACCCAAAGCATGCTGTGGACAGTTTCAAGTGCAGCCCTGTTGTCTTCAGACAGCCACTTCCTGAGACTGTAGGGAACAATTCAAATGCTCCATCACACAACAACCTCTATCTTCTGCCAGAAACGCAGTGCTACGAGTCAGCCTAGTCTGGGGCACAGGCTGCTCTGTAAGTCTCCTGGTGAACTCCCGCAGAAGTAGCTGCAGGCCCATATGAGATCAGCTTCTGATCTGGCACTGGAAACCAAAAACAACTGTTCACAGCTTCTGTTACGTGATTTCCCTCTGCCATGGGAGACTGGGGCTCTGTTTCCTTGCTGTTCTGCTGCTTGGAAACACTCGCTGCAGTTCCACAAGATCAGAGCTGCTAAAACCTCTGCAAATTACAAACAATTGACTTCCTCCTGCCTCTCCTCTGGAGGAGCGAGCTAGTGCCCTCCAGGCCTTCTTAAACCCTGTAGCGCTCAGCCTCGGAGCAGTGCCATGGAGTCTGGCGTACTCGACCAGGCTCTAAACACTAGCTTTCTTTACAGCAACTTGTACCTTCATTCAGCTAATCTTTCCTGAAACTTGGAGCGAGCCAATTCACACTGTTCTGCAGTAAGCCTGGGGACTCTGGATCCCCTACAATGAAGTACAGTCTTCCTCTAAGAGGCAGGCTGAAGACGATGCATCCACAAACTGGGACTGTCATCCAGAATGACCACTCTCTCCAAGTAATGCAAACTGGGGAAAGCTGTCACATTGTTTCTTCAGATAACTCCCACAGCTTTCTGGAGAACAGAATACGTTTTCAGCTAACTCCTACTTTGCAGCAATTGTGTTTCTGTCTGAGAGTTGTAGTACATGACTGTATTCCTTCAAGGATCAGGGCTGTGCAGCACACCAGCTTGGCAGTAATTTACAAGCAAGAAGCTAGTCAATTTCTCAGTTAACTTTTAGGTAACTTGAGACTAGCTGTGGACTGTGTAAGTTTGTCTTTGCCGCCCATCTTCATGAACTCCTGTAGAGCTGATTCTGCAACCCTTATTTAAGTTGTTCAACTCTTACTCTTGAAGCCTGTCACTGAGGTCCCTGCACAAATTTGTCTGATGTGCTAGGACATGAGTTAGCAACATCAGTACCACTCCCCAAGGTAACGTGGCTGTAAACAGAGCTCTTAAACCTTCCTCCATCAAAGTTAACTTTGTGACATGACTTACCCATTAAAGGTGAACATAAGAAAGTAGTGCTATCTTCTATGAACAAGAAGAAAAAAAGCATTAATCATTATTTGTATTGCAGCATCGTTAAAAGGCCCTGTCTACGATAACGGCCCCAGGATACTGGCTTTCTTGATACACTACGTGGAGATGTGACTCTATGCTGTAATTCCCACAGTGGCAGAGCAGTTTATTCCCACTTTCTTGCTACAGATCATAGCCCCTGTTTACTGTGCTTATTTAAATACTGTCTGCCTCTCCTCTTGAACAGGTCAAATGACCCCATTTTTCTGAGTTAAAAAAGAATACACACACACACACACACACACACACACACACACACACATATACACACACCATGTTTTCTGTTCCAACGAAGCGAATACCCTAAACAGACAGCATGCGGGCAAGGGAATGCTCATTACCCCTGGTTAGTGGGAACTGAGGCCCAGCGAGTTTAAGACACTCTCTCCAAAAACAGTCCAGGAAGGCTGGATTCTGTCTGGGGGGTTACTGTCCTTTTGTTCTCATTATTAGCTGGGTAAGAAAGCAATTCTAAATGCAGCTAGCTCTCTGGTTCACCAAAGATAAAGTCATTTGATTATGCTGGTGAGTCTCAAATGTTTTCATTCCTTATATGTTAGCTCCTTCATTAGCTATGTAAATAGAACCCTAACGAGAAACTAACTGGTTGTTAAGATTTCAGTCTCAAATAATAGAAATTGTTTTGAGTGATGCATGCATGTTTTTTTGCGAATGTGAAAGCACATGCTGTTACTCTGCAAATAACACACCACTCCTGCACTAGCTTCTCTTGCTGCTTTATACTGTATGTATGTTTCTCAGGTGTCTTAGATATGCAGTTGAGATAATCAGGTTTTGATCAATACCTGCAGTCCCCTTTTCAGGGAAGCATGTCTGCTCCTAAAAAATATGTGGGGTCTCCAGGCTTCAGAAGCAGTCTTTCTGTTAGGAGAACTCAACATATACTAAGCACCAGGAATCTCTAGGACCGCCTAAGGAGTATTTTACTGGTACCAACACAAGTAAAATTAGTTAACTCAGAGATCCCCTTCAGGAGCTGGCATTGGTGTCTATCTAACTAAAATCAAATATCAATAACCTAGCTTACACTTGATGAAAGAGTCGTTCTGAATTATTTACCGTATGTCACATTGATGCCGTTCCAATCACATTAAAAGAGGCCAGTAAGCCATGCACATAAAGAGAGAACACCACTCCCTACAGAAATGCAGCCACTTCTGGGGCAGAATGTGATGAAGAGCTGTGCAGCACTCCAACCAACACAGGGGATGCTCTTGAAAGGCACTGGTAAGTATATGGAAATATTTTGTCATCTCTTGGATAAGAATCTGAATTTTGCAGGTGTGAGGTCCTCTCTATTAGGAGCAGGTAGCAGCAGCTGTAAGCCCCTAGGAGCACTGACAATATGCCAGGACATCCAGCTGTCTCAGCAGACCCTCCCTTAGAGCACCATTTTGTGGGGACTCCAAGTGTACAAGGTCACCTTCTCACAGGTATGTAGGAGAAGCCACATGGCCATACGTACATGCAGGTTGTGTTAACACTCAAATCACTTTCCATTATAGGTTGCGCAAGAAGTTCACAGATTCAGACAAAACAATGCCACACATTTTCCTGCATTGGCTTCTTCATTACATTTGGATGTTCTTTGGCATTTTCAGGATGTTCAGGATTTTCACCTTTCCCTGCAGTGTCCAGGGAGCTTCCTCTCCCCACCATATCTTCATACCTAGCCTCTCTTCTAGGCCACAGAGACTTTCTGGTTATTTCTTAATCTCTAAAACAGTAGGTAAAGAGACTCTTCCACTACTTGCAATTCCATTTTTTCAGGTAGTCCTCTGACCTACCTCATTCAGCCAAAGTATCCCTCCACACAACCAGTTGCTTAGTTACCACTCCCTGGACTTCAGATCTGAAAACATGAATTCTTGGGGACAGTAAACCTGTCATTGCCCCACGGCACCTTATTTGACTATATATAGACTGCAAAGCTTAAGAAACCCCTGTTGTTAACCCCATGCCATGGATACAAATTCCCCTTATCAACTTGTGGGCATTTTCTTTCAACGTCAAGCTAACAGTAGCAAAGAAAGCAAACTCACCCTGCTTCAGAAGCATACTGTGATATTGCACAGCTACATACAAAGAGTTCCTAGTATCAAAAGAATCCCTAAATTGTTCATAAACTGAATTCACAAATCATTTCACAAGCCACCAGAATTACAGTCCTCTGTGCTAAGTTTTTCTTTATGTAAGATGCAAGTAGCAATATTTACCTCCTTTATAAAATGCTTTGTGATCTACAGATGCCTTTTTACAAGATAGGCACATGTGCTATATTCATTTTCCCTTTTTTTCCACCAAGCTCAATTAAATTACAAAAGACAGCAGTAGATTTCTTTCAAAACCTTTTGAACAATAAAACTGCCATAAGCTGCCTCATCTGCTTAATGAAACATACTTTCAATTTGAAATTTTTCTATTTTGCAATAATCAGATGGTCATTAAGAAATGTTACTCCACTCAGCATTATCACTTGAAACTCCTAGTCAAACCTGTTAATTCTCCATTTTGCCATCCAAGAAATATGTTTTCCAGGCATTCAGATTAATATACTGTAATTCAGTATGATTCAGTCATGCCATTTCCACCACTGACTACTGCAGGGTTTTGTTCTCTCACCTCCCTAATAACCATCTGGTTATCCTTACATTTTACTTCCACTACCTTTTCAATCATTTTAGGATAAATTCTCTCTTCAGACACGGGTGCATAACTCTTATTGAGATCAATGGGACTTTTTCTTTGTACCTGGTGAGGGAAAAAAATAAGTGTAGTCGTCTTCTACTCTGAGGAGTAAAGGGATTGGTGAAGAAATTGTTTCTTTGTCTTGGAACACATTTTCAGACCAGCCTTGCAAAGTTCTTGATCACCTGTCATGATATTTTGCATCCTCTTTGTGGCAAACGGACTAAGAAAACAGACCTCAGAGCCTCCTTAGGACCTCCTTGAAGGTCTTTGGACATGACCCCAGATAAGCGATTCAAGCTTTCTTCTTTAATGGGTAACACCTCTGCAAAATTACAGTCTTCTGAGATGCAGAACATGCAATACTCAATCTTGCAAGAACAAGTTTAAGATCCAATATTCCCTGATTCAACACAACTTGCAATTGAAAGCTTTGTACCATCTGAAGGGAGAAATTTCAAGTTTCTGTCCATGAAAGACCCTAAGTTCCTTAAAAATCTGACCAGTTTAGGCAGAGTAAAATAATTTTAGGTCAATTTATGACATTCCCTCCCTCTGAGATCTGTATTTCTGGACTTGCATCTAGATGGTAAGAAGAGAAAACTGCATATTTAACAAGAACATTTTTACAATACTCTACTAACACTTATTTTTAAAAAATCTTCAAAGCATTTGAAATAATGCCTTATATAATGGTCTTGTTATGTACTTGTTTGCAGTTTTGTTTGTAACTGACTCATAGCTTGTGTATTAACAAATCATAGGACTACCCCAGAGGTACGATGATGAAAACTGCTCCCGGTTAAAAAGCTCTCTATTGAAAGAAAGTTCCATCTGGACATGATGGTTCATTGAGCCTCAATAAGTTTCTTTTGAAATATCCTGCATTTTATTAGTTTTTAACATATCAAAAGCAAGGCAAGAATTTAGGAAGAGATCTTCCTGTGTTCCTGTCCTACCTGGAAGTAGCAGGATACACAGCCCTGAAGCAGATATCCTACAGCTCTTGCTGCAGCAGGGAAATGCCGGGAGCTCCCTGCAGCCGCCCAGGCTGCAGTCCCACTGAGTGCTGGGATCATCAGCAAACCCACGCACAGAGGCCACATCACTGAGTCTACAGCACAGCCCCCAAAATTTTGGTGGCAACATCAGCGAGATCATTGTTAAGTTGCTGTGCAGGGATGGAGCAAGGAGCCAAAGGGCAGTCGGAGGCCAGGAATATGTTAACTCAGAGTCAGAGAGCCATCAAACTGTGGCCTCACTGGGATTGCAACAGAGGTGAAACCGAGCAGCTGCCAGATGCAAGAGCTGCTGCTTTACCTGAAGCTAAAAAGGAAAAAAAAAGAAAGTGGTGGCTGCTGGTTTCTTCAAAAACAACCACTCTGGACTTCTGCCAACCCTAAGAGAACCCTTTACATATACCCTTATATACAGATAATGCATCTCTATGGACACCTTACTTCTGAGAACTCTCCAGTTGAAAAAGCTTGGCTGAAAGGTGCGGTATCCATTTTAATATCGGTCCCCAAGGTGAGACAAACAGAGATTGGTTTGTTTCTTCTTTAGGAAAAATCGGGCTGCAGCAGAGGGGATTATGAGATGATTGGACGTTTTCTACTTCAGGCATCAGACTGCATTCCAATTACTTGCTGACTCTACAACAGGATTCATTTAGGACCACAGGCAAGTCATGCTGCGCGCTGTGCCTCAGTTTCTGCATCTGAAATAGTACATTAAATAGCTACCAGGGATTGTATATCTGAATGCATATACTTTAGGATGTGCTGACATGCCCCACTGCCTGAGTACTTAGGCAGTCAAGAAAAACTAATGAGTTTTTCCTCTATCCACTATTGATACTACAGTAAAGCTAGCAGGTTACAAAAGTTTGAAATTATGTCAAATTAAAACCTGGTGAGGTTCACAGTAGTCAGATGGGGTAGCATGAAACAGGAACCATATTACAATCAAACTGTGGTTCAGCTGAAATATTTGAGGTTTGAGGCATTTGAATTTTAAAATAAAAATGTGAACATTTACACGGAGACCAGAAGTAATTCTTGAAAGAATTTGTTCAGTTGAAACCTTACTTTCCAGCAAAAAATAGTTTCAACATTTTCCCAGTCAACTGTGTTGGAATGCAACGTAGTTTGTCAGACTTATTTCCCTTCTACTTCTGGTCTTGCTTTTGAACGCAGTTCAGACTTTGAATCTGATTCTTTCCTGCCCAGCAATCACTCATTTGAGGATTTCTTTTTCTCCCACAGCTAGCGTTTCACCATAGACTAATTGCATTAGCTGAAGCACTTTGTATACAAGAAATACAGAGAGCAGTATATGCCTGAAGTTACTGCTTGGAGCTTGGGTTTCTTTGACCCTGGTATTAATATTTTCCTCCTGATTTCAATGGGACTCGACCTTGTCACAACAAGATCAATGCAAGTTTGTGAAAACAATGTTATGACATCAAAGCCAAAACAAAGGAATGTCACCGCATCTGTAGGAGGAGGATACGATGGGGTCCTGTTACAGTAGCAAAATAATATCAGCGTGACTCCCTAGGAACCCTCTTAGCTACAAAGTCAGTGTGTTGGGAGAAGCTGGCAGATCGCATTTTCTTTAAATACCGGTAGATGTGAACTCAGTCCGTTAGCTGGAGTAAACAGGCTCCGCTGACTTTAATGGAGTTGGGTAGATTCACATCTGCTAGAGATCTGGTCCATTTAAACCAAACCGAGAAAAGTTGCATAAATTAATTACCACCTCACTGAAAGGCATACAAATTCATCATTAGCATGGTCAGGCTTTGGTCTCCATTCCTCAATAGTGTAAATAAGGCCACATCATTTTCATTTGTGGGTAAGAGCTCTCAGTTCCTCATGCCCCTCCTGAGTAGGAAAAACCCCACTTAAGGCTAGTTACTTTTCCACCTGATGCTTAGCTGGAAGATCCTCACTGGGAAATCACTGTTCCCTTCAGCTACCGCCTCGTATGCGGGAGAAATTTCCCCGTGCCCCCCTACCCTCCCGTCAACGGACTAACAGTACAGGCTTAGAAAAGGGATTTTCCAGTATAAACAGATATAAGTAAAAATCTTCTCCTGGCCTCTCCATGCCCCAGCCCATATTTGCCCCACATATAATTATCTGTGGATTTCACCTAGAAGACAGAGGGTTTCACTTATAACCCCAAATAGGCAGGCTCTGACGTAATGGCAGTCTGAGGAATATAGGTCAGGGAGGTGGCCTGGCCACTGGAAATGAATTTCTGAAGCAGAATGAGCAACCTTGTTAGAGGGGAAGATAGTAATCAGCAGTGGTCCTTGGATCTAAACATTTCACCTCCAGCACTCTTGCAGCTACAGCCCTCATCTGTTTCACTTTCCTATTTTAAGTTCCTGACTCACATCCTAAATATTGACTTCTATTTTTCTATTAGCACTGGATTTTCAGCCTCCATATTGACTTTGACTGTAGCTATGGTTGATACTAAGCCTCTCAGGTCAACAAACTTTTATAGCTGTTAGCTGCTTAAACCACGCTGGGCAGGAACTGGCACTATAGAGCAGTAGCTAGAAGCAATATTATTGAGAATTATAAATTATTCCTCTGCCTGAACTTTTCCTCTTATTCACATAGCTACATTCATTTTTAAACATGTGGCAAATGAATCGCAAAGGGAGGACAATCAGGACTCTGTGATTTTGGGGAGTACCCGTCACTACTAATGGGGATGGATTCTCCTCTGGGAGCAGTGGAGTAATGCAGAAAGTCCTAGCAGAGGTATAACAGCATAACCTGTGCCAATAGTGCCTGTGAGGACAGAGAACACCCAGCCAGAGGATCAGAAGCCCCCGATCTATCTTAGTTGTACGCACCAATTCTTAATCATCTCCTTTGGCTAATATTTTAGCAGTATGCATACCTGAGCCATTGCAACCAAACATCAGAGAGACCTGACCATCCATCATTTGTAAAACATTTAATATATGTAAGAAACAATAACAACATTAAAAGAATATTATTGCAGTGACAAAGCCAAGACTAGAAACTGAGGAAACACGGCAATTAAGATTAACTTATACCTCACGGTATAATATTTTTCTGCAGACCACATGCTATTTTTTCGCACAGGACCCATGGTTGGGAGTGGGGAGCGTGGAAGGCCCAGCTAGCCACAAGCTATGTCAAGTATTTTACTAACACAGGACAACTGCAGCATTCAGATGTGAGAGGAATTGTACATTGCCGCATCCCTTACAGATGTCCCCTTGGGCACTGCGGACCCTGGGGAGTTGCGCAGCACAAGTCCTTGCACAAAGAGCTCACAGAAATGGCTCATTTCACGCCATCCCCCTCTCTGCCAGTCAACCTCAAGACCGGGCAGAATGTGACCCAAATTTATCTTAAAATTTAAGTCCATGCCATGTTCAGCTTAATACTTTTTAAAAAGTGGTTATCACTGACGAAATGATTATTGGGATGATAAGTTATGAATGACTTATTCCTAAAGCATTTTTAGTTCTTCACTAGTCTACTAGATCTTGTGCTAATGTCCCAGTCCCACACATTCTGCCAAATTTCTCATTTGCCACTAGGCCTTTATCAGCCAAAGACTCTCAAACTAATGCAAATTGGCCATTCAGTAAGCTATTTCTTCTATTTTCTTTTTTTCTCCTTACCATATACTTTGAATACAAGTCTATGGAAGGAGGGAAGGGTCAGAAAACTTGTATGATATTTGTGACTTGTTATTAACTGCTGGCACTGAAGTCCCTGAAGGTCACAGGACCCTTCCTGTGCTAGACAATGTGTTGCTACTGTGCGAGGCAATATATGGACTGGTAAGAGGAAGTCCTTGGACCAGACCCTCTACCTAGATGGAAGCAGCCCTCTCGCCCAGGTAATGGCAGGGCAGCAAAGGCCCCAGGCTCATGCTGCGCCCAGGGCACCAGGCTGCAACAGAAAGCCACGGGAGTGATCCCGGTTCAGCACAGCACCCAATCTCCCAGGGTATTCCCATTCCTCCCTGTGCAAACCTGAGAAGCATGCTTTTTCCTAGGCTAAAGTTTGCAGAATTACACTTTTCAGGAATTTACCACTGAATGGCAAAGTTCTGGCCCACAATTATACCACATCCTCTGTGCCAAAGCACATACATGTGTTGTAATCAGAGAGTTTTTTTCCCATCTTCCCTCCAACCTTGTGATGAGGTGGAAGAAAGTGTGATGGGTTGTACTCACTTTCTTTTGCTGTGCCAGGTCGTAGAAGGCTGTAGCTCAAATCCCACCACAGAGAAAGCACCAGACTGGTAGCACACAGTCCACAGACCTACCAAAACCAACTGGCACTCTCCTGCCCTCACCTTGTGGCAGCATCAGGGCCACAAAGCGCAGGCCGTGCAAAGGGAGTAATAGGTTATACAAGTTGATGTCTTTCAGATAAGGGCTATTCACTATCTCCTTGATTCAGAGAGGTTTGGTCTTCATAGAGGAATGACAATTAAATGTAGCTACAAAGCACCATTTATTCTACTCTAACAGTTCGGTTTCGTTTGTTACCAAAAAAGCAATGCCTTCAAATGTGAGCTTCACAAATTTTGTCTCCTACACCTTGTACAAACTCCTCTGCTGGCATTTCTGGGAATACTCTTCATGTCAGTGGCAACACAGATGATGTGAGCATAACAGACATATGGGACCTGACCAGCACCAGTGGTTAGAGTGAAAAACCTAAAGCTCAACTTAATAACTCTGTTCCAACAGATATTCCCTGTATAACTTTAGCAAGTGTCTCAGCTACTTGATAGTTCAATTTCTCATCTGTACAACAAGGGAGAAAGTAATCTTGCCTTCACCAGAGCACTCTGAGGACGACCACACTGGATTTTGGGAGGAACTCTGATGTCTGGAAGGCATAATGACCCCCACGCACCTAAAACTAGTAGGTCTGATGGAAATATTTATAGCTCTTTAGTTCCCAGTTCCAGCTGTACTTTACCACATCAGCAAGATGGACCAAGAGAAGCTGTGGTTTTTACCAGGCCCCTAAAAGCTGACCAGCTAGCATGCTGACTGCCCTAAGCAAGTTGGCTTCTGTGCTGTCCCCCATTCTGTAATCAATACAATTACCAAATCAATTTTAAAAAGACAAGACAAAAAAAAACCCTACCTGCTGTCATTATGGTCCCAAGAGACCCAACCCCACTCTGCTCTGCACTCGCTATCAGCATCACTCATGTATTGCGAACAGCATGTCCTTACCACCATCACTCTGCACATGGAAGACTATCCTCTTATTACCCTCACCCAGGGCCCTGACCTCAATTATTAACTGCGTTTAGCAAGGACATTATTAAACCTGACTCTCTGCTCCCAGATGAGCTATCATGTGTCTCTCTTTAACTCAGCAGCAACCTTTTTCTCACCCCATGCCCTTCTTATTACCCTTTAATGTGCCCTGAAGCTTCCAGAGCAACCCCATCCAGTTCAGATAATATCACTTCTAGAAGGAAAGTAAAAAAAGCAGAAGAGTCAATTCCTAAAGATTTTTCCTAACTGGCCCCAAAACATCTTCTCTCTTTTTGGTTTTTAATCATCTGTCTCTGATAATTGCTCTAAAAAGCAACAGGCCTCCCTAGTCACAGAAAATTGTATAGCTGGGGATTATAGTTTTTGACAGGACATTAGTTCTTTTCACTTGTGAAAACTGATCACAACTGTCTCTTGTGATTAAAAAGCAAGTAGACTTTAACAAGTAAATACTAATTAGCTTACATTTTAATCACAGCTCTTATTCCAAACAGAAACAGGAGTGCCACTAGAAACATAATACAAAATGTCAGCAAATGTCTACGCTTCTCTGCTTGGCAAATCCAGCTTGCAATGTGCTGATGACATCAGTAAATTGAAGGGCATTGGGCAATTCTCTGTGCTCTTCTCCAGCTTTGATACAGAAACAGCTCTGTCTGGGGCTGCATTCAGGGCATTAGCCTTGGAGTAAGTGAGAGCAGTCCTTAGGCAGCTTCACTTTATAGGCAGCTGCACTAGCCCACTGGAGGCCGTTCCCGCGGTTGCATGGAGGAGCCTTTGGCAGCTTCTAACCCTGTCCTGCCTCTTCTCGCTCCTCTTCTGGAGGCTCTTAAGGTGGGATCCACCAGGGCTCGTCTCATGTCAGCAAGGGAATCTGCATATCACCCTCAAACCCTGGCATCTGCCTTATGCTGTTTTGTATTCTCAGGTGACCCATGTGCATAGACCTACTGAGGTCAGCAAAGTTACACAGAGCAGGAAGGATCATTTTTCTTGGACTGTTGCTAATCTAGTTATATGTATCTTCCAGTGAATATTTTTTTCCTTTTTCAATAAATCCACTGGCCTGAAATCCCAATTTTCTGGGATAAAAAATATTTTTGGTAAACAAAAACCAACAAAATAGTTTTCAGCTCAGAAATCTTTACTGCCAACCCAAACGCTTCTTCGGATTTTTCAAACTCAAATTGTGGAAGAAGTCTTCAATACTAAGGTTTCCAAAGCTCTTTTTGTGTTCTCAGATCACCCAACAATTTGCACAATAAAGAAATGCAAGGAAATCTTCTGAGCTCTCAGGCCAAGCCCTTGAATGGCAGTGGGCCATGGGGAAGGCGCTGCCAGTGCGCCCTCTTCTTTGATGGGCAGGCTGGTGAGAGGGTGACCAGGCACCGAGGAAAGGAGGTGCTGCTATAACTTGCTGCAGGCTTCTCCACAGCCTGCTGCTCCCCCATGGCTTCCCCATGGAGACACCCGGGTCTGCGCTGCAGAGGGAAGGGGCATTTGCCATAGAACCTGCAGGAGCTTGAAGCTAATTAGCTGTGGGATTAGCAGCAGGGAAGCTTTGGCAATGCAGCATGTACAAGCGTGTGGGGGACCCTGGGTATTGCCTCAGGACATGTCTAATCTGCTGCTGCTTTACTGTTATTGCTACTTGTACTTAATTGGTTAGAGATATCTGCAGTGTATGTGCGTCTCGTAGCACAGTGTAGCCTTTGCCCAACCTCTTCAGCAGCAGCCGTGGACACCTGGGCAGCAATGCACCTCTCCCACCTCCTCAGTGCCAGCACCAGACATCAGCTACCACATTGGTGTTCCTCGTTGCAACACCCATGACTTCACCTGCCATACCTCACGCTAGCTCAGGAGGCTCAGCACCATCCACCCAGCCCAGCAGTCTTGCATCCCTCCCATTACCAGCTTGGTGGGGGAAAACTATTCTGTGGCTGGACTTCTGAAGATAACCACCTTATTTTTTAATTTCAACTATTGTCCTCTACTCTGTGATCATACAGTGCCTAGCGTAATGAGGCCTTGATCTCTTCCAGAGCTCCTAGGGGCTGCTATACTGCAAAAAATACATACCAATAAACCGTTGTAGAGCACACAAACATTCATTAAACCCATCCTTCAACTCATGTTAGGTAGCTGAAAAATGCAGCAGCTTTCAAATAAAATGCTATGATTGAATATTGCAAGCACGAAGAATGTTTTGTGGATGAGAATGCTCCCTCCCCTCAAAATATTTGTTTTCAATACCCACAAAGTAGTATAATGTCATTTATCAAGGAAAATTCTGGCAGTCAATGCACAGTCTGGCAGAGCTACAAGTACTGTAGGTGTTATGATACACACACAACATGTTTTACAAATAGAAAGTGGTTTCCAGAGTTCTTTAATATATTCTAACTTCCCCCACCTCTGCCCAAAAAAGCTGCAGTTATGAAGGTACTGTTGCATACTGAAATATTAAACTAGAAATATGAAGAGAGTTGTTTTTTTAAAAAAGCTCTCTTTTCAGCTATTCCTTCTTTTTTTTTTTTTTTGAGTCAGGTATGTTTTTAGCAACTTAAACAGGTTGGGTTACCCACAAGAAGTAGTAATTTTTCCACCTAGCAGATTGAGGTATTCATACCCTCTTTAAACATTTCTAAATTTATTCTCCAGTATTATTCAAATAGAAATATTTGCATGTACACCCTGGATCGGATAAAACCCTTTCAGTACTAACCCACGGGTAGAAACCACACAAATGAAGAAGATTAACAAAATGCACCTTCTTTGAATCTAAATAGCCTTTGGAAGAAATCCTTCCAAAGATCAGTCCTGTCTAGATTGGTTATTAACATTAATTTATTCATTTTACAGGAGGATCCTGTTCAAGAGCAAAGCTAGTATCTATACAACACGTAATAACATATATCGCTTAGCTGAGGAACTTGCTGGCTAATAACAAGACAGGTAAAGAGTTATCAGCCTATTTTACAGATGGGAGACCAAAAAGAGACTGAATGAACTACTCAAGGCCACCGAGTGTCAGAACCAAGAACTAAACACAGCTTTCTTGAACGCTAGTTCCAAACCTCAGCTACTAAACAAGACTTCCGCTCTAAGAAATCACATTAGCTAGTTGTAGTGAATTTTCAAGGTGCAAAAAAGCTGAGTTTGAGCTCTTTCAACAGTCTCTAAGGTTGCCATGTTCAGTTCCAGGTGAAGCGACCACTCTCACTTTCCGGAACAAAAACCCCTTGCAGAGCATTGAGGCGTGAGCAATGAGTCATGCTGATGTTTGTCAAAGACTGGCCCATCCAACCCTACCCCTCCAAAGAAGAGCACATCTACGCTTTGAGTGGAGGTACTTCCAAAATAGACCTTCACACAAAATCACAGAACGGGGACATCAACCTGAGCCCACAAATATGCCATAGACGTTTCATACAGCACTAACAGTAACACCTGTATTAGCACTGCAGTAGCATCCTACACCTAAACTACCTATCAGAGGCAAAGGGACATTACCTTCTCAGGGCAGTGCCACAGTACTATGGGCATGTAACAGAGCAGGCCAGCACAGAACTGAGTACTGCCTTGGTCAGCACTTACCACGTAGTGTGCAACTGCATATTGAAGATATGTCTGAAGTTTGCTCTGGGGAATGTGAATATCTAGGTATATGTCTGCTGGTGACATCTAAACACAGCTACCTAAGAGTCTTTTAGATGTTTTCATGATCTGAATAAAGATGTTCCCAGTTTGTCCCAGGTCACAACCTCCAGGAAATACACTGTTCTCATATCACTTTCTTGGAATGGAGGATTAGCAAGTAGGCAGGCAATGGGTTCCCCCAGGACTCCAAACCTAGAGGGAGAACACCAAAGTGGAGAAGGACTGCAGTCTGCTACGGGGCTTGGCACACCATGCTATCCCAAGCACAGGAAGACCTCAGGGAGCAGAACCTGGAAACTACAGGGATTTCTCAGGCTTTGTCATCTACTTATTCCCACAGCCCACAAAGTACCATGTTTAATGTGATATATCTGTTCCGCAAAGAAGAGCGGCCTTTCCAATTGCAAACTCCCTTGCTGCCAGCATGGAACATCTCCCAGCCTTCTTTTAATGGCTGCACACAAGGCAACCATGGGGCTTCTTGTAGGTTGTGATGGGGGAGAAGCTGCCGTGCTGCGCTGCTACTGGAAAGGAGGTGAAGAATGCTGAGGTGAAAAGATGCTGAGAACGAGGTTAGCTGTGTGGTTAGGCACATCTGCACCGGTGGATCAGCTCCATATCACAACCACAAGGTCTATCTGTAGCCTGAGGACAACAACTGAGAGGATAAGTTGGTGCAAATTATGTGAATTACCTGAAAAATGCTTGCTAGGAAACTAAGTCCCAATTCTGCCATCCGTTATTCTGCAAGTAGCTCTACAGAGAGCAGAGGAACTAATACTAAAATAAAACATTACTCAGCAAAAGATGGGGCAGGCTGATTGCGCCTTTAGCATTTCTTACCTGTTTGCAAATAGACTCCCATCCTTACAACTCTATTTATTAGGCCAGACGCTCAACTGGGCAGCTCCTTAAATATAAACTCAACAATGCTGATTTAGGCTAGCTCTGAATTCAAGAGATGATTTACAAGCATTTGCTGCTATTTTATACAGCCCACTGCCTGCCTCCAGGTTGTTCGCTAAATTCAGCAGTACTGCTCATGGTATTTCTACCTCCTGACACTACCCCGATGCCCCAAGTCATTGGGTTATGAATGGCTAGGCCAGCTTTGCAGCACCCATCAAGCTGTTTGTGAAAAAAACTCAACACAGAGGAACTGAGGACCTCATCCCCTTGCCCAGGTGGATGACATTAGCAAAGGTGCAAGAAGCTGAATATCAACAAAGCCAAACTGCTGCTGGAACAGTGCTGGGACATCAGGAAGGTAGTTTACACCTCGCGCTCCCCATACCAACACTGTTTCTTTCAGCACAGCATATTCACCCTCTCCTCACTCTTCCTCTCACCTCCCCAAAGGAGTTTAAACATGTCTCTTTCCCTTGAAATCTTGACCTGGGAGATGTAACTCCAACCACCAGTCCAATCTCCAGCCCAGCTGAATCTCAACCCAGCAGACCACACGGTTAAGTCCTGAGGGACTTAAGCATGTGCTTAAGTGCTCTGCTGGATCAGTGCCTTTACAACCAGTCCGACTGCTTTGTTAGCAGTGCTGAGCACCAGGGCTGAGCTCCAACAGGAAATAGCAGCTTCCCTTTGAAGTCCTGCCACTGATGTTCACGTAGGTGGGACTTCAAAGAGGAGCCACTGCTTCCCCTCCCAGTAACTCGGGCCACTGGAGGCCCCAGTGTTGGAGAAGCAGTACTGCTGGTTTTAATTGCATTAAGGGATGCTTTAGGGCAGACGATTCAGCCCTTCTCAGTAAAAGGATAACTTTAAAAGGTTCCCACCTGCTGGCAAGAGACCCAAGGAAAGGTTAACTTGCATGCCAAAATACCCTTAAAAGTTAAAGTCTGTGGAAAGAAATCTCTTCTCCTCCTGTTAACTGTTTTCCCTAGTGCCACTGAAAACTACCTTGTGTGTCTTCTGAGCTTCTAATTTACTCTGAAGCTGTACTCCTGGCATTATAAGGGCCCCTCACCAATTGGGATGTGGATGAGGAATGGCCTACCTCAGCTCCCATTACAGAGTCACTGGAAAAACTGACCTCAACAGCAGCTGAACTGAGCCAACACCAAGATATACCCCCACAAGCAACCTGTATGGCCGATTCTGTTGCTGACTGACTACAATCATACACAAGAGCACTTTTAACTTCTCTGGATCTCTTTTCCTTAGGGGAAAATGAGGCAGAGAAGTCTACATCCTAAATGATGTAAATAAACTCAACCAATATCAAAATGCGGCTCCACCTGTTCCCTCTCCAATCTTGCACATATTGCAAACATCTATCTCTTCTCTAAATCTTTAACTAGAAGCAAGACCCAGCCAGGTCCTTGGGGACCAATCCCCTAGCATGGAAAAGCCTGAGAGTCCCTAAGCAATGAATGGAACAGCCAAAGCGTCCAGGGAATAGAAGCTGAAGAGAAACAGCATGCAGATTTTACACATATTTGCAACGCTCTTCCATTTTCATTTTGCTTGTTTTTCTCTTATCTGGATTTTGCTTTATATAGCCAGATTCATGTATATATATATTCAAAAGCTAGCTATGTAAGTAGGCATGGATTTTGAAGGAAGATGAATAATTTTCATTTTATTTGAGGACTGAGTACTCTGTGACTTCATTACACGGAGTTCAGCTCAGCTTTGCTGTTCAGGTCACAGACTTGCCATAAGCCGGTCATCTCACCTGGCCATTTCCTATTTTGTACTTCCACACACAAGACTTGCACGTACTTTGTAGAACAAAGCTGAGTCAGTAGCAAAGCAGTGTGTACCAGTGTGGAGTAATAAGAGGGGAAAGTTTACCCCAGTCCTTCTTTCTGCAAATTGCCTGCCCTTGATTCTGCCCCATGATTTCCTTCGCCTCAATAGCCCATCTCTCTATACATGTGGATTTATCCAAGGTGGTATCCAGACTAGGAAGTCCAAAGTACTTGCGAGTTCCTCAGCACAGATGCTGAGTGAGACCCAAGCATTTCTCCCTCACCCATTTTTCACAGACAGGAAACCCAGCCATATAGCCCAAAAAGTGCATAACCTGTCACACTGCATAGGCACCTGCTCACTAACTAAGCACAGATACACCTCAAAAGCGCAGAGAGCGGTTGATGCCAGACACAAAGGGTCCGACAGCAGTGACAATATCAAGAAAGAGTAGCAAGAATGAACTCTACCACCCAAATGATCCCAGACCACACCCTCCTATCTGTGCTGCTATGTGGAACAACCGAAAAGGTGAACATCCTGAAGTATTTCCAGCTCAGAAAGAAAATAAAATAAGCATGGAAGACACTCATGCACCTTTCAGTGGCACAGCCATATGGCTTCGGCTTTGCTCATCCAACTCAGCTCTTGCAGATATGCTTGAAATTTTCTCTCCCAATCCTTTTTCTAATCAATAGAAAAATGGGTTTTTTCAAGACATTTCTCTTAAAGTTTTGAGCTTTGACACCCTATCCCCTCAAGTTAACTCATTGTCAGCCAAAATAACCAAACTATTCCAATAATCAGTAGTTTCTCATTAAAAATTCCTGTGATTTGGGGGTTTAGAGGGGTTAATTGTTCTTCTTTTCCTGAATATTTAATCAGCAATTTCCACTGAGGGAGAAAAAGTATTCTGGCCAAAGGTAGGTTTCCCTGCAAGGTTGAGAAGGGCAAGGGGGAGGTGGGGTCACTGTATTTTTCCTTAAAGACACACAAACATTCTCTTATAACTTAAGTTACCACTGCACTTGTGAGCCGGACAAATTTAGAGAACTTAAAATCAATCAATAAAAAAAGAGCTTGACCACAAAGGAAGTTCTGGTCAACCCTTCAGCTTTACATCATAGACAACATTTATTTTATCACAGCCTTACAAAAATTAAAATAGAAAAATGCATCTTCTTGGAAAACAGTAGTTATTTTCTTCCACTGGCCAGATATTTTTATAAGCCCATTTCCACCAGCCTCACTCCTGTCGAGAATCACCTTACCCTGCAGGGCAGACCATTTATTTAGAGGCAAGATATTATGTCCTGAGCAGGACACTGAGATGCCTCCACCCAACAAAAACCCCACTGTGCAGCTGAGCTGGACCAACCTATGTCCCAGGTCCAAGTCTGGTTTGAAGCATTACCCATACTGTCTGGATATTGGCCTCTATAAATAAACAGGCAAGAAGGTTTGGAGAAGAGGTGAAACCTTTCTCATTAGTTGCGAGCAAGGAAGGAAGTTGTACCTTACCAAAGACTGCGGGAATTCACAGCTCCCTCCTTCCTTTAATAGCACTGCTGGAGGCAGAGAGGAGCAGGGCACAGTACCCGTTCAGGGATGGTCCCAGCTAGATAGCCACAGCTGCCTCTGAAATGAAATACTGCACGTGAGTAAGGGTGGCAGAACTTGACTGACCGATACCGTTCTTGCTGGCTAGTCATAATCACAATTCATTGCTGCATCCATTAACTCTTAACAAAATGCTACAGTGGCACAGAACCAGATTTCAATTGCTGGCATGTTATAATACATATTTGTTTAGAGATTTGATTCTGCTCAAATCTCTGCTCCCACCCCAGCATGGTTTTTTTGGGTTGTTTATACATATCAGCTTTAGTAAAACTTCCACTGGGGAAAGGTTTTTCTGGTTCGAAAGGAAACTTCTGGTCAAAACATACATAAACAAATGTGCCCAGAGCAGCCAATGGTTTCAGCAGTCAGCAGGAGCACAGAAGTCCTACGTTTGAAAGCCTGACATCGATCAGGGAGTTGAACTTGGATCTCCTAAATCCAAGAGGGGTATATTAACCTCCAGGCAAGAGGCCATTCCTGGATGTTGCTTTCCTGTAGGAGTCATTTCGCACTGGATATAAGTAATTAAATATTTGCTGGAAACAGTGAGACCAATTCTGCAGCCCAGAGGCCAGAATAGTGAATCAGAAAGAACAAGAACGTGACCCAGGGTCTCTCATCTGCCAAGGGAGTGACGTGGCTATCTAGTGTTTTATTGTAGCAATACAAAAAAATCAAACCCTTTAAGGATCCTGTATCTTTCAAAAAGAATAGGAATAACTTGTGAAACCTCACATTTTGTGGACTAGGAGAATCCTTTCCTACCCACTGTTACTGGGGGGGGGGGGGTGTAAATCTGCAGTGTTTATCATCTCTTGTCGCCAAAGTCAGAATCTGGCCTGTTGCCTTCCAACCTAATTCAGAATGCACTTTCATCTGTAGTATAAACATCGAGAAATATCAAAAGGCCTGTTGACAGTACTGCTCTCATTTTCTGCTTTAAGAAGTTGCCAAAATGTACAAAACTAAACTCTCCAAGTCACAGTAGGCTGTTTTGTCAGTTTATGCAATCAGTAACGTAATACAATCGTAACCTGTATCATTCTCACTCTTTCCTTTTTTTTTCTTTCTCCTCTCCTCCTTTCTTTTCTTCTATCTCTCTTAAGCAAGAACTTCCCCTGGAAGGGAACACAGTTCCTCCAAAAATTAAATCATAGCATCAAATTTCAAACCAATCCACAAAATATAAATCGTATTCTGGAAGAATATCGCTTTGTACAACGCACGCTGGAGAAGCATTGTCCAGGCCACTGTATGTAGACTATGTATATTACAGAGCTAAAGTAGCTTCTTTAGAAATTTTCTCTGAAACTGCAGGAGTCAGAAACAGGCATGTTTCCCTGCCTCTTGCCTACTATCTAAAAGAGCACATTTGAGGACTACCTCTGTATTTCTTATATTTTTCCATTTTCCTTTCAAAACCAATGAGAAATTCTGGGATTCAAAAATATAGAATTAGCTCCTTTCTTATTTCACTAACCAAAACAACAGCAAAATAAGCAGCACAATTCAACAGATTGCAATTCTATGGAAAAATTTTAGGAAAACAGGAGCAATGACAAACATTTCTCTAGAACAGTAGTTCCTAAGCAGGGAAATACGTCCCCACAATACAGTAAGGCATGAATAACATTTGCAGATGACCTTCATTTGAAATCAATGTGACATACATTCCTTCAGCACATAATTCATTCTTAATATATTAATGATATGACTCATTAACATAGTAGTAGTAGTAGCAGTAGTGTTAGGAGTAGTAATACTACTAATAACGTCACTGTAGTGCCAAAAGGTTTCAACATACTAGCTCTTCCACATGCATATAACAAAAGGATAGATGATCCACTGTCACATAAATGGTGAGACAAAAAGTTTGATAGTCCTACTAGTCACTTCATGATATGTGTGCTACTACCTACTGTTATCTACCTGATGAATCATAGAAGATCTAAATGTGCAATCATAAAGACTGGTCAGGTGTGAGATCCCTGACAGTAACTTTGCTGGCCAGGGGATGAAGCCCTAATGAATGCTTTTCATATTCCTCAGATGTTTCTGTTATTATGCAATTGGGCACGAAATGTCTTGAAGGACATACTGGGCTCTCACAGATTTCTGCATCTCTGCATTGCAGGAATACTTTTACCTCAGGGAAAGGTTTTATGAAGTCATTTCCCAGAGCCTGTCAAAAACTACTGGGGAGGAATAACACACAGCCTAAGAAAAGCTCTTGTTATGTCTGGTCTTCCACCCTAAATTTTCCTGCTTGGAAATCTCATCTGAAAGGACTTGGAGGAATTGATCTATTAGTCTGGGATTTCCAGAAGCATAGTTACTCTGCTCTTGAGCAAAGGTACTGAGCTGCTGAGCCTACCCGGTGTCTCTGTGCATACACAATAGCATCAGACCTTTCGTCCAGCGCTGCCATGGCCTGGAAAAGCACAGAGCCCAACACTGACCTCTAGCATAAGCCTAGAAGCCCAACTCTTCCAGAGAAGTGTCAGGCTCCCTGTGCTTGTACTTGGCAGAGGGAAGATGCTTGCACAGGGGAGTTGAGAGCTACTGCAGATGGCCTAAATGGCTGCTCTGTAATATGAACACCAAACTTGACACTTCATGGAAACACCAGTGCACATTCATGCGGCCTTCAATACCCTGCGAGGCCGTGATAGCTGTACTCTCACACCATAGCTTGCATCGTGATTGCTGTCCCAAGGATGTGAGATTCCTTAGGCACATACTGCTTCGCTGTTTGCAGTCCTCTGCATTGCCAGTACTCATTCTTGTTGCTAGATCTGAAGTCATTTTGTGTCCTACACACAGAACAGAGGTTTGTGATGATCCTATTGCTACATAAACAAAAAACACAATCAATAGAGGAGAGCACTTTTGTATGTTTAACTGTATAAGCATCCACTTTCTGGAAACTTTTATGTTTTCAGAAGGATTGCTCATGGCTTTGCTGCATTAATTAGAATGATCATGAGACTCACATCTAGAAAACGCGCGCTTCAGATTGCAGGGCATGACTGCATTACAGTGATGAAGTGGCTTCCTCATTCACTCACCATCTGTGTGGTCCTGCAGTGTCCAAGCTGCTTTTGTTTTGGTCGCGTGTCAAGGGCAGCAAGCACTCTGCCTCTCAGTTCTCAGCTTAGAAAAGAAACTTTCAACCAATCTCGCTGCATTTCTTTCCCAGGGAAATGGTGCTGGGGGAACTTACTGGTAGTGCTCAATAGCTGGAGACCAGAAACTTCTATGTGGGCTGTCCAGAAACTCTTATTTACTCAATTAATTACAGTGACAACAAAATGACATTATAATGAGCTGCTCAGAAAGAAAGCAAAGGGTAGAAGCCTTCCTCATTTCACTAACAGAGAAACAGCACACACAACATCAGCAAATGCTTCATTATCCAGTAGAACTCAGACTAAACCTGGTAGTAAGAAATATGATTGCTGAATGTAGAGTTTGCTACAGATCTGATTAATCGTAAGCACAGATACTGCCTGCATGTTTGGAGGTTCAGGTTTCCAGTATCCTTAAAATTCTGCCGCTTTAACAATCTGAGTTTGGGTTTAGGCTCTTCCCTCGTTCTAGAAAACTGACTATGAAGAGGAAATTTGACCGTATCTCTGGCTTCATGCACAGACAAAGTCTGCAAGCACAGCTCTGCCTTGGCCCCTCCATGGTCACGGCATAACGGAAAGTGAGCCGTTCTCCCATATCATGCCATGTGTTCCTGCGTCCTGTGGGATCCACATCCCAGTGGAGAGTAAGATTGGACAGGCTGGGAGCCACAGCTGGAGTGGAAAGCATCCACATGAGCACTATATAAGAACAATAGAAAGCAAGTCTATAATTATCTTCCTGTTCAACCTCACTGTGCTGCGATGCTGCCTCTCGCATTGAAGTCTCGTCCACATACAAAGGTTATGCAGCTTTAAGTAGATCAGAATAGTTAAAGCACTACAGCTGTCACTGGAAAGAGAAATAAGTCGTATGGTATAAGACACTTTGACACCAGAATAACTGCATTCACATGAGGTCTGATCCCACTATAAACATTGCTTAAAAAAAAAAAAACAGAATTACTCCCTAACCAAAAGACTATATCAATGTAATTTTTTCATGTAAACAGGCCTAAAAGTGGCTCTTAGAGTAGCTGCCAGGAAAACTGTCTAACTTTCCAGTTCTACCCCAAGTCTCATTGTGTCCAGTAGGGCTTTTAAAATCCCAGCTCTGGAATCGTGTGAATAAGTACAGATCTCCGTCCCGGAAAAGACTTGCTGCTTGCCTTGGTGTCTGTGAAGAGAAGCTTGAACACAGCAGCGTTAAAGGCTGAAAACCAGAGAACCCATGGCAGCTCCAAATCTAGTATTTAAACAGAAAAAAAAATCATCTTTGCAAGACTATTCTCTGCTAAGGCAGATGTGGGGAAAGGACATCCACCTGAGGCTGACTATCCTGATGGGACTCCAGCGTGCCCAAGCCACCAGGAGCAGCCAGAGACGGGCCGGTCGGCTGCCGCGGCTGCCACAGCCTCTCCAGAGAGGGCCTGTGCCTCCGAATGGCGGCGGCTGAGCCACCTGATGAGCTGTCTATGCTTACCTTCACAACTGGTTCTCCTGGCTCTCATCTGCTGATTTCGCATAGCCCCCAAACTATTACTATCAACAACATTGTGTTCATTACTATGTGCCCAAGTGGGCAAGTGGCCAGGCCCACGGGGAACGGGAAAACTAAGTCTCAAATGCAGACCTCTCCTCCTGTCTTTCTTCAGGCCTACCTTTATTTTTAAAGATAGAATCAAAAACCAGACCAGGTCACCCCATGCCAGACAGGAGGGACAAGGACCTCAGTATCCTGGGGCTTTATCGCCCACTTTTAGCCTCTTTCTTAGCTTTGTCCCGATCACCCAAACAACAGGCTGAAACCCGCTAAGCGTATGCTCTCGGGAGTAGGTTTGCAACTTTGCCATAGCACTCCGCCTTCCTCCTCCAAATTAAAGAACCCCTTGCAATCTCCACTGTGCCGAAACACAGTAACTGTTAAAAAAAATCCCTAAAAAAGGAGAAAACTACCTGATGCCTCTCACCCACTGTGCTGCTGTCACTTGATAATCTCCCCAGGGCAAAGACTGTATGAGTGGCCCATGTCCTGGCAAGGCAACCACACGACCTTTCAGACAGTGACCGCAACCTTTCTGTGAGGTCTGCAGAGGTACCAACTTCACCTTTTCAGAGCCCTTGTGAAGCTCCTGCTGCTAATCCTAGTCCTCTCTATTGGTGGAGATGGTTCTCCCAACGCTCCTTCCCTATATGAACACAGGCTGTTACTTTCAGGCTGCTTTTATGGAGGCTCTTGTGAGGAGAGCTCCTAAACCAAAACCACATTGCCTAGCCTGAACCAGGGACTGCTGCACAAGCCCTACCTACTCACCGAATCGCTCTTTTCTCAGAGAGACCGGGAAGCAGTGGGGCTTATAACACCCGTGGCTCTGCCAGCACAGACACACTTGCCATGCACCACGAGCCGCAGGGAAGCAGAGAGGCGCAAGATCACAAGCCACAAGTCTCCACCAGAGCTCTGGGAAGCCGCTTTCATCTTTCCAGACCTTGGTGGGTACAAAGCAGTCTGAACGGCTTTCTGTGTCTGTAACTGCAACAAGAGAAACACCTTTCCTCTTTTTTTTTTTTCAAAAGAGAAGCTGTTGGGACATGCTCACCATCCCGCTCTCTTCTGATAACCCTTTTGGCATCCTTCCGTTTTCTAGTTATTCATTTGTTACCCCTGAAATCTGATTCCTGATCTCAGCCTCCTCTTATCAGCCCTTTTTGCCGAGCAGTTCCAAGCAATGGGTTAGTTTTAATCTTTGTGTCTTTCTCTGTCCCTGAGGCCTAGTTTTGCTGGGGGAGGAGGTGAGTGATAGGACTGACGTTTGTGGGGGGAAGGGACTGCCATCCATTAACTACTTGCTATCTATCTATTCATCTACACAACAAAACAAAGGTATGACTGTTACATCAGTTGACATACCTGTGCTGGCTTCTCTCCAGCTACCATGGGTCACAGGAATAGAGGAGATACGGAGGCAAGGCCTTAGCGCAGCCCAGCAACCGCAACGTCAGTCCTTGTGTACACGCTCTCTGCTGAGGTCTCTACCACCTCGTCTTCCCTACCGTTGTTACCTGTGTTATTCACCCAAAGTTAGCAGGGGGTGAGCCCACCCTGGCCATCGTCCTCCTTCATCTTGCTGTATAAACCTACCTTTAAAACACAGGATTGATTTTGCACCACCCTACATCTGGCAAACCTGTTCTGGGCTGTGCTCTTGTTTAAGCAATTATATAGGATATAGGGTGCTAGAACATGAGTTCCCTTATCTCTATTTCCCACATTACACCCTTTCCTAAGGCAAACTGATGCAGCCCCATTGAAGCTGAGGCACTGATTGACACCAGCTGAAGATCTGGCCCTGATTCTGCAGTGCTTTGCCTCTGGGCAGTTATTTACACCTGTACAGAGTGTAAAAGGCTACCAGCATCAATTGCTCCAGCTGCAAAGCAGTGGAAGTCCCATCACATCACCTTCATAGCCTGACATGCCACGCACTGACCAGTGGCACAGCGCCCATTTCCCCTTCAGTCTACATTGGCTTTGGCAGCCCACAGAGGCATCATCTCTTCAGCTTCTAGTAAACCTTGAGACCAATGCCAAGTCTCAAGAAAGACAAAGTTGTGACCCAGTTCCTGGAGGATGACTTGGTGTAAATAACTTTCAGTGACACGATGACAACCTCATGAAATCTAGCAGTGCACTTGTAAGTCTATGAAATATAGAGCCAAGAACTAGCCCTGATACTCACCTTACGTGGTGCGTATCTTTTCCTTTCCTTGCATATGCAAAATCCCTGGCAATTTCCAGAAGAGTTTTGGTTGTGCAAGCCAAACTAGGCTTGGCTTATTTTCTGAATCATCAAAATATTGCCAGTTTGTCTGGACAACACCAGCTTCTGAGCAAAGCTCACCAATACTGAAAAATTTTTTGTACCTGAACTAGACCCCAGTTCACTGCAACTAGCTGGTTTTCCTGGGTTGTCTCTTCAGCCAGCATTAACCTTGTGGCTGAACACTCTTCCAGGAACTAGGCACGCCGATCTCCATTCACTGTTTGTAATGTACCTGCCTGAACTGAGGCAGAATTTTTCTCTGTCATTTTACTGATCTCAGTGATAGACTGTGCAGCAAGGCACTATTTGTTAGCCTCAGAAGAGACTGTGCAAATAATGGTAACACTGGACAGCCACCAACATATATCATCACAACCTCCATTTTTCTTGCAGGCTTCCAATGGAACTCACTCCCCCCCCCCCCCCCCCCCCAATTACCATGCAAAATCCAGTGAAATTACTGTGTGGCCTCCATAAGTGATTTCAAACTAAATGGATCCAGCATTTAGATCTAATGTTTAGATCTACACCATGTTCAGATCTGTGGGTTGCTTTGGGCTTCTAATTTCCCTGGGGATTTGCATAATAAAATACAGTAATAGGCTGGGCAAGTATATTGAGCAGTGGCTGCAAGCCAGGAACTAATGAGCTCTCTTGCAGATTGTTTAGCTCTGGACAAGTCACTTGACCTTCCAAAGTCACATCATCCCTGTCTGTGAAATAGAGATAGTAATACTTGCCTCACAGGGGTGTTGTGAGGATTAATTAGTTACTGCTTGTACATTGCTTTGATGATGCTAAGAACTACATGCCTGTTAAGTATTGTTATTTTATCGTGACCGGATAGATACCGCAGTTAGGGCTAAATCCTGCCCTCGGAAAAAGATGTGTCTTTCCCCATGTCTTGTAAAATCAGCTGCTAGGCTTGCGCAAGTAGCGTTTATATAACTTTGGTACCAAACATCAATATGCATCGTGTACCTTTGCGGTTGCCAAATTCCCAGAACAATAGACTGCTGGGAGTCATGTGATACACCCATCTTTGTGGAAATAGCTTTGGGCAGGAGCCTGACTGCAAGCTCTGTCTTTCTCTTCCCCCTTACGCCAAGCTTTCATGAAATGAGTAAATTAATTCCACCAGGCATTTCCGCAATGACCTCAGGTCCAGACCTTGGTGCACCATACAAAGTCCATGAACACTGGGCATACTGGCCTACATGCGCTGCAAGCCGCAGAGAAGACAACTTACACTGGGCAGGGTGCCCAAGGCAACTGAGCGTGTTCCTGCACGGGGCAAATCCATAAGGGCTGAAGGGAGACGGGAAGTCGGAAGGAAGACATGGATACACACTTGAGCACAGCCAGAAGAGGTAAGCTCCCCTTGTTTAAGCTCTCCCCTCAGATTGGGACTTTCTTGCTCAGCCTTACTGCTCTCCCTTACACCCTCCTGAGAGAAGAGCCTTTTTTTCTTCTCAGCATTTGGGCCTAGATAATACAGAATAGAGCACAAAAGAAAAGAATTCCACTGCCTGCAACAGGCTATGGTTCAGGATCATTAATAGGCTCAAACCACAGTATCCACAATACTCAAGGAACACATAAGAGTTATGCATCCAAATTTCAGAGACATTCAGTGGAAGTCAGCCAAATGACTCCCTTTGATTCCTTTGAAATTTGAGCCATAACTGTCATTGTATCTTAGACGTGTGAACTGCTCTGAGAAGTCTCCCATATAGATTAGACTAGGATCAAAGAGTTCCGCTAACCTGAATTTTATGAAGACTGAGGGTTGAGGTGAGACTGATCGACAGCAATATTATCTGCAAAAAAACTCAGCAGGATTGGAAGGGTTAAAGAAGAAAGTTGTTTGGGTAGACAGTGTACATTAACTATCATTTTCAGTCAGCATGCAATGACTAGTTAGTGGGGCTTATCATCCCCAGCTATGTAAGGAATTACAATAAATGCCTGAAATGCAAGCAGGTTTCCGGCTTAGGTAAGTAAATAATGGAAGTCACTATTTTTGTCTGAGTTGCAAGAATTCCCTCCGCACACATACTTCCCACCCCCACTCTACTATAACACATCTAATTCTACTCCCTGCTGTTTGGTAAAATGAAGTTCTTTCATGCATCCCTGGGACTTTTGCTTTGTCTGCAGAAGTAGCCGACTCATGATTTCCTTTTTGGTGTAAAGTGAGAGGTTACAACATTTTCTGCATTCATTCATTTTAAATGCTTTCAGAATGTAATGACCTAAAGATGCGTGGAAGGAGATATGAACTGCTCTGAAACAGGGACTGTATTATTTCTAGGGGAAAAGCAACAAAAACAACCAGAGCATAATTCTGGCGCTGTCAAAGCCCGGTAGCAAACCTCCTATTGACTTCAGTGATGCGAGGATTCCCTCACCGGAGCACCACCCTGTGCAGAAAATATTCTCAAACTGCTCAGTGATCTGGCTGCTATTCAAGTAGCCACTAGAGAAAAATAGCGCCTGTCTCTGCAGGACAGAAACAGGGTAAGCTTTGGATAGCACTTAGCAGTAAACAGGGAATAAAGTCATTACAGTCAGCAAGTCTGATTCTTCTTTACCCTAAGCTCTTGTTCTCTCCCCTGGCATCGCCGCTGCACGTGCCCGACCTGGCCTCTCTCTGAGGCCCCTCTGAGGTTTGTGCAACGTAGGCTTCACACACTCCAGTTCAAGAAAACACCAGGCTCCTGACATGAGAGGGAAATTGGGGTGGTATCCCAAGCCCTGTGAAGTCTCATGTTGATTTGGACGGGCTCCAGGCAAGTCCATTAGAGCCTCAGCCCTTTCTGCTGGTGAATGCACAGACTGTTTCTGAACTACTGCTAGGGGAAAGCCTGGCAGTGGAGCGGACAGGATTGTGCCCTGGGAAGGGTTAACTAGCGCCAGGGCTCAGAGAGCTTCCTCCCTCGGTGCTTCACACATGCTGTATTTCTGAGCAAAGTGAACATATTAACACTGGCATGCTCCCACACACCGCCTTGGCTCTCCTCCAGGAAATCATAACCCAGCTATTTGGCACACAAGGCCACAGTTTTATTTACACAATCAACTTCTTGATAAACATAAAACTTACAAAATATACCACGCCCTTAAAATAAAAAAGGAAAAAGGGAGGAGGGGGTGGGCAGAGGGGAAAGCCCAGAGCTGTAGCAACCTGAACTCAGCTCAAAGGGGTAACCAGCTTGGAATTCATACCCCTCAGCCCCTAAAGAAATCACCTGTGGATACATGAGGGCTTGCCCTGGCTTTAAGGCACGGTCCTGCTCTGGGGGGCATGGAGGGGCGATGCCGGGCTGGGAGCTGCCGGGGTATTTGCGCTGGCTCAGCCCGAATTCCTCCTGGGTGCAGGGGAGCACACGCAGGGCTGCCAGCACCCGCTGCCCCCACGCCCCACTGCCCCCACACCCCTCAGGAGGGTGCAGCACCCGTGAGCACCTCATCGCCTGGGCACAGGCCGGCACCCACCTGCACCCCTGTTCCCGGGGAGCGTAGCTGCACCTCCGACATGGGACCCGCTTTCCCAACAACCCTGAAACAGCGTGAACCTGCCTCGTTTACTGCCCTCATCCTCTTCTAGAGGTGCATCTTTTGGGGTTTGGTGGGGGAGGTCTTGTCTCTGTGGACGTTATAACTGTCAACTGTATGTCCCTAAATCAATCTAACCAATTGCAAGTGGAAGTTGTAGATTTCTTCTGCAAGGAAAATGAGGCTGATTTTATGTGGCAATCAGATTTTCTGGAGACTTACTCCACTTCGCCAGAGCACCAGCCAATTCAACCCAGAAACTGGGAAGCCTAAACCTTCAGTAGCTCCCCCAGGCACCCACTGCCTTTGGGGAAGCTCTGCTGTAAACACCAAATAATACTAGAGCAGCCTTACCATGAAATGAGGCAAACGTATGCATGTTGCTTGGATCTGGGGTCATGTGAACTCAGCTCCACCACCTTCTGCTTTACCTCTTGAGCTCTCATTTCTCCAGTGACCCTTTCAAAGCAACTACTTTGTTTGACTATTTGAGAAATGGCTCATAACCTCACTCCATCAAGTCTGCAGGCAATGAGACCAGGGTGCAACTACTCCAAGAGCTGGGGCTAATGTTTGCTCTGCTAAGTTTCAAACTGGACTCATTAAGACAATGAGATGCTTATGCGCAGCCTAAATCCCATTCAAGAGAAGCTGCATGAGGAAAAATAATGGGCCAAGGGTATTACACTGATTTATACTGGCTGAAGATCTGGATAAATGTGCTTTATTCCTTGCAGATAAAAAGATCTGCCCGAGGCTAATAAGCTTTTGATAGTTTGGGAAACAAAGATTGATTCCTTTTTTTTTTTCACAAATAGGAAGAACCACCTATTCAAATACCTGAGACACACTGCAATAATTTAGAAAGATAAACATCTTGATTCCTAGAGATAATAAGAGCTGAATGGCTGGCCTCAAAACCAAGCATTTGTGACAATTCTCGAAACAAGAACGTATTACTCTCCGTTTCCACAACAATTTACATATGATTGCAAAGAAAACCTTTCTCCCTTCACAGTTGGAAAATGTATTCTAAACACGCTACTGGCAGCCTTGCCCTAGTACCAGAAATCCTGGAGGAAGATGGGCGAGTGGGTCCACTTGTCTGTTCTCCTGAGGGCAGCTCAGGGTCTTCAGCTGAGCCCGAGGCACTGGCTCCTTTTGAATGAATACACGGCTGACCTAGTTATAAACACCTGCGATGCAAAAGAAGGCCCCCTTCCCAGGGATGAATGGGCACATTGGAGGCTAGAGCCAAAGCCGAGGGAAAGAAGACTGCAGGACTGGATAGTCTCATATCACTGTAAAAGCACTTCTTTGAAAGGACAGGAGAGCAGGGGTTTTCTGAAATAATCTAGTTTCTGCTTGCCAGACATTTTGCTTCTTGTTGCAGGCTGGAAAAGGAAAACATAGGTTCCCCTAAGCAGACAGCAACCGTGATGGAAATTTCTCATGCTCTCCAGTACAAAACAACTACCATGCATTCATTCCTCTCCCTCCCTTTCCAAAAAAGCACCAGCTAAAATGAAAACAACTGAGATCCAACAAAAGGAGAGTGTCCCCTTCACGGACTGCACCTTGGTTCAAGTGGTCAAGTCAGAAAGGAGGTGTAGGTGACAATGCAGGAGGCTGATGGAGCTGCTGAAGCTAAAGACCTTGTGAATGCCCTCTTACTTCTGGGGCATGCACTGCTTCTAAGGGACTTGCACCCACCACTGTAACAAAGAGTAATTTAGATCTGTCTGCTACGTGTTCAGCTGTGAATGAATAAAAGGCTTTCCTTGGATTGTGAATCATTACTTCAAATACTACGTGTTGCCTGATTTCTCCAGTGACCAACTTCTACGGTTTTATAGTGAGTTGTACCACATGTAGTGGTTTTCCACTAAAATACTCTCATGTACCTGGGAACTTCATCTTTGACCTAAAGTCAGTTTTTATTGCCCATGAATGCAGGAACTTGAGCACCTCAAATGGATGTGGCAAAAGCCAGAAGGAAAAAAATAAAATAAACCCCAGGTATTAAATCTCAGAATTTCTAAAGCCAATCTCAAGATTACACTGTTTTGGATGCTAACGTGACTTCTGTCATATTCAAGAGAAAAAGTATGCAGGCGGTTAATGTAAGTGCCATAAACTGGCAAACCAAATGAGTTGGTTTGCAGAAAATATGTTCTACAAATAGCTTCCTTAGTCCACTGGTTAATCTGTACATTACTTCCAAAACCTAAGTGCCTTTTCAGGAATGACACTTGGATACCAAGTATTTCCAGTCACACATAATCACTTTGCACACTGCTGTCACTGGCCTTTGGCCTAGGCATGTAGAAGGGCGCTCCACCCTTTTTAGGACCCATTCGTGGACCACACAGAGGCAGCAGCTCAGGGTCTATGCTGTGTCCATACTCTAACGTAGCTGAAGCAACATCAGTGGCTTTTCTACAGGGCTGAATACAGCCTACTGTTATCAGTCAAACCACCCCATCTAATGCAACCCATCCAAGGAGGATTCTATTGCCAGCCAACAGCCTAGAGCCAGACAGCAGCTCCTGCACCACAGCGCTTTCTGCGACTAAATAGGGAAACAACCTCAGCTAGATCAAAAGCAGTGAGCGGTCAGAGCTCCCTTGAGATCTCCCATACCCTTCCTACCATTCGCAAAGTTAATGGGCTTTGCAAAACTGAGCAGCCTTTGGGAGCACACAGTTTGGCTAGGCAACCACTGCCATGCACAGTAATGTTGGGATCAGGATAAAGTACAAGCGAACTTCTCACCACCTCACCTTCACATCTGACCACTCGTGCTGTATTTGCCCCCTCTTCCCTTGCACTTCTAGCCTCTAGTACTGAGAAACAAAGATCAAGGAGACTCACGCTCCAAAGTGGAAGCACCACAGCGCTGCAAGAATGGACAGAAACCTTCAAGTTCAGGGACATTTTGAGCAGCAGCACTGATGATTTCTCAGAAACAGGCTCCAAATTAGCCTCATCAACCCTATTTCAGAGCCACAAGAGGGCAAGATGTGGAGGAGGAGGACTTCAAGGGTGCTTTCAAATGAACTGAATCAGAGGTTTACCCAACCCTGCTCTTTCAGAAGTTTCTGAATAACGCACCAGCTTGAACCACTGGAAAGAAACAAATAAATGAGCTGGCAGCTTTCATAGGGAGGAGCCTTGAAGCCCAGTTCCCAAGACCACGCCAACCAGCTCAGTGTGACAGCATGCAGGAATGAAAATAGGTAGGTAACATTAACAGAAATACACTGAAACTTAATAACAGCAGCTTGTCAGGACATGCACCGAAAACAAATGGCTCATAATAACTGCAGCTTGTATTATGAATGTTTCATAGCCATCTGGCTAAGAGAGCAGCCTAAATTCAACTGATGTTCTGTGTATGCCTTGGTAATCCATGGTGCATGCTCTGAAAGGACATTATCAAGCTAAAGTTGAACTTCTGCATTAAAGAGACAACATTTCTCTCATCAGTTGACAATGCCTTAGAATAACAATGCAGCAATGAACAGAGACCCTAATAAGCTAAAGGCCATGTCCTCCTTTGGTGAAAATCAGCAAGGCTCACTCAGGGCAAACAGAGTTATCTTCATTTATACCAACTATAAGATTCAGCCCCATTGTATTAACCTCTTCTTGGTTCATTCATAATTCTAATGTGACTATCAGTAGTTTAAAGCCAAGGCACAGTTTAAAAGTAATCCCCTCTGCTTTTTCCTCTCCTGATCTGATTCGCATACAAAATGGGCTTATGAACTCAAAAATTATGGGAGGGATTCAGGGAGGAGGAAAGGGAGACACAAGAGCCCTTTTATTTTGCGTCTTATTCACAATGAAAATTGGCACAGAAGCCAACCACATACATTAACATAGTTTGGGCAAGTTAACTCTCATGAATACATTTCTGTGGAAAAACTATGTGACTATGGAAAAATCCCCTCTTTTTTGCCACTTGAAAAGATAACAGGCTTCTATATGGAACATACCCAGAACCTGCCTGATTCAGAGACATGGAAATACAAAGATGAATAAGGCTGAGTTTCCCATGCTAGGGGCCCATGGAAACTGAGAGGGGAGGAAGAAGTAAGGAGGCCCATTGACTCAGGAGGACTTTCATCCTACAGGTGAAGGAAGTATTTGAAGGCACTAGTAACATTGCAGGCCTGTTCCAGAGCCCATTTAAGTCACTGGCAAACATCTCATTGACTTCACTGGGATGTGGGTCAGGGCTAAATAGTTTTAAAATATAATCCAAGGCTATTTCTACATCACTGCGCAATGAGTGGGATTCAAATCAGTTCAAGCATGCCCAGCCCTGTGACTTACCTGCTCTCTGTCCACATTTCTGGCTGCTAGCCTGGCTGTAGCTTGGGCTCAAAGTCTCAATATTGCATTGAGGAAGAGAAGAGCTCAGGATCTTTTCAGAGGACTGGCCTGGACTGGAGTACACATTAGACTGCACCCACATCTAAGTCAAGCAGCCTGGAAGAAGGAAAGATTTGGCCAAAGGTACTGGGGCACCAAGTGCACTTTTCTTCTCTCTTCCCTTCCTGCAACTGCCTTGCAGGTTCCCCAAAGGCAGGCTGAGGAGGGCTCCCAAGGTGAGCTTGAGGGTTTACAATGGGCATATCTGACGGATAATGCGGGTATTGCTGATGGTATACGCGCACCCAACACCCAAACTATGGGTTAAAGCTAGCCCAGCCACAGTGACATGAGCTATAACCCAACTGTAGCCCAGATGCAGCCTTAAAAAGTTCTGTGGAAGTAAATGAGTTACACAAAACTAGTGACCCTTCTTCATACACCCCTATTTGCAAACCTATAAGCTATTGCCATTCCCATATAAAAACCCTTGTCCTTTGCGCTCTGACATCATATAGCACTAGCCCTGCTACAGTTCTGTATTTATGGCAGAGGTTGGTAACCTCAGAATTACTATTTTCTTTTGAATGAATCAGTTTATTATTAGCCTATCTGATAGTATAGGTTGCATTACAAGTCCTTCATCAGATCACTTGAGCAGCACGTCATTTCACTAGACCTTTAATATCTTGCTAATTAGTTTCATAAATTACTAATTGAACTCTTTAAATGACTCATATGGGTATAGCGAGTCTCACCATACAGAAAAATCAGTGATCTCAGAAGTAGATACATCATAGAATCATCCCCTCTTGCTAGGTAACACAAAATTAAATAGTAGGGTAGGAGCAGGATGGGGAATTTTCCTCCAAGATTAGCAGTTCAGAGCCCTTATCACTGTGATGCATCTAAGTACCGCATATTTTGCACCTGCCTAAACGTAGAGTTTCCACTGATGTCAGCGTGTGGAACAAGCAAGACGTACAGATCCACACATCGAGGGCAAAAGATCTGCACAGCAGATCAAAAGGGAACGCTCTCCCTCTGGGTCAAATCCATCCATAGTGTTAACTCTGCTGCTTTAATGATACTTAATGCATATCGCCACTGATGTCATTGCTAAATTTGGCCTCACTGCAGAGATGGGGTTTGGCAAGGAACAGCAAACAAGATTTCTCACAAACTGTACGATGCTGACCACTTCCAGCAATGCCAAGAGGCTCTCTTTGCCTATTCTACCGTAACTGTCTCCTAGAAACAATGTGACCCCGGTCAATAGGTTGGCAGCGGGTGGAAGGTACCTGAGTATTTCAGAACCAGTTCTCCAAATGCACAGTTCTGTGTTATATACTGACACAAGTTCTGTGATAGGCTAAAGTGAGGTCAGCAGGGCTTCAACCAGATTTATCTCATGCTTCACTCATGGACTTCTTATGTTTCTCCAGAAGCCAGCCTGATCACCACTTGCCTTGGAGCAAAGGATGGGCTTTACTCACCAAACTGCCAACAGCGTTGATATGTACATCTGCTCAGCCACATTCAGCACCCACCTGAGTTAATGGAGTGAGACAGGGACTTCTGGGTATTAAATCACCTGGCCTACAGCAAATGCCTAACTTGGGATGAGATTCGTATCATTCTCTAACAGCTGCAAAGAGCATTTAGCTCTAGCTCAGATGCAGGTCCCATCCCAAGAGAGCAGTCAGATGCTGAGCTGCTGCAACAAATTAAAAGCATAGTGGTTTTATGCACACAATTGGCCCTGTTCTTGTCCCTTATCCTTGCCCACCTGTTTTGCCTTATTCAAAGCTACCTCTTCCAACTGGTCCTAGAACAGCAAACCGTCTAGTGTTACTATAATGCCAATAAGCAAAAAGAATATCAAGACCTCCCCATGTGCACAAGAAGTGCTGCTCTACCACAAAGGCTTGAAGCAGAACTAGTTAGCCAAGATCTTACACTTACACACAAAGTCGAGAAAGGGACCTTTGCAAACATCTCTGCTTGTCTCCTGCATTTACCGGCCAGTGTTTCACCCAGTATAGTTCTGAACTTAGAAAACTACGTGATTCCTCGGTATAATTACAGGTGCAGCTTCTAAACTTTAATGTCTCCAAAGGAACAATAATTGCAACCCTTTCAATATTTTATATTTGCAGACAAGCAGAATGAACTCATTGGAATCAGCAGGTGGTGTATGTTCAGCTGCTCAGAGCAATATTCAGCTTGCCTATTCCCAGTGAGGGCAGCTGACATCAGAGAAGCAATGCCCTGTGAATGTACCATTCAGTAGATAGGAGAGCCCAGAGCTTGTATGTTAGACATGAAAGTGTTTTGTAACATGCAGATGGTTTCCATGCAGAGACTGTGAAAGGTGATGGCCAAGATTTTGTAAATCCTGTGCTGGTTTTTTATGTTATTTCTCTCTCACATACCCCCATTTCCTTGCCTTTCCTTGTATGAAAGAACGATACCATTAAAAATGATGGGTTACATCCTTAGCTGATATAATTTGGTGTGACTTCACTGACTTCATGGAGCTATGCCTGTTTACACAAGTTGCAAATTTGTCCCATCAATTTAAATCTATACAGATTTACATCATAGGGAATAGTGCTACATTTTTTTCCGTAGCTAATAAGCTTCTCAAAAAAAAAAAGACCCTTGATGTCTACTAAACTTAGAGAGATATTTGAAGATAAAGATTTCACAGGATGCCTTCCCCCATCCTTTCTCGTGTCCTTCCTTCTGCTCCTCAGTTTATTACATGGCCCTCCCATGGGCATGTCTCCCTGGGCATGCCTGCATGGAGAGCAACGCTAAGGAGCCCAAGCTAGTATCTGCAGAGTTGGAAAATCACTGTCACACAGGGCCATGCAGAGGTAGAAAACAGGCAGACTTATTCACACAGGTGCTAGTAAGCCACTTCCGTTCCAGACCTAGAGCAGAGCTGACTGAGGCACAAGCACGGACCAGCTAAAGGTGATAAGGAGAAAGCCCCTGGATGAATCCATGGCTAGACCTGCTTGTTGACTTTTAACTCTGTTCCCTCCCCTTCTTCCCAGGTAACATGGTGAATACAACACATCGCAAATATCTCTGAGCCTTCCTTAGGACATAGCCCTCTTCACTACTCAGAGGTGCACCTAGCCCTGATGTCTTATCTTCCTTCTCCACAGCACACAGGAATGGTCAAACACTGGCATTTCTTTCTACACAGCACCTCAAAAACCTGTCCCCTCAGAGCCATGGCCACAGACCTGCAGCACTCACCACCTGAATACAGCAACCTTCTCCCCTCTCTGCTTCCCTTTCTCCTCTCATTTTGTCTTCCATTTCATTTCTAGTTCTTACTCTTTGAGAGACTTCTACCAATCTCTGCTTATCCTTTCCTGCAAAACTTTCCAGTCTTGCCTCCATGTCTGCTACTTTATTTTTAAATCCCCTTTGTCTCTTAATTTACCTGCCCATGTCTAGCTGAGGTTTTTAAGCAGCCAACTGTTATTTCAGCACTCCTCTGAATATTCCTCCTGCATCCTCATCACTACCTTTCTATGTTTCTCCTTCTTCCCCCATCTATCAGACTACTCCCTGTGCCTTAGATATGCCATTTCCTCAAGTCTGGCATACAACTTCGGGAGGAAAAAGAGTGTGTGAATCTCTAGTGCCTAATAGGGGATGCAGGTAAAAATTGCTGCTCGGTGTGACAGAGAGCAGAGATTTGGATGCACAGCTCCCTCTGCCCAGGTGAATTCCTTAACCACCAAGCGAACAGCTATTTTTAGAAAGTTCTCCTTCTCTTTCATTTTCATTTCATGAAACATTTCAATAGGCCATGTTTTCCTCTTCATATGGAATAAAAACACATTTCGAAACCTCACTTTTCCATTAAATGAAATTCTTGTGTTCCCACTTACCCTAACCAGAAGCACTCTACCACCACATCTGCAAAATATATTGTATTGTGCTATGATTATGTGCCATTCTGCATAGAAACACAATAAGGTTTCATATGACATTTCTAACTGACCTCACTCAATGAAAACTTCCCTCTTGTAAATAAGTGCCAATCTGTACATACAGCACACATGAAGCCAGGCACTTCCCATTAGGAAACAGTTTGCTTAGCAGGCTGGAGATCTTAAACACTTCTGAAATCTCAACAGCAACAGCTATTCTGCTGGACAAAGAGCTGATTGAGCCTGACTTTGGGATAGACTCAATTATCCAAAAGAGCCAGGTGATTTAAGTGTCAAATTCCTTACCACATTTACTGACTTAATTTGAACACCAAAGTTCTTCAGGCTTTTTTGGAAGTCCCAGTTGCGATTTCAAGAACCAGTATGTCCAAGACAATCACACAATTTGAACACCATCATTAAAAGCATGACCTGTTCCTGCTTGAGACAAATGATGGAGTCCCTACATGAGTGGTAGTGAATTCATTAATCAGCTGTATTATCCATTACAGCAGTGGCTCCGTACTGTGAGACGAGAGACCAGTGAACATTTCTGAGGCTATGGTAAAAGCCTTACAGCTGTGTGACTGTAGCACACTGACTTTCTGTTTCTTCCAATAAAAGCTGAGCTTGACCTGCAAAACATGTTGGGAATACGTTTTCTGGATGAATCCAGTGGAGGGCAACCAAGAAGATCAGGAGCTGGAACAAATGACATCCAAGCAGAGTCTGAGCGAACTGCCTTTGTTCAACTTGCAGAGGAAAAGGTGAAGGGGAAATCTTATTCCCATTTACAGCTACCTAAGGGAGAGTACAGAGACAACAGAGTCAGACTCTCCTTGAAGGTGTACAGGGACAGGACAAGAAGCAACACACAGATGTTGGAATACAGACAATTCTGACATAAGGAAAAGCTATTTCACCAAGAGGATGGTCAGATACTAGGATAGAGGCCCAGAGAGCTTTCGTAATCTCCATCCTTGGAGATACTCAAAATTTGACTGGGCAAGGCCCTCAGCAAGCTGCTTTGAGCAGGATGACTGGATACTAGATGACCTCTAGAAGTCCCTTGCAGCCTAAAGTATTTCATGTTTTTATGATCATGATCCAGATTTTTGGGAGCCACTACAATAGCGTGAGATAATCTACTAGGGGCAAGATTCCTGTTGTATTTCTCAGCCATGAACACTATTGAAATAAAAAGAGGTCAAAGAGAAGGCATCCATTCTCTAAAATAAAGCTGCTCACCTGCACCATGGGTCATACCTGTTCCCTAAAAGCTGTGTGCTTAATATTACACCTATTTTGGAAAGTGATGTTTCTAAGGCCTCTCTGTCCAACCAGTTGCACTGCAGAGTTCTCTAGTGGTCATTATACTGATGACTCGCATCTTCCAGAAAGCACCCTCAGCAAGGCACTCTTTCTTCTGAAACTCAGCTTCTCCAGTGCTATGGTATGGGCTGCTCTTTATGCTGCCTTCCACAAGATCGCTCACTCTGAGATCAACATTTCCACCTTGTTCCTCTTTCCTTGAGACTGCTAACTTGCTAGAGGCTAATCCGCCTCTCAGGCAGCCCCCTTCGCACTTAGCCTGTATCCCAGGATTTTCTTTCATGAAAAAGGCACTGTAAAGGCTCTGGACCCTGTGCTATGATTTACACTTTTTCATCTCCTGTAGAAAGACTGCTGTGTATGTGATGATACCATTCAGCTCCGTTTACCTGAGAACTTAAAAAAATACCATCGGAGGTTGTTTTTTCCATATGGGTAAATAGTAGGGGTGGGAGTATTCCTTATGGGAAACCTGGAACAGTTGCACTCTGTCGGCCTGACATTTCCTGCCGTAATTGAAACTTTTGATGTTAAAAATTCCATTTACACAGTGTCGCTCTAAGCCAGGCAGGGAGAAGGGCAGAAGTGGGGGCAGCATTAGGATACTGCGTTTCCCCAGCTCCCCCACTGCAGCCAGTTAAACTAAAGCAGGTGAGATACATACATGTAAGGGAAGGAATATGAGGAAGGAAATACCAGCTGAGTTAGGTAATGTGGGTCAGAGGAAGCCAGGCGTAGTTATAGAGGCAGGCACAGACTCAATCAACTTGAGGCTCTAGGTCTCTGCTTCTGCCCATGCCCTTACTTGGGAAGGCAGGGAGATGTGCGCCCTCGTGGTTCTGCACTAACAGGGGATGTATATCCTGGAGACCTAGGCTCTGTCTTGAGAAGACAGATAGAAAAGCAGCTCCCTCAGAAGTTATGGATACCGAGTGGGAGAAATAACCTATGATATGACCCATTATATAACCCTGTAGGTGAGGTTTTTCAAAACCTGCTTAACTCTGCCCTCTCACAAGTTAAAGGGTGTTCAGCTGAGTGTCTTTAAAAATCCCACCCAAAGCTATACAACCTAATCCTTAGCCAGGTCTGCCAATTGGCCAAATTCTAATCCAAATCCCTGCCAGCTTCTGGTGGAAATCCAGACAGAGCGGCCCACTGCAGCCGACAATAAATTTAACCCAGCAGCCAATTCTAGCCCTCACCATAACCTTATAACCCTGAGGACCAGCACAAAGATGCTCCCAACCAAAGCTAGCCCAACAATCCCAGCCACTCTCAATCACCTTTAACATGAGGGCTCCTTCCAGTTCGGGGCACATCTCTTGGCTCCATAGAGGTTTCACCCAACAGACCTTGGCAGAGCCACGCTTGCCTGCCTCTGCCTTAGCTCAGCAGCACCTGCTGGCTCAAATCCTACCTCTTACCCCCACTCTGCCCTACCCAGGCAGTTCCTGTCATTCCCAGCCCTCAAGCTAGCCAGACACCTACCCCTCCTCCTCCACAAAAACTCCAGCGCACTGTTCAGGGGTGAACAGCAGCAGCAACAAACATCCTTTGAATGCTGATATCAACACTGGCCCCAGCTCCCACTAGCAGTAAACACGTTAATAAGACAAAGTGCAGGACAAAGTGGAATCCTTGTGAGTAATGGGCATAATTACATTAGCTAGTCAAAGTAACTTTATGTTAAGAAATATTTTTGGCGTGCCATGAAAAGTTGAAATCCTGTCACATCCCAATAGTTACAAAAGCCAAAGGCAACACAACATGAGCTTTATTTTAACTGTTACATTATTTTGCATTAAAATGCTTCTTCAGAATGATAATATAACCATATTTCCCTGTTTTGCTATTTTCCCCTTTGATGCAACTTTCTTATACCCTCAAAGGCACAAGGTAGGAAAGGAAACAATTCTGCCTGTGACTTCTTTTTCAGGTGCCTTAAAAAATAAGGCTTCTTAAAGGTCTCCAAAAATAAGACAGTGAAAAAACAAGTATCTAGAGTCACCAATCATTTCTTAACTCTAGATCCTCATTGTCGAACAGCCATTTGACCGTCTAGCCATGACAATAACAGCCAAAATAATAAGCAAATTACATTAATCACTATTCTTTCTAATAATGCTTAAAACTAATGAGAATCAAGGGGTGAGAAAACTGAACTTGGATCTACAGAAACAGACTTTCTAGGAAGGAAATAAATCAGTTATTCTGAACAGCTATCCAGATTAGTTCTCATTTCTAAGTTTATAACTTAAATGTCGATTGACTACAGATTCAGTCTACTCCTTGGAGTTCCACAAAAAGTTCCCTCAGGAAGGGAAACGGGTAAAAATTTCAGGTCAAAAACTTTTCTCGTCCCCTAAAATGCTAACCAACTAACACATTTTATGCTACTGACTTTTTCAAAGTTTGTCTCCAGAGCAGACAAAACTAAAACCTAAAAAGAACAAGCATTCTCATGCTAAATCTAACATACAGATGCTCATTTTCATTGAATTTTCATTGAATATTTAATTTGGATATTCCTGGAGATAAGTCTAGATTTCTCCCTTCAAAAAGTTTTAACTTTGAAATTCATTTTCTTTTTTGAAATAAATTTTAAAACTTCAACAACTAAGGAATGAAATAAAATAATTCATTTCAGGTCACACAAAACATTTTCTTTCAGACAAAATGAATCTTTTTTTAGTTTTTGGCAGGTTGAATATTTTGGGGGAAAATCCATTTTGTGAGACTTAAAAAAACAGAATTGCCAGTGATCCCAGTGCCTACCCAGTGTTCATATTAGCTTCACCAAGGAATCTTTTTCAAGAAAATTCATAGCACACGTGCCCCTTCTTTCCAGGCAAAGTTGGGAAGATGCACTGCACAAAGATCAACTTTTATACTATAGCAAAAATAAGAAGCCCCATAAGAATGGGGCTCACAGGTGCCCAGCTATGCAAAAGGCTGCCCCCAACCTGAGGGGTTCACAATTAAGTGAGAAAGAAAGATGGGATTTGCCCAAGGTCACAGACACTGGTAACAGCAGCATAAAAGGAGTCTGCTTCATCTTAACTCTTCCTTCAGTGACCTACCTGGTAGGGTGGTGTGGTCAGGCTCAGTGGATAAAGCCTTTGTTTTGGTTCCAGAAGGTGTCTGCCTTACTTCTGCTTCATGGGCTGGCAGAGGGTTGCAGAACCTCAGCAAGTACAAATCTCATGATCATCAGCAGATACCTAAGGGGGGGACCACAAAGAGTAAACTGGTATTCTTTATCTTGCTCTTATATTGATCTTGACATTTGTAAACGTGGGAGAAAAGAGAACTCCTGCTGTGCCACTAGCAGAAGCCATATACCAGAAATTATCGACTGTGAAGTAAAGAAAAAAACTGAGGAAGAAAAAGAGATACAGAGTAAACAGAAAAAGAGAAGTGCTGTCAGGAACCTATAGGAATACTTAGCATAAGAGTTGTGGGCGTCTCTGGTCTACTGCTATGGGTAAACATTTATCTGAATGTCAGCACATGGTGGAAAATCATGTGAGATGGGCCAGAACTAAGTCATGATTGATGGGCCTTGGAAGAACAGGACCTGGCTCTCCAGTGTTGGTTTTGCAACCTTTGATCTTTATAGCCATGCATTATATAGCGGTTTCAACTTGTAACTAAATTCCTAACATACTCAGCTGTAAAATCCAGACATATCCTGAGTAATAAAACAAATACATAAGCTGGAACTTACATGAGAGAGTCATCTTTTACTGTTACTTAATTCTGGGAACTCCCATCTTTCTCACTTAATTGTGAACCCCTCAGGTTGGGGGCAGCCTTTTGCATAATTGCGCACCCACGAGTGCCCAATTAGTGCCCAAATAGTATAAAAATTGATCTTTGTGCAGTGCATCTTCCCAACTTTGCCTGGAAAGAAGGGGCACGTGTGTTATGAATTTTCTTGAAAAGATTCCTTGGTGAAGCTATATGAACGGTGGGTAGGCACCGGGATCACGGGCAATTCTGTTTTTGGTTATTTCTGTATCTGCTATTTCTGTCTTGTTATACCAGAATCAGTAGTATAGCGTGCTTTTAAGATCAGCATGAAGGGATTTTAGCTTGAAACGCATTAATTGGGCTGAACAGACTACATTATTAATCCTATCTGGATCACTAGTTTATAGCACCTCTAAGGAGCATCACAGAACAGGCATCTTTCAAACTGTTGTACATACTGTAACTATGCAGCATGATGTTCATGAAATATGACTTCTATCACACTGTGTATCAGAGCCACGGGCCTTCTGCAAAAACGTCATTCTAAGAAATTTTTGCCTACTGCGGATATAACCAATAAATCAAGGCAGTTGCACAAGCCACAACCTAGGTGGCATTAATTAGATCAGTGGAAGCTATGATCCAACATAATTATCATTTCTACCCCACCTATGTTTAATTTCAGTGTTTCTTCCTATCTTTCCCCCAGAGGGTCAATAGGAGAGCTGAACTACGTGCTTCAACAGTGCCAGTCTCCAGAAGCAGCACCAAAGAGAAATGTTGAGTAATTACATGAGTGCAAGTAAGGGGAAGGGGATTATCATGAGATGCAATCAGATACTATACAAGGGGAGAAAGGAAGGGATTCATCTTCCTCTCTCACACCCCTTTTAGCACTGCAGTAGGACACGGGGTGTGGGTTTTGTCCTGCCTTTCCTGATCTGACCCACCAGTCCTCATTCAGCAAGGTATTTAGATACAGAAGTCACTGTAAGCACGTGGAGGGTCTTAGTGAACTAAACCTGATTTCCCAACATCTGAAGTAAATGGAGCATTTTGACGAAGCAGGACCACTGTGCTTGTTACTGGTACTTGTGCTGCTGAACTCAATGGAAAGGCCCAGCGAAGGGGAAGAATGGTCAATGCACTGAGACTTGGGGCATCTCTGGCCATGTCTATAGTAGAAAGTACTGCAGAACAACAGAAATGATCTGTAGAAAGAAACAGCCAGTGCCAAGGACCTTACATTCACACTGTGCGCATTTCCATTCTGTACATGTTTTGCTTCAGACTAGCTCCAGTCTAGCAGCTGGTAGCAACTAGCACTGGCTGCAGCGCACTAGGTGCAGCCCTGCTGCACATCTACCAGTTTAGTGCCACCCCAGAAGAATCCAGTTCATGTGCTTCAAGATTGCTCTGCAAGGTAAACCAATGTGCAGTTAAGTGAGAATGACTGGGAGACTCATTTCAAAAGTTAACTGTTATCTGAACTAAAATGTCAATGCTGGTTCCCCCTCCCAGTCAACTCTCTGCAGGTCATGAACAAGTGACTGGGGATACGTGTGTGCTGTGGACTGCAGGCTACTTCAGAGATTTCCCAGCAAACGTCTTCTGAGATAGCTACAGAACAAGATCCACAGCAGTATAACCAAGTCGGTGTGACACTATGCCGGGGCTATTTTGTCCTGCTGAAATAGCCCAGCATAACACAGCCCTAATGTAGGTTTGGAACGGACCAACATGGGTGTCCCTGGACAGCACTGCATTGCGTGGCTGTACCAAGACATTGGTGGCCAGCTCCCTTGTGCTATGTATGCATGCTCTTCCTCTCCACCAGCTCTTCTCTCAATAGGGACAATTTTACAACCCTGAGTGCTTGAGGACCGTGCTTCAGGAAGTGGGAGCCACACAAATATAAATATACATGGAAAACCAGGTGTTTGCAGGACTGCACCCTGAACCCCTGTCCAGCTTACAGCTGTAATGAGAGTACCACGTCTGGTAGTAGCCATGGCTGGTGGAGAACTACGGCCTTTGAACTGGTAGCTGCAAGAACTTTATGCAAAAAGACATATCTTGCAGGACGCAGCATTTCTTTCCGATTGAAGGTTGCACCATCACAGTGGTTGGAAGACAAAGAGGTTTTCTGCTAAAAATCCCCAAAGATGATCTATTGTAGTAGGTCAATTGGTTCTGTTCTTCTTTGACCTTTCCTGTATGCGTCTGCTCTTCCCTACACTTACAATAAAACATTTTCCTTTGACGCTGCGCAGGGCTCTGGGTAAAAAGAGCTTGGTGTAACCAGGTGTGCTCCTAGTGAACTGCAGCCTGCAGTACAAAGACATCACTGTTTTTCAGAAGCCCATTCAGTAATGTTCACTCAACAGAAGAGACCAACAGCATGGCAATATCCATCAACCTCCTGCATTTGCTTGTAATTAAAGAAAGGTCAGTAGCTCTACCTTTCTGAGAACCACACTTACCTTTGCACAGTCAAAAAACAAACATATACAAATTTCATAACGGGAACTTTTGACTTCCAGAAACATGACACCTGAGACATGAAAAATATTAAACAGCTAGCCATGCTAATCTAATAAGGTCTGTGAAACTGACCGTCTCTCTTAGCTGGTCATAGAATCGTTGAGATAATATTTGGTACCTAACAGCAAAAACTACTGTATTCTAAGTTTTCCATGCCTCACTTCTACAAAAAAAGGCCCTTATTCACCTTGCTTCATTATCTTTTCTCATTTTTATAGGCAGCCAGAGGGCATGCTGGATCCTCAGTTTGTTTGTCTGGATCCACTCATTAGTAAATTACGTGCAGTGAGAAATGATGTGCACCTGGACATTCAGACTGCGTAGATTCCTTAGCATTCCAATAGGTTGTGCTACTCCGGGAAAAAAGGCAAAAATACCCTCCCCTCAAAAGATGTTACTGAAATGTGATATTTTCTTCTATGCTTTTGGAGTTCTAGGAACTGTCATATCATAAATAGAGCAGAAGTACCAAAAAGCAAGAACAAAAGATAAGAACAAAAAGTACTAGAGTTCTCCCTGGAAAGCTCAATTAATAATCAGTTTGTTTGCTGAATACAAAGATCCTGCAGCCAAGAACATGGCCACATTATGGTGACAATCTGGGTAGTAATACGTAAGTTTTTACAGCATAGCTAGAAAAGAACTACTAAAGAGGAACAGAGGTATTTAAGGATTCACATAGGAAATTTGCAGCAATGCCACGACTGTAAACCTGACATGTTGCTCTGGAGTTCCGGAAACAGAAATGACCTAGAAATCTAATTCTGGGTACCAAGCGTTTAACCCCTCCCTGGTACTCTCATACTCTCTGTGCTGTGTAATTTGCTAATGAAATGAAGGGAACTAGGACAGAGAGGGGCAGATATAGGATACAGACAGAGCACGAGGTATTCCATTGAACTCCTTCTGACGTAAAACCCTTGAAGACTAAAGACAACTGGTGCAAGAATCAGGAAGACGCAATCCAACGGCCCTCCTGCTCTACTTTTCCCACCATCAGCTGAGCACTGCAGAGAATGCAGTTAAATATGTCTTCCAGAATAGCTTTAAGGATTGGAAATCTGATAAAGCAAATACAAGCGGCAAAGCTCCACTGACGTCAGTGAGACTTATATAAGGCAAGATTTTGTAATGGTAAGCGTAATACTGGAACTGAAAAATCCTGCACACTGAACAAGGAAATTTCTGAGGCTGGCCTCAACACAAGGCATGGAGTGGCCATCAAAAAAATTCCCTCCCCCCCAAATAAAAACTGAACTAGGAATATTTCTGCAAAAATTGTCAATTTCTGTGTATAATCATGCAAGTATACTCTACTGCAGTAAAAGCATCCAATATGTTAATATTGAATGATATTTTAAACAGTAAATTTTGAATTTATGCATTAGAACTTGCATGAAAAAATGTAACTATAAAATGCAATACAGGCAGTCCTGGGACAATATGGTATGCGAGTCATTCTTCCTTCACACAATTCTTCTTTTCAGGACCATCTACTAAGTTGGTGTGAATTAACACTGGTCATTTGAAATCAATTGAAAAAAATGGAGTTATGCCAAATTACATCAGTGAAGGATCCAGCCTTTGACTTCAAGTTATCCTCAGTTAACACTGGCGTAATCAGAAAAAGGCAACATTTACTTCTCTGCCCAATCAAAATAGCTTGAATATTGGCTACTTTCAGAGAACTGCCTGAAAACATTCCACAAACCATGAATTATTCACAGCATTAAACAAATAATTGTGACTAGTAAATAAATATTTGAAAGTAATGGCTGGTTCATAGACCATTCAAACATAGTGTAAGGGGGAGATATTCATCATATGAATTACCCATTAAGAATTATTGGCTCAGCTCTAGTTATAACTGATAAACAGTCATGTGGATAACAAGGCAAGTGTTTGGCAAGTCTCCTGCTTTCATTCTCAGCAATATGGCTTCCTTTTCAACAGACACACAAGCTCAACTATTTATCCCACTCTTACCAGAGAAACTAACTGCCCTCAGTGCACCTGAAAGGCGCAAGTTGGCTCAGGGTTTCTCTGAGCCCTACTTGTCTGGTTAAATTCCAGGTCAGGCAACAGCATTCTGACAGAACCACATTCCTGCTGTAGTTTCAATTACCTAAATTATTCTTCACCTCCTGTCCTAAGCATGGGCATATTTTTGATGGCCCTAGCTGGGAAATGTGAGTGCAAACTGCTACCAGATGTAGAGATGAAGAATGATTTCATTTTGGAGGCACTAGCCTCCACATCAAAATATCTGAGTCTCTGCTGTGCCACAGGCTTTTTGTAAGCCACTTAGGCCCAAATCCCCAAAGGTATTTAGGCTTTTAACTCCTGTTCATTTCAGTGAGAGTTAAAAGCCTAAATACCTCTATGGATCTGGGTTTTAGGCTCTGTGGTTATGTCCACGCAGCGCAAGGGTATCCATAGTACCGGGCAGACAAATCAGAGCAAACTCTTACCAGCCTGGTTTCTCTGTAAGAGTAATACTCCGGTGTTGATCTAGTATTCAGCCAAGAGCAGAAGATAATCTGAGTCTAGACAGCTCCCATCACAGTATTCCCAGTTTACAGCACACTCAGAGCTAGCTTGGATATATCCACACAGCACAGCATTCTGCCAGGTAGGTATAAGCCACAGGCCTCAAAATTGCACTGCAGTTTGGATAACAGCCTGCCTTGTCGGGATATGGGGAAAATAAATATATCCAGCAAGATGTGCACAGTGCCCAGGCGTTCTGCTGGTGGACAGCATAGAAGGCATTGGGAACGAGCAGGCTTGGTTTGGCTGAACAATTCTGCAAATTCTATTGGAATTCAGCTTTTCAGAAAGCAGCTTCTGCTGGCTACAGAAAGGCAGCAGGGGGCTACACACCACGCGCCCCTTTAAGTGTCTGGCATCCTTCATTTATAATGACAGCATAACATCTGACTATGTCTTCAAAAAGATTCAGAGTAAATGGTTAATGTGCAGTTGTGGTAGTTAAAAAAAGAAATACTTTGCTGCTATTCTATTGTCAGTTTTGGCAAGCAGCACTGGGGAAGCAAAACACTGATAACATTGCTTTATTGTTCATGTAGGTCCCAACCTTAACATGCTACATCTGTATCTTCTGTCTCAAGAAGTTGCTTTCTTTTCATCAAACACATTCCAGAAGTCAGCAGTAAAAGCACTGACAAGAGACAGCAGATTGATCCATTAACTCTCACTCACTGCTAACAGTTCCTTGGCTGAAATCGGACCCTGCATTCCACTTGGGAAGATTTGGTAAGTTCAAAATGTAAACATGCTTGCAGGATTTGGTTACTGCTTTCATATACTGCAGCTCCTGCCTCAGCTTAACAGGAGGTGCTGGAAATCTCTACAGGTGCTGTGCCCCTTACTTTATACAGGCATAATTAAGTAACAAACAGGACAAGCCAAACAAGTCCTGTGTGTCTTGTGTTAATATTATACTAGATTCTCAGTTAGTGCTAATCAATGTGGTTGCAATGAAGGCTATTACAGTGTATAGCTCTTTTTAATATGTCTAACAACAATAATAATAATAAATAATAACGATGCACTCTTCATTCACCAGAAAAGATGTAATTAAATGAGCACATATTTCCCCTTTAGAGACAGGCCCTTAAGCATCTTTCTTTTAGCAGCAGTTAAAATGAAGTCTTGCCTGTCATGGCTTTGAATTTGCTTTTCAGAACTGGCCTTTATTTTTGGTTAGATTTATCTAGCAATGCTTCTCTGTTGAACTATTATTCTTCATTTGTATAGATTTATCTAGCAATGCTTCTTTGTTGAACTATTATTCTTCATTTGTATTACCAAAGCATAGAGGAGTTCTACTCATAAACCACGATTCCACTGCACTGGTCCCCATAAAAACAGAACAAAACTCAGGCCCTATGCCAAAGAGCCCACTGTCACTGTAACTCTACATTTCTTATGCATCTGCTCATAACAGTGTAATACACAGTACGAGGCTAGTCTCCTAGTGTGGCTCTCTGTCCCCCTCTACCGACTACAAGAGGTGGTTCTGGGTCCAATTCCTGCTTCCAGTGACTCGGCCTGGGGTGCTGTTACCCTTGAAAGGTGACAATGCAGCTTCTGAGAGGCTGCAAGATGCTGGCTTACCCTGGGAAGAAGCCTAATTTTCCTGTGCAACAGCTGGACAAACAGGCTTTTGTCAAACTAGGCACACTGCTCACAAAACAGAACTTTTCTGTGCTGAAAAATTTGTCATTTAGGTAAAACATCAGTGCAGTATTCCAGCCAACCCCTTAACATTGTGATTCAGGATGGTATCTTTGGTGTCCCATCTGAAATGCAATCATGCTTCCCGTTAGTTCCCTTGACTGTATGCATCAGATTCTTGAAAGGGAAGATATTTTCCTGGAAGGTCATCTACTTCAGCCAAAAACTCTCCGCCTTTTAGGAATTTTGGGTTTTGACACGACCATAGCACTTCCCACAGAAAGCAAGCGCTCTTGAGAAGAAATATGCCTAATTGTAAAGTCATGTTTCTGACAGAATATGCTTTCACTGCTCATGTGAACCTACCTATCACGGGCCTGTGCTTTTGGAGCAGAAGACTCCAAGTTCAGTCCCTCAGCTCATGAGGAGAGCCAGTACAGATAGTTATTGGTAGTTGCCTCGAGCTGCTCTGCTGACACCACTGGGAGTTTTGCCACTGATTTCAGTAGAGTCATGATTTTACTCAGGACTCTGCTGCCATTGGACTCGTGGTTGTAATTATATGACTCTTCACTAACTAGTTTGGGGTTTCCACACTGCTGATTCCCCTCAAGTCTTGTTGCAAAGGTTAGTTATGATTTGTTACAGAGGCTGTTTGAAAGCTACATGTTCGTTATGCTTCTCTTCTTCCTCTGGTACTGTACAATCACAGATGCAGTTCCCTATTCTAGGTATATCTATATACAAGATCATCCATATTTATATCTTAACACTTGACATTTCTCTCCTTTGTCGTCTCAAGTTTCAAACGTTTATTGCCCTTCCCCTGTTCTTCTCTGTCCTCCATGATCAGATCTTCCACGGTTAATATCCTTTTGTAACATAGGTCTATAAACAGATCCTAGCTACCAGTGAATGATCTAGGAAAAATGATTTGTTATTATTGAGGGTCTGGATCAGGGATTCATCCAAGTTTCCAGATCAGTTCGGCCTTCCAGTGTGACCCTTAAGAAGTCATTCCACTTTCAGATCCATCTCTGTCTGTGCAGAGAGAGATGTCCTGCATGTTCAGACTGCAAGCCGTTCAGGAACCAGGGCTGTTTTTGCTGTCTGTCTGGAGGTGAGTGCAGAACTAGGAGCATCTCCATAATAATTCTTGATGAAGACTTCCTATTACTAGAGTTAACTTACAACACCTTAATTTGTAGGCAGGCTTTGTTCACCTTGAAGTCAAAGGCATGATGGCAACACATTGTCCAGCTTTAATCTAGCTAGTGTGGAAACCTTAAGCAGTGGAGTCAGTGTTCAGGCACCAGTTATTGAATATGCATGCAGCATCCTGGGCAGGCTTGTCCAGCCTGCCTTAAACTTTGTGAAGATAAAAGCTAGCTGTTATTTGCTTATCTGTGTTGCAAATACACCTCCCAGTTGCAATGACAGTCAGGGACCAGGGGACCGTTCCTCTCCCCATGTTATGCTGTCAGAAGTATGCTAAAGCCCCAGGGAAGCAAGGGGGCTGGCAGGCTGCCCTGAGGCAGTCCTCTCTGACTGCAGCCTGCATGCTCTGTTCCAGAGCAGCCTTGATTTTGTCAGCAGCTCATAGAGACTGCGATGTTCAAAACTTCTCCTCTTCCTCATCAGGCTCTGGAAGAGGAGGTGGACTTATGAGGACTGGAACAACTTGAATTTATTTTAGTGATTTTCTCAAAAAGTGATCTGTTAAAGGGAGAGAAACATTCTTTTGTATGAAGGTGCAATTTGCATTATATATTTTAAATCTGGGAATGAGCACAAAATGAGACCTCATGGAGGTTTACAGAAATTGAATTACCATCTTGCCTATACCAGTTCAGAGTTTTACAACTTGTTTTCACCTCCAGAAGAGATGTGAACGTCACTGAGTGATTTTATGCCTTCTGACAGGCTTGCTTTATTGAGTGTTTTACTTTTGTCAGATTCTGCAGAGATAGCTAATGGATGCTCAGGGGTCCTTAGACCCCAGGCTGAAAATCACTGCACTGCTATCTTACATCAGGAAAATGGCACCAGCTTCAGCTGGATTGTGTGTGGGCATAACTGATGTGAAATAGGAATCAGGCCCATGGGTACCTGAGTCTGCAACTATGCTCGAGCACAACTGGAGCATTTGCAGACAGATAAGGCTCTGTACTTTATTTGCACATACAAATGCAATAAAAAAGAGAAAGCTAAGAGCAATTTGGACTCTTCAATATTTAGGGGCTTATTGTAAAAGTATACTAAAGGGCCTCTGAAAGCTAGACCCTTTGAGGAAGTCTCAAGTCCCAGACGATGAACTTCAAATTGCAAGCCACTTCTCATAATCTTGGCCTGAGTTTGCAAAAGTCAAGACAGGCTATAGCTGGCAGAAAACTGTCCTCCCTAAAGTCTGGGCCTGATTATTCAGACACATTTTCAAATTGAGAACTATGAAAAAATTAAATCCAAGCACTTGTGAGTTCCTGCTGACCTGCTACAGAACTGCTTAGTGTCATACATTCAAATTGGTCCAACAATGTGCGCGTTAGCAGGGCTGCATCAAAAGCTTCAGTGTCTGAGTCTGGCTAACCAAGCACAAGCTTGGATACTTATTTAAAACTTGTTTGTATCCTTTAGTCCATGAAGTCAGGGTGAAAATTTTGTTGGAATAAACCTTCTCATGAGCTCTCCAATAATACCTGCATCCAGCTGGGCTAGGAAAACACTGAACCATCTTTCAGAGACTTTCTTCAATTTTGCCTTCCAGTTCCAGCTGAGACCTGAAAGAACAAAGTTTTGTAAGTAGGACCAGCAGCAGGGGAAAGAAAAGTTTGTTAAGTCTTCATAAACATACCTGTATATGCCAGTGTTGAGTACCTGCATCTATCTGTTCCTACCCGAAGTCCAGTGTCTGGGAGAAGAACAAACAAGTGCAACTGGCCATACAAATCGTATATTCTCCTGAAAGAAAAATACAACTACATATGCTTGAGCCTCTGCACTTAAGCAATTGAGGAAAATAAGACACTGTTAATTTTAAAAAACTCTCACCGTGTCCTTAGTAATTAAGATAGCACGGATGCAATAAATCAGCCCATGTTCCAACCCACAAAGGGCAAATATAACCAGGCAGCAAATTATAGTAAACATTTATGAATCCCTTGTATACAGCACATGACCCCACCCACTCTTTCTGGCTCAGAAATTTGCTGTTGATTGCACTGGTCCTTCTGGCATTTCATGTCCTCATGCAAGTCATACCAAGTAGCCTCCCTGAAATCCTGTACCTGAACATGATCGGACTCATTTGAATCACTGAGTATATTTTAAGTGATGATTAACACTCTGAGAGGATGAGAGAAACCAAACCAAAATGGTTAGGAAGCTTTTTTTAAAAGAGGAACAAGGAAAATGTAAATTGAGGTTTCTATTTAAGCAACAAGAAACTCCATGCATCCTTTTGTAGAGGAAGGATGGTCTCAAGGCCGAAGCACATGGCTAGGGCTTAGGATCCGACTAAGCCATAGCTGTGGCTCCAGGATGGCACAGAAAAGCCCTGGCAGAGCTCCTGTGTGACCAGAGTTCCTCAGCTCTTCCTCTATGAAATGGGGATAATTATCCTTTCTTACCCCCATCCTTCATCTGTCTTGCCTATCTATACCAAAAAACATTTCAATGACAGAGCCTGTCTTTAATTAGGTGCCTGTGTGCATTTAGCACAATAAGCTGCCAATTTAAGCTGAGGTCTGTGAGTGCTCCTACCTGGCAACTGAAACGGGCATTTACTGCAGGGTTAATGACCAACTGAGATTACGTGATATTATTATTTCATTTGTACTGCTGTCATACCTAGGAGCACCAGCCACAGAACTGAACTTGCTTGGTGTTTGCATTTAATGCATATAGAGTGTAATGACAGTGCCTCTCCCAAACAGCTTAAAATTAAGTCTTATTCTCCCCTCCCCAACCAATGACTTGTACTGAGTTTGTTCCAGGGAATGCTTTTCAGATATAGCTGCCAGTGTGACTGCATTGAGGATCTCAGCGTGTCCATTCAGATTAGATACAGGTAGCACCTGAGAAGTGCAGGTGAGATTTCAATCAGAATTAGGACGAAAGTGAGAAATATTTTCTACCAAAAGGTTTAAAGAAACAAAAACATTGTTTTCAAATGCAGTAATGTCCCACTGTTAATTTTTTCACAAAAGGAAAAAGAAATCCCAAATAAGAAAGGCCAAGGAAGTAATCTGATGTTTGGTCTTCAGAAAGGCATAGCATTTTGATGGGATTTCACAGTTTTCACAGACAGCTGTCTTGAGAAAAAGTATTCCTATTTTATTCCACCGTAAAAAGCTTTTAACTCCAAATTTCCACCAGTTGCAGTTCTCAGTGCCGGTACCAAAACAGAGATTCTACATACTAGTGTAACGGGATTTAGATATGAAATCTTCTAAGAAATTGTTCTCGCTGAAGTCAATGGGAAGTTGGAACTCATGTCCTGTTACCCTGACAAGAGAGGAAAAGACTGGCTAGTTCCAAAGCCACCACCTCACCACTATCTTTACTTCAGCCCCTGAAGCCTTTATTTTACACTATCTGGAGAAGCCTAATGCAAGATACTACATGCTGCACCCAGAGACACTTCAGGCACTGAAGTTCAGTAGAGCTTCTGGTAGAGAATGAAAGAGATGGAGATGTGAGATGTCTTGCATCTATGAGCCATTTCTTTTCCCTGTGGTGGCAATGATCCTTGAGGGAAACTTTCCTTCTTCTAATAAAAAACTTTTCAAAGGAAAGTCCTTACCAGCTTCAGATGTAAGGACAGAAGTTGGCATGAGTATCTCTTCGGCATCAGTAGGTGCTTGTTTTACACTAAGCGCACACCTGGAGAATCCTGGAATATAAGAGAAATCACTTGTATACCTTTGGTTACCAGAGAAGTTCCCAGAGCAAGTCTGGGATTCTTCATAAATTGGCATTCTACCATTAAATCACAGGAGGAGGAGTGAAGTATTTTCTCCCTTGCCTTCCTCAAACTGGAAAGAGAGCTTGCAGCTTTGACTGGTTTACATCGGTGCCTCACCTTGTGGAGACGGGCACAGTGGGGACAGAGGGTACTGAAGGGAAGCCCCATCCAGATGCTATTCAGCCTTTTATAACTATCAAACTTTTTGAGGAGGAAATCCCTTTTACTTAGACAGACAGTCAGCATCAAAAAGTGAGAATAATGACATGTCCTGCCATTCATTCCTGCATTAGTACTTCACTACTATAAAAACTGCCTTTCAGGAGGAACATCTTCCTGAATATCACAGTGAATAAAGGCCAGGGAAAAGGAAGACCTGTGAGGAGAAATAAACAATTCCTTTGGGGAGAGATATCATACTGCCTGTTATCTCACAGCACGTTCTATAAAGGCGCAATCACTTGCTGTTTCTTATCCAGTGGTCAGCCAAACCCCAACTCTGATGAGCTTGGAATATTGCATAAGAGCGGGCCTATTCAGATACCGTTTTGCAAATAGCCAGTCCCTTGAATTGAAACATATGCGTGATTCATAATGTATTCACTGCAAGGTGTACTAACACACGGATGTACTCGCCCTCAGCAAAAAATCCCCAAGCCCATTGAAAGATCCTTTCCACACTCCTTACTCAGTCAAAATTTCTGTTGGCTTCACTAGGAATTTGGTCTGACTATGAAGTGATAAAGTTTTACAGAAACAGGCTCCAAGGGAGGATATCGTAAAATATACAATATCTTCTTAACGTAGATTGCTCAGTTACTCATCCACTGTATATTTGTGCACAGTAGCAAATTATTAAGACACTAGGCTCAAATATCTGCCCATTGAGGATTAATGTTCTCCACATTGCCTTCACTGGGAGCAGGATGTGCTGATATCTGATACACATCCTAAGAAAGCAGGACAGGCTTTATTGGCACACTTAACATTTATGAGACTCACAGTGAACCATATAATCTTCACAAGATTATACAATTTCCTAGATTGTAATCTCTGCCTCATCCCATGTGAATCAAATTAAAACAATAAGGAATTGATGGCCTCATAACTTGTAAACGTCTAAACCAAGTATCTTCCAAAACACCCCAGCTGCTCTCCAGGGCAAGCTATGCCCGCATTAGGGTAAAAAAATTCAGGGGCCAGAAGGCAGAAGTCTCTCCACCAAATTTATTTAGATTATCTGAAGACCCTGCGAGTGCAGACGTGGGTATGACAATCTACAGCATGGCTAACGGGATGATCATCAGAGCTACTATTAGAAATAACAAAAGAGTAAAACACTAAATCCCACAGCTGCAGAAGACAAAATATAGAAGCATGAAACTGAATAATCACCAATCAAATAAATCCCCCAAAGACATTATTTACAAAATCTCCTCATTTTTAACTAGTGATATGATGTGAGGAGCTTTACTCATGATTTCTTACAGCTTTGGGTTAGCAAAGCTAGTTGACAGTCCTAGTGGCTGAAGTGAGCTGTGCTTATTATAAAGTCAATAATGTCTACCTGGCAATTAGCCAGGAATCAGACAATTAACAACTCATTATAAACCTGCCTGTGACATACTATTCACATGGACAGCTCCTTGCTCAGTAAGCAATCTCTCCAAAATCAGCATAGGGAACAAGGGAGAGGATCAGTGTCTCCCGCACACACAATTCCACAACTAGGTCCACTGGGTGGAGAGTAGCATTTCAGTGGGCAAATAAGTTAGAAACTGGTACTACCCATGCTGCAGGTCTCTCCTGCAAAGGAGAACTGGATTCTGGATTTGTGAAATGTTTCTCAGTGGTACTCAGATGCTTTTATGGAAATCAACCTCATGCCCTACTAGGCACTTAGGAAAACGTCTACAGGCATTCCTATTACAAACACTGGCTCAGCTTCATCAACACTATAATGCACCACTGGCATTTTCAACCCCCCATTGAGTAATGTTTGCTCTCAACAGAGTCATTTAATAGAACAGCAGCAAGGTTGGCCCCAGCGATATAATCAGGAGCAAATCCAGAGCAGATTACGTCTTTCCATTGATCGAAGGGAACTGCTGCAATAGCAGGATCCAATAGTTTTTCCAGCACTGCTGATTAGAACTGAGCAAGATTCTTCCGTTGAAGACTTTTTCAACTAACACAATTTAATTATTGGAAAATCTGGGGGAGGTTCATTGAAAACTCAGTTTCAAAGAAAATCCAAAATTAAATATTTTGATTTTGGATCAGAAAATATCTTTGATTTAAGAACAAAACAAAGCATTATTTCAGATGTTCAAATTCCCCTTAACGCTAGTTTTTGGGTTTGTTTCTTGTTGAAACCTTCTCCCACAAAAAAGTTGGATAAATTATTCAACAAAAATATAGGAGGAAGTATTTTTTGGTTGTAATTTTTCCACACAAAAAAGATATCTGTAAAACAATCTTATTGCTAATACATGTGGAGATGAAGCAGCATTAGTAACATTGCTAACATTCAGGAGACTCTGGTATCATTCATCTTTGGATGTTAGTGAACAAGCTATGTACAGATATTCAAATAACTTTAGGTATGGGCCAGCAACCCTTGGAATATAGTCATGAAAACTAGATGAAAATTAAAGAAAGGAAGTATTGAAAAGAAAGTAATACTGAAATAAAATCCATTGAACTTGACTGGCAGGGCTCAATTCAGTTATTTTCCTGCATGGCATGGCATTTGATTTCAACAACTCCAGTAGTGAATTGCAGGTGCTATTTAAGAAGAGTAAAGGCATTACAGTTTGGCCCACTGTTATTTAGAAATAGAATTGTAATTGTGTATTGAGTTCTTATCTTAGGATGAGGTAATCTACAGTATGCTGATGAAGGTTTATCACCTGGGCTGGTAAAGCCCCAGGGAATGACAAAGGGAAGAAAGAATGGGAAGGAGACACATTGGCTATGAAACACTCCTTGCTAGAACAAGAAACAATAGCATGCTGCAACTGAGAAAGAAAGAGAGACACATCCTGGGACAAGATACCTTGCTGAGGTATGATACTAAAAAGAGATAAGCAGATTTTCAATGACAGGTTAAGGCATCAAAAACACTGCAATCGTTGAGCTGAGACACAAGGTCTTTCTAGAGTTTATGTTTAAGGTTTCTAAGGTCAAAGTGGCTCTTGCTTCAGATCAGAAAAGTATTTACTTCTCAGGTAAAGACATTTAAAGTGACTTATTATAGAAGGCAAGTACTCAGCACCTTTTGAATACCAGAGACCCGCAAAAGGTCTTAAAATAGGCACCAAAAATCACACACCACTTCAGATTCCACAAATTTTTTTCCATATAATTTAATCAATAATTTTCCAGCCAGCAGCTTATCAAAGCATTACACCTCAATAGCTTGTTTCATATTTTCTGGCTACTCTTAATTTGCTAATGATAATCTCAATATTAAAAAGCAATTTGATTTCAGACTTGTGGCTGGAGTCAAGCTCTCCATAGGACAGGAGTTCAAATTCCAAACTCATAGAAGGAATAAAAGCTATACCCACCTGAACATGCCTAGAAGGGGCTGTGATGGAAATAGCTGCGAAGTGATAGGCAGAACATGCAAGAACTACAAGGAGATGTTAAGCAAGGCACAAGATTCACATTCAAGCATTTCTTTTTTAAAAAAAACTATGGCCAGTGCTGGTCAGATTGTCCAGGAAGCAGCACTTGAGCCGAGCAAGAACTCTGCTGGTGCGCAGAAAGCAGAGATACTGACTGTACAGCCCAGTTCACATCCTCTTTCAAAAGGAATTTTGCACACTACCGCCACAGCCAACTTAGAAAACTCTGCCTTGATCCTTAACCTGTTTCTATCAACTGGAGCCTTCCCACTGATTCTAATAAGCACCAGGGCCTGCTATACTAATCATTTCCAAAAAAGAATATGGATGTCATATGAATTAATAAAGCATTTGAAATAAAGGTGTATATAAAATAGAATGCCTTCTGCACCTTTACCTATGGAGTACTGGGTCATCATATTGGATTAAGCCTCTTCATTGGTCCCATCACATACCATGTAAAGCATGCATAGTCCCGTTATACTACCCATGATAACAGGAAAATGCTCATCCAAACTCTTGCTGCAAATCCTGCCCTAAAGCAGGGGTGAGGTTTGCTGAGTGCTTGCTGAGCACTGGGAATTTCAATTCTTTGGTGCTTGACACAAGATAGCTTAAAGGGGTCTGAGCTTTTATATTCCGTTTATCCTGTCTGGGGCATCCAGACCTGAAACCTCATGTTTCATCAGTGATAAATCTTATCTAGAAATATGTTCCCTCATTCCTAGCCCTGATTTTTTTGGAACATCAGGCTTCAAAACAAACATCAGCATCTGCCAGCCAGTTGAGTAACCCCACAGAAACGTGTACACAAGGTTCTCCCAAATCCCCTGTATCACAACAAACAACTGAATCCCCTGGTGATGTTTAGGACTCTGTCAATCTGACAACTCTTTCATAGGCCTAACAAGAAGGAAAATAAAGAATATAACTTGTACTTCTTGCTCATATAGGTCCACCACTATGGCAGTCATCTGGCCACTCGCAAACTTCTGAACACATTAGCAGCTTTTCCTAATGCTGATCTGGACTGCCAGCTAGTGACAAAAGAAGCTACATTGGTACACAAAGAACTTGCTGAATATCTCCATCTACTGGCACAAAATATGGAGGAAGGAAAGGGAAGGAATAGGGAGAGTAGAGAAGTAAGGAGGGAAAAGGGAAACTGGCCAAAGGAAAAAGAACAGCACAAAGAAGATAAAAGGAAAAACACCAATCATAAAAGAAAAGGACTTTTAGGTAAGTATCAAAGGAGCACCAGGAAAGAAAACCTAACCAAAAAAAAAGTATGCTTTGCTCCAAATGGCTGAAGGTAAAGGAAAGATAGTTAGAGCAGTTTCCATGACAAGTTGCAACATTCACCATGCAATTACTGTCACTGGCTATAATAAGGGCTGAGCAAGCGCCAGAGCCTCAGCTCTACTGCAGTAGGTAGAGCCAGGCCAGTTTATACTAGGTATGCTTTTCCATAGACTAGAGCACCAGATAGGACCCTTAGATTATGCGGGCTGACTTCCTCTGTATCAAAGGCCATTATATTTCAAAATTCCTCTTTATTTGGGCCCAAAAACTTGTGTGTGCTTCAAATACCTAAAAGGGTGGTCCAGCCTTAAATGAAGCCACCAAGAGAAGTTTGGAGTTTGTTGCAATGGATGTTGATCTCTTTTCTCACTGCAGTTCCTATCTGTGCCAGCATTTCAGCAGGAGGCTACTGCCCACCTGTCTAACTGTGCCAGCCTGGACTCCTGCCTTGGGCTGGACTTGGACTGACAGGGCTGTGGCCAGCATCTCCCAACATATCACAGTCTCTGGATGTTGCTGTGTTACAGAACTTCTCCACAGGCAATATTTTTCAAACCACTATTGATCTGAGCTAGACAAGCATTCATCTCTAAGATAGGCAAGGCTCCATATGTCATCACCGTACTGCTCAAGTCATCCACCCACTTCGATCTGCAAGGCTGTTAGCATACTGATTGCTATACATATACCTTCCAGGAGCAACTTTACAGAGTCAGCTACTCACTCAGAGTCATAATTAGAGACAGGAATGTAACATTGCAAAAGAGATTTAATATTCTTTTGAATTCCTAGCATTAATTTGCTTCAGCTGTGTGCCAGCCCCCTTTCCATATTTGTTTTCAAAGAATATTTTAACAAATTAACTTTCTGGCAGGAATATTTGTGGAAAAGGTACATTTTAAATCAGTCCTGGGGAATGCTCCTGGGAAAGAAATTTAGCGTTCAGAATTGTGAGTATTCTCAACAGAAACCCAATATTAAGCGTTCTGCTTATCCAATCCCATGCACTGGGCTACAGCTCAAGAGGCCTCTGTTCAGTTCCTATCTCTGCCAGATTCCCTGTTTGATCCTGGGCAGCTCAAGTAATCTCTCCAGTTCCTTCTGCTCCCAAGCCAGCCCAGCTATGCCTGAGAGTTCAGGGCTTGCAGCATAGCCAAAGCCTAACGCTTCGATGGTGGCTGTACAGAGATGCTTCCCAGAGCCAATAAGAACGTGGGTATGGCTCCCTAGCACAGGGCAAGTCTACAGATATGTGCTTTTAACTAGGGCTGGCCAATTCAGGTTAAAATAACAGCGAGAGCTCTCAAATTGCTTTGGTTTATCTGATTTAATCTGAATTATCTAGCTCAAGTTAGCAAACTCCAAATTAAGAACACACCTGCATTTTGTGCTATAGAAATACCCCTCAAACGTTATCTTTCCCATCACATTCAGGCCACCAAGGTTATAGAAGAGCCTTTCCCTTTTCTTCTCATCCCTAATTACACCGCAATCTATTCCCTTCCTAGACCACAGTCAGCCCTGAAAGTCTACCCCTTCCTCCACAAAAGACCATGAAATATAAATGTTAAATTAAAACATATATATAAACATATACATATACATACATACATACATACATACATACAAACATATACATACACACACACACACACACACACACACACACATACATACATACATACATACATACATACATACACACACACATATATATATATATAAAATCCCACTCTTACAATTGCCCGTGCAAAGAAAGGGCTCACCCAAACAAATCAGTGATATCATTAGGTCCCTCTGTAAGCGCTGGGGTTAGCATACATTAGGAAGTTTGTAAGATTAAGGAATTCACTTTTCAACTGCAGTCTCTGGAATTACACCCTGTATTCTTACATGGCCATGACTCCTCCACATCCACTGCAGCCAACTTTCTGTCCTTCACCTCCGCCATGCTCACCCTTCTCTTCTCTAGTTTTCCTACTTCAGTCAGTCTCTTGTTCTCTCCTCCTTATTTCTTTCTTCACCCTGGGCTGTCAGCCAAATGCCTCAGGTCTGATAGTAAAAAAAAAAAAAAAAAAACCCTCAAAAGGTCTGCATAGAATTAAACCACATTTGCCTCAGATGGTTTGGAGACAAAAAAAAAATGGATTCAGATACACTGAGGACTAGATAGTTAGATTTTCCAAATAAGTGACTAATGCCAGAAAACATACTGGGCTAATTTTGTTCATACCATACCAATGCAAGTTACTGGCGGTATGGATCAAGACTGGGATTTTCAAAAAGGCTAAAGGTAACGTTTTTGAAAGCTCTTTACTGACTTAGGAGTCACGGTATCATTTTCAAGAGGAAGTTAAGAGCAAAAAAAAAACCCTTCTGAAGCTATTCTATGAGTCAGACTGGTGTTCCCAGATCCTGACTTTGCCACCACCTCATTTTCATTGGGAAAGTCCCCAAGATCTCTTCTAGTGGGTAGGCCTGCATCTTGACAGCAGTGAGCAGCTCAGTGCCAATGTTGTGCCTAAATCCCAGGCAGGCTGAATCAGAAATCTGTTGATTGCACACTGGATCTGGTTGGTACACTTTGAACACACATAAGCCTCATCGAATCCTGTTGCCTCCCCACAAGGGGCATAGTGGTGCTGGTTACAGTTGTCCCTTGAACACCTCCTTCAAACTTCATCATCTGCCTAACTTTGGAGCAAGCTTTAAATGCAGATCCCCCATCCCTAGAGAGAGACACTTTGTCTCTGGCTGCAAGGTAGACTGAAGGATCTTGTTCTGCTCTTCCTGCTGAAGTTGCTTCGCTTTGTTTAAAACACTGAAAGATTTGGTGGGGCTGGGAGAAACCCAGAATGATTCCAATGTTCCCCTAGAGGCAGGAAGTCAGTTTTCAAAGGCCAGCCTTAGGATTTGAAGAAAGGGAATATTCTGGGAAAGGAAAATGCATCAACTCTTTTCTGGTTTTGTGTTTTGTTTTTATTTAAAAGTGATAGGACTTAGGCCTTAATTCTAGGAGAGGATTACTAGCAAGGTGAGGGGAGGGCCATAGTCAGAGGTAGACATCTACCTTATCTTGGCAATGCAAGGTAGGATAGAGAAGTCCTGTCCTTCCCTCTCACCATTTATTTGTTAGTCTGGGCATTCCCAAGACAATTAAGAATTCTGGCAGCTGTGAATATTCTTCATCAGGTGCCTGCCTCTCCCCCACTGAAAGTCAATGCGACTTACTCTCTTCCAAGTATTTTAGGGTACAAATTTCAGAGGGGCCTTAGGGACAAACTTGTACAGATATTTACAGGACTAAAATGCTTTTAAATAAAGTATTCCTCAGTGAGTTAGGAACACAGTCTGTCCATGTTTAATTGAATTTGTGCTCCTAAGTCCTAGAGACACTTTCTGAAAATCTTTGTCTTGCAAATACGTTAGCGATAAACACCAAAAGATTCATTTCGAAACAGCTCACCCTTCACATATGAGGACACATTCTCACATGCATCCCGTTGCCCAGTTGATACATCAATGAAATGCCCAGATTTTCAAAAGTGCCAAGCACACCCAAACATTCTTCACCATCCTGTATTCTCTTCGAAGAGGAGTGAATTCATCACTGCTTTTCTCAAGTGAGCTTGGTGTTGAGCTCTTTTGATAACCAGGCACAATGCTGTTTAATTACTTCTATGCACAGTTTTAGTCATTTAATATTTTGTTGGCAAAAACTGAATCCTAGGCATCATCATCTTCCTTCCTATATATCCCTTCTGACTTCAGTAGCAGTCAAAGTAGATCACCACCTCCTTATTTTGAAAATCCCACCCTCTATTCCATGTCACAGCAACTCATCACCAATTAAATTTCAGATCTTGAGCCTTTTCAGCAAACTGATAGTTAATGAACTATAGGCAAAGACTATTTGACAAGCGTGGCTGAAATGTGAAGCCATATGTGGAAATCACCGTCTTTTCACATGCAACTTGTGAAGAGAAAGAGAAAAGTATGAATCAAATTAGCTATCATTACAAATACTGGTCTGAAAATTAATCACAGATGTTTTGATGGAGAACTGTTTTTTTCTTAACACAATTCTTTTGAAAAGTGCCCATTCTGCATGAAAAGGATCCCTTTTCCCCTGAAGAAACTGATTGTTCAAAATATTAAAGTATTCCAACCATACTTAAAGACATTTCTGCATGCCTTTGCAATGTTCCATGGGAGCTGGATTTTGCTCTTTGGTGTTCATCTAAGCCAAACTCCTTAAATGAATTACATTTGAAATGTCATATATCTATCATCTTTAAGGGAGGAGACCACAGAGTATCAGTCCAAATAGAAACCAGGTTTAAAGAAGCTTAAGGAAAGAAGCTTAAAGCCAGGCACTACAGCAACTTTTCCAAACAGAAATATTCTGATCTTTCACCTAACATTTTCTTGATATTCATCCTTTTTTTTAATCCAGCTTTTTTCCTTACTCAGTGTTTATGACAAACACGAGTCAGTAACAGTCACGTGATAAGCAGTAAAATCACTTGATAAAGGTCAACTTTTACACGTACATTTGGCCAGCAACACTCGGACTGAAGTCCATCCCTGTGACATACCCCTCTATCACTGCAGAATTCAAAAAAGAGCTACGAGGAGGTAAAATTACCAGCACATGTCCACATGCACACAAATACAAAACTCCTGCCAGATAAGCACTTCTCTACCTTCTCCTAAAAGGTACCGATTTTTCACTTTGTGTCCTATTCTTCCCACACATGCCTCCTTCACAAACCCACACTAAACTGAGATTCAGTACCACTGTGTTCTGTACCTATAACCACTGAAAAGTCTACTAGCTTGTCCCTCATCCTAGTAGGTAAGATAAGATTTGTAGGTAAAGTAAATTTTCCTTATTAGAGCAATTAATAGAATTTGAAAAAGCAGACAAGCTTTCAGGACTGCTCACTGGCCTTTCTTCCAGGTTTAAAGCATAAGCAGCAGAAATCAAAGCTAAATGCAAATTGAAAAAAAAAATGCTCAGAATTTAATTTAACATGTACCAGTGAGACTAGCTTCGAAAGAAAAAGTAACTGGTACATGTGGGGTATGTTAGCAGCATAAAATTATGGTTGATAAGGTGATCTTTGCAGGAATGCAGAGAAGAGGCGATTTACAGCCTGTGGAATATGAAGATGCAATAGGTGAGGTAGGAAATTCAGGTGTACCTTACAACCTTTGTTACTGAGCACTTATAAGTTTTAGTGCCAAGGTACAACTTTGAAAAGTGTTTTGTCAATTAAAAAATACTCTGATGGTCAAGACTTCACGAGATAAACTATCAGACCATACCATTAAATTTGCACGTCTCCTTTTCAGGGAATGCACAGACAGACTCCAAACTCCAGGCTCCATTAAAGTCAGTGGCAAAACTCAGGATGGCCCCAATTCCATTGCTGGCCTGTAAAAGAAGATGCTTGCTCTCCTCTGACACACCATGTGGCTACAGCATGATAAATCCCTGCAATTCCTAATCCCTCCGAATGAGGAACACTATCTGTACAGCCACTCCAAACAGAGGAACCAGAAAGCAGTGCACAGTGTGGCATGATTCCTTCCAAAGATTATCTTAATCAAGTAAAATGGAAAAGTGGTCAAGTTCAGGACAGAGCTATGCTTAGTAGATCTTAATAAGAAACAAAGAAAGAACTGTTTTGCACTGTATTGTTCAGGCTTGCCCTTAGGAACATGTGGAAAAATGTTTACTAAATAACTCAAATACTTAGCGGTGAGATACATTTTGTTTCGAACTGAATTTCCTGCAAGTGCACACATGACAAAAGGGAAGGAAAAGGTCATCAAATTATTCTGGGTACCAAGTTGTTGGCATCATTCTGCAGAAGCAAACCTCTCCATTTTACCAAGAATAGGCCTTGTAAAAACCCAAACCCATTCCTCTCTTCAACAAAAAAAGGAAACGTACCATCTTGTATTATGAGCATGGAGGTGACTGATGACTTCAACTGTATGTTTGATGTATAACCATGCGTAACAGGATTGCCTCTTTAATATTTGACTAGGGACCAAACCCTTCATGATCCAGCTTCAATCTTCACTCTGCCAGGTGAGTAAAGACACTCGAAAAAGCATCAGACCAGAGGAATTAGGTGAAGAATTGCTTTCTCTATGTTACGTGTTTTCTTGATATAAACGCAATGCTTCAACAAGCTCAACCTTTCAACCAGTCTCAAAAAGAAATGAAAAAGAAGACACAAATGTGCTCCCATCTTCTCCCCAACCCTCACCAAATCAGTTCTTTTGTGTTTGTAGCTGGCTTGACTGAGTTTTCTGAAAAAAATACAAAACAAAATCAAAACATTACTGCAAAAGATTTTTGTCTCAAGCAAATGTCTCATTCCTTTGGAAAACCACTTCTCAGAATGGAAGAAAAAATGTTCAATATGCTTTGCGTCTTGCCAATCAGACCAAAATACCTTCATCTTTAAGTCACTTCAGAAAACAGAATCAAGGTGCTTTTTTAAATGTTATTCTTGCATATCAAATCCCCCACCATAATGATACGTACGGTTGGAGTTTGAAACTAATGCCAGGCAAACCTCAGGCAGGGCTGAAAACATTTATAAGGTACTATGTGCACCTGCTAGCTGCACTGTTACTAAAACCTACTACCCCTCTAGAGTTATCTGTTGCTTTAGTCATCTACTACCTGCACTTTTTCCATTTTTCTACCAGTTGAAGCTAAATCTGAAGAAATTTCTTACAAAATGCAATACCTCAGCACGCTCAGCCTTTAAACCATATGCTGCTGAAACAATCTGTTACCATTCCAAGTAGAACAATCAAATTTATTAATTGCTAAGCTCTTAGGGTTTAAACACAAGCATGCTGAAGTGACATATTTCAAATCTTCTGTCATATGGAATAACCATCTTCTGAGAAGAAACTGGTGATCCAAACCCCTTTTAATAATAAGCGGGAAGACCGTCCGAGTGTTATTGGTGATCCTGCAGTTACCAACTTTAAAAGCCTGTAATTAATTAATGACAACAACAACAACAACACTTACCTATTCACAGAACAGTCCCAACAACTGCAAGTTTGTTCCTGATTTCAATATCCCTACCAACCTGAAAAGAAATTACTGCACTGATTTATTCAAAAGATATGCTTTCTGTGAATAATCAATGTCTTTTTAAGTGCCTGCAGTTTCAACTGCTTAATTTCTACTGCTATTAGCACTGGAGAACATACATGTATATGAGGGAGTCAGCTGGATTATTTCGGTTGTTTGTGTATCCTCATCAGAAATCATTCCTACCAGTTACAGCTAATATGATCTAGATAGTGAGGTAGGCCCTAGGAGTGCCAGTGAAGACCACAGCACTGTATATGCATGCAGCAAAAGACAGTCCCTGCCCTGAAGAGCTTACAGTCCACATTCACAAAGAATGGCAGATGCAGCAAGACAAAGTGACTCGTGAAACATCTGGCACAACTAAGCTCAGAATGCAGATTTTCTAGAGATGGTATTCTGTAAAGTTTCTCAACTTGAAATAGCCTGCTCTTCTTCCCCAAGATATGTGGGTGGCAGGTTGAAACCCACTGTTCCACATGAGCATCCAGTAATCCCTCCACTGAATCCTAGAATTTCTCCTTTCATAGAAATCATCGCAAACTACGATGACACTAGAGAAATACAGCAGGAGAAAATCCTAAGATTAGCTGCTATCGTCAGAGCAAGGACACGAGCTGACAAGCAGATCCTGTGGGACTCCTCTTTCTAGGTGGAACTAGACAACCAGATGTTTCAGCCTTTTAGAAGATGCAATGCAAAAGGACAGCTTTTGCATATCCGATTTGCAAATTCAGGACACTTTTATGTTGTAAGGATGCTCTTCTTCATGGCTTTCAAAGTTCAGGCTTCGTCTACCTGCCAATCTCAAAACTAAAATTCCTTCATCTTGTGTTCGAATATCTACAAAAGGTTTTCCTACCTATTGCTTTCATGAAACGAGACAGATTTGCTCCTCAAATACATGATACACCTTTGCATTTCTAGCAGCACATACTTAAGTCTCTGGGGAAAGAGAGGAGCCTAGGACACTGACACCTAGTCACTGACTACCTCTGGTGAACAGGACCTAAGTTCATAAAGCATAGATGTGAGCAGCCACACTACAAAACTAGTGTGTCCTAATGATCCCACATCTCCAGACAGTTGCTGAGTCCTCAGGGAGCGCCTCCCATGGCTCCCTGCATCACTCTACAGTCTCTCCCAGTGAACCCCAGGAGAATTTGTCTCACCTTTTAGACACAGGTTGGGAACTCTAAAAAGGCACAGATGGACCAACAGCACTTGAATGGTTTACCTTCTACCTTCCACTACTCCAAAATCAAAGTCCAGGTTATAACTCTCACTCTCACTAAGGTCTGACCTTGTTGAAAGAAGTGCTGAACCTGGATGAAGGGTTTTGCACTGGACTGAGAAAGGATAAAATACAACAACTGACTAAAAGCTCAACCTAACTGTGTAAGAAAGGCAGAGGTCATAGATGAAAGGTGCCGTGATAAAAGAGAATTTGAGCATTTCAGTGCTTGCAAAGTGACAATTTTTTAGAAGGTTAAATCTGAGAAAAGCGTATAAGTTTTCCAACAGCAACACTGCTGAGAATGCAGCTGCAAACAGATGTTCTAGAAGCAATCAGCCAACTGTGGATCTCTACAGAAAGGAAGCTCCAACAAGCTTCTCAGATCTCTCTTCAACTTCCAATCAACTATAAAGAATAACAAAATTACAGAAGCAGGAAATAACGCTTCCTACTCTTTTATGAAATTCCTTTGAAACTCCTCCACTAAAGCGGAGCTTTAAATAGTTTCCTAGTTTTAAAATAATCTCTGCATGTTTTCATCAGCATGCCAGATTCAATCTCTTGGAAAACTCATCTCTCACCTCAAGCAAATATATACCCATGTACTAAGTACCTAGATTCTTTAGTTTTTGTTTGCTACAGGAAGCCCTTCGAGGGCTGCCCAAATTGCTAGAAGAGCAAAGGCATGTCAGGAGATATAAATCAGTAAGTGAAATAGGACTCAGGAGATGCAAATGTGTTTTTTAGTTCTGTCTCAGGGTATCCATGTAATCCTGACCAGGTCATTCACAACATTGCTCTGCTTCAGTTTTTCAGCTACAAAATGGAGTGGCAATTCCCCGCCTCAAAGGAATCTTATAATGCTGAAATCATGAAGGCTCAGCTATTGTGGGGCTGCACCACTCATAAATATTTAAAGAGAATGAAATCAAGAGGAAGGAAAAGATAGAATTTTTTAGCCCGCTGCAAACTTACTTTTTTCACTGCAAGTATGGTAGTGGTAAGACCAAGTAATCTGATCTTACTCCAGTGACACCATAACAGGCAATGCTAATCATAACATAAAGGCAGCTGCATGTAGAAATGTGTTTCTTTTTGGCGCTGTCTGTTCTGTTGGTTGTCACACACCCTCAGGAGATGAATGAGTCAAGACATGGGAAAAAAACCCATCAACACAACAGCACTCAGTTTGCCTAATACTTTCATGAACTCTTCAGCTAAGCCCCAGGTTTTCTAACTCTTCAAGGTGTGGACATAACGTGTTTGCAGATACTTCCTCTTTGCTCACACTAGAGTTGGAACTTGACACCTGGTGGCGTAAGTAATAGGAGGCCAGAAATAACTGAAATGAAGCCTGATACTCACAAGTATCACTACTGACTGCATGACACACCCCGCTCTGTAATGGACCCTGAAGGGGGTCACATCTTCCATCTTTCATCAAAAATTGGCAGCAAAGTCTGCCTCTAAAATGATCCAGATGTTTTGGGAAGCCTGTTGCAGGTGTGGAGTGTTACTCACCTTATGCCACAACCTCAGCTTATGTGAACTAGTGTTGACCTTCCCTGAGGTTACAGCTCTTAGCTATGGAGTGTCCAGGAGCTAACCACATGGGAAAGGGTGGGAGTGGGGGACATTAATTGTCACAGGTAGTTCAAGTCAAAGCTAGTATTTATCTTACTGACCAGGCATTATTTCCAGCTGCCTTGTGGTGGGGGATTTCTCTTTGGTGATAGCAGCCTGACGAAGGATAATAAATCTGCAACTACCTTTTACTGATGTGTAACCTGGAAGGACACTAGCACTTACAGACTTGTACAGAAAGAGATGTAAAACTGTCTTTTTCCCCTCAGCTTTCTGGGAGATTACACACTACCATGTCACAGAGCAAAGATTATTCTTTTCTCTTGCAAAGAAAGGAGGAAAAAAGCAAAGTATATGGGCACACACAAGGTAATAGCAGACACTAGCATGCAGCGTGACCCAAAAATCAAGTGGCCAGTGATAAAGACAACAAAAGGAAAGAATTTGGCTTAAGACTCTTTGTGTCTTGGAAGATGGTAGTGTCTGGTGATCTGATATACAAGACTTACAATGGTGCAGCTGCGCTCTGGTTAGCAATGCTCTATACATTGTGCGTTTTAGGTGAGTTTAGGTCACTACATACATTCCACAATTAAAAGAATCATCTTCTGAACGTCACTAGAAACACACAGGAAGCACGTGAGACAAGGTCAGGTTGATGTAACTGTTAGAACTTCAGCTTTGCTTTTCCCGAGCTCAGCTGGCTCTTCTCCCTCTTTAGGAGAGCTTATACAGCATTAGCAAGAGAAAATTCATTAACCTGATGCAAAGTCACATAATGTGCCTGGCCATTCCCCAAAAATGCAACCCTTGAAGTAGGTCACAGAATCACAGAACGTCTGAGTTTGGAAGGGACCTCTGGAGATCATCTAGTCCAACCACCTGCTCAAGTAGGGTCACCAAGAGCACGTTGCACAGGATTGTGTCCAGACAGCTTTTGAATATCTCCAGCAAAGGAGACTCCACTACCTCTCTGGGCAACCTGTCTCAGTGCTCAGTCACCCTCACAGTAAAGAAGTTTTTCCTCATGTTCAGACGGAACTGCTTGTATTTCAGTTTGTGCCCGTTGCCTTTCATCCTGTCGCCGAGCTCCACTAAGAAATGTCTGGCCCCATCCTCTTGACACCTTGCCTTCAGATACTTATAAACACTGATCAGATCACCCCTCAGTCTTCTCCTCTCCAGGCTGAACAGGCCCAGCTCTCTCAGCCTCTCCTCATATGAGAGATGCTCCAGACCCTTCATAATCTTAGTAGCACTTGGCTGGACTCACTCCAGCAGCTCCGTGTCTCTCTTGTACTGGGGAGCCCAGAACTGGACATAGTACTCCAAGTGAGGTCAATATGATAAGTTCCATACCACTCCACTGGCAGGTACTTGATGATGAATATTAACACAAGTCTGCTTAGCAGCTAATCAGTGCATGCTGTCTTATGGAAAGCACAAAGCCAGCAAATATAATGGATACTTTTTGGAGAGACATGCCATGACCACTTTTTGACCCAACGCTGCATGTGCAGAGTTTGTCATTTTAGCAGTACAATGGCCAGCATTTCAAACCTATAGAGTCACAATGTTTATTGTCTGCCAGATGGACTGTGAAATGTATACTGTTCCTAACAGGATTATGCAAGTTGTTTATTATTTGCAAAATAATCTGAGCATTACCCTCTGTACCCTTTCACTGGGGTTCCCTTTTATACAAATTAGGAAGTCCAACTTTTCTTTTTTAATACTTGTAAATATCAGCTTTCAGCTTTACAAATGAATGGCATTTAGGCACATACTTCAACAGTATTAATAGCAGACCAAGAATTTTTTAGATGAATGGGAGCACAAAGAACATATTATTGTATTAAACTATACATATTAACTCTGATCACGTACGTACCTGTATCTCTCAGTCCCCCAGAAATAATGAAAAATACATGATGATGAAGCTATAATATGCTGCTCGCCCCAATGCTACCTTTCAGGCAAACTTTGAGTATATGCTTGCAATTCTTGAAGTCAATGGAATTTAAAACTTTTCAATCTAGTTGTAAACACGTCCTTAAGTGCTTAACTAAACTGCAAATCATACAGTTCGCCTAATCTTCCTACTGCAATTTTGTTGTAATTATTGACACTCGCAGGGATTTTACGGTTTTTTATGGGTTTTTAACACTGGCAGTCTTCCAAATTAAGTAATTTCTCATCACTTGATGGACAATGCTTTATCACCAACAAACTGCTCCTGCAGCAACAAAACTACATGCCTTATTAAAGTAAGAATCCAGCATGACTACTGTTGTTCCTTGAGTTTTATCTGCTGGAGTCAGCCCATCTATTAAAGGTCTATCCATTTCATATTCATCCTTTGCTCACCTTCTCACTGAATCCTGATAGAAGGAGCCTTTAAAGTCCATTCACGCTTCATTTAGCAGTGACCATGGGCCATTCACCAGGATATATCTTCACTACCATGACTGCCGAGTAGTGCAGACACACAGACTTGCTTGCTGAGGCAACAGCTGCAGCCCAGCTGTGACAGACCTGAGCTCTGCAAGGCCTGAAAAGCCCAACTATGCTATTCGGTTCACAACAGGCTTCTTCTGGGTGTGCAAGAGTTCTACTAATGATATCATCACAGATACGATATTCCGTAGCGTGAGGCAGGTATGTTCCTGCTTGGTTTTCAAGACTGTGAGGTGACTCTGACTACATTGCTTCACCTTCCTATGCTTCCATTTCCTAATCTGCAAAACAAGGATCCTGGAATCGTCGCTTCTCCCTGCACTATAAAGTGCTCCGAGATCTGTGTCTTACAACTGCACTCCCAGATTGCTTGACTGATCAAATGATTTGCGTGATCAAGCTCTAGGGCTGGTTTTAACCTATGAAATTCAGTGCTGTTTGGGAATTGGTGGTTTGGGGGACTTCCAAAGTTCACTGAAGAAAAGATAAAAATTTTCATTGATTCCTACAGGGTTTGGATCAAGTTTTCAGGAACCTGTTCTCTTCTTACACTGTCCCAGTTACGTAAATTAGCTAGTGGTCTTGCTACAACTGCCCAGATTCAAGCTCTGTCCTCCACAGGACACTACTGGGAACAGCTGTAACATACCACTTCAATAGAAAAGGCCCTCAAGCTCTGGCATTCAAGGCATGACAGAAGTCAAGGATTTCGGTTGCAACTTCCACTCCTGGAGTCTACTATACAACTTTTTATTATTTATAGCTTGAGCTGGGCTTATTAACACTAATGCAGCATCAGCCTGAAGGCCAAAAGGTTAGAATGCCACTGTACTGACAGACAGGCTCTGATCACACATATACCATATGTGACACTTGTAAATAAGCGTGAGTGAGCTTAACAACTGTAAAAAACACACATTTTATAACTAATTCAGAATCAGACCAGCAATATACACTCTTCCCTTTCCCCTTACCCTGTCATAAAGAATCACAACTCAGATTCACCCACAGGTGGCAGTACTTCAGTGACAAACATAGTCATGCGACAACCACACTGGGATCTTGCAGAGTAAAATTTGTTGTAAAAGAACGTATGTACTTATATTGGTGTTAATATGGTTCCTTAGTCAAACCAGCTGTAAAATGAGTTAAAAATAAGGTTGAATTTCTTTGGGCTAAAGATATTACAAAGGAGAACAAGAATGAATAGTGGGCCTGTAGCCACTTTTAGCAAAGTAAAATGTGGAATATTAACTGATTTAATATCATGAAATTGAAGAGAATTAACTGATAGACATTTTTCAGTTCCCCTCTCCAACTAAGAGGAACGAAAGGATTTGATAAGCTATGGAAACTCACTTACAAAAACCACAGCATTAATTCTTGTGATAAGCAAGCAGCTATTTTTCTTGAAAGAGTTCATTGTTCATAAGTAATTTAAGGACAAATTCCAACTCAGGAAAATACATTTCCTATCAAAATCTAATACAACATCCAAGAGTGACAGGAAATTCAGGGCAGCAGGATTTTTTTTTTTTTTTGGTCTATTTCTGGAAGTCTACTTTTAATATCGATTCATAAAAATGTTACTTCAGTCAAACATTTTTGAAGCTGTGGTTTGCTAGGGGTTAGCTCTTTTGGGGAGGGGGAGAACTTGAAAATATTCCTGGCTTGACCAGAGGGTATGAACTCTCTCTTGCATCTGACCTCCTCTGTACAGCATGGAGTCGAATATTGGTACAGCAGAAGTTCACTGAAAACTCACTTGGGAACAAGGCTCTGCTATGTTAGATGTTGCATAACAGCACTGAGTTCTTTGTGTCGGTATTAATCTGAATATCTCCATCTCTTTTTCTCCCTCACATTGCCTGTATAGTCCTCAGGACTTTTTAAGACATTGACGTGGTATCTTTTTATTTCCTCCTGAGAGAGCTTTAAAACCTTTCAGATTTCCCAGTTTTCCTCTGTAATCACTTAAAAATGGAAGGTGAAATTTTCATGTGTCCTAACTCTTGGAGTTTATGTGTTAAGAAAAATGATGAGAGCTGGTAAAACATGAAAAAGAAATGTAGAGTAGACACATCCCTGTTTTTGCATATTTGAAGAACTCTTTGGGTCGCAGTCAGTTGGAGGCAGCCGAATCAGAGAGAACCTGCAACATAGTAGAATTACAGTCCCCAGCTGCAAAACAGAATTGGCACAGCCAGGAGAAGAAAATGCACCATCCTCAAATCAGCACAGAAAGCACCTCCCTTAAACAGGATGTCAACACCCTAAGCAATGACTGCCACCAGCTCAGGTTCTTCCCATTGCACTGCAATTTGGCAGGGCCCTTCTGGAGCTACATAATCAAGCCCTTATTTTCCTGCTAGTTTTATGATGACTATGTTTCTCCCAGACCACTCCTTCACTTTTTCATTTTGCCTCTCCATTTTCTACCATTCCTTAGTAAAGGTTAAGCGAATTTAGAGCTTATAATAGGCACCATTCAGTCATCCAGCAGCCTGAACATGTCTGCTTACTCTCAGAATGGGCACAGAAAAGGCAACAGCAATAGAAGCTTTTCCAGATACTGTCCCACCCAGGATGCCGAGTACATTGACCTGCAGGTCTTCTCCCATAAGGACAAAAGCATAGTTTATTCTCTTGTAGCATCATTAGGTCACTTGTTGAGAGCTACAGTGTCAAACAAGGGTGTGTCTGTCAAATACTGCCAGTTGGGATGAGATCATCTGGCCAATGAGACAGCTCGGAGACCATTTTCTTTTACCTAGACTTCAAAGGCTTCCAACCAATACCAAAGTCTTCTTGATTCATGAAAATGACCTACAGATGAGGTACTTCACATTTCATCATTGAACCTCTGACCCACCCATTGTCCAGTCCCTATTTTTCCCCTCAACTGTCCAACTGGATACCCTAAGTAAGTTAAAACACAGTGCCCGATAGTCATACAGTGCTGACTTTCCACTGCTCTAAAAGGCAAATTCTCCAGTCATGTAAATATTTCTAAGCTCCAACTCAATAAACAGGCCCTTCATGAGAATATAAAAATAACTGAGCCATGCTCCAAGACCTTTCACATTGCTGGAGAGGTGCAAAGGGAGTGCAGAGTAAATAAGAACCTGGTTCACAATTTCTCACAATTTCTATGCATGCTTTTGTTTTCAATTATACTTAGGTTTGTTTCAGCTTTAATATGAAACTTGAACAGATGCCAGATTTCTTTTTTAAATCCTAATACATTCCAGATTAGCTGTGAGCACCAGTTATCTTTTTCCATTCTCAACCTACTACTTTTAAAGGGACACAAAAAAAGAGCCCTGGTTTAGGATCTTGTCTAAAGGAGATGATCTGATTTCTTGCAAAGAGCACAGGTGCTTCTGTGTTGAAGCATTAACTAACCAAGCTCCCATATGACCATTTTATTATGTTGGTATGGCAAGCAGTCAGCTGTGGGATTTTTTCAGAAGCGCATGAGGTCACTCCATCTCTTTAAAGCAAAAATAATGACTCTCCAGCAAATAGTAAGAGTTGGCAACTGTGATGTTGAGATGATGTAATTGTACACAGTGGTGATGTGAGATTTTTCTTGGTTCCTAGAAGCCAATACTGCAGAGGTAATCATTATAACAGTATTTGCTTTAAACTTTTGGACAAGAAAAAAGACCAAGTTTCTTGCAAAAACAAAGGGTGATCATACAGAGTGAAAGGTCAGAAATTGGCTGTCAGAAATGGAAGCAGTTAGGGCCAGCCTCTGGCACTGAAAATGAAAGGTAGAAAGCAATGCAAAGAGCTGAGTACTTCTCCTGCACTAACACATATATCTTTATATTCTGAGCACACTGGCTTTACTTCTCTCCAAGCCTCCTCTACTAACAGCAAGTTATCTTCTTAGTTTTGCCATAGGAAAAATGATGGTATGGAATTATATACTATTAGTAGGCACCCCTAGAGCAAATACATGGCACTGTATACATTGGCAAAATAGGATGGGTACTTAACAGTGAATCAGTGACTCAAAGAACCAAGTTTCTTTGTTTTACTGGTGTTGGTAAATTTACTAAAAAACTACTATTAAAAAAGAGCCATCTTTCTTTTTTCTATAGCTGAAGAGGATGGACTGGAATAACCAGACAGGTTGAGCAACGTGATAATAAAAATGCCTCATCACATGGGACAAGTTCTGGGAATTTTCAAGAGTTTTGCATCTTGTTTTTGTTTATTTCTTAGACGTGAAATACGTGAAGAATGATGTGCTGTGTTCCCCCCAAACACATACGCCAATCTGCCATGTAACTGAAGCAGGTAATGTCTGTAAGAAAATGCTGGGCCACACTAGTTTGCCCAAACTGCTTTCATTATGTGGCCTGTTCTGTTACAACTCGTAACTGCTGCTGCATAGATGCTGCTATTTATAAATGGGAGCAGCCGGCACTCCACAGCTCAGCTGTAGGTTTACTAGACTACTGTGCTGGTGGAGTCTGATTTTGGAATAGTTAGAGATGGACTCAGCAACTTGGCAAACTAAAAAAAAAAAGTAAATAGAGGTTACCTTTCTAACCTTTAATAAGGTAACCAGGTAATTAGTATATTTTCTGCAATGATCACCACGTTGAGTGGCAAATAAACCTTCTTACACTGTACCACTGTCTCTTGCTGGCTTTCCTGCTTTAATGGTTCATAGGGACAAAATATCATATTGGTATATATAATTTGGGTCATTCTAAACTCCTCCTAGATTCACAGGCACTGGAAGTTATGCCTTATGTCACTGAAGAAGTAAAAACCCTCAATTTGAAACAAGGCTGGAGATTGACCTACCAGTAAGATTTACCACCGCAAGGAACAAATGAACACTGTAGAAGAAAAAAAAAAGTAGGTAAACTTTTTTGCTGTAGATTAGCAAGAAGTGGATTCATTAGAAATCTTTTATTTTGCTTAAATCTAACTAAGAGATGATCTGCAAACAACAGTGAAAATGTTCGTATTTGTTTCAGATTTGCTTCGTGTTCTTTTTGGTTTTGTCTGATTTTCTTTTTTATAGCCATAAAGTTAGCTTTTTCTAGACTGAGAGTTTAATGACTGTAGAAATAATGAACTACAATAACTATTAGGAGGAAAATGGTATTCAAAATCTTTTGGTATTGACATGGATGGTCAATCTGTCTGATACAGGAAGTCTGATTAAAGACTCATTTTTTTCCTTTCAATGACTTTATCAAGAGCTCTTGACATATATATGTGTATATCTAATAGATACATATATAGAGAGTATATCTCCTGCCTATGTTTCACCAAGGACAGAGAACATAAGGATTAAATATTTGTAATGTAAAAAACAAGCAAAAAACACTTTAAAGTAGTATTTCTAGCTTTCTTAAACATCATTCAGTAGCAAAGACAACACAACCCATTCTTTCCAGGACAGCTTAAAAATATGTAAAATTTTCATTGCTGTTAAACTGTCTTTCAGTTTTCTGGCCAAATTCCCACTCTTCCCATTTGAAAACACCGGCTGAAGAGAAGTTCTGTTTGAGTTGCCTTGTGCCCCCATCCTCCCCTCTGGGCCAGGCTCTGCCATATTTCCTAGAACGTAGCAGGACCCTGCTGTCCATATCTGTCCCCATAAACCCTCTGCAAGAGTGTAACATAGCAACGGTGGTCCAGCAGGAGAGTCTGGTCTGCGGAGGAGAAGACATCCGAACTATTCAGAGGGTAAAACAGCATACCCTGCATAATCCTATTTATTTTAGCCTAATTATTCTAGCCAATTTCATCAGACACTGATATTTATCTCTAAAATTGAGCAAAGCCAAGGGATGTGACAGGTGAATTGGCCATTACAATACAATAACATTTAAGAAAAGTCAAAGATCAACCTTTCTGGGCTCAAAACCTCCACCAGACTCTAATGATTGTCTTTCCAACTTCAATCTGTGGTGTAGATGAGGCATGGTGGCAACCCTCTCATCAGAAAGGAAAATCCAAGGTTCATATTAGCTATACCCTTACGATTACTAAACAAAGAGTACTGGGAAAAACCAATACGTGCAGATATTTCATTTTACAGCTCAGGACACTGACACTATATTGCTGCACCACATAACTAGAAGTTATGTGGGTTATTGACCACTGTATATTTTCCAACCGAATCATAATTATAGATTCTCTTTTACTGTCTCTACTAAGTAATTCTGTGAGGAATCTGATTCACCATGCAAACACAGCATTCAGCAGACCTCAAAGTGTCCCATGTCTTAATGGCACCAGTCTGGGCCCATGTTAGCTTGCAGTAACCATAAAGTGTTCAGGAGTGCGGGTATGAGACTCATGAAGTTCCCTGCAAATCCCTCCTCTAAGGAGAAGGCTGCGTCAGATGTACCTTCACCAAGGGTAGCACCTCCAGGTGTCTACAGAAATCCCACATAAACTGATAAGAGCTTGTAGGAACAAGAATTTACTGCCCTGATACCATAGGGTTCACAAAGTAGCAAGCGCTAGCCACTAGAGCACTTGTGTAAAAGGAAGCACCATTTCATCACATCGATTTTCTTTTACCAAAAGGACACTAAAATGTCTAATTCTAGGAAAAGGCTCCTACCTCTGAGCCTACATGGAGGGAAGCATTCTGCAGAGGGCTAGGCTTGTGCACTTCCTGCTGCCCAACTCAAACAGCTCACCGCTCAGCAAGCTGTCACAGCTCCAGGGTGCCTCGGTCTCCTGGGGCACTGCACAGGGAGCCCAGGCTCCCCACCTCAGGTAGCAGATGCTCAAGTCCCTTTCTGGACTGAGCAATAAGTTATTCCAGAAAGTTTTCCCATTACTTCACAAGATAAATCAAGTGTATGAATACGCCTCACAGTTGCTTTCACCAGTTTCCCTCCCCACCACGGAGAGTCCTGAGCTGGCACAGACCAGTGTCATTCCACTGAGGTCAATGGAATTATGCCCATTTATATCAGCTGATGATTTAAACCTCCAGACTTTCTCTCTGGCACACATTTCTTTTCCACTGAGCATGGATATAAAGCAGAGTCTAGAACATATGAAGGTGAAGACACCCGCAGCTGGTTTAAACTCACACTTCCACCCTTGCAGCTGTGCCAACACTACAGCAACAGTAGGAGTTCTGCAAAAACTACTTCAATGTAGACGTGTCCCCAAAGGGAAGGAAAAAAACCAGCACAGACGTCAATGGTAAACAGATACCAGCAAGCAGCGACAGCACAACTGGCATTAAGGTGAGATTCTGCCTACCCTCCCCCAACTTTTCCACCATTACTTTTTTGTACAAGTGAGCACTAGAACAGCTACAAGGAAGATATGGCATGCAAAAGTGAGGAAGAGAGTTATCTGAGGGGACCTTTCTTGTAAAAGAGAAGCTACACTATGGAAAACTCATGAGAACTGTTGGCTGAGGTAACTGTGTAATGCTGTAGCATGTTTGGGGAGGAATTCCAACTTGACTTCTGTCATGATTGTGTTATGCCCTTAAGCATGAGATTTTACTACCCTTATCTTGGCAAGCATGACATTTACTTATTGGCCACAGCCTTACTGCAGAGAGGGAGAACTGGCTTACTACCATTCCCAACTGGGTAGCTGCTAAGCCAGTAGTTTCCACCTCAATATGTAACCAACTGTCCCAAAAGCTGGAGGGAAAAGAGAAAACACTGATGAGGTCGTGTTTCAGCCCATCTACTTCCAGTTGATGTCACAGAGGAGAGTAATCTAAAAGAAAACAATTATCCAGGGAACCTGAGCGACAAGGAGTCTCCTGTGTTTGGAAACAGTCATCTGGCTAGTACAAGACCAACAGGGATGTTCCCAGTGAAAGGAGCCATCCAAGGCCAAATCAGAGATCCCATTTCTGGAAGGCTGAATTTCTCAAGCACGTAACAAACTGGAAAGTACGTTCTGCTCTGCAGCTCAATAAATGTTGCTTCAGCCATATTTGACCATGGAGCAATAGTGACATAAAGCTGGCCTGCTGGGTTAACCACAGGTAGTGCTTGGAAGCATTTCCCTGGAGACCATGCACTGCCTTATTACGTGATTCTAACACACTACTGCTATCCCAGAACAAGTACGAGGTACTACCCTATTCTTTACAGGACCGATCACTCCACATCCGGTACCGGTAAACAGCACAGTATCATCTGGGACAAAGTATCTGAAACACTGCCTGCTGTTTTTCGTAGGTAAGGCTTGCAAAACAAGAGAGGTAAGCAGAAAATCACAGGTACAAAATGTGAAATGTAAAAGGTTATGATAGCGTTAAATTCCATCCAGATGTCTGGTTCTCTGAAAACAAACATTATGAGCAATAACAACAAAAACTCACTGTCATTTCAGTTCATGTGCCATTCAGTGCGTGCCACAAACTGGATAGCCAACTGCAGGTTTAGAGATTGGCGCATGTAAAGTATGTTTTCAGAATAATGAGAACAAAAACAAGGAAAAAATCAGAAGATAACTCTTATCTGAAGTTTCTTATCAGACTCATCTGATCAGCTTAATCCGTTGTCTGCAAATATTGATTAATATCACTATTAGACGACATTATTAAATGTCAGCAGAGACACACCCATTTTTCACCAGAGTCCTTTACTGAACATAGTATCTCCATATGCTTCTTACCGGTGTATTTTTCATTCTAATTGTTCTAGGAATAGATTTTTCCCTAGCCTCCATAGAGTGCAAAAAATAGAATGATCCCATGTCAATTAGGGCCTCTGCATGGTAATTTGACACACATTTTCTTTGTTAATAACATCCTAAGCATCAGATCTAATTACAGGGAAAGGCATGTATGTTATAAAATATAACTTAAGGTTTGCTTTATAAATTAGAAGCAAATCCATGTTTGGCAATAAAATTCTCAAAAATATTTTCTGTAATTACTGTATGACACTGATTAATAATTCAAGCTGGAATTGTGGGACTTGGACTAATTATCCAGCAAGCTGATGGGGAAACACCTACTCTATTAAACCACAATTCTCTTTATGTTTCCTTGCAGGCCATAAAAGATCACAGCTGGGCCTTCTACGGCTTCGGGATGGTACAATGCAAGTGCCATCACTTGCCTGTTAACAACATCATGAGAGTTCATTGGTGATGCTGTTGCAGCTAGAACTATATAATACTTGAACTGCATTAGATATAGTTCAGTTAGCACACAAGACAATCATCTGGTTACTATAAAGTAAATATAAATTATTTTTAAATAATGACAAGCACACATAATAGCAAAGACGCATACTAAAGTGCTTATTGTTTGCCTGTGGATATCTCTAGATATAGACACCAAAGAAAAATATTGAAAATAGAAATCAACAATCAATACTGGTGACTTGTGACTAAACAGTAAAATTATAACTACAACAACCAGAAATGGAACGTAACGAGATATCCACTGAGGGAAGTTGTTCTACAAAAAATTCTTTTCAGTTTTTTTCTTCTGAAATTTCCAAATTGTTAGAGGTTAAAACAGAATAAATAAAAATAAAACCATTTTTTCAGAAGGTTGTTTTTTTCCCTGGAGAAGAAAGACTGCTTCTCTGCTATACAAAAGCTCTTTCATTTGCTTGGAACCTGAAGTGCTAAGCTAGTTACGCTGCTGTCCTATCTATCCATGCTCTCAAGAGCTCCCTAAAGAAATCTGATGTAAACAGGTCCCTTAGGCCCTGATGCCTGCAAATGGTACATGTGGGAGAGGAACGTGAGTTAGCCAGAGCTCCAGGGTGCATCTGCCTACACCTTCTATTCTCACAAGCTCCCCAAAGAACACTCCAAAAGTCACATCTGATTTAAACAACAACTTAATTAACTTTTTAAATAGTGAAAACTCAAGACAAGTAGAAGACAGGAAAGGGCTTATAACCCCTGTTATGAGAGTTATAACTGTAACTCTCTCCCTGTCCTGTGTCTCTGCTTGCTTTCAACAGCTTTGCGAGCTGCAGCAAATTCTGCCCTGGTTACTCTAGGGACTCCCTGCAACTCCCTCTGCCCGGCAGGGCCTGGCCGGCTGCTCCCTGCTCCCCAGAACATCCTCCCGTCTCCCACCTTGAGAGGCTTCTCTCTCCAAGCGGCTTGGTAGCTCCCCGAGAGCACAGCTCCAGAAGGGCTGAAGAAATACAGAGCACAAGAAACCAAGAGCAAATGTAACGCATACCATATGTCTCAGCGCGCAAATGACTTTAGGTATACGAGTACTCCTACCGGACTCACTGGAGCTATTCCAAAACAAATCTGAGAGGCAGCAGGGTCTAGGATCCTTGTGCAAATGCACCAAGACCAAGGCCATGAAAGACATTGTCTAGGCGAGCCATTTTCCAGCTACAGAGTGCAGACATAAAGGCCTGAGCATTGGAAAGATATATCACTTCCCCATGGGGTCTGGCCAGATCTCTGTCAGCTACTGGCCTACTCCAACAGAAAAGGAGCGAATTCCAGAGTTTATTCATCCATTAAGGTTACAAAAGCAAACTGTACATAAATATGCAAAGAAGGTATTAAGCAATGTTGTATTACAATATAGATCCCCACTATGACATAGCTTTGAAGGCATGAAGAAGCTGCAGTTAGAGGCTTGATGCAGTTTTGACTGGAGAAATGATTACATCACAGCGGAGGGGAAAAAATCCACAAGGCACAACATCTTCCTAGCCAAAATCTCATCCATTTTCTCCTGTTTCCTCAGTAGAACGTCCAAAATACCTTGTTCTACATTATAACAAGCCTAACTCCAAAGAGTTTGGACAGCAGAAATAATGACACAGGTTTAAGGAGGTAAAAAATCCTTCCTGCTCTTTGATTAACTGGGCTTCTTGATGGAGTTAAGTGCAAACAGCTGCCCAGACTTCAACTGAAAAGCCTAAATCTAAATACTCAGTGTTTACATAACCCAAACTTCTAATCAGGCAGCTGGATAATCCACCCATTTAAAGTATCCCTAAGAGTTTCAGGGAAATGTGATTTTCTTAAGCTAAGCCAATCAACAACCACTTTAAAAAACTCTAGCTACCGAGTTACTACTTTCGAACAGCAGTCTCAGCGGGATAGGGTCACGACCCCAAAGTGAATCACAAAGCAATTTTGGTGGGATCCTTCCTCCCTTCTTTTTTTTTTTTTTTCCCAGAAGGTACAAATCCATATCTCTAATTTCCTTTGGATTCAGATGCTGCAAAGTAATACATTAGAGAAGTGGAAAAGCAGACAGCAGTGCTTACATGCATGCTGGCATTTGCTCACAGAACCTTAATCCAAAAACTTGTGAAATCTTGAGCACATCCATCAGGAACCAAAAGATTCAGGAAATATAAAGCAAAATCACCACAAACAGATTCCCTAAAACCCTGTGGGAGAAAAGGGGAAGAGAAGCAGGACTTATGAACCAGAAGATTTCAAGGAAGAAATAGAATAAATTTTTAAAGGAGCACGTATAGGACCCAATACTCCTGAAAGCTATGACTTTAATTGGTCATAGCACTCCAGGTATAGGATTCAATCTCATCTTCACCACTACAGCTCAAGCACGGTAGTGTTTTATCATCATAACTCATTGTAAGGCTATTAGTTCTATGTTTTTATGTTTGGCTGAAATATTATCACCTTATTGCAGTTTATGATTACTTGCCAGATACTGCAATGTTTGTCTTCCTTTTCCTAATGTAGTAATGTCCCTATGATAAATTACTTCTGGTCACACCTGTTAAGTAATGAGAGTTTGAACACAAACATTTTCCCTAGCCATTACTACAGTTGTTAATAATCTGCTCATCTGCAAAATCATCAACAATCTCCCTTACAATTAATTTAATTTAATTTAAGAAGGTGATGCTTCTTGGACTACGCAGCGAAACATGGGTTCTGAGTCTACTGTTGAGCTAATGGATGATCTTGGGCAACTTTATACCTCTGTGCCTCGATATCCCACCTGTAAAAGGTTGCTTGGGATGCTTATCTTACATTTTGAGACATGGTGAAGTAAACTTCTTAGTCTTAGCAATGAACCATAGGCTCAACACAGTAAGTTAAGTTGTATTTTAAAAATGGCAAAATAAATTGAAAAGAAGAAAAAAATTTAACTTTTTCCAAGCAGGAAATGATCCTTTTAGGACATACGATAATACAGTAAGAAAAGTAAAAGGATATGCTTTTATAAAGAGCTGATACAATTAGGCTACAAAGAAAATAAACTCATTCTGTTCTTCTTCATTTTGCCAAGGCATTGCAGTGGAGATACAGCACTGGAGATCCAGAGATCCAACAGTGGAGAAAACAGTGCTGCATAATCCCCGCGGGAATACATACCACATACTTCAGCTCTTAGACAATGAGGTTGAATGGTTTGGGGCCCAAGCCAAGAGATAGCTTTTTTATTTTTCCTTTTTAAGAGTTATTTATAAATATTGCAACATGAGAAAGAAGGTGGCAAATTTTAATCCAGATCGGAACACATGGACAAAAATTCTTGTGTTTTTCAGTGACACCACAGCTTCCTTTCAAATAACTTGAATATACTGGTAGAAAAATAAAGAGCAGTAAAAGCTTGGCTTAACTTTTTATTATTTAAGGTTTCCAAGCACTTCTCCTGTTTATGGATAGGTGTCCTTTCCACAAAGAAGCCCAGGAGAGAGCTGCTGCATTAATATCCACTAACTCCTGCTGCACTGGACAAACACTGTAACAGACATCGGTCATGAATTCCTCCACCAGTCTCTCTTGTCTTTACCAAATGATTTAACAGGTAACTACGGGTGGACAGCAGTGAGAATGGAATTACTTGAATTGTTAAAAATATTTCATATCGTTCTCTTCCATACTAAAAGGTCAGCTTTTATATCTACTCTGTTCTTAGCTGTGCCCGTTTCCTACTGGGACTACATGGCAAATGAGCTGTCCCCAAAAGACCAGGAGGGTTGTCTCCTATCTGCATTGCTAGCAAATTCCACCTTCTCCTTTTTTTAGGGGTATATAGCTCCTTTCATCTTTCCAGCTTCTCTCCTGCTCCTGTGGCTGATCTCACATGCAGAAGTAGTGGAAAGTCTGGCAAAAAGAGTAGCAGAGCCCAGCACAAACCTCAAGAGATATGAAGTGGCAGGTGATAGGAAACTGGAAGTTTATTTATAAAACACCAATATAACTTCAGTTCCCTTCAGTTCCAATCCTCTTTTTCATCGTCAGGAGGAGATGACCTTTATTTGGTGTTTTGGAGATGTGTTCCAGTTTCAGGTTCCTATTTAATTATTTTTAAAGGGCTGAGGGAAAGGTTGGAGAGCTCTGAGCTGCAGAAACAAAAAAGGTCTATATTCTGCTTGCCGTGTGAGGCTTTAACTCTACACACACTACAAAGCGAGCAAGAGAGGCATGCACCTCAGGCTGCTTGTTGCGTCGGGAGGGCATGGCAGTAGGCAACATCTAGCTCACAGACTGCAGTCAGTAAAACACAACATCAGACACCATTTGCAGCCTTCACTGAGACCATGTCCTCTGCTGAAAGTCCACGACGCAAGGCAAGTCCACCCAGCACAACGTAGCATGACATTTGTGAAGACAATCCTAGAGCGCTCTCCATCTGGTGCATCCAGCCGGAGAGCTGCATCCCAACGGCACCCAGCCCCCCTGCCAGTCACTGGTTAGCAGGGCTCACTGTGCTGTGCTGCTTTGCAGGCATGTTCGTGAAGGGCGTTTGTAAAAGCCTGCCTGTGCTTCTGCGTGGGACAGCCGCGGTCAGAATCACAACCGGGCAGGAACAGCTGTGGGGATGCTGCCCTAACGCACCCGCGCAGGCAGCTGGGCAGCCAGCAACCTCGGGGGAGCAGAGCCAGCCAGCACTGCGGAGCCGATGCGCCGACAGCAACAAGCCACCCTAGGGTTGAGGCTTGAGCAGACCGGCTCTCCTCTCCAGACAAGCTGAAGAGCAGGAGCTAGCCCCTCTCGGCGGGGACGGAAAGCAATACATCCCAGAGCACAACGCGCTCAAAAGAAAGGGACAGGGGAAGGGAACAAAAAGTGAGGGATTCACTAAAGGGCACCAAAGGCAGATGGAGGGTAACTTGGAAGTCATAACAGCAATCCGATTCCTCAGCCTCTTGTCCATCACAGCCGTATGCTACCCTACGGCACAGGCCTTTCGCCCAAGCTGCCAGGGAGCTCTGTTTATTACTATCGCAGACTGCAGCACTTTCTTCCTTTGCTGGAGAGCAAAGGATACTTTTATAAAACACATCTATAGCAATTGTGGCCATTTTCCGTCTCAAACATCTTTTTAATTAGGTGGCTTTAAAATAAAATGTCCCAATTAGGCAACTATTTTCATTTGAGTTCAGTTTGGCTTGCTTCCCAGCAACTTCCCTGACAGCCAAAATAACAGAAATATCACAATTCAAACAATCATGTCCAAAAAAATAGTCCCACATGCAGTATTCGCTGTTGAACAAACAGCCAAGCCCAAATATTTTCTACCCATTTTGTGAAATAAAACAAAATAAAATAGAGACATTTCAAAGTGAAATACTCCTGTTATACTTGCACCTATCCACAGTCTCCATTTTCTGTATCTTGAGAATGCAAATATAAGCTATGTTTTTCAATAATAAATGTCTCAAATCAGACTCTTGTAGCCGTATACCCAGACCGCAACACACTCTTTGAAGCAAGAGTCATTTGTCAATGTCTTAGCATGATGGGACTCTAATCCACAACTTTAATCTACCAGTCAGTAAGAACTTCTATGCAAGAATCTGAGCAACCAAGACATTTCAAAATTAGCCTATTTAAACCTTTTCTAAACCTTACTTAAACCTCTAAAAGATGATGTTGGAGACTAATATTAGTCGGGGTGTAAGACCACTGGCCCCAGTAGTCCTACAACGGTTTATATATATTCACTGATACCATTTGAATGCTCTCATGGCAAGCAGTGTAATTCAGGTTTTTCTCCTAGTCCTGCCATTAGCAGCTAACATACAGTCCTACTGCGTGCTAGAAGCTGCTTCAGCCCCAGTTAAATCAAGCTGCTCGAACATAGCTCCAACTCCTATTTAACTTCATGGGATATTTCTGTTTTCACAGGAGCGCGTAAAGAGCCCAGGATAGAACCTGAATTGTAAAGAGGGGAGGTATGACACAGAAGCAGTTGCATCGATTTGTTGAATCTATGTGGCACTGTCCATAGCTGCAATGCTTATACTGCCTACATTCTGCAGTGGTTTTAGGAAAATGTACTTTAAGTCTGAAAACCATAAACGGTGCTAGTTGGTGATTGCAAACAATTTTCTATTGTAAGCAATTACATCTTCAGCATTTGCTTATCTGGTTCAAAAAATGATTTTTTTTTTTAATTAAAACACAATTGGAACGTGTCTGGTTAAAAATTCAACATTCAGAATTTTTTTTATCAAGGTCTGCTTATAGCAACTTGTTGGCCATTTTTTCTAAAATAACTATTTTCATTTTATAGAATTGCAAGCATATCTACTTCATTTTTTTATGTTTTTGAGTAACTGAAAAGAAAATGGATATAAGGAACACCTTCACCTATGCACACCTTGAAGAATCATGCTGCCAGAATTAGGTACAGCCTGCTAATAGTTTCAGTGAGTGCTCTGTAGTATTTCTGTGAGCCATAAAATGTATTCTGCCCCAAACACTAAAAATGAGCAAGTGTGGCAAGCCATAGCCACTGAAAATATAATGCAAATATAAAACTAACATAGAATTTTTAGAACAATCAAAAATATCACCACATTACTTCACATGTCCAACATGTCCATGCTGGAGTATACCAAGTAACTACCCATAAGAGGGGATCAGAAGGAAAAATATGAACTGTTATATGTGCATAAAATAAGTTTACACAAAATGGGGAAAAACAGGTTTCTCTCAGGGATTCAAAGTTAAGCTATCAACTGTCCCAAAGGAGCACTAGCTACTGTCTGTCATCGGTGTGCTACTAACAGTTTATTAGTCTGCTGACATCTCCATCTAGAAAAAACTGGTAAATTGTCTCAGGATGAGAGGCAACAGTGAGTGAAAAGGACTTGCTGTGATGTGGTGGTGGCAAGCAGGATTTTTTAGACATCTACACTTACTTTGTGATAAAATGCTTCTAAGATGGTGTCACTTCCCTCCCGGACAGGCCCAGCTTTTCTTAGCGCCTGATACTGAAGCAGTGACCTTCTGTGAATCTGAGCTAATCTCAGGATATGTCACATCTGTAGCAGGAGGAACAGCTGAGCAACACTTGTCCAGACGTAATTGAGTCTCAAGATTGCAGAGCAGTGCGTGATTAATTGGCTGAAGGATTCCTGATAAAGAGGAAGAGGATAATGACCCTTCTGGGTCAATGGGGGTGCTCTGCTTATCTGGAGGCATAACAGGCATTAAAAGAAATGCTCCTGATCAAGGTCACAAGGAACTGTGACAGATTCTGTGTGAGTGCGAATTTGAGGCATTTCAAAATCACATTCCATAGATGTACACAGGAGTAAATATACTTAGGAAGAGTACTTTAATGCCTTTTATGGTCCTGGTTCCACCATCATTATTCACAAGAGTACTAACAAGATCCTAACCTTGAAAAGATTTACCAATCTTCTGCTTTGCAAGTACTTCCATATCGACTTGGCGAACTTGGAAGGGGAAAGTCTAAACTGAGGCAATTCTCACTTGATTTTCATTTAGACATTCTAGCTTGTTCCAAGGTCCTCTTAGAAGCTAACAGGCAATGCCCCTCTTTGGAAAAAGGGAATGAGCCAGCTGGAATTACTTCTATGGATAACAGCTGCGGTGACACATACATGTAACTCTGGGCTTAGGAACTACTTTGGCTCTCTAGGGCTGCTCAGCTAGGCTGAAAAGAGTGGGTATCATTTCTATTCCACACATCCTGCTACTCAGCAATCACAAGGACCTCCTTGGAATACCCTCAAGGAAGGGAAGCCGTGAACATTTCTAAGGATGGATTTAGGAGCAAGTGTCTTGTGCTTCAGTCCACCAGCAGACCATAAGGGGATTAACTGCATCTCATGTAATCAGTCTGCAGCAGCAAAGTTGCTGTAAGTATCAGCTGGGCAAGCTGAGGTAAATATAACAGAAAGGCACTCAAGATTCATTTTAAATAATAAAGAAAGCAATAAAAAAGATACCTTTTTATAACAAAGCAACAGCCTGTTCTGCTATCCAGAGAACTCCCTGTGTCTTATGGACAGTGCATATTCAGGTACCTGACCCTAAACAGCCTAAACAAATTTGACTGCCAGATAGAAACACCCCATGGGATTCACAGTTGGCTGATCTAGCCAGACTTCTTTACAGGCAAGGGTAATTCTTCCTTTCCTTACTCTCTGGATGATTTGTTTAGTTAAACAGCTCTTAATCCCTCTTTCCTGGTTCAATAAGAATTTCACCTCCATCAAACAGCCAACTGAATATTTTTTTCTCTTACTATTCTCAACATTCATAAAACAGACTTCTGTGTGAGCTCAGCTCTTTGTGCTTCATGACTGCACTCCAGCTGCCTTTAGCTTGATGGTATTTTCTTCATCTGCCACACAGATTTTCATACACTGAGGCTGTTTCTCAGTTATACTGTTGCTTGTAGAAAATTAAGAGGATGGCAGTTTATTGCAAATAGGTATGAGGTAGAGTCCTACAGAGAGAAAACTCACTCTTTGAAGCTTCAGTCGGTCTCAGTTTATATAGGCCACACAAGAGAAGGTGTGGTGGGTCACCAGCTGACGTACACTTGGTAGAAATCAAAAGTCATACTGGTTTTGGCACCACTCCAAATGGGCAAAGCATCAACTAGAACAGGATTTTTAGTCCTTAATGGGAAGTTTTCTACTTCAGATAACCACAACAACTAGGAGAAATGAGCATGGAAGTCGTTCAGGACTGAAATAGTCAGGACGTGAAATGTGACAATGAAGAGCTTGCAACCTACAGCTTTTTCATGCTTTCCCTATTCCCTCTCCAGGCACATATACCCATTTTAAAAAGTGAACTGAACGGTACTAATTGTATAAGCCAGGCAAATGGGAGATCATGTCTTCACATAGCTGTCCCATCTCTTGACGGGCTTATCTGGCAGCACATATCTTCTAAGCAAACAGAAAATGGCCAAGTTGAGCAATCAGTAGTCTCACTCAGAAAAAAAAGCAGGATTCAAATTGGACTCCCCTTGAACAATAGCATAAATATCTCTCTTCTCCAGAGAGGAGGCTACTTTCTGTTTGTGCTCAAAGAAAAGTTGTAGCTGATCATCATACAATAAGTGCTGGGTAAGGTTTATTGATCCTTCCAAATCCAGTTCACATTAGTGACCGATTTAAACTTATTTGCTGTATAAATCACAGGGTGCTAACGCATTATGTTTTCCCTCCTTTTCGGCTGCAATTCTGAATCCTTGAGGGTGTTCTTTTATAAACCTCCGATCTATTTATACGGCTCTAAATGTGCTCAGCTGAACAATATTTAATAATCTCACTTCTCGCTCATGCAGCACTTTCCCTCTCCAGCTCCTAGTTTTCAAGTGTCACACTTTGTGTTGTGCTGCCCTCAGATGAGTTCTCAATAATAGTGTTCAAATCCGGCTCTAAAAGCAGCTCTCCTGCCAAAGCAGCAAGCATCAGCTCACTTAGTGCTCCTACTACAGAGCCTTCATACACTACTGCAGCACAGAAGTACGAAGGTGAACTAAGGGAACCTGCAAGGTGGGATGCATGAGGAAAAGCTCAGCAGTGTTTTTGTCTGAGCTTCATTCTCATGCAAACAGTTTGGATTTATTAAAAATACAAAACAGGGTATAGAGGGCTTTTTTCTTCTTCCTCTTTGGACTGAGGAGTTCTCTAAAATTTTAAAGAGAGAGATGCAGTGCATATTAGTGGTCTACGCCTTCTCCTTCCGGCGTGGCTGTTCTCTTTCGCACTGAAACCACTTCTGCGACCAGAGCCATACCCATGAGCAAAATGCTGCTCCCGCTGTGTGCTTTAAGGGTATGCATAGCAGGGGATGTCTATTGCTATTCATTTTCACAGCAGTAGGCACAGTGGTCTCTGATTCTGTCTAGTAAACCTAGATGCTGCTTTAATGCAGTTTTTTTAAACTCTGTTGTATTTTTATGCATCCTCTGTACTTCTGTTGAGACCTAGTCTGGGTAAAACAATATGTGCACAACACAGGATTTTCATGTTCTAACAGTTAACAAAGCTTTTATATGAAGATGTGCAGATTGCTACTATCCTGATGGTACTAGTTTAATTTATCTTAACTATACATAAACTGTACAACTGAGCAAGGTTGCTCTTCCTACAGTAACTAGCTATAGCTCTCACAAACTTGTAAAAAAGTAGAGGATTTGGCCCCCAGTTAAGAGGCACAATTTATCACAAATACACCTGGTCATAAGAATAACAGGCTCTTCCATTTCCTCTAGAGCACTGCTTAGTTTTCCACCTCAGAGAGTACCATCACAATTCACCAATCTGATCTATTCTTAGAATACTGTCATCAATTAATCCAGCCTACAACTCTGATTCAAAGATTTCATATCACAGCAAATTATTCCACAGATCCTCTCTACTGTTAAAAAAGGCATACTTTATTTTCCTTTTTTGCCTGAATTTGCCTTGCTTTTGCTTTGATATGAGCTTCTCTATTAGACCAAGTGAGGCATTAATATCAAAAACTTTCTCCCACGCTACTATCTCTTCATTGACTCTTAGGCAAGTCACAGTGAGTTAAAGTTTATCTGCGAAAGCAGCTCCTAGTTTTTCACCACCTCTAACCAGCAGGAAGCTGGCTGCCACTGCTCCCTTCCAGTCAGCCAGCCAGAGGTGACAAACCCAGCACATCTTTCTGATAAAGGAAACTGGAAAGTCCCACTGTTGGCAAGGCCATTACAATGATGAAAAAGCCAAAGCGTTCACCATAATTTAGCCAATTTCTCAGAGGAGTGTTGTTTTCCAGCTATACAGAGGTCAGACAAAATGCTGCCTTTGCTTCCGTCTTCACTGCTAAGGCCAGTCCTCAGGAATTCCAGACCTTGGAGACAAGAGAGGAAGGCTGGAGAAAGGAAGACTCTCCCTTGGTGGAGGAGGATCAGGTTAGAGATCTTTTGTCCAAACTTGACATCCACAAATCCATGGGCCCCGATGGGATGCACCCACGAGTGCTGAGGGAGCTGGCGGATGTTATTGCTAGGTCACTCTCCATCATCTTTGAAAGGTCCTGGAGATCAGGAGAGGTGCCTGAGGACTGGAAGAAAGCCAAGGTCACGCCAGTCTTCAAAAAGGGCAAGAAGGAGGAGCCAGGAAACTCCAGGCCTGTCAGCCTCACCTCCATCCCTGGAAAGGTGATGGAACAGCTCCTCCTGGAGGTCATCACTAAGCATGTGGAGGACAAGAAGGGGATCAGGAGTAGGCAGCATGGATTCACCAAAGGGAAATCATGCTTGACCAATCTGATAGCCTTCTATGACGGAATGACTGGCTGGGCAGATGAGGGCAGAGCAGTGGATGTTGTCTACCTGGACTTCAGCAAGGCTTTTGACGCTGTCTCCCACCACATCCTCCTAGGTAAGCTCAGGAAGTGTGGGCTAGACGAGTGGACAGTGAGGTGGATTGAGAAGTGGCTGGATGGCCGAGCTCAGAGGGTTGTGGTGAATGGCGCAGAATCTAGTTGGAGGCCTGTGGCTAGTGGTGTCCCCCAGGGCTCAGTCCTGGGTCCAGTCTTGTTCAATATATTCATCAATGACTTGGAGGAAGGGACAGAGTGCACCCTCAGCAAGTTGGCTGATGATACTCAACTGGGGGGAGAGGCTAACACACCAGAAGACTGTGCTGCCATTCAGAGGGACCTGGACAGGCTGGAGAGCTGGGCGGAGAGGAACCTCATGAAGTTCAACAAAGGCAAGTGCAGGGTCCTGCACCTAGGCAGGAATAATCTCATGCACCAGTACAGGCTGGGGGTTGACCTGCTGGAAAGTAGCTCTGCCGAGAAGGACCTGGGAGTCCTGGTGGACAACAAGTTAAACATGAGGCAGCAGTGTGCCCTTGTGGCCAAGAAGGCCAATGGTGTCCTGGGGTGCATTAGGCAGAGTGTTGCCAGCAGGTGGAGGGAGGTGATCCTGCCCCTCTACTCAGCCCTGGTGAGGCCTCACCTGGAGTACTGTGTCCAGTTCTGGCCTGCCCAGTACAAGCACTGGGGAGCACATGGCACTACTGGAGAGAGTCCAGCGGAGGGCTACAAAGATGACTAGGGGACTGGAGCATCTCTGCTATGAAGAAAGGCTGAGAGAGCTGGGCCTGTTCAGCCTGGAGAAGAGAAGACTGAGAGGTGATCTCATCAATGTCTACAAGTATCTAAAGGGAGGGTATCAAGAGGATGAGGCCAATCTCTTCTCCGTGGTGTCCAGCAACAGGACAAGAGGCAACGGGCAGAAACTGAACCACAGGAAGTTCCATCTGAACCTGAGAAAAAACTTCTTCACTGTGAGGGTGACAGAGCATTGGAACAGGTTGCCCAGAGAGGTAGTGGAGTCTCCTTCCCTGGAGATATTTAAAACCCGCCTGGATGCAATCCTGTGCAATGTGCTCTAGGTGTTCCTGCTTGAGCAGGGAGGTTGGACTAGATGATCTCCAGAGGTCCCTTCCAACCTAAACGATTCTGTGATTCTGTGATTCAAGTATAGCAGATGGGAAAACAAGTGGCTTCAAATTCTGAAATGCCTAGGAAATGGAAAAGACGGGAAACGAAAATGGAGAAGCAGAGAAGCTGATGTAGCACACCTTACCTTGCCTCCTTCCCTTTGACACATAAACAAAGATAGGAACGTGAGAATCAGTAACTGACTTCTCCCCAGTCTTCGGAGTTGACCCTGCCTGTGGGCTGCAGAGGTTGTCATTCCCATTCTCAGTCAAGATCAAACTGGCCTTCGTTACAAAAGTGTTCTCCACTGTTGAAATTGTAAGCCTCTATGATATGATCCAAGGAAAAACATTTCAAAAGGAAGTTGTAATACTGGATTGCCTCCATTTTCCTCTTTTAAGCAAGCTTTCCTGAGCCATATTAAGACTTGCTGATTTCCTGAACATTTCTCCTGGTTAGAAAAAAGCAGCAATATCAGCAGGCCAGATTCAGTTGTGTTTGATCCTACAGCATATCCTCCCGTAGCTCTGGAGCTGACTTTCAAAAAATGTTGAATAGCCACTCTCGGAAAAATCCAGTCAATTTTCAAAGCATCTCAAGTAGCACGTTTAGAAGTTAAGGCATCCCCAAGTATTAACTGCTTTTGAAAACCTTTGCTCAGGCCCAAAGGCATAACAAACAGAGGATCAGGCACAGAGAAGGACAAGTCAGGTTACACACAAACCTTTCTTCCCAACACAAGCGCTATCCTGAAACAGCAGCATGAAACGTACAGCTCGAGTTTTCTGAACACTCTGCGGTGGGAACCAGGCAGTCACAGTAGCCTCCCTTTATCGGCACTGGAGAGAACAGGTATTTCAAGACAGAACTCATCTCATCCTAAAGCAGACATCTAAAATAGGTCACCTGAATTGTCCCCTAAAAGTTCTTCTCTTTGCTCATAGAGCGAAGATACCCGGGAATTCAGGGTAACTAGCATAGATGGAGTACATAGTACATAGATGGAGACAGCATCTACATCAGCATTGTAGATATTTCTAACAGTGCCTCCAGCCACTATATTACTTTCACATGTCCAGAACAAAGAGATAAAATCACAGTCTACCTAGGGTTTGAGAAGTGGGAAGCCACCAGCCCTGGGAGAGGACAGGAGAAGGGGCATGATGGTTTTCCTAATACTTAGAAAGAGCGAGGAGAAATCTGGCTTTACGTTAGTACAACACTCTTGCCTGGTACTTTTCATCCATGGATCTCAAAGTATCTTACAAAGAAAATCCATGTCATTATTCCTATTTTACTTGTCCAAGGTCATCCAGCAGAGACAGGAGCTGAACTCTAGCGCTCTGGAACGCTGCTCAGTATCACATAGACCACACACTCTCCCCTAAACAAGCATTAGAGGAATGTTAATCTCCAGAAAGGGGGAACTTTGAGAGTCAGACTATGAATCCACAGCTAAGTTTCTAAGATAAAATGAAAATTAAATAAAAGCAATTATAAATGTAAATTAAATAAGAAGTAACATGCCTGGACTGTTTTTTTAGCCATCTGTCTATTTTGCAGAAATAACATCTCTCTGACATCACAAGTATGCACTTCTGTGCATTGAGAAAAAAAACACTGTTTATTTGGATCTTTGAAGTCTAATATCAATATAGCTTCTTAGTCCCCAGAGAGTCCTCAAGGTTTGAGATGTATATTTTTAACTTCTGTGCTTACTGACATTCCATTCACACTGTTTGGCTGTTCTCCCCATCAAGGCTTCATCAGCCATCACTCTGATTTTGGCACCACTGGGCTTATTTGCTTTACCATTTCCTAAATGTCTGTGTGAAGAGGTGTGGCCGGCTATGCCAATTAATTTACCCACACAAAAACTTTGTTAACTTAAGAGTTAAGGCTCCTTGGGAGTATTTTCCTATCAACGCAATCAGCATAAACCAAGGAAATCATCAGTTAAGGCAACACTGACACTCAAACCAGTTCTACATGCCATGGTCCACATGCCTTGCTGCCCACACACTATTACACCTACAGGCACACTCACTGACCCCACTTCCGCACAACAAACTCACCCTCACCTCCAGGATTCAGCCACCCACACTGCACACATACAGTCCTTGAGAAACACACACACGCACAGAGCCCCATAGTAGGAAGTGAAAGTGGCAGGAGGGAGAAAGCCCATAATGGTGGGCTTGGGGGCAGCATGAAGCTCTAACTCATTGCCAGCTGTCACGGGGAGGAGAAGCATTCTGCCATTAGCCGTTGCAGTGTAGCCACAACCTCCTCAGAAAGGTACTCCCACAGAGCTCAGAGTATACAAAGACTACTGTTTGATCTCACTTTAAACAATTTTAGCTGTACTGAGAAAATGGACTCACTTAAAGTTTAAACAGAAGCATCTTGAAAGAGCTTAACAATTCCTTTGCATCTGTGATTTTGGGGGGGGGGGCAGAATTTTTCAAGTGCTGTCACCAAGACAAGGAAAAATCTGAATCAAGTAACTTGATGGTTGGAAAAGCCAACGTTTTTGAATCTGAAAAAATACAGACAATTTTAGAAAGATTTCTTATAAAACAAGGTGATGCAGGAGGAGCATGGAAAGTGCTTGGTTTGTAATTTATATTAATGCCGGATTTAAAGGGTGCCATCAGTAAACTACTGGTAGTGCCTATTAAATAAAATGGCATTGCTTGCCTTTAATGAGCCAAAGAAGATTCAGCGCTCTGGGAGCCTGATATATTATGCTACCAACAAAAATCAACTGCAGCCAGGGGACAGCAGTTCTTAGCATCAACATTGCTTATGTACTCCAGGTTTCATCATAGCTACTACACCAAATCTTGAAACCACATTGGACAAGAAGACTCTGACCATGTGAAATTTGAATTCAGTCTCACTGGTAATGGTCTTGAAGACAGGTAACAAACTGTTTCCCCTACAAAATTCCTCCCTCTGTATAACTTCAGTTAAGTTAGAACATATTCCTCCCAACAACTCCACATAGCTGCCACTCTCTATCCACCAGAAGTCTGTCTCTCTCCAACAGTGTATGGCAGCTGTCTGACCACTGACTTCAGAAATATGCCACATAATGGCAAACATCAGCCCTAGTCTAGTAACTACCTATGTCATGCTCACACTTGTGATGATGCAATACTCTGAACTTCAGCTCTGTTGTGAGATTCAGACCCAAATTAAACGAGAATCGGCAGTATCCAGCTAGTATCAATTAACTTAACTCCATAATCACTGGACAGTTGTGTCCAGAAGGGGTTTGAGCCTGGCATTTAAGGTTCTCAAGTCCCTTTAAAACTTTCCACATCAGATTATCTCTTCTGCAGTACATGCTCCTGCTGGCTTCTGAAAAGAATGACATGGTGCATGTATTCAAGAGGAACGATGTGAATGTCTGGGATTAAAGAGCTTCAGGTCAAGCTCTGGCTCCAACACAGTTCTTCCTAAGTCGGTGTAGCTCAGATCTTTAAAAATAATTAGTTGTCTAATTCCTATTGAAATTAGCTAGGGACTTAAAGCACTTTTAGAATCAGCACTCTATTCTTTGTATCTCAGTACTTTATCAGTAAAACAAGAAAATAATCCAACCACTGAATGTCCGGTTCATTTCTGAGAAAAGGACTGTCACTTACAGAGTATTCATAAAATATCAGACACAAGCAGGGCATGGTCTTGGTGAGGGTAGCTAACTGCTCCTGGTGCAATACTCAGAATAAACAGACTTTGGAAGTCGCATTGTCAAGTAGTTGCATGTTGTAATAACAGAGCAACACGCAAAGAAGAAACGACGAGTTGGACCCAACTAAGTTGGCAGGAGAACTGATTCTTTTTTTTAAGTTGCCATAAAGATCCACTGGAACAAGAGCTTCCCAAATCTCTGCAGGTATGTCTGTGACATTTCTGTCATCAGTGGGCTGCTGCTTATAGAAGTAGAGCATTAGGCTTTCGTTAAAGGAGTTTTAAAAGCCCCTCTGTTCACTTTCAACTATTCATCACAGTCATTTGAAGTTCTCTTTCACAACTCTCCTATTCCTTACTCACATCTGGTACTGCCTGTTACTATGCTGCAACCATAAATAACCAAGGAATGATATGGAGGAACTGGAAGCTCTGCTCCAATGTCTTCACAGCCAAGCATTCAACACAGTCCTCAGATTATCACTATGATAAATACCTAGGATGTGGAGGCAAAGGTACAAAGTTCCCCATCCTAGAATGCGTCTTTTAAGTAACGCTTTATTAGCAGGGTCAGTTTACTCTCAGTGAGCACCTAGGCTAAAAATACATTTCATGCTAAAAAAATCTCTCCTTCAGAGAGTACACTTGCATTGACAACTCCAGAGCAGATGAAATTTAGCAAGAGCATTTTAGGAAGGGATGATGTCTCTCAACAGCTGGCCTCTTGGCAAAATCTGGCATTTTCGTCTCCTATATACAAGAGGCCGAAGGGGAAGAAGGCTGTTTTCAATTGCCTTCGTTCCAGATACATAATACAATGACTGCATGTTGCCCCTACGCAAGAACTTGAAACAAGGTTACACTGACCATATCAGACAGTGCTCTGCACTTGGTGAGCGTGGTTGAAGTCGGATATTCTGCTGTTCTGCACTGCACAAGCATAAACTATTCCATGACTGACTTGTCTGATTATGGAAACGGGACAGAAACTGCAATCTCTTTCCCAGTTTTTCCAAACAACAACTGAAATTACACTGACAGCATCGGCCTAGTAACCTTCAGTTTCTATCTTCACCAGAAGCTCATTACTGCCAGTGTACTAGTTTTTCTGGAAAAGAAGCCTCCCTACGTAAAGTATAGACTTTAAGAAAACGGGGGGGGGGGGGGGGGGGGGGGTGGCCAGTACTCATTAAATGGTTCTTTAAATGCAGGATTATGGAAGATGGCATTTCCAATGGCATAGGTAAACGTCAAAGTCCAGAACGAACGTGTAAAAACAATGCGAAGCTTCTCTCAAAACTCTCCTTCCCATACATTTAGGGGAAAATATCTGCTGAGAAAAAATACATCAGGGCCCATCTTCTCAGGGCCCGTCTTTTTGGTTTGTCATTAAGAACAAACGGATTAATTCCGGAAAATTTTCTGAAGATGTTCTTGAGTTCCCATGTCTCAAGGAGAGGCACCAACCACTGTGGTGTTTACGTAGTGGTGAGAACATAGAAAAATCATTCTAATTCTATGATTCACAAACCCATGCAAACCAGCTCTCACAGCTTAAAAGAAATTAATCTTAAGAGCTTGTTTTCACCTCTCTGAATCCAATTCACTTCCCAGTGAAATCATGATGAAACTTTTCAACGGTTTCAGGGGGGCATTAGGTCCCCTTTCTTGACTGGCCACCTTAACTTTTCAACCTCATTTCACTGAATATCAGTTTTTAAAAAATGACTAGGTGCATGACTTGTATCTACATACACCAAGCTGCCTGCACACTCAGACTGCAAACAGAATGCATGAAACCCAAGAAAAAGGCAAAAGCAGTAATAGTATAACACAGTAATGCCTTTCAAGTGCCTCCCTTCCAGGAGACACTCAGGGGTTAAACTGGACTACAGTGAAAGAAATTACTAGTGAAGGGTTCATTTATTTACATTCCCATTAGAGGACTCTACAAAGACATACATCAACAGAAACAAACTATTTTAGTACATTCACCGACGGAACATCCATCAGTGAACGTGATCTATGCCAACATGTCTTAGGATTGACAAGATATTATTATTGCAGTGCCAAAGGAGGAAGGGGGCAGGGGAATGAACAAAAGCGAGTGCTGAGCCTTGCCTTAACAATGAGCTCCTATTCTCTTTCTCTGCACCTGAGCTTCAAGGCTTCAAAAGCAATGAGCTTATTTCATTGGCCAATAGCAGATACTCTGTTTGCTTCATGCGTGGTGGTATACTAGTCCTCGGCGTTATACACCACTATTTCCTTAAAAGGAGCCCTTCCTCTCACAGCATCTCTTGACTACTGTATCACCTCTGCTAAACAAATGACATCATCTCACTCAACCACATGCAGCTTCACTGCTTCCCTCTTCCTTCCCACTGTTTGCATTCACTGTTTATTTCTTAAACACCTCACCCCCTATTAATCCACCAGACAGTACAAAAGATTCATTTGTGAAAAACAGAGATTAGAGCTGTAAGCCCTCAGTCTTTCTGTGAAACACCTGTTTAAGTCGAATAACTAGGGGAAAAAAGTGGAAAGTAGGACCAATTGTCAGCGGAAATGGAGCTAAGAGAAAACTCCTAGTGTGATGAGAACTAGCAAACTTTGTTTAGATGGTGGTCTTCTTGCCTTCTTCAATCAGTAGTGCAGAACATGCACACAACACCTGTAATGCCAAATTCATGTGCCTGTCACACTAGCAGGCTCCTTATCAGCAATGCCCCTGCTCTTCAAATCTTAACAGAGTGCAGAAATACGCAAAAAACTTAACTGAGATATTTTCTAAGAGGGTTTTTTTTTGAATATTTTTTCCTTTGCTTGAAATTTAATTGAAATAAGTTGAAACTGTCTTGAAATTGGTAATATTTAACCAGCTCCTTTTCTGAAGCACACTCAGCACCAAAAAAAGACCTCTCCATTGAGATTTGGAGGCGTGGGCAGGTGTCCCAGGTTTTCGTCATTTTGTTTGTTTTTTTCTTAAACAGCACCAAAAATCTGTCCCAGTTTTGAAAAATGAGTACTTTAAGAGGGCACGAACATTGCTTTGGACTGTTGTAATGATTTTGGACAATCATATAATAACAGCAGCTTTTGTAAACATCAAGACCTATAGAAAGGGTCAATAACTGGACGGTTTCTAGATTTATCTTCATTGAATACAAAGGTAAGTGACAATATACAAACAAAAATACCAATTGGCATAGCATGGCTCTGAGTCATTCTCTTTCTTGTATAAAATGAGAGAAAATTATATACCAAACAGATTGTGTAAGCACCACAGGCAATAACTAAAGCTGGAAGAAGGCCAGGCTACATTAATAGCTGCTATTTGATCTGGTTCAGGATCCCTGAACACCCAATACCTGATGAAGTCATTGGAAAGGCTCCTATCGATTTCAAGAGGCACTGTACTGGGCCCGGAACGACTGGCAAACAAGAGTGCATGGAACAATGAACAGAGGTGAAGCTAGAGCAATTAAGTTCATCATCACATTGGAAAGCGGACTGTGGCAATATTCCCACTAACCGTATTTCAAGACTGATCAGCTTTTCTTCATTGTGGAAGAATCCGGCCTCTTGAGTACTTTTAAGCCTCTGAAATCAATGGCATTACTCAAGAAATAAAACACCACAGAAACGGAATATTTATGGTAAAATCTGCCGCAGCAATTTCTAATATACTGTCATCCAAGAGTTCTGAATATAGGACCAACAAGGCAAAGACAGATCTTCAACTGATACAAATCAGCTGTTTCCCTTTGAAGACAATGGAGCTGCAGCAATCCGCAACTACCAAAACTATAGCTTATCATTTTCAAAATGAAAATAGTTTTTGCAGTATTCACAGCTACGAGCTGCTCCTTGCTTTTATTTTCTTACTGTTTAATAATAGCTTGTTTCTGTTGTTTTTTGCATATTACAAAACTGGGGCCATTATGAGAAAGTATTTAGATTCTGGTTGGTTTCTTCTAAGTTGCATTGCTTATACATAGGTAACTTCTTCAAGCAGTCCTCAGTGGAAATGAAGCATGTATTACATAACAAAGTGTGTACACAGGAATAATACAAAAAACACCTTTTGTTCTCTTTTCTAAACTGTTTGGAATTGATTCCTGATAAATTCTGTTAACTACACATAAAAACAAATACGTGTATTGTGTGTGTGTATGTGATGAGTATGTGTATATACATACATACCTATATGTAGCTACTTATATGGCTAAAGTAATAGTTATCCTTTCAAATGGCTTATCAATAGCAGGTTTTACTCACCTGATGGGCAATTTGCCATAGGGCCTATTCTGTCTGTCAACACACCTTATCTGCTATCATGCCTTTCTTCAGATCTGTAGTTGCAGGTAAGAAAAGGCTGGATATGTGTCTCCTCCTAAACACAATAAAATTAAAGCTGTAATTAGCAGCCTTCTCTGGAGAACCAGGTTACATTCCACTCCACATTTAGAGCCAGTGCAGAAGTGACAGGCCTCTTGGGACAATATGCAAGCCAAAGGGAGAAAGCAAGCCCAGATGTGTTTAAAGCTCAGAATCACACAAAAAATAAATGAGAGCTAAGTTCATCTTTCCTGAAGGAGGGAGAACTGTAAACAGGAATTAATGCCTGAACTGCACCAGGATTCCCACAAAGTCGTCCAATATGAGGAAATCAGGTTTCATCTCAAGTCAGTCTGAAAATAAAAGAAATCTTGGAGTTTTTTTCAGAAAAATAAAATAACATGAAGTATTTCCGTCTTCTGATACTGACTAGTTCTATTAAGGTCAAAATGATGATTAAAAACAAGAACAAACAACATATTATTACCTTTTTGAAATGGAATATTTCAGTAGTTTTCCCCCAAAACTGAAGAAGTTATTTAAATTACTGCAAAATGTTTTTAATTTTGTTAAACTAATATCTTCTGAGGAAAATTGTTCCCTCCGAAAGAACAATTCATCCTCTTCAGAAGTAACAAGTAAGGTGCTGGATAAAAGTAAGTGGGAGAATGAATGATATATTATATAACCTAGTAAATGCTTCCAAGTCCCTATGCAATCAGATATGTTGCGCCTTCTGATCTCAAACGACATCAGTGCATAGTCTTTTATACTGCAATGGGAGAGTCTCCTCTGTTATTTGCAGCAGTTTCCTGAGTGGCAATACAGTGCTATTACTGAAAAATTCTGTATACTTACTGTAAATATCACAGGAGGGGAAAAAGGTGGACAGCTCAGCAGACTGATTATATGAGCCTTAAATGTTACTTGAAAACTCTTGTCTCAGCCTTTCTACAATGCAGTATGAAGATGAGCACAACAAGGCTTGTTCCCTTGCCAACATGGCAGGTACACCTTGCATTCACAGTACTTAACAAAGCATAAAGTAAGGCCTTTCTTGAAGACAACGCAAGCACATTATGCAAGCTGCCACTGCCACCTGACAATTTTTCTGCATTAGAGCCTTTTTTGAATACAGTGAAAACACTGACTCTTACCTTGACACATGCAGAAACTGCTGATCTTCAATTCTAGTCCTTCTCATGCACTCACTGCACGCAATTTCCACAAAGAATAACAGGCAATGATAAAAGAGGCAACAGCAGGTTATACCACTGGGGAAGCTGCTTATGTTCCTTCCATCTTGAGATGTTTGAGAAGACTCTCCTGTTGAGCATGAAGGAAGCACAGGTTGACTAACACTAACTTAAGCAATTTCTAGACATCTAAAGAAGATGAGATGAACTCTATGTAAGATGAGAACACAACACCCATAAACATATGACATGTCTCAGTCATGGACCTGATGGCCTTCACCATTGGCTGGCAAAGACCACCTACTTTTCTTCCAAATTGGTTCTGTTTAATACTTAGGAGGAGGAAAGAGCAAGGGATCTCGGTGTCACCTATATTCAGTCTTGCTGTCAACCAGCCACATGGCCTGTGGGAAACCATTTGACTCCTGAACTTCCACTCCTCTGTTCGGCATATTTAAACCTCCACTACTATTCCCTGCTTTGTACAGTCACATGCTACATACTTCAGTCCATGCACAAGTTTAGCAGGAGCAGATGACTCCCCAGCTGCTTCTGCACAGTGTTTCTAACTGGTATTTGGAAGAAACAGTGCTTCCATTCAAAAATGATGAAAAATTAGTCACAAATGTGCTTTGAAGATTTTCAGAGCAACTAGGTGCCTAGCCATCATTTTTTACTTTGGAAAATTACCCCATTTTGCATTAATATTAATAATCTGCCTTGTGTTACTAACTCCGCCTTTTTTTTCAGTTCAGTGTTCTGAATTCATTCTTGGTATCTAGTAGTTTAAAAAATATTGCAATGCTAAATTTTTACTAAAAATTTAGTTTCAATGCAGACATTTCTTAGCCAAAATAGATCATCCATCTTAATTACTAAACTCAAGTAAGCAGCTATGTCAAATGAATTAGCAACATGCACATAATCCCTTTACATATATTCTTGTTAAGAGTATCTACATTTCAGCTGATGGATCTGTCATTAAGCGAACATATTTTAGCTCTGCTTATAATTGAAACCTTACTTCTGGACAGCCATTTGGCTCAGAGAGCCACGAGAACTACCTCTTCCATGTTCATAAACATCTCCTTCTAGTCCTTTGTGTCACCACCTGATTAGATCTCTGGCATTGTTGACTTCTATTTGGCAACAAGGAGAGCATCATTTCACCAAGTCTACAACTCTGTGTTAAAACTTGGATTTGAGGTTTAAGGCCAAACAGAAAGAATGGGAGATATCTCATATAAGAAACTTGCTTTTCTACAGACTAGCTGATTTTGTCCTCAGCAAAAAGAAATTATTAACTAATGAGATCAATCAAGAACATAGGAGAGAACGTTACTGTTCTCTCCTAAACTTGGCTTGTACATTCAAACAGCAAAACTGATTTAAAAAAACAACAACACACAATAGACAGGATGAAAGGTGCGTGTGAGAGGAGAGAGGGGTGATGTTTCATATCTAATTTAGTAAAACAGTGACAGTTCTGAAAAGCAACAGCTCTTCTTCAAACACGCTTTGAGGCTTTCCTGCCCATCACAGAATTCCTGTATTTGGACACTGTCAGTCACCAATTTCTCATCCACCCTTGAGTGCTCTGGGCCAGAACAGGAACTGAAGTAGAAAGTGCTTCCCAAGGGAGATACACAGCCTTCTAAAGGATGCTTTTGTTTCCTTTTGGCACCTCTTGTGGACCTGCTGTGCTCCAGGAGACTCCCTGTGAATGCAGCGGTTGAGCCAGTATCACCTCCCTATCACAGAACGGATCCTCCTGAGGGGGCACTTGCAGAGGCTCAGAAGAGCCCTACCACCCTGAGCTGCTCGAAGACAATAATCCCTCTTTCCCCTTCACCAAATCCGCCTTCACTCAGCGTTGTTTGGGTTCAGAGTCTCTGGCAAAAGCATCATCAACAAAGCCCACATCCCTGCGTGGCTGTAGACAGATTCTGACAAACTAGTTTCACAGCTCTTTTTCACATGAGAGGTTAAAACGCCTATGCCCTATCTTCAGTTCCGGATCTGGGGAGAAGTAAATTCTTACTGGATAAAATTAATCCACCCCTTCCTCCCCCAAGTCTGTCTGGTTTCCCTTCTTGTATTTTCAGTCCATGTGAACTGCCATCCCTGTTCCTCAAGTCTTTTCACTCTTTGAATCCCTTTTAGCTCCTGGCTCTAAGCTCTCTCTGTTCTAATCACTTCTAAACCTCTTGACAGCTCATAGTGCCATCCTCGCTGCATTTTTGCCGAGCTGCCCCCCTCCTTTTCCTCCACCAGCTGTCAACATGGGAGCACAGGAGCAAGAAGCCACGGCGTTCCTTACTGGGGACACTGCAGAGACAGTCCTGGCTCATCACGCACAAGCCCGGGACGCAGCAAGCTTGGAGAAGGCACACGTGTGCCTTTCACAGGGACTGTGGTGAACAGGACCGAACGCAGCAGGCACAGGCAGAGTTTAGCTGCCAAGCTTCAACACAGAGAATGGATGTGAACTGAGATACTACATAAGCTCGTGCCTTGGCCAAACTCAGGCAGGCAGTCACATGGGAGGCAAAAAGACCATCCCAGGATCATCCTGATTTCAAGTCCGTTTTAAGGCTCTTCTGAAACAGCTGTAACACATTTTAATGTAAGAAAAATCATATGTTCTTCCCTGTGCTCAGTTTCAGAAATTGTTGAATCATTTCTGCTGATCTTTTCCAAAGAAATGCAGCCTGAAGCAGACCTCAACATGTTTGATTGGTAAAAGTTTAACAGCATTAGAGGTTACTACAATGGAAATTGTTGGGCATCACTGGTTTCACTTATAATAATGAAACTTGGTTAAAAATTAGGTGCAGTTTGATGCAGTAGTTTTACATAGGAAAAGCCATTTTTTCCAAAACAAAATTTTTTACAGAAACTGATTTCAGCTAGATGCTTTAACTTCCTGAGTTAATCTTGATTCACATATTTTATTATCACATATCATTGTATTTCATTGTTTCAACTTATACACATATTATATGAAAGCAAATGTTTATATATATATACTGTTATACTTTATTTGATATTACAGTCATATTAAGCTGTATGATAATATAAAATTTGGTACTATCAAATATTGTATTTTCATATATTATCATATATTGTATTTATAATACATACATTGTATTATGTTGCATCATGGTGTCACTGTAAAAAGTGCAAGGCAAGAACTATCTCTAACTGATTTTATGAAATCTTGGGGCACTTTGCTAGTATAAGCCACAGTCCATGGCAAGCACCCTGCTATCTTCGCTATGCTGTTGATGGGCCTTAATACCACACGATAATTCAACTCCATAAGGATACGTTTTGATTCAAACCTATAATGAAATACAGAGCCCACACTTGAGTATTAGTATAAGGTAACAATGCACATACAAATGTACATAAATACATTTATTACTTTAACATTTTACAGACATCTCGCCTAAGTAAATATACTTTGGACGCTCCATGCACTTTATTCACGGAACTTTATTCTATACACAGCTCCATGCAGTGCCTGCTGGTAATATTCAGTGTTTCTGCTAACAATTCACGAGCCAAACAACTATCTGCATATTCTCCTTCAGGCTGCTAACAAGGTCCTCCAGTGCTCATTTTTCTACTATTACCACACAGTCAGTTCCCTTTGGACTTAAAAAAAAAAAAAATCTGGGAGGAAAATAAAAACCATATGGCATAGCTCTGCAGCTGGCATGAATCATCCTAACTCCGCTGCACTCAGTGGGCCAGACTTTTCACATGGTGTAAACGCTCACGGTGCCAGTGAAACCAAAGCTATTCTTCCAGACTCCAACCTACTGCCACCCTACTTCCCTCTCCAACTCATTTTTTTGATCTAATCAAGTACTAGATTCCATCAAGTCCTCTGGGGCCATAACTATGGTTATTAGCACAGTACTGTGATCATCTTGGAACAAACTCCTATTTGCAACTGCTTTTGTAAACTCTTCATTAGAGTTGCAACTCCTTTCCTGTTTTTTTGCCAGCTGAAAGATAGGTGGCTATTCTAAAATGGGTCTTCTCCAAGGGCAACAGAGAGGGGCAGAGATCTCCGTCTCTCCTGGACACCTGTATTCAGGTGGGTTCTCCCTCCCACATAACTAGCACAATTCTAACATCTTCTTTAACCAGTTTCCACACAATCACTGCATGTCTCCTTGTTTGTATTAGAGGTTTTTCACGCGCAGGCCTTTCCTGTAGAATGGTTTGATATTAGCAACTCCCTGTGTATTGGGGTAGTAGATTGGTCAGCTTTTCATAGGCTGCTGTTTCACAAAGCTTAATAAACTGGGCTGAACAACAATCTAAAAAAGGAAATAAAAGATTTAACAGGCTGGTATTTCTACCCCCTTCTGCTTTCTAAGAAAGACAAAATAAAAAACAAACAAGCAGTGGCACAAGTTGCGGCGTACCCGTAGCTCTCCCCCCCAAGAATGCTTCCCCATTAACTCAATGTTTGTGTGTGTTACCTATGAACCAACGTGGTTTCAATTTAGTTTCTAATTAATCTTGGGCATTTCTTTCAACTGCTATTTTAAAAATAGGAACTTCATGTTGAACATTTTAATAGCATTAAGTTTCAAAGGCAACAAGCTGCTCTACTGACTTTTTTTCCTAAAACTTTATTGCCAGATGTAAATACTTGTGATTACTGATACTCTTTGCTTTCCCACAGGTTTCTCTTTTCCTTATTAAACAACATATCTGTAGTTAAGGAGCTCCATGAAAGGTTAGTGAGGTCTATGAGAAATGACTAGTCACCAGCCCACAAATTCATCTCTCCTAACTGCAGGCACTTCACCGAACTGCCTAAATTAGGAGTTTACTTATCCTGAACTCCCCCTATAGTCACTGCAAATGACTGCAAGTCCCTGAAGACTGTAGGTATGTGAATCCCATCTGAATTCTGAATTGCTTTCTAGAAGTAATTATTTCTCTTCACTGACTACAGAGGGACCCTAGGCTCACAGAGGGATTAGGTCTCTAACATAAACAATTAAACTAAGAACCTCATGCAAATTGAGATGAATCCAGACTCTGGTGTCCTCACCAAATATTAGCAAACAAGCAGAGCACCTGCCAGGAGCACATTTGAGTTTCTAGTCAGTGTCTACGTAAGTTTAAATCAAGATGACCACAATACTGTAGTTACAATAGACAGCCTCATCTAAATGACAACTTCATTGGTCTTTGGCTAAGGTCAAAAGTAGAGCACAGTCAGCAGAAAGGCAGCTAAAGTTTTTGGTAGGTTTTGGTGCACCTCAACTTTGCATTCAGCTCTCCTCAGCCTTCTCCCTCCCCCACAAGGAAAGCCTAACAAAATCACATCACAGAAGCTGGTGGGAGTTTAGCCACTGAATTTCATTAAGAAGAAGATAAAATCCTCCGTGAGCAAAGACAAGTCTGCTTAGAAGAATGGGTATTAGCCTACATAGGGAAAGAAGGGAATACACAAAAAGCAGTGAATTCCCACCCACCATTTGTCAAGTCTGGGGAGATGGAAGGGGAGAGTACTGACCCTGGGTTATTGAAGGAAATCTTCACACAGCTGTTAAATACTAACTGGGTGATCAGTGATGACACTAATTACAACATTTTACTAGCACTTGAAGAGCTTCCTTCCCACCCACATCTGATAATTCCCATCTCTTCAAAGAGACTGCAGCCACAACAAACAGTGGATTCAGCATCCAGCACAGCTCCTTCCATCAGCAGTAGCTCTGCTAGAAGACTCTGGCCCTTCCCCCATCACCTCCAATAACTCATTCCCACCACCCTGCCAGGCGTTTCCGTTCCTTCCCTTGTGCTAAATGCCAAATCAGCTGTTTATGTAGCTGTGCTCTGAGGGAGCAGAAATTTCCAGTGAGGAGATGGGAGCAATAACCTTTTTTTGAATCAGTGTTTTCAAACAGTTACCAGAGTCCTTACAAGGTAAAATGAGCAACCCTAATCTCAAACTATACAGCTTCCCTAATATAGGATTAGGGCAGGTAAAGGGAATATTAAAAGGCTGAACTAGTCTTTCTAGAGTATAGTAAAAAAGCACCTAATGGGGCTGATCCAAAGACTGCTGGAAATCAGTAAGTGGACTCCCACTGACTTTAGTGAGCTTTGGATCTGCTCTACAAAGCCAGCCAGCTGCAAAAGCTGCTAGAGTCAAAGGAAAATATGCTATGAAGGAATGGTGGCCTTGTGGTTGAGTACTGGCATAGTTTCAAGAGGCTTGGATTCAAACTTCAGCTCTACTGTTCCTGACCCTGTGCAAAACATCTCATTTCTCTGGAACCTCAGCTTCCCTTCCATAAAAAGGGAACGATAACTATACCGGAGTTCCATATCTAACCTAACCAAATGAGCCAAAGTGTAGATAAAGTCAGGAACGCCTGCAAGGCAGGAGGCAGTTGCGTGGAGACACTTACCAGTAGCTTCACAGAAGATGTAACTCTTCCTCTACTCTTGTAGGCTCAATAAGGTCTGTTCCCCCAGCGATACAGTATAGAGTGAGTGTCGAACCAGTATCCTCATTTACTTCAAGCACTCTGAATATACCTGCAAGCTGTGATTGCAGTTTTTGTTGACATATCCTTATCAAGCTGGCTAGAGACTCTGAGATCTATGGCTAAAGCAGCATGGAGCTCAGTGCAGGTTAGCCAGATCCTGGTACCACACACTGAGCAACAAGTTTCTGTGTCCGTAATACTAGCAATACCCAAGAGACTTCATTTAAATACAGTTTGGATATGCTCACATGAGCTGCAGCCACAGCAGTGCAGATATAACTGTATGACTCCAACACAGCCAAGCAGATAAGCATTTTTCTAACTCCTGAGCCTGTGAATAGACCTATGGAAGGCAAGGTAATACACATGTAATTGCTTCCCTGGACTGGAGGCATGGGACAGGTAAGATCCTCAGAGGGTTTGTGCTATGTTTTCTCTGAGGATTCCAGAAAGCCTGTCAGTCTTAACATTATTTACACACCTGCTCAAAATATCCTCCTACCAACAGCTGGAGCTTCTGGCAGGCTCGTGCAAACCATCTATTGTAACATTATTCTTCTGTTGTAAGAAACAAACTCTTCCAAGCAGAATAAATTCTTTAAAAAACAGTCCAAGTAAAGGCACAAATTAAGCCCCAGAAATTAAATACGAAAATTATTTTTACAGCATAGAAAGATCAAACTGCACACAAGCTGCAAAAGCCATTACTAATTTAACATTCCATTATTCCTTTTTTCCAAAGTGTGATTCTTTTCTTCAAGCCAAGCATACTTTGCTGGGACCAAACCTTCACATTAGATTTCCTGTGCTGTGGACTTGATGAGATAAAGCAGTTACTTAGGACCAACAAATCACTTCATTAAAGAAGCCCATTCGTAAATATTCTCAACAGCAATTAATGTCCTGGCTTAAGGAACTCATTTTGTGCTGCATTCCTCACTTAGACAAGACCCCCCTCTAAAGCAATGACTGCAGGATACGGTCTTAATTTTGAAGGAAAGAAAGAAGCCATCCTGGCTCTTGTCATTGCCTGCACCTTAGCTGTTTTGGTTCTTTTAGGCAGGAAAAAGCTGGCAAAGATTGGCTGGAGACGCTCCCCTTTAATTCTCAGGCCACATGAAAAATGGACTGTTCAGTGGTTTTCCAGTTGTCCCTCAAGTCTCTGGGGAACCCGGATAACTTACAGCATTTCTTCTAGGCACTGCTGAGTGGAATGCTGGTGTCAACCAGGATCCAGACTGCCCTGAATGTATTTATTGATCTTTGCAGTACCAGCAAGTTATGATAAAGGTATTCCCACCCACTTGTGGTAGGTGGAGGAGGTAGAAAGTCTAGTTAAAAGAATGAAATGCAAAAGTTTTTTTCACCTCCCTTTGCCTCGTGTAAGGGCTTGTCTAAGGAGTGTAACAATACACTGACTTGTAGAAGGTTAGCCAGCCACAATACATCTCTCTAGGCTGTACAAAATCCCAGAGTCAGTGTGGTCCCCGGTGAACAAAAATCCGAAGCAGAAACTCGAGACGTATTCAAATACGTTGTTCTGGCGTTTTGTCTGTAGATATTAAACAAATGCATCATACTAAGATGCATATAATTCTCTCTGTTTTGACAGGAATACACAGGCACTATTTTGAAATTGTTACATTAAAAGACAATATGTAAGATTCTAAAAAACAATAGAAAAAAAAACAGCTTGAGCTCTGCTCTTGTTGAAACCAGTATTCTCATCTTAATTAATTGGAATAATGTGATATCACAATGCACTTAAAATATACGATATTCTGGAAGAGAGAAAGGGATAAACCATCAGGATTCAGTCATTTATTTAAACACAGGTTTAGCTTACCCATTGAAATACTTCTAAATACTTTATGGGGGTCGAACCTTAGAAACAAATCCCTGAATGATCCTAAAAGTATAATTCATTAAGATATTCCCGTCTTTGAAATGATTCTCCATTTCTTTAGGGGAAATCATCTCCTTGCCATTCAGAAAAAGTAGCTAAATAAATGTGAGTACATGTACTGATTATAAAAGGCCTACTGAACTGGAGTAACAATAATGCCTCAGTCTTGAAAACATAGAAAGTAAATGCAATTTTACATTAAAGATCTGAAAACAAACTCACGGCTAATATTTTCAAGGGAAAAAAAAAAAACTTTGATCTCTTTTTCTTTCCGGGGGGGAGCCAATATCAACAGGAGTGATTTTGTACTATATTCAGGAGTCTGTATGTGGGTTAATAATGTTAAAGTTATTCCACTGCTTTTTCAAACTTTTCTGGAATCAGCTCCTTGGTGAAACAGGGCCCTATTGAAGACTCCTGGATTTGCATAGCATGTGCAAGACATTTAGATTTATATTCCATGTTAGGTTTGTGTGTTTAGCGTTTACCCAGGCATATGCAATTCTTAGGCTGCATTGTTATCTTCACAATGAACAAGCATACTCACTTCATCTGCAAGAAACACAGTTTTAAATGTAGAAAATTAAATTTCCATGAGAAAATGTGTTCCATGATAATTTCCATCAATAAAGGCTTAGCACGAACTTACTGAGGTTGAAAGACTTTGATTTGAGCCTATTTGGCTAAAGTGTGAGTTAGCCAGCAAAATCATAAAATTATTTGAAAATGTCTACTTTGAAAGTGCTCCTGTAGTGACAGTCGCTTATGTTACAACTGTCTCTCAGGAATCCTTTCACTGCTGTGATCCTGTTTTATTTAGTGATGAATTTACCCATATAATCTGGCATATTCTGCCCTCAAGACTTTACAACCTCAAGAGATGAAGGAATCAAATTTATCTTAACAACACAGAGAAAATTGACTTTAGTGATGAAAGACTGAGCCCACTGAACTAACAGAAATGATCTATCCACTCACAGTTTCCACCCAAATCAGATCCTGAGCTCCATCCATGTCAGGGCCTTGACCACATGATCAAACCTTCTGCTAGCTGAGAGGGCAACATAGTGTGCTATGCAAACCAGTCATGTGCAGCAGCAACATAGTTCATAACACCTGTACAGCAGTTTCCCCAGAAATTTCAGTGCTGGACACAAAAGCCATCTAAATAAATCTGCAATCAATTGCTTTGGTTTGATATTGGCAGGACACCATAGTTCATTTTGCATTTGCTGTCACTATCGGAGTTCGTTGTGGGTAGCTTCCAAAGTGACGCTAACAGTGACGTTACCTTATGTGGTTTTCTGCTCTTCATAATCAAGTAGAATATCTGGGATGGGGCTGTGAAAGGTTGCTAGTACAATCAAAGCACTGCCCCATAAGAGAAGATTAGAAAAGTTTGGCTCTTAGGCCTGACAAAGGGCAGGCTGAGGGAGTGCAGCTGCTGTCACTCAGGGTATCAGTGGGATGCACAGCAGAAAGGAAATCCATTCAAGCTAAGGGAGAATATTGGCTCAAGAACAAAGGGGCATCTATTGCCATGAGTTAATGTGGGCAATCAGAAGAAGGTGAATCATTAGAAAAGCCTGCCAAGGGGAGCAATGAGGACAATCAGGATTGGAGGTTGAAAAGCTTATGGCACTGATTTTATGGTGCAGAGCTCATGATAGCAGAACACTGGATTTATGTCTCAGCAGGTCCTACCCAGTTCTTCTGTTGCTAGCTTCCTTCCCAAATCCCAAATCCTGCACTATTACATTGAATGGAAGATTTGCCAATAATTTCAGTGGGATCAGCCCAGCTACTGGAGAACACGTGCTTTCTGCAGGGCAAGAAAAAGGAATTCATGGATCATAAAGTACTGGCTACTATGTGCTTTTCATTTTCATTTCTTTCATTAAGAACCTAGTATTTGTTTTCTTACTGTTTCATTAAACCATAAAACTTTCCCTCAGGCCACTGGCCTTTTCTTCTCAACGAGGTGGCTAATTCAATTGGGAGCTGGTGGTCCAGAGGACAAAAAAAATGCACCTCTTAGCAGAGATGGGAGATGTGCATGGCAGCATTTTTTCTAACTGCTTCTATCTTTACTGAGGAGATGTATCCACCAAAGCATATTGGGAGACTGGATCAGAATGGATATACAACATGGTGGAATATATAAATTATGGATTTAAAACAAGGGTAGTGCATCTGTTTTGAACTACTGTCATTTTGGATCCAAGCAGAACTGTGCCTGCTCATATGAAGAAGTCAGATTTTTTAACACCATAGACATTTTAGACACTCGACTCCCAGCGGAAACCAGTAGGAGCTTAACAAATCATTAGGCTGCTTTACCATTAAGAAAGACAGTCTCATGAATATGAACAATAGTATTAAAGATACAAGGGACTAATTGCTGCTCTATTTGCTTCAAAATCACTGACACAACCACACTCAAAATCAGTTACTTAGGTGCCAGTCATGTGAGTGCTTCTGGGCAGACCTGTGAGCTCAAAGACTTTTCAGTTTATTTTCTAACTACGCAAAATAAACTAAGAGGAAGGATATGAGTGAAATAATTGCCTGTTCCAACAGTTCTGGACTACGGGAGAAGATGGTAGCTCTGTTTCCAAGGGTTTTGCCACCATGCCATATATCTGCTTATTTTTCAATATAAAGTAAGTTCGCTCACTTCAACTCTTTAATATATCTCAGATAGAGGCCTATAAACCATGTTATACTTCTTCTCTCCCATATTTACAGCCAAAAGCCCCCATGAACGTTATCTTTTATAAAGGAGCACACCAGTCATCAGAATCTTGCAGAAATTGCTAACCCCCAAGTAAAACAATGCAGATTTCTTGAAATATGCCTGTTTGCACTGAAAGCGAGAGGAAAATGGCAGCAAGCACATGGGTGACTGAGTATAAACATACGTGATGAAATAGTGAGATTAAGTATTAAAGCCAGATTTATCTGTACAAACTATATGACATATCATTATTTTCTCAAACAGCAACTGCTAGAATTCTTACTCAGAAAGAATAGCTAGCATCAAAGCTAATAGCCTTTAACACGAGTATTCCCCAGCCCAGGTCACCCTGTCCACATTTTTGGAATGTGACTGCTCCAACATTATCTGCAGGTGACATTATTATATAGGTTACAAAAATAAACAATGGAACCCTGCAATTAAACTATAATGAAGCAAAATACCTGGTTTGTTGTGGCTTAAAGACATCTCCAGTAAAGAGTAATTCTGGACACCTAATAAAGAGTATACAAAATATCACCGTCACTTTCACATCACACGATCTGGTGACTATCTCTGCTATGACAACAGCTTACTCCTAAATTTGATTTCATATCATTGCAGCACGTACTAACCTCTCTGGATTTTTTCCAAAGACTCTCCTGTTTGAGTAGCAGGTGAGTGCCAATCCTAAAATATATTTTATTTTTCTTCAAGATCATTAATGAAGAAATTATATGCACATAGGCACCTTGACATATGGCTCCCTGTTAGCAAACCAGATGAGCCAGATCTGTTATTTTGTTGTGATCTAAACTGATCCAAGTGGCTTTTGCAATAAGTTTCAGTACGCATATTCACAATATGCTAAAGACTTTTACATAATGAAACGGATCAGAGATGCAAAGAAGAAAAAACTATAAACAGCAAAGAAGGAAGAGAAATAATACTAGGGGACTTAGAAGGCTTAGAAACATAGGAATTAAAACAGTAAGTAGAAAGAATACAAATATATCTAAAATAAAATAATCACCAATACAGAGCTGCTTGGATATAAGAGACTGCAGCAAAATCCTATCCTGACTGGAATCAGTGAGAATTTTCCACTTAATTCATTTGGGTTAGGATTTCTTCCTTGTAAAGCAACAATGACAAAGGAAATTTAACAACGTTAAGGAGAAGTAAATAAGAAAATGTGACATGGCAACCAGAAGTGCTGATGAACAGAAAGAAATTACCACAAAGGAGAAGTTTAACTGCTGTTAGTCCTGAAGGAAGCATTACTCAGAGAGCTTACAATAGGAGCACATCCGGGAACAACGAACAAACCTGCTGTCAGGGTAAGTGTTCTCAGTGAAGACACTTTGAACAGATTTCAAATGCATGTAACACAAGACCTAATGTCCCGCATGGCAGAAGGCACCGCTGAAAAAAGCATGTGTACCAGTAGCACCATACTAGCTTAGCAGAGTGATGAGACATTCGGGGACAGACGAGAACTGTTAACATTAGGTTACATCTATACAAGTAAATTAAGTGTGCCTGGGAACATTCCTGGGGATGAAGGCCAACTGGCACAGGACAGCCTGAGTATACGCCAGTAAACACCCTTAACCTTTAAAACAGGGAGGCTGCATGAAAACTGCCGACTGGAGACGGTCCCAGGAACACACGTGCTGCCAAATCGTACTCAAGAACTACCCAGGGCAGCGCTGGCTGGCGCATGCCAAAACCTCACCACAGACTGTTCAAACAGTTTACCAGGGCAGGCAGTCACACTCCCAGCCCAGGAACATTCCTGGGCATTGTTGAATTTACTAGTAAATAAATAGCTAGCTCCCTCATTCCCCCTCCTTGCCCAAATGAAGCATTTCTCTTGTGTTGAACACATTTGAATAGACTGCCTCAAGGATCTACCCCTTCTCCCCTCTCAGATCATCTCCCCTCCTGTTTCCACATGCACGACATACATGGAAAGGCCCAATTAAAGCAATGGGAATGGTTCGACTTGAACTGCTGATGGCTCGACTGCTCTCCTTCTCTAACTCTGGTTCACAAAGAGTGCTGTAGGATATATCTACATCATTAGGTGGTGCAAAAGGCCAAGAACATGGCATGTTTCCAAACTTGCCCACCTCCTGTCCACCCAGGGACCTCACTGTATAAAGGTACCAGAGACACCTTTTCATGTATTAAGCCATTTAAGAAGCACTAGTACCAGAAGCACTTCAATATATAGGCTGCCTCATGTGTTTGCAGCTCTGGGTGGCGCTGGTCCATTGGTCTCACTGCATGGACTGCTCTTCAGAGGACGACAGAACAGTCTGTAAACCACGTTTTGAGACTGTTGGCTGCAGGTAGAATGTCAGGACAATGGTAAGCCATGACTTTCAGACTAAGCTAATTTCTTCCTGTTTTTCTAGTGATCACTATTTTGAGGCTCAAAAACAGTGGTGCTCAAATCATTTTGCTTAAAAAGAGATTTTGGTTAGGAAAAGTAATAATTTTTTCCAAATATTTTCTACTTCTAGAAACTGAAAATAATCCCTTCTTAAACACTGATTTTTTAATATACTTTTAAGTATGTTTTCTAGGTGAAATCAAGACTAACTCTAGTGACGAGCTCTCCTCCCTCATATATTTTAAGCATTATTTTGCAGTCACTGAAGAGAAGCTTCCATGATAAATCAGTCCTTTCTTCTCCGATTCATAAGAAAAATACTAACAATACCGACTTACAGAGAAGAGGGTAAGAGCTTGAATGATACTGTTATACATATACGAACACATATGTTTGTGTGTGTGTTTATATAAAATTCTCACCAGTTTAATAAGTATTTTCTGTTAAGAGTATCATTTACCTTTTAATAAATCCTAAATAAAATGTAAGTTCCAAGCCCAGTGAGAATAAATGTGTATTGACAAGTATATTGAGTGCTGGGACTGCAGAAGACTCCTAATTCCTAATTGGAATATGTTGATACATGTTGCATTTGTAAGTTAACAATATAAGCAGTACCAAGCCTTCTGCTGTTCTGCTGCAGTATTACAAGGAGTTGCCAGAATTCTTCACCAGAAAGATTTTGGAAGTGGGAAAGGAACCCAAGCTGACATATGCCAGTGACTCACTGATGATAGCTACACGTTTCTGATTTGTTTTTGAAGCCTTGAATTTAAAGGAGCCCTTTCCCTTGCTGAAAGACCTGGGACATCTTTGTGATGGGGATTCCTGTCTACCTATAGATGTATGGAGACAGCTAACTCATTTCAGGCCGGATGCAGTCATTGCCACACTGAGCTGGGCAAAACTTCTGATGTCAAGACCGAGACCCCCCCGGGATGACTGACATAATTTTGAGACATGTGTAACCAGTCATTCAGCTATTTGTGAAAGATTCCTACCAAAATGACCCTAGTTGTCTTGAAGGGCTAGGGGTTCACAGCACAGAAGCCCTCCCTACAACCTTGCTGCCCTCACTGTAAGAGAGCGACCTCTCTTACAGTGGGAGTAACAACTTCACCTGCCTAATTTTAATTGACTATCATATATGTCCATGAGAACCTAGAGAATCCCAAATCATGCAGATGCTTTTTAAAAACTTTGCCTTCAGTGCCTAAGCCAGTACAGTGTGCAAAGAAATCCTATCCTTTAGGGAAACAGAGCTTGCCACACCAGAGTCTGCCCATGTGGTTTGATAATTTTGTACCCTAATTTTGTGCCTGCCTAGAACTGGGCTCTTCAGGATAAAAATCTTACCAGGACACAATTTAGGGCCAAACTATAAACCCTGCATTCACTCTGCTATGCAGTTACTTTCACAGTGATCCCACTGACTTCTTCGGTACTACCCTTAGGAGAATAACTCAGTCATCATCAGCAAAGGTTGATGGTTGATTCCCCTGAGGGAGACTAGATCTCAGATGGAGGTCTGTGTAACAATCTCTTTGAACTTTTAAGTCATTCACACAAGAAAGCAAGTCTGACAAAAGCTGCAGAGTCTTCTGAACACCTCTTCAGACAGCAAAACTGAAAGACAGACTTCCTTTCCTGTGTCATTACATATACACACACACCCTGTCCCAGAATCTAAGTTGAAATTGAGTTCTTTGACACACATCAGAAAACTCTCAGTGTAGAATATCTGAGACACACCAAAATCCTTAAAGAGAGACCTAACACAGACAACCATCTTCAAATTGTTTAATTGCTTTCATCAATTCAAAATAGCTTTTGATTCAAGAACAAATGCTTAGCAAGAACTTGGTGAAAATAGACATAACCTTAGGGCTCAAAAGCAGAGCAACATCTACAATTTTTTCCCTTTACAGATAAACTGAACTGCTTTTTAAGTAGTTCCTGAGCAGGACATCTAAGCACTGCTCCTGTGAATAAAGCAGACAGTTCACATGACTACCAGTTCCTGCCTGCATGCAAAAGCTGCATGCCAGCAAATCTAATTGAAAATAATCTGTGATCTACACTTAGCATTCTTCAGGAAAGTGCTTTTATCCCATCTTTTCCCATCTCTCCTCCTCCTCTCCAATCTTAAATGAATCATATATTGAATCACTGCAAGCATGGCCATATTTGATCATGATTTATAGGGTACTGTCTGCCTTACTCAATATGCACTCTTCATAGGGAGGAGGAATTTTGGACAGAAAAGGACATGTTGTCAGCACTCAATAAATTATTAGGAACAGTCACTTACTGAAGTACAGATCAACACAAGATCAGCCTTCTAAGTGGACAGGTGCACCGAGGTGTTTTACTTCAACAGCTTGGCTGGCACATAATCCAAATTCTTACTACGTTAAAACGTAGCACTGAGAAGAGAGATTTTCCTGTCGGTTGCTAACAAATAAAGGGAGAAACTAGAGCTGCTTCAGAACATCAATTCAGAGACCATAGTCCAGTGTACTAAGTGTTCTACTAAACTATTCTAGGTAGCATGGATTATCGTCTTTAGCTCCCTGGAGGCAATTACATGAAGAAGGCCTTTTGAGATAAATGTTCTGTCCTTGTTTGACAGAAGTATCCAATATTGTGAGCGGTGGAACTTACAAATCTGCATTGAGCTGAATGCAAGAAGCATTAATGTGATTTTTTTCCCTCTTCTCAGTCATCAGCATTCCCATCTTTTGTTTCTCTGCTTAACCTCCATTTATCTACACCACAAACAAGCAAATCTATAAGCAGCAGCATGTACAGACTTCATTCTAAGGTAACATATTAATACTTGCACATACTGATCTGTAACAGTTATGTTTAAATTGGACATGCACCACAAGAAGGAAACAGTTGTAGGAAACTGTCCCCAGATACCACCAGATAAGGATTATTTAACTGTATCTCACCAAAAAGAGGATAGTTAATGTGTTCCATTTGTTCACACTTGAAGACAGACTGAAGTTGCTGGCAGTAGATAGAATACTAAGGGTTAAGTAACAACTTTGGACCAACTGTGACAGCTGTGTGACAACTGCAAAGCTCTTCAAAGATTTTTTTAAAAATATACTGAACAAAGAACATTACTAGGAGAAGGGAAACAAAGGGTCTGTTTTCTCTACCTCACCATAACTTTCCTATGCTCAAGCTGTTGTTTGAGGTACTCAAAAACAGCACACCCAGGTGCTTTCAGGCATGAGAGAAGACTAGTTTTTCACTTAGCCTTAAGAGGGACAATTCATTCCTGATGCATCCTGAATAGCCTCAAGGCCATTATACCAGAAATGAATTTGACTGACTTTTATAGACAAAGGCTCTTCACTGTATTTGTTGTTTGCTAAATACCACCAGAGGGCTCAGCCTACTGAACAGCAGACAAATATAAAGGTCCTGAACTAAAAAACCTTACCCTCAGAAGTAATGAGTTGCAGGTGACCCCTCAGATTAAATCTTTACAAAATTATTGTACTTTTTAAAATATGCTCTATTTCAACGGGAAGTTACTGGATCACGGCAGAATCACTTGCAGAAAATTATTTCTTATTGTTAGATGTTCAGAGCAGACTATCAAATGGCCTTAAACTACATGAAAAGTATTATTAGAAATACATGGAACATACTTCTGAGAAATACACTTTCCATCACAACAGAATGACTGAGAGCCAGTAACTCTTGCGATAAAACTGCAGTCTTTCTACTTCTACTATATATGGTCAAAATATATGGACTTCCTTCCTGGAGCTGCACATCTGGCCACTCTCTACCTATGCCAAAAGTCTGCAATTCCATATATCCCATTGCATCTATGACTTCTGATGAATCTTTCTTATGAGAGAATTTTTCATTCTAACTTCTGAGCACTGTGTGATAGATCTGACACTAACAAGACAAAAGTCAGCCCCTTGGGGTCTTGTCAAAAAGCTAATGTAAAACAAAACGCTTGTAAGCTTTGATTGAAATACTTCCTTCTCTCCCAGCACAAGCTAATGATTCAGAACAGTTTTGTTAAGTGTATATTTCACTACCTTGAAACAGATATTGTGTCAAGTAGTATTTATAGGTGATTTAACGCAATCATGTCTTCAAAGAAGTTTCAGCAGGTAATAAGCAAGGCTATAAAGAACAGGGAATATTCAGAGGCCGAGCCAAGGTTAAAGAGAGCATCCCTGATCACTGAAGTGATGAAAAGTGGTCAAAAATGGAAATCACTGCAACTATTTGTCCTAAGCTATTGTTTTTCATATTGCAACTGCCAGAACATGTAGGATTTAGGGATAGAAATGACAGCTTACTGTTCTGATTCAACACCCGGTGCTGCGAAAGAGGAAGTATTTGAATCAAAGCTTACAAATATTTTTGTTTTACAATAGCATTCTCACAAAAAGAGGGGGGCGTAGAACTGCCCAGTGCACAGGAGAGCAGGCTAAGAAAACCTGAATTCCGTGCTTGCCTATGCCAAGAACTGTTTTGTCACTGGGGACAAATCCATTCACTCCTGTTTTCATTTGTTTTCTTTTCCCACTGTACATCTGCCTTGTCTATTGGGAAAGAGAGATTTATGAGTCTCTTAAGGATTTAGTGGTGCAAGCACTTCTCTGCCTCTCAAATCTTCAAGTGAAGATGAAAACCCTACCCTCTGGCTTAAAGCCTGTTGTTGCAGAGACTTGTACAGCACCTGGTATGGACCTCAGTGGGGACTGCAGGGGCGAGATCATAACAGTAAAAATGACGACCATGACAAAACCATCAGCAGCAGCTACATACAGGCATTTATAGGAAAGCAAAGAAAGCCCCATGAGTCTTCGGTTAAAGTCAACGTCAAGGACAAAGCAAATTTAAGCACATAGAACACTGCAATAAATCCAAGCAGAAGTCCATCTAGGCCCGATTCTGTCTCCCACCAATGGCAGGTATTTAGGGAAGAGTAAAATAGCCAGGGTATATATGCAGTGATACTTATCCAGAATACTCTCCCAGACTCTGCTGATTTGTGATTCAGGAGTTTCCTGAGCCACAAATAGTGTCTTTGCATTAAACAGTCTTGATGGATTTTTCTTCCCGAATTGTCCATTCTCTGAAGGCAAGTTAACATGACTTCTTTTAAAGAAAACTCTGAAATATAATTTAGTGGGATAAGACAGCGCAGCAAAAACTGGAGGTTAGAACAAGAGATAGTATTTTCTTATGGTGCATCCTCAAGTATTCAATACTGATATTTCAATATTTTCAGATGAAATATAAGAATCATCTCCAGAGTTTAAGGTGCTCAACCCCTTTTAGAAAGTGCACAGAAGTTCATAGGTATCACAGCCCATCAGTATCAGCCATTTGCATTCATTGGGCAAGATCTGATCCCCATGGGATTTCATTGAATCTAGACAGGAGTTCTAGAAAAGAACTCCTAGAAAAGAAAAAGAAAAAGAAAAACAAAAGCCCTATGCCTTCCTGTCAGAATGATATTACTCTCCTAAATTTTTAGACAGATACTCTCCTTAGACAATAGCAGTAGCAAGTTTAAGAGCTGTAAAAAGTATTTATATCAGTTCAGTCTCTTTTTTATATTGTCATTATTAGTAACTCCTTTTCCAGTAGCACCCAGTGACCGAGCATCCTTCTTTCAGGTGTTGTACAGACACACTGTGAGATATCAGCTCTGCCCAAAACAGCTAACGACTCTCATTGATGCAGCAGACAACTTCTACTTACTTCTAATAGTATTTGGGCAGGATCAATACCTCTCATATCACAAAGGAAGCCTGTAACACAAAGAGAATTTGAACTCTTAAGCCCCAGTAAAAAAGCCTTAATCATCAAACCTGTTGCTGTACACGTTAATAGCACATGGGAGCCAACAGCCACATTAGATTCAAAGCTGTAGTTTATTCAGTATCGTGCCTGGTTAGACCTTTAACAAAACTGTGTGAATGCCCCCTTGCCATGCTTCTATCCCCTATTTCACAAGTGTGCTTCCTGGTTTTGATTGCTTTCTCTTAAAAGAAAAAAAAGAAAAAGGGGGGAAAAAAAAAAAGGTAAGACCAGCAACTCGTGTGGTCTGAACCACGTTCAATAAGATGCTGTATTTACTTCTTCGGCATTCCGGGAGAATGAAGACAACGTTCTATCACCATTCATCCTGCTAATCATAAGCCAAGATGAAATGTTAAGCCCTGAAGTGATAAATTTCATCCAAACTGAGAGGCATCCAATTTAACATATTCTGCATTTAACAAAACAGTCATCTAGGAGATAAAGGACATAGTCACCGTCAGCAAAAGAAATGAGGAAAACATTAGCTTCAGTGTGGATATTCGGAAAAGGGCAAGTAGGAGTATCATGACTACAAACTTCTCTACACAAGTACACTTGAGGAAATTAATGTGAATTAACAGAAGAAGGGAGTTGGTTAAACTCTGTTAAATCCTTCCGAGAGTAAACTGGTTCTGAGTTTGTGACCCCCAAATGGATGTTGCTTGTTTCACTTCCAATATTAATTAAGCCAAACTGAATTAAAGTCTCTTTTACTTCTGAAAAAGACTGCTCACCCACAGTTTAAGGTGGGTTAACTACTCTATTTTGAATTCATACTTACAAGTATCTGAAGAAATTTTTCTGCATTTTTAAATATGGAGAAAAACTTTCACTTTCCAAATTTATTTCAGTGTATTGTTGTTATTAATAATTATTCTACCAAGAAGCCACAGCTAAGTTTAAGATCTAATTGTGCCAGAATTTATATAAATACATAGTAAGATTCATAGACTTTAGGGCCAGAAGAAATGATTTAGATTATTTAGCCCTGACCTTTTGTTTAATGCGGGCCAATTTTTCTACATGGAGTCCACTAACTTAAGACTGGGTAGAGCGTGTTTTCCAAAAAATTACTCATTTGTGAAGAAGAAATCTCTTCAAATGGAGAGTCCACTGCTTCCCTTAGTAGTTTGCAATACCTCTCTGTAACTCATGTTGTTAAATGTAACACACTACTCATTTGAATTTGCTGATATCAGTTCTAGATCTCAAAGGTTCTTGTTACACTTTCCTCTCAGAAATTAAAGTACTTCTAACGCTGGTGTTTTCTGCATAAGTCGCCCCCTTAAAAAGCTTTAACATTTTTTCCTGTAATTTATTTTAGGTTTTTATCAAAACACAAAACACAGCAGGGTTTGTGCTGTAAATAGAAACAGTCCACCCTCAGCTAACGTTCACCATTGAATTCAGTGACTAGTGCTGATTTACATCATGTGGAACTCTGGACCATATAAGCATACATATCTAGAAGTGGACAGAGTCCGAAACAGTGTGTTTCTCTCTATAAACTAAAGCTACTGCTACCATGCAAAAATGGGTTATGGGCTTACATATGTATGTATGTGTGTTTATGCATTTATATATATATATAAATACCTCTGTGTGTGCATGTAACTTAAATAGATGAAAATCTTGTAAACTGCATTACTGTCAGCTGTATTAATTCAGCTGCTTGACAGTGGCCACTGCATAATCCAGTCTGCCTTCCATTACAATGAAAAGTGGATCTATCTTTCATTGCAGTGGAGACAGAACAAGGTTATATTTTAATGTTTTCACAGTATTCCTTCTCTTATAGTCGTTAGGATTGAATTCACCTGGGTGGAAGCTCTCAGACCTCAGACACTGTGCCTCTTACTTGGCGATAATTGAGCTCAAGCTAATTGGGAAGTGAGTCTTGGAGAATTAGACCTTGGTGAGGCACACAGTCTGATGTGGGATGACACCATATGAATTTGGAATTAAAACTTTCACTCCCCGGGTCACAAGTGAGTAGATGATCAGCCTGTTTCTCCTGTCATGTAAATACATAAGCATAAACTACATAAATCCCATGCAGATCCACTGAAGCTTATGATGCTCTGTAGCACTCAATTGTTGCAGAAGGCATCCTGCTTCAGGTTAGAGCATTCACCAGGGTATGCTCATCATTCCCACAGCTGGGAGAATGAGCATCCAGAGCACAAAACCTATTCAATCGTGAGATTCTCAACTTGAAATGTCTCCTAAACTTAGGATTGGCAGAAGATCATTAATTTGAACGGTGGCACAGCAGACCATGAGATTAGGCTATCTGACATTTTTAAAAAGCTACTTACACAGTGAGCAGAGAATTTTTGGTTGGCAAAATTCCAGTAACAAACCAAGAGCAGGCACAGAAAGGCTGCACAAGGCCAAAGCAGTGTGGAGCTTGACCCCTAGTTCTCAGTTTTGTGCTCAGCATCACAATGGATTCCTGCCTTTGCCCTGACAGATGAACTAATAATCAGAGGCTGTTTGGCTCTTGATCTTAGCTTGAAGGGCCAGGAACTAGATCTCAACCTGATGCAGGTTAGGGCAACCATGCATTATACTCCACCTTTCTCTGTTCTCTGCCTTGCCTGTGGACACAAATATTTTCAGACCTTGATAAAGATATGAAAATTTTGAGGTGCGACAGGAATGTGTGATGTCCAGTGGAAAACTAGAGAGGTTTAAAAGGCCACCAGATGTTAAACTGCAAGCTGTGCAACACCTTCACGTTCTGCCCTACCCCTGCTGCCTACTACCAGCAGCAATGAACTCCGCTTCAAAAGCTGCATATGGTGGGCACTTTCACCTAGATTTCCACTTTTTTGAGGTATTCTTTGATATGTTGTGGTTTGAGTTGCTGTGGTGATTGATTTGTGTTTAATGAGCTCATGTTATTGGTTGAGATTTTTATACAGTGACTCATTCAGGTTTCATTGGGTGAAATTCACATGGAGATATTGCCATCTAGATCAGCACCAGATTAGTTGAGAACTGTAGCTGCAACTCACTTATTTTAATGTTCCCAGGTGAAGTCAACTTTATGATGAGGAAGATAATTGTCTGCAAAGTAAATATTGAGTTAATAAAGTAGCTATTGTATTGTTGATTGTGATGACATGGCAGCAGCAGCCAGTTTTAATTTAACATGACTTAACTCAAGTGATTTCAGTGATATCACAGGAGCCTGTTAAATGAAAATAATACCATTCACATTTGCGTGTACATGTGCAAGAAAAAAACAATTAAACAAAAAATCCCAACAGCTGCTCCTGGGCTGACAGCAAATGGAATTATGTCTTGTTTGATTCTATGGTATTCAAATAAATCAGATGAGCTAATATACTGTGGAAATGCAAAGACCTCATTGAGTGGAACCCAATGGTTGAGGACCGAAAGAGAGAACATTTGACTGGGAAATCAAGAAACCTTTTTTTTTTTTTTTTTTTTTTTTTACTCCAAACTTTATCACACTTCTGGCAAATTTCTTCACTTCTTTGTGCCTCAATCTGTCCATCTGTTGGAAGGGGATAACAAAACTGAACTGCTTTGCATTGTGCTCTGAAAAACAGTCATGAAAGGAAATACTTGAGCTAGATTTTGTCATATAGTTGTTTATGGCCTTTTACAGCTTCAGGTTTATGTTCAGTGTCTGGGACAGACTAGCTGCTTATTCTATTTCCACAGGTTAGATATTGTTTTAAGTAAACAAATTAAAATCTCAAACAGCAGTGGAAGCAGAACATGGTTCCACGTTAAACTGTCATTAAGTACATGCTTGATTAATCAAAGTTGCTAATTTCCATAGGGAACAAACCAGATAAATCACGTGCTTAAAGGCCACCTACCACTAACAGCAGTGAGTCCTTGGCTCCCAAGGAAGTGCACTCACAAGTAAGAGCACTTACTTGTGCACTTGCCAACCTTCTGTTATTATCTTACATTAGAATCTGTAACAGTTTGAGATCCATTTTCTGTCTAGGTTCTAGTCACACACAGAACAACAATCCCTGCTCTGAAGAGCTGATAGTCTAAATAAACAAGATGAAGGGTAACAGAAGTGACATTTATCCCAGTTAGATGATGAAAAATACACCTGTGAAGTTCAAAGTATCCCTGCTGAATGCCCTGTTATCTGTTGTGGCCAAATTTCTTCTAGATCCCACCATTAATAGTTTTTTTCAGTTTGCTTGCATCTAAAAAAAACACACACACACACACACACACACACACACACACACACACACACACACACACAGAGCATTTCATTTAGGCATCTAAATCAGAAAACATCCTAGCTGACTTGACCTGGGCCTACAGGAAGTTTGTAGGCAGAGGTAGGATATAAACCCCATCCCATGGGTATCTTTCTCTGACCAGCCTTCCTCACAGGGTTGTGAACCACAGCTCTTCAGGGTGCAGCAGATACTCTTGTAATTGCTGAAGCAGCTTGTTTCTAGTTACATTTTTCAGTATGGTTTTTTTTTTTTATCACATTGTGAGCCAAATCATAGATTAGAGCCAAAGAGCTTCTAATTACATAGTAACAGTAGCAATTGCATAACAGTCTTCCAAGCTCTCTGCAACAACTCAACTCTACATTCTTCAGCGGAATGTCACATTTTTCCATGCTTTAAGTATCTCTTTTCACTAACACTGCAGCCAACTGCTTCTAATATTGCAGAAAAAGAATGAAAAATGCTGGGATTAAACCTCTGCAAACCCTAATAGTGTGTTTACAATAGTCTTCAGGTTCATTCTTAACCACTAGGTCTATGACCTTCTTGGTAAATTATAATATACAAGAAGGTTTTAGCTGCTGTTCCAACTCCACTGTAAACATGTAAACTTGAGCCATCTGTGCTTTTTTAATATTTCCTGTAAAGCCTATCACTACACCAATCTGCTGTTTCAATTGGCGGCACAAGAAGTCATTGTGTGCTAATTTTTCCCAAGGGCACTTGATGCACTTTATTAAATAGGTTTTTTTCTTCCTCATTAAGGCCTTTCCACAACAATAAAACTGTATTTTGGATATCCAGGCCAGCAGGCATTGTACTGTTTTGCATGGAAAGGGGAAGGAAAAAAAAAAAATCACTCAGCTATGTGACGCTTTTACCAAAGAACAATATGGAAGGAACAAGTTTTTAAAGCACTGCAAACTTTTCTTTCAGGGCATCTGCTAGCAAAGTATCTTAAAGGCAATATAATGAATGACAGGGAGAATTTGGCTGAACACTCCAGAAACAGACAAAGGACCAGATTCTTTCAGAGGTATCAAAATTATGCTGGGTCGTACACTTCTCACACACCTCAAATTGCTGTTGACTGCTGGAGTTTGGAGTGTGCAAGAGGGAACGAAAATGCCAAAATGGATCAGACCAATAGTTCATCTAGTTCAGTATCCTATTTCTCAGAGTCACAGACCAGATGTTTCAGAGGAAAGTGAAGAAACCCCGCTGTGGAAGCACGAAGGTTTCAGGCCTTCATAAAACTCTCTTATTTTATCTCTTATTAGACTGTCCTGACCTTTAATAAGTCTGATTTTTCCTCTTCTATGCCTCCTGTCCATTGTTATGAAACCTGCTAAAATATTGCTCTTACTGTAGAAGTTGTTTCTAAAGATCAAGCCAGGCACTCTATGAAAAACAAGTCATTTTTTGGTAGTTTTAAACTACATTTAAAGGACATAGTGTCCAAATAAGTGGCTCTCAAAAACTAGAAGCACAGGATAAATAAGTACATATAGGAGAGTCTTTGCTGAAGATTTCTACATTAATTCATTTAAAAATCTTTGCCTGTCTTTGAAACATACTGAGTTTCTCCTTTTATTTACTTCTCAGTGATTTGACCTATGATCATGGGAAAACAGCTCACTAATAAATGTGTTTTTCCTTTAGCCAGAATGATTCAAGCAGATTCCTAGAGTTTAAGGTCAGAAAGGACAATTGTGATCCCGGAGTTTGACCAGCTGCCTTACACAAAAGAACTGTTTATCATCTTTCTCCAAAAGCCATCTTTATTTTCCTTAAAAAATATTACTGACACACACTACACACTCACTGTCAGTGACTTTAACATACCTCTGTTCAAACAGCTATGCCAGAAGAGGAGATGGAAGCAGGTGTTCAAATACTAAGCACTAGTCAACTGCCCATAAATTTAATCTGACGTGCTGATCGGCAAATGCCAGGCAAAACAATTGAACCAAGTCCACACACTTTGAAGCTGCTGCTACAAAAATCACAGCTGAGAGGGGAGGGAGGAAGCTTCCTAGCAACAGCAATGCGCCCAAGCCTTGCAGCTGAAGTGTGTGTGTCGCACAACACCTCATCGATGCTCAGAGCAGTTTGTTGGGGGAAGGGTTAAAGCTTTGAATTTGTCATTTCTTTCTCAACTGGCTTTTAGTTCTGATCCCGAGCAAGAAGAAAGGGGTCCTTGTTTGATAAGAAGGGATGATAACCTGCACCCAAGCCAATAAAAGGGATTAACCCGAGACTGAAGGCTCAGTACTGGGTTCTTGCCGATGCATGGTTCAATTAGACTAAAAGCTGTCCTACAGCATTAAGGCAAGTTACCTTCATTTTCAGCTTCAGTGAAACAGACCCCAGATGACAGGATAGGCAAACAAGGACTTTTTCACTTTTCACAATTGCTTTCATCCTGCATTGCCAATATCATTAGACTTTAAAGAAAGTAGAAAATCAGAGGAGTGTTCAAAGTAGGTGGTCTCCGAGTATTCATTACATCCAGGCACATAAGGCTGGATAACGCATTTTGTAAGCCAGGCAACATGGCCTGCCGTTCGTTTCTTCAGTTCATTTTCATTTTCACCTAATAAAATCAATTTTCAACCCAAAGTGATGGCCCACAGATACTAGTTTAGAACTCCAGGATGCCGACACTTCCGACAGCCATGCACCTCCAGCACCTCCGAGCTCTCCAAGCTCCCCAGAGAAGGGAGCCTGTTCCACCAAGGCAGCCTGCTTTTATCCCATGCACCTGGCTAGATGATGAAGAGTGTCTGGCTCTTTTCATCAGCAGGGGTCAAAATGCTTTACAAAAAAGTCAGGATCACCTTTTTACACACAGAGAAATGGCAGCAAAGAGAGACAATGTGGCTCAGCTAAAGTTACACCCCTGGCTGGATGGCAGAGATGGGAATAGCAGGCACATGTCCAAAGCACTGCTCTTGTGCCCTCGCATCCTGCTACACACGTCTGAACACAGAAGAGGAAATAATCAGCTGATTTACACCTTAGACTTTTGTTTTAACCGTACTGTAAACAGAACAGGCATCAGTCTCAGGTGTCAGAAGCCTGTTTATGGGCGATACGAGCAACTGTTCTGTTATTTCCCTGATAAATAAAGCTTGGAGGCCAGTCCTGGAACGACAATCTCTCCATACACACTACCATAGAGTGTCTATTGATAAGCAGTAAAATTTAAAAAAATGTAACATATTCTCCTACATTTCCCGTGGACATCAGCTACTATTTTTTAATCACTCCTTCCTTCTTCAGCCAATGGTAAGATCCTATCTTCAACGTGCAGCTACCCTAGATGGTCACAGACAGGAATTTTGATCAGCTCCACACAAGAAATTAAAATAGAGACCTTGAACTGGCCCAGGAGCCATGAAAGAGCACCGCACAAAGGGCTGGAGTGGGGAAAAGTAGAGAGGAAGAACTTGCTCATGGCAACCTATATAAGCTGTCATATCCCAAAGAAGCTGAAAATGGGCCTTTAGAATTACAATAGCAGCAAGGACAAAAAAAAAGCCTGAAAAGCTAAAAAGCTTTGAGAATATGCCAAACAGGCACAATGCGAAAGACAATCCAGAGACTCTTTCCCAATCATGTCCTTGAGGTACTGGTATAGAAGTCATAGCAGGAGAGGGGATAGGGTAGAAGACGCATACAGTCAGAGCACAGAGTCTTGCCTATAAGTAAGTAAAAGAAATAAGGTATGGTTCACTGTTCATGTAACCAGCACTATGGGGTACAATAATACTGATAAAAATTAGCTTTGTTTTTCTTTTCTCCCATCTGTCTATGTAACTAATCGTAAGAGAGAAAACAAGCTGCAGATTTCAGCTTTCAGTATCCAGGGTTACAGTGAAAGAAAGACCTCTTGAGATTGCTCTGCTCTTCCTATGCTTTTATTTCAGCTTCGTCTGATTCACCCGAAGCCAATTTTCCTCAATCAGTATAGTCCTCCTGGACGCAAAGTATTTTACAGAGAACAAAACACTGTAGTATTCTCAGTGACCATTCACAGCCCTAGGGATGTTACTCTTCAAGAAATTTTCTCATTCTGGATTTATGAATTCTGAAATCAGCAAACCACTATGCATTAACTGTATGGGTAGATGATGATACTGACAGATGCCAGACGACTTGCATGTAAGAGCTTGTACATCTCTGCAGAACAACATGCAGGGTTATCCAAACTGCTTATACCATTGTAGTATATGCCCTTGTCATTCAGATAAAATTATACAAACAAAGGATGGGGGTGATGAAACGAATACAGAAGCATTGTAGGCACTAAAAAGAGTTCAGAATGGGCAGTTATTTGGGAAGCACTAGACCAATAAAGTATAAATTTAGAGGCATTTCACTTGACAGTAAATAGACAAAATTTGTTTCTTAAATAAATGCAATTAGGTATCTTTCAGATCACAGGCATAAATTAGAACGAGCCAAGGAATAACATCAAATGGCATCTTCCAAAAAATTACTGCTACGAGACCCATGAGTCTGAAATACTTGTCCACTAAGAAACACTACCTAGTGGTAGCTGACCTTATTTAATTTTATCCAAAGGCAGGAGGACTTTATTTGGATTTGTGACTTATTTCTTCAAAAGTGAAGATGGTAAGGTTCAATCTCCATACAAAAGATCTCTTGCCAAAATTTTGGGAAATGGTTTTCAGAAAGACTCAGCATCAGCATGACAGTTCTCAGAGAAGTCAGAGTAACTTGAAAATCCTACTCTACAAAAGGAGAGTAAAAGACAAGACGTTATGATATATGCAACACATATGTAACACATATGTGTCATACATGTAACAGGCATGTTGCATGCATGTTGCATGCATGTAGTGTGTGTAACATGCATGCAACATGTACATAGCATGCATATAGCATGCATGTTGCATGCGTAGCATGCATGTAACATACATATGACATGTATGTGACAAAGGTGTCAAATATGACATATATGTAACACATGTCACATTCATGCGATGTGTATGTGACATGCAAGTGACATGTTTGTGACATGTATATGATGCGTATGTGACAAGTGTACAACATGTATGTTACATGCATGTGACATGAATGGGATATGTAACATGTATGTAGCATGTGACATTGTATGTGACATATTTGTGACATGCATGTGACAGGCTTGAGACATATACGTGACAAATGTGTTATAGGTGACACGTGTGACATGTGACATGTATGTGACATACATGTGACATGTAGATGACATGTATGTGACCTGCATGACATGCACACGTGACACGTCTGTTACATGTGGCATGCATATGACACATAATGTGACATGCATTTGACATGAATGTAACATGCCTGACATAGATGTGACAGGCATGTGGCATGAATGTAACATTCCTGACATAAATGTGACAGGCATGTGATGTGCATATGACACGTGAGGCGCTTATGACACGCTAGTGACACGCTTGTGTTATATGACATGTTTGCTGACATGTATGTGATATGTAACATGTATATGACATGTGACATGTATGTAACATGTGATATGTATGCGACAACTGAAATGATACGTGTGACATGTATGTGACATGTGACATATATGTGACATGTAACATGTGAAATACATGTGACACGTGAAATACATGAAACATGTGACATGTGACACACGTGACATGTGACATGTGCCACGTGACTTATATGTGACATGTGACACAACGTACCTGTGACATGTGACATGACATGTATGTGACATACATGTGACATGAGCCACACATGTGACATGTGACATACATGTGACATACATGTGACATGTGACATACATGTGACATGTGACATGACACATGTGACATGTGACATGTGACATACATGTGAAAAGTTACATGTGACATGTGACATACATGTGAAAAGTTACATGTGACAAGTGAAATACATGTGATATGTGACTTTTGACATACCTGTGAAATGTGACATGTGACATACATGTGATATGTCACATGCATCTGACATGTGACATGTAACATGTATGTCACATGTGACATACATGTGACATGTGACATGTATGGGACATATATGTGACATGTGACATGTGACATATATGTGACATGTTACATGTTACATGTGAAATGTATGTGACATGTGACGTATACGTGACATGTGACATGTGACACACATGTGACATGTGACATACATGTGACATGTGAAAAGACATACATGTGATATGTGACATGTGACATACATGTGACATGTGACACGACACATATGTGAAACGCTTCATGACATTTATGTAACATGTGACATACATGTGACAGGTGACATGTATGTGGCATGTGACTTGTGACAGACATGTGACATGTGACATACATGTGACATGTATGTGACATGTGAAATATGACCTCCATTTGACATGTGACATACATGTGACCATGTGACATGTGACATACATGTGAAAAGTGACATACATGTGACATGTGACATGTGACATACATGTGACATCTGACACGTGACATCCCTGTGACTTGTATGTGACCTGGGTCATGTGACATGTGACATACATGTGACATGTGACGTTTATGTGACATGTGACATACATGTGACATGTGACATACATGTGACATGTCACATACATGTGACATACATGTGAAATGTGACATGTGACATGCATGTGACATGTGATATGTGACACGTAAGGCATGTGACATGTGGCATACATGTGACATGTGACATGTATGTGTAACGTGACATGTGACATGTGACATACATGTGACATGTGACATACATGTGACATGTGACATACACGTAACATGTAACATACATGTGACATGTAACATACATGTGACATGTGACATACATGTGACATGTGACATACACGTGACACGTGACATACATGTAACATGTGACACGTGACATACATGTGACATGTGACACGTGACAAACATGTGACATGTGACATGTGACTTACATGTGACATGTGACACGACGTACATGTGACATGACATGTATGAGACATGGACATACATGTCACATACATGTGACATACATGTGACATGTGACATACATGTGACATATGACATGACACATGTGACATGTGGCATGTGACATACATGTGACATGTGACATACATGTGACATGACACATGTGACATAACAAATGTGAAATGTTTCATGTGACATACATGTGAAAAGTTACATGTGACATGTGACATACATGTGAGAAGTTACCTGTGACATGTGACATACATGTGACATGTGACATGTGACATACATGTGACATGTGACATGTGACATACATGTGACATGTGACATCTGACACGTGACATCCTTGTGACTTGTATGTGACCTGGGTCATGTGACATGTGACATACATGTGACGTGTGACATACATGTGACATGTGACATACATGTGACATGTGACATGTGACATGTGACATGCTTGTGACATGTGACATGCTTGTGACATGTGACATTTAACATACATGTGACATGTGACATACATGTGACATGTGACATACACGTGACACGTGACATGTGACACGTGACATACATGTGACATGTGACACGTGACACACGTGACACGTGACATGTGACAAGTGATTTACATGTGACATGTGACACGACGTTATATGTGACATGTGACATACATGTCACATACATGTGACATGTGACATACATGTGACACGTGACATACATGTGACATGTGACATACATGTCACATGTGACATGTGACATACATGTGACATGTGACATGCTTGTGACATGTGACATATAACATACATGTGACATGTGACATACATGTGACATGCGACATTCACGTGACACGTGACATACATGTAACATGTGACACGTGACATACATGTAACATGTGACATATGACATGTTACATGTGACATGTGACACGTGATTATACATGTGACATGTGACACGACGTTATATGTGACATGTGACATACATGTCACATACATGTGACATACATATGACACGTGACATACATGTGACATGTGACATGACACATGTGACATGACGCATGTGACATACTTTTGAAAATCTACATGTGACATGTGACATACATGTGACATGTGTCATACATGTGACACGTGTCATACATGTGACATACATGTGACATGGGACATACATGTGGCATGTGACATACATGTGCCATGTGACATACATGTGAAAAGTTACATGTGCAACGTGACATACATGTGACACGTGACATACATGTGACATGACATACATCTGACATGTGACATACATGTGACATACATGTGACACGTGACATACATGTCACATGTGACATACATGTGACACGTGACATACATGTCACACGTGACATACATGTGACATGTGACATACATGTGACATGTGACATGTGACATGCTTGTGACATGTGACATGTAACATACATGTGACATGTGACATACATGTGACATGCGACATAGACGTGACACGTGACATACATGTGACATGTGACACGTGACACACATGTGACATGTGACATATGACACACATGTGACATGTGACATGTGACACGTGACTTACATGTGACATGTGAGACGACGTACATGTGACATGACATGTATGTGAAATGTGACATACATGTCACATAAATGTGACATACATGTGACATACCTGTGACATGACACATGTGACATGTTGCATGTGACATACATGTGACATGTGACATACATGTGAAAAGTTAAATGCGACATGTCACATGTGACATATATGTGACATGTGACATGCTTGCGACATGCGACATGTAACATACAGGTGACATGTGACATACATGTTACATGTGACACGTGACATACATGTAACATGTGACACGTGACATACATGTGACATGTGACACGTGACACACATGTGACATGTGTCATGTGACTTACATGTGACATGTGACACGACGTACATGTGACATGACATGTATGTGACATTTGATATACATGTCACATACATGTGACATACATGTGACATGTGACATACATGTGACATATAACATGACACATGTGACATGTGGCATACATTTGACACGTGACATACATGTTACATGTGACACGTGACATACATATGACATGTTCCATGTTCCATGTGACATACATGTGACATGTGACATGCTTGTGACATGGGACATGCAACATATATGTAACATGTGACATAAATGTGACATGCGACATACACGTGACACGTGACATACATGTAACATGTGACACGTGACATACATGTGACATGTGACACGTGACACACATGTGACATGTGACACGTGACATACATGTGACATGCGACAGGACGTACATGTGACATGTGACATGACATGTATGTGACATGTGACATGACATGTATGTGACATGTGACATACATGTGACATGTGACATGACACATGTGACATCTGACATACATGTGACATGTGACATACATGTGACATGTGACATACATGTGACATGTGACATACATGTGACATACATGTGACATGGGACATGGGACATACATGTGACATACATGTGCCATGTGACATACATGTGAAAAGTTACATGTGACACGTGACATACATGTGACACGTGACATACATGTGACACGTGACATACATCTGACATGTGACAAACATGTGACATGCGAGATATATGTGACATACATGTGACTACATGTCACATGTGACATACATGTGACTCGTGACATACATGTCACATGTGACATACATGTGACATGTGACATACATGTGACACGTGACATACATGTGACATGTGACATACATGTGACATGTGACATGTGACATGCTTGCGACATGTGACATGCTTGTGACATGTGACATGTAACATACATGGGACATGTGGCATACATGTGACATGCGACATAAACGTGACACGTGACATACATGTAACATGTGACACGTGACATATATGAGACATGTGACATGCGACATGCATGTGACATGTGACTTACATGTGACATGACATGTATGTGACATGTGACATACATGTCACGTACATGTGACACACATGTGACATGTGACATACATGTGACATGTGACATACATGTGACATATGACATGACACATGTGACATACATGTGACATGTGACATACATGTGACATGTGACATACATGTGACATGTGACATGACACATGTGACATGTGACATGACACATGTGAAAAGTTACATGCCACATGTGACATACATGTGACATGTGTCATAGATGTGACATACATGTCACATGTGACATACACGCGATATGTGACATACATGTCACATGTGACATGTGACATGTGACACACACGTGACAAGTGACATACATGTAACATGTGACACGTGACATACATGTGACATGTGACACGTGACATACATGTGACATGAGACACGTGACATCCTTGTGACTTGTATGTGACCTGGGTCATGTGACATGTGACATACATGTGACATGTGACGTGTATGTGACATGTGACATACATGTGACATGTGACATACATGTGACATGTGACATACATGTGACATGTGACATACATGTGACATGGGACGTGTATGTGACATGTGACGTGTATGTGACATGTGACATACATGTGACATGTGACATACACGTGACATACATGTTAAATGTGACATGTGACATGCATGTGACATGTGACATGTGACATGTGACATACATGTGAAAAGTTACCTGTGACATGTGACATACATGTGACATGTGATATGTGACATACATGTGACATGTGACATGGGACATACATGTGCCATGTGACATACATGTGCCATGTGACATACATGTGAAAAGTTACATGTCACACGTGACATACATGTGACACGTGACATACATCTGACATGTGACAAACGTGTGACATGCGAGATATATGTGACATACATGCGACATACATGTCACATGTGACATACATGTGACACGTGACATACATGTCACATGTGACATACATGTCACATGTGACATACATGCGACACGTGACATACATGTGACACGTGACATACATGTGACATGTGACATACATGTGACACGTGACATACATGTGACATGTGACATACATGTGACATGTGACATGTGACATGCTTGCGACATGTGACATGCTTGTGACATGTGACATGTAACATACATGGGACATGTGGCATACATGTGACATGCGACATAAACGTGACACGTGACATACATGTAACATGTGACACGTGACATATATGAGACATGTGACATGTGACATGCATGTGACATGTGACTTACATGTGACATGACATGTATGTGACATGTGACATACATGTCACGTACATGTGACACACATGTGACATGTGACATACATGTGACATATGACATGACACATGTGACATGTTGCATGTGACATACATGTGACATGTGACATACATGTGACATGTGACATACATGTGACATGTGACATGACACATGTGACATGTGACATGACACATGTGAAAAGTTACATGCGACATGTGACATACATGTGACATGTGTCATAGATGTGACATACATGTCACATGTGACATACACGCGATATGTGACGTACATGTCACATGTGACATAGATGTGACATGTGACATGACACATGTGACACGTGACATACATGTGACATGTGACACGTGACACACATGTGACATGCGAGAGGACGTACATGTGACATGTGACATGACATGTATGTGACATGTGACATGACATGTATGTGACATGTGACATACATGTGACATACATATGACATGTGACATACATGTGACATGTGACATGACACATGTGACATGTGACATACATGTGACATACATGTGACATGTGACATACATGTGACATGTGACATACATGTGACATGTGACATACATGTGACATACATGTGACATGTGACATGGGACATACATGTGCCATGTGACATACATGTGCCATGTGACATACATGTGAAAAGTTACATGTGACACGTGACATACATGTGACACGTGACATACATGTGACATGACATACATCTGACATGTGACATACATGTGACATGCGAGATATATGTGACATGCATGTGACATACATGTCACATGTGACATACATGTGACACGTGACATACATGTCACATGTGGCATACATGTGACATGTGACATACATGTGACATGTGTCATACATGTGACATACATGTCACATGTGACATACACGCGATATGTGACATACATGTCACACGTGACATGTGACATGTGACACACACGTGACAAGTGACATACATGTAACATGTGACACGTGACATACATGTGACATGTGACACGTGACATACATGTGACATGAGACACGTGACACATGTGGCATGTGACATGTGACACGTGACTTACATGTGACATGCGACACGTGACATCCTTGTGACTTGTATGTGACCTGGGTCATGTGACATGTGACATACATGTGACATGTGACATACAGGTGACATGGGACGTGTATGTGACATGTGACGTGTATGTGACATGTGACATACATGTGACATGGGACGTGTATGTGACATGTGACGTGTATGTGACATGTGACATACATGTGACATGTGACATACACGTGACATACATGTTAAATGTGACATGTGACATGCATGTGACATGTGATATGTGACACGTAAGGCATGTGACATGTGGCATACATGTGACATGTGACATGTATGTGTAACGTGACATGTGACATGTGACATACATGTGACATGTGACATACATTTGACACGTGACATACATGTGACATGTGACATACATGTGACACGTGACAGACATGTGACATGTGACATGACACATGAGACATGTGACATACATTTGACACGTGACATACATGTTACATGTGACACGTGACATACATATGACATGTTCCATGTTCCATGTGACATACATGTGACATGTGACATGCTTGTGACATGGGACATGCAACATATATGTAACATGTGACATAAATGTGACATGCGACATACACGTGACACGTGACATACATGTAACATGTGACACGTGACATACATGTGACATGTGACACGTGACACACATGTGACATGTGACATGTGACACGTGACATACATGTGACATGCGACAGGACGTACATGTGACATGTGACATGACATGTATGTGACATGTGACATGACATGTATGTGACATGTGACATACATGTGACATGTGACATGACACATGTGACATCTGACATACATGTGACATGTGACATACATGTGACATGTGACATACATGTGACATGTGACATACATGTGACATACATGTGACATGGGACATGGGACATACATGTGACATACATGTGCCATGTGACATACATGTGAAAAGTTACATGTGACACGTGACATACATGTGACACGTGACATACATGTGACACGTGACATACATCTGACATGTGACAAACATGTGACATGCGAGATATATGTGACATACATGTGACTACATGTCACATGTGACATACATGTGACTCGTGACATACATGTCACATGTGACATACATGTGACATGTGGCATACATGTGACACGTGACATACATGTGACATGTGACATACATGTGACATGTGACATGTGACATGCTTGCGACATGTGACATGCTTGTGACATGTGACATGTAACATACATGGGACATGTGGCATACATGTGACATGCGACATAAACGTGACACGTGACATACATGTAACATGTGACACGTGACATATATGAGACATGTGACATGTGACATGCATGTGACATGTGACTTACATGTGACATGACATGTATGTGACATGTGACATACATGTCACGTACATGTGACACACATGTGACATGTGACATACATGTGACATATGACATGACACATGTGACATGTTGCATGTGACATACATGTGACATGTGACATACATGTGACATGTGACATACATGTGACATGTGACATGACACATGTGACATGTGACATGACACATGTGAAAAGTTACATGCGACATGTGACATACATGTGACATGTGTCATAGATGTGACATACATGTCACATGTGACATACACGCGATATGTGACATACATGTTACATGTGACATAGATGTGACATGTGACATGACACATGTGACATGTGACATACATGTTAAAAGTTACCTGTGACATGTGACATACCCATGACATGTGATATGTGACATACATGTGACATGTGACATGAGACATACATGTGACATGTGACATACATGTGACATGTGACATGTGATATACATGTGACATGTGACACGTGACATCCTTGTGACTTGTATGTGACCTGGGTCATGTGACATGTGACATACATGTGACATACATGTGAAATGTGACATGTGACATGCATGTGACATGTGATATGTGACACGTAAGGCATGTGACATGTGGCATACATGTGACATGTGACATGTATGTGTAACGTGACATGTGATATGTGACATGTGACATACATTTGACACGTGACATACATGTGACATGTGACATACATGTGACATGTGACATGTGACATACATGTGACATGTGACATGCTTTTGACATGTGACATGTAAGATACATGTGACATGTGACATACATGTGACATGTGACATACACGTGACACGTGACATACATGTAACATGTGACACGTGACATACATGTGACATGTGACATGCTTGTGACATGTGACATATAACATACATGTGACATGTGACATACATGTGACATGGGACATACATGTGGCATGTGACATACATGTGCCATGTGACATACACGTGAAAAGTTACATGTGCAACGTGACATACATGTGACACGTGACATACATGTGACATGACATACATCTGACATGTGACATACAGTGACATGTGACATACATGTGACATACATGTGACACGTGACATACATGTCACATGTGACATACATGTCACACGTGACATACATGTCACACGTGACATACATGTGACATATGACATACATGTGACATGTGACATGTGACATGCTTGCGACATGTGACATGTAACATACATGTGACATGTGACATACATGTGACATGCGACATAGACGTGACACGTGACATACATGTGACATGTGACACGTGACACACATGTGACATGTGACATACATGTGACAAGTGACATGTGACATACACGGCACATGTGACATACACGGCACATGTGACATACATGACACATGTGACAGACATGTGACATGTGACATGACACATGTGACATGTGACATACATGTGACACGTGACATACATGTTACATGTGACACGTGACATACATATGACATGTTCCATGTGACATGTGACATACATGTGACATGTGACATGCTTGTGACATGGGACATGCGACATACATGTAACATGTGACATAAATGTGACATGCGACATACACGTGACACGTGACATACATGTAACATGTGACACGTGACATACATGTGACATGTGACACGTGACACACATGTGACATGCGAGAGGACGTACATGTGACATGTGACATGACATGTATGTGACATGTGACATGACATGTATGTGACATGTGACATACATGTGACATACATATGACATGTGACATACATGTGACATGTGACATGACACATGTGACCTGTGACATACATGTGACATACATGTGACATGTGACATACATGTGACATGTTACATACATGTGACATGTGACATACATGTGACATACATGTGACATGTGACATGGGACATACATGTGCCATGTGACATACATGTGCCATGTGACATACATGTGAAAAGTTACATGTGACACGTGACATACATGTGACACGTGACATACATGTGACATGACATACATCTGACATGTGACATACATGTGACATGCGAGATATATGTGACATGCATGTGACATACATGTCACATGTGACATACATGTGACACGTGACATACATGTCACATGTGGCATACATGTGACATGTGACATACATGTGACATGGGACATACATGTGACATGTGACATGACACATGTGACATGTGACATGACACATGTGAAAAGTTACATGCGACATGTGACATACATGTGACATGTGTCATATATGTGACATACATGTCACATGTGACATACACGCGATATGTGACATACATGTCACATGTGACATGTGACATGTGACACACACGTGACAAGTGACATACATGTAACATGTGACACGTGACATACATGTGACATGTGACACGTGACATACATGTGACATGAGACACGTGACACATGTGGCATGTGACATGTGACACGTGACTTACATGTGACATGCGACACGTGACATCCTTGTGACTTGTATGTGACCTGGGTCATGTGACATGTGACATACATGTGACATGTGACGTGTATGTGACATGTGACATACATGTGACATGTGACATACATGTGACATGTGACATACATGTGACATGGGACGTGTATGTGACATGTGACGTGTATGTGACATGTGACATACATGTGACATGTGACATACACGTGACATACATGTTAAATGTGACATGTGACATGCATGTGACATGTGACATGTGACATGTGACATACATGTGAAAAGTTACCTGTGACATGTGACATACATGTGACATGTGATATGTGACATACATGTGACATGTGACATGGGACATACATGTGCCATGTGACATACATGTGCCATGTGACATACATGTGAAAAGTTACATGTCACACGTGACATACATGTGACACGTGACATACATCTGACATGTGACAAACGTGTGACATGCGAGATATATGTGACATACATGCGACATACATGTCACATGTGACATACATGCGACACGTGACATACATGTCACATGTGACATACATGTCACATGTGACATACATGCGACACGTGACATACATGTCACATGTAACATACATGTGACATGTGACATACATGTGACACGTGACATACATGTGACATGTGACATACATGTGACATGTGACATGTGACATGCTTGCGACATGTGACATGCTTGTGACATGTGACATGTAACATACATGGGACATGTGGCATACATGTGACATGCGACATAAACGTGACACGTGACATACATGTAACATGTGACACGTGACATATATGAGACATGTGACATGTGACATGCATGTGACATGTGACTTACATGTGACATGACATGTATGTGACATGTGACATACATGTCACGTACATGTGACACACATGTGACATGTGACATACATGTGACATATGACATGACACATGTGACATGTTGCATGTGACATACATGTGACATGTGACATACATGTGACATGTGACATACATGTGACATGTGACATGACACATGTGACATGTGACATGACACATGTGAAAAGTTACATGCCACATGTGACATACATGTGACATGTGTCATAGATGTGACATACATGTCACATGTGACATACACGCGATATGTGACGTACATGTCACATGTGACATAGATGTGACATGTGACATGACACATGTGACATGTGACATGTGACATACATGTTAAAAGTTACCTGTGACATGTGACATACCCATGACATGTGATATGTGACATACATGTGACATGTGACATGTGACATACATGTGACATGTGACATACATGTGACATGTGACATGTGACATACATGTGACATGTGACATCTGACACGTGACATCCTTGTGACTTGTATGTGACCTGGGTCATGTGACATGTGACATACATGTGACATACATGTGAAATGTGACATGTGACATGCATGTGACATGTGATATGTGACACGTAAGGCATGTGACATGTGGCATACATGTGACATGTGACATGTGACATGTGACATACATTTGACACGTGACATACATGTGACATGTGACATACATGTGACATGTGACATGTGACATACATGTGACATGTGACATGCTTTTGACATGTGACATGTAAGATACATGTGACATGTGACATACATGTGACATGTGACATACACGTGACACGTGACATACATGTAACATGTGACACGTGACATACATGTGACATGTGACACGTGACACACGTGACATGTGACATGTGACACGTGATTTACATGTGACATGTGACACGACGTTATATGTGACATGTGACATACATGTCACCTACATGTGACATGTGACATACATGTGACACGTGACATACATGTGACATGACATACATCTGACATGTGACATACATGTGACATGCGAGATATATGTGACATACATGTGACATACATGTCACATGTGACATACATGTGACACGTGACATACATGTCACATGTGACATACATGTCACATGTGACATACATGCGACACGTGACATACATGTCACATGTGACATACATGTGACACGTGACATACATGTGACACGTGACATACATGTGACATGTGACATACATGTGACATGTGACATGTGACATGCTTGCGACATGTGACATGCTTGTGACATGTGACATGTAACATACATGGGACATGTGACATACATGTGACATGCGACATAAACGTGACACGTGACATACATGTAACATGTGACACGTGACATATATGAGACATGTGACATGCATGTGACATGTGACTTACATGTGACATGACATGTATGTGACATGTGACATACATGTCACATACATGTGACAAACATGTGACATGTGACATACATGTGACATATGACATGACACATGTGACATGTTGCATGTGACATACATGTGACACGTGACATACATGTGACATGTGACATACATGTGACATGTGACATGTGACATGCTTGCGACATGTGACATGCTTGTGACATGTGACATGTAACATACATGTGACATGTGACATACATGTGACATGCGACATAAACGTGACACGTGACATACATGTAACATGTGACACGTGACATACATGTGACATGTGACATGTGACTTACATGTGACATGTGGCATACATGTGACATGTGACATGTATGTGACACGTGACATGTGACATGTGACATGCATGTGACATGACATATGTGACATGTGACATGCATGTGACATGTGACACGTGACACACATGTGACCTGTGACAAACATTTGACATGTGACATACATGTGACATACATGTGACATGCATGTGACATGCATGTGACATGCATGTGACATGCATGTGACATATGACACGTGACATGTATGTGACATGTGACACATTACATACCTGTGACACGTGACCTGTGACCTGACATGTGACATACATGTGACATGTGAAATGTGACATGTGGCATGTGATGTGACAATTGTGACATGTGACATACATTTGACATGCATTTGACATGCATGATGTGTTTGTGTCACGCATGTTACAAGTGATGTGTATGTCACATGCTTGTGTTGTGCCTGTGACATTTATTTGGCATACTTGTGAGATCTGTGACCTGGGTGGGGCACACAACACACGCAGTCTGTGACCAATCTGTTGCCTGCATGCCGCATACATATATGTCACATGCATGTCACTTTTTGCAACACATTTCACATGCATCTACACCTGTGTTTTGCTCTCTTCGCATCTCTCATACCAGTCCTTCTGCAGGAGCTTGGAGTGCTGCTCAATGAGCAGCTCTTCCCTCCTCCATTAGCCCATCTTCCTCCTCTCCCTTTGCACTTGGACTTCCAGTGCCATGCCTTCCCCTACCCTCCAAGTGGGCCACCACAGTTATTCCGTGTGGCCTGGCATCAAGGGAAATCACGAAACCTGCCTGGCTGAAAAATTAAGTTTGTCTTTTCCCCAGGTATTTTCCAGCTGCATTTGCTGCCTTCCATTCAAACACGTGTGCCTGTACTGTACCGAGACCAGAGCGGGTATGTGAACAAGCAGCCAAAGGAGACAAGAGAAAAGAAGAGGAAGTAGGGATTGCTTATGCTGGCTAAAGCAGCACACTGACAAATGACAAAGATTGAATGTCCAGACTCAGCTCTCACATAGAAATGGGTGTTCAGGGCATTCTGAGTGGAAAGCAGCAGGAACAGCCACTCATGCTCTCAGAAAGCGAGAAAGGTGGGAGGGAGAAACAGTGCAGAATTCACTCTCCTCTCCCGTCTTTCTGAACTTCAACCCTAACCTCATTCTTCCCTCTAACAAAGGAGGCTGCAGCTGCTGTCCGCAGGCGAGAGCCTATGGAAGGCGGCGCTCCCCCCCGGGCAGGTGAGGAAAGGAAATGAAGGCTGGTGTCCTCAGAGCCCTCTGTCCACAAGGACAAGAGGTTGAACAAAAAAGAGGGACTTGCTCCACAGGCAAGAGACACTGTTCTAGCAGTGACATTAGCACTACGTGAGGGTGGGGCAACAGCTTGAGGAAACCCTTTGTTTTCCTGGTGTTTAGTACCATGCGACCAACTAACTTTTGACTCATTGGCCAGACAGAAACATACTTTAAAACGACCTATTTTAAGTTGGAACACAATAAAACATTTAAAATTTTCCTGACAAAGCAAAAAGTAGAATAAAATTTTCATTGTCACAGGTTTTTCAACACCTAAAAATCAAATTAAGGTACATTTTCACATACTGAAATTGAAAACCTCCTTTTTAAAAAATAACAACTGTTTTACCATTTTCAAAAATAATAGAAATATATTATTTCTAATTATCTATAATATAAATTACAGATATATTAATTTCTGTTTTGGTTGTGTAAATAATTATAACAACTCAACAAATTAAATCAAGCCTCATATATTTTTTGTCTGCTTGAATGTGTATTCATAACTGAAAGGAACTAAGAATCTATTTTCATTGTTTCCAAGAACTACCTTCATTTGGCTTTTAACATAGACTGGAAAAAAAGTTAGAAGTTGCTATGGATGTTACTGGTTTCATAAAACTGCAAAGGGAAGGACAGGGAAATTAAGAGCGAATTAAGAATGGAATACTGAACAGCAGTATAGCCAACTCCAATGACTTTATCATCCTGCTTGTGATGACTTATTTTTTTTTCAAAGCATAAGGTCTTGCAGTCCTATGAGCCTACGAAAAATCTCAGCTTTCACGCAACAAAAGCATCAGAACAATAAATCTGCTAAAAAGATGTGGTTCCACTGCATCCCTAATATTCAAAATTAGATGCAAAAGGAAAGAAACTAGCCTAAGCTCACTAGTGTTTTTGGGGAAGGAGAGGTGATTGACAGATCAATTCTAAAGCTACTCCTTATTCGGGAAGGATGGATGGATGTTTTTTAAATTCCGGTGACTTGTCAAAAATGACACAAATTTGGAACTGCTGAATTAATATATACTCTTTTAAAAAAGTCGTCCCAATTGAAGAACCTGGCCTCAGGTCTTCTTTTAAAAAAAAAAAAAGCCTGTTCAATGCTAGATTTGTGCTGCAGTTACATTGTAAACAGAAAAAAAAAGTGACCAATCTCCAGACTGCAAATCCTTTCTCTCATTTTCATTCTAAATCAACACCAGTTAGTGTCTTGGCATTGTTACTGCCTTGCCTTCTGTCATACAATCTAATTCTTCAATACCCTAAAGGACTGATGCATGAAATCATCCATGTTATAAATACTGTACGTAAATGCAAACACCAGGATGACCTTTAATACAGGAGTCAGAACTGACCTCTACATTTTTTCACATTGTCAAACATTCAGAAGATACAGGACTAATAGGCATGCCAATGCCCAAGAAAGAAAGAGAGCGCTTCAAACTCTTCTTAATGGAGTTAAAACTCGTTTTGAAAGGGGGAGGAAAAAAAAAACCCTTCTGAGAATGTGGCCTTTCACTAACATAAACAGTTTCAAAGAATGGTTGTGGCACAGAAGCAGTGACTGGAAAATCTGTATAAGAACTGTTGTCACAGTGGATTTCCCATAGGGATTATTTTAATCTAGGGAAGCCATTAAAGACATCGGTTTGACTGGAGGATGTCAACCTTTTTTTTTTTTTTTTTTCCTCCCCCTCTCCAGACACATACATCAAACTCTATTGGGCTGTCATGTTATCAGCAGTGCTTGCTGAAAATCTGTGGTATTATTGAAAAGAAAACATCTGATGGTCTTGTGAACTGCTAAGAGTTATCAGTATTAAGGCGTTAATAATGCCATAATCTGAGGCTGATAATTATTCCCCCATTGGTAATGCAATTTAGCTGCTTAGCGCATGGCAGCTATGATGCATACCAGATTCACAGTAAAGGTCTTGCAGGCAATTGTTCAAAAGTGCGGGGGGGGGGGGGGGGGAAGAATTTCAAAGACAAAATATGCCTATGACATACATAGATCTAGAAATGCAAAGAAAGGAAAGCATTATGTACTAGAGTTTTAAAGGGATAGATCTGCTGAGGGGGGAGCAGTATAGGCATTGGTAAAACTCAGTCCAAATGTCAGCCACTGAGGACACAGGATACACAGAGCGAACATTTGCACATTCTTCACTTATGAGCATTTTTTAATCACTTCATTTTTAGCACCATAAAATTTCAGATCATGCAATACATTTCTCCTTAGACTGCACAAAAGTTAGCTAATGTAGGAAGTACCTTCCCATCACAGATTTTTCAGATAATTTTTCTAATACCCATTAAACTGATCCAAAGCAAGGGTTGGAACAACATCAACCAAAAGTGATAGGAAACTTTCCGTTGACTTCAGTGGACACTGGAGAAATTTAGAAGAAACATACATTAACATTTATTCTGGACAAAGGTAATAAGAATCAATGAAACCATCATATTTAGCTCGCTTCTAAAAAGCGAAATGAAGTTGACCCTAGCCACCCCGCAAACGAGGGAGAAAACAAAAGAAACAAATACATTCAAAGGCTCATTCAGGTATTCTGTTGGGAGCTGCAATTGCAAGGGTACTTGAGAGGAGAATTATTTCCTGCTGGTCCCAGGGTGGGCACTGCAATATGTATTCAAGCCAATCAGTTGTTGCTGTTCTGCATATAATACATATGAAAATGTAAATGTCATGAAATCTAGACCAAAAAAGGCCAGAAGCACAAACATTCCAAAAATTAACTGTCCAGCCATAGAATTAACTCAGCCACAATACACATCCTGTATATTGTAAAGCATAGATTAAATAATAAACAGTAACACATTATATTTAACAAGGAAAACAACTGGAAAATGTGGAAAATGCCTTCTAGTCGCACCCTGGGTATGTGTACCACGCCTGAGTTAACAGAGTGATACAAGCCACATATTTTGGACTCTCCTTGCTCTGTGTGTTGGTCTCCTCAGTTTCCACACTGTTCTAGAGCTGATTTTTGCAGTTTCTAAAAAATCCACTTATGTTTTAAGAACTGCTAAATCTCAACAGCTTCTTTCTTCCATTCATTGTAAAGGATATTGTAGGAATCAACACCTAATGCAGCTTTGATGGTGGCGCGCATAAATGAAACATTTTTAACAATAGCAGCCTTCGCCTGGGCGTTATTAACAGACTGAAGCTTTCTGGATTTTGTAGCCAGATTCCTGTTGACACTGGTGGAAATTCAGCTCCTCTAAGAGCTTTCACCAGTAGACTTCTAACTGAAAAAGCACTTACCAACAAAGAGCAGCAGGATGATCAGAGACAGTGCAAGGCACAGGTGGTAAATCTACACAGGCACGGATTTTATTTCTGCAACGTGGAAAAATACTCTTCCACTAGAGCCATGGAAAGTCCACAGGAGCCACTGAAGCAGCACTTCCCGTGTTTCTGGTATTGATAGCATCTAAGGGTTTTAATAGACAAGCTTAAACGGAGTTCAGCCGAAATCATTTAAGAGATCAAGAAGATTAAAAACAAACTATGTTTAATAGTATACATAAAGGCTAAAGGACAGACCGAGACTATAACACTTTCCCGTGTAGAGATCCGCTTCTGTCCAAGAGTTTTTATCAACCCATCATGTTTAAGGATAAGGTTTCAAACCTTTGACTGAGAGGTGTAGATCTGACCAACATTGCTCAGCTTTCTGTCAGGAATACAGAATGTTACAAACTGAGTCTACTCAACACTAAAGGGTATAAAATACAAAGAACCTTACAAGCACTGTAGCTGAGGAATCCCATCCTTGCACGGGCTGGGATCCCTTACCAGACCTCTCCAGCATTGCATCATACCCTTCCATATGACTTCGCTGTAGGGTGCATTACGGGAGCTACGTGACTGCAGCGAACCATTAGGTGTCAGATCCAACTTGGGGCAAAAAATCCAAGGTCAAAATATTCCCATGCATCATGAAAAGAGAAAGGCTTCTTCTTGCTCAGCTGTATTAAAATTGCCTTTCACTTTCAAAAGTGACAGGCATGTGGGTGCCTTGATGTCATTCTATGACATTTAATTGCCTAAATATCAACATTGCTTTTGAAATAAGTCTAATCTTTAGATACGTATGAGAATTTCATCCTTCACCTTTAAAGTTGCTGCAATCACACACAGTCACCACAACTCTTACAGTTCCATAAACCAGAACGTTTTGAAAACATAAACTATGCTTCTTTCTTTCCTTACTCAGGGCTACAAAAGTGATGTAAAGTTTCTAGCTTCAGAGACTTTTGAGAGTGCAAAAGTTCCATTAAAACACGAGGAGGAAAATGTATTGTATCGTGCTCTGATAATTGAAAATACTCTCAGACTTTCCCGAAAAAAACTCGCCTTAGGGCTAATACCAAGCACAGAAAATTTCAGAGGAAAAAGAATTTTAGTAAGTTATTAGTAAAATTTATTAGCCAAGAGTGGAGATTAGAACTGAGCCTTGAACAACTGTATTTGCTACTGCAACTACTATAATAATTTTTACACAGGGGCTGCACAACAAAATTAATTTTCCTAAGGCATCACAATCAAACTTAGCAACGCTATGTTTGCGTGCACTGACTTACATATTGCCACCTCATCCCCATCTAACACAGCAGTGTTTTGGCACATAACATAAATAAATGCCTCTTATATGGGCTGCTATGCGTTGGATTTAGCTGTTTGTTCTCCTTCCCAGACATGTGTGAAATAAATAATATAGCTCTAAGGCAGTTTACAGAAGCTTTTCTGTTTCTAATGGACATTATCTGTTTTGCAGCATAACCGTAATAAAAGAACATTGGTATATCCTGATGCCATGATAAGCTGTGGCAGTGCTGCTTGGAGGAAGACCTCGATTCAAGAGCAAAACAGCAACGCAGGAGCCACTGATACATACATAGGCCATGGATGTCGGTGAAAAGGATCCCCACTGACTTCAGTTGCTGTGAATAAGAACTTCAGCCTTCGGGCTCCATCCAGGAGCAGTCTATAATCAGTGTTTTAGAGGAAGCTGCAGTGAGGTGCAATGAAGGTCCAGAAGTTTGGCTGTTAACATGGGAGCTCAGAAGTAGTATTTAGTTCTCTGCTTTGCCACATTCCTGCGTGACCTCGTGCAAGTCACATATGCTTGAATACTCTGAAGTATTTAGGCACCTACACACGTATGGGGATATGGGTCTTAGTTCATCACCTGTAAAACTAAGAAATATTTACACTACATCCAACAGGTTTGAGAAAATAAATGTATCAACAATGTATGAACAATTAGCTCACACGAATCCTCACATAAATAAAAACCTATCACAGATGACTGTGGAACTATAGCTGCCTATGGGCAAAATTTCTGCCCAGTCTCGGTTACTCAGAAACTGGGTTTGTGCACTGCAGCGTGAGAATTGATATATCTTACAAAACTCTAAGGATTTTTCTCCTAATGCCGTTACCAGTGATTCAAAAAGTATCAGACATAGCCTGTTAAAAATGCTGAAGAATTTCAGTCGGAACATATGAAAGTTTGGAGCGAACTGGGTCTCACTGGCCTGACCGTACGCTGAAGGGAAATAAGGAAAAGATTCGTAAGTCCCTCGGAATTCAGAGCGTCTCACCTGTAACAGCAGCATCTCCACAATTAAACTCATAACTAAACCCCTGACCGAGAATACATGCTTCTCTCCATGGGCATTACTCAACTGTAATGTTCAGTTATTTTTTGGTTCTGTCTATTTTCCTGCATTGCTTTTTGACCTGCCATTATAAGAGTGTAAATCCTGCTTGAAAAATCCATTTTTACAAGTTAAAAATCTCCAAAGACTTATAAGCTGATGTGAAAGATTGACTTAATTGAGCAGTATATTTTTGATTTACTAAAGAAGCCTAAGTCCTTTGATTAAACTGATGCATAGATTTTAGAGAGATTAACAAATCTAAAATGCATTAAATTCCAGGGCAATAAAACCATTCTGACTATACTGATAGCATACATCAAATGTAAAACAATGTAAAATGCAGTTATTGTTGCATTGTGACCAATTACTGTGAGCTCTGATTAGCTCTTTGGGTTGTCCATTAAATTCACAATTTTGCATAGAATAGATATGATATTAACTTTATTGTAGTTATTATAGTCACATGTTACAGTAAAAGTACTTGCAGAAATGGTCATTAAACTATTGACATTAGTAAAAGAAACTTGTTGTGCTAGGCACTGTACCAATGCTAAAAGAGATTTCCTTTTCCTGAAAAAAATACATCAAACTACATCAGAAGTCATAAATGAGCTAGAAGCACAAGAAGCAACTAGCAAAACACTGCAGGATACGTTATTGGCACCAAATTTCTTTGGTGCCAATGCCAGTCCAGTAATTCACATCCTCACTCTGATGATCCCACCCTTGTAGCTCGCTTCACAAATGTGTATTTACCTTAGTAGACCAGCATATTCCATCCAAACACAGGGCTGATATTCCATAGCTCTGGATATGAAGGAATTGGCCTTGCAAGCTTTTTACTCCTATGACTACTCGTAGGTGAGTAAACTGTATTGCTAAGGGGCAAAAAGCTACCGGTAGGTGAATTGGCTGAGGCAAAACCCAAGACAGACTGAGTTCAGGACTGGATCTCTGTTAAGTCCAAAATCCTTTCTGATTCTTCATAAATACAAGGTTTTCTACTCAGTGAAATTCAGCATGTTCAGGAGTAGGCTGTGGCCCCCATTCCCCATCACTTTGGGGACTGGCTGGATTTTGCATAGTTTTTCCTCTCTACGCACTTTAGAGAGTCTGTGCTAACTGTTATAGACTCGAACAAACTCAGTAAAGAGCTCTGCGACCAATCTGCACCTCAGGGCAAACAACTCTGCTGATGTTCAGGTGTTGGACCAGCGCTTTCTACAAACATGTACTTCTGGAAATCTCTGCAGCTGAAAACAGCACTTGCTTCTAAGGCAATTTCATATGCCTTCAATATCATTCTGACATCTTTCTGAACGGGGTGGCATCTCAACAAAGGGAGCTATTCTAGCCAGTATGAAATAAGCTTTTTTCAGTGCTTTTACTTCTTTTTTTTTTTTTTTTTTATTGTTCTGACCTTGATACTCCATATACTCCATGATACTCCGATGCTCTCATCCACACCGTAAGAATTGCAACATAAGCTGCTGGTGAGGAATAGCCCTTGGACTCTAGTCCTATCTAGCAGTTTCACAGGAACTCATCTTCTTGCTTTCTATGCCTAATTTTCACACTATTATATCACAGAACCATAGACTCAGAATAATTTAGGTCAGACAAGAGGTCTCTGCTCCAAACCGCCGCTCAGAGTAGACCCAACTTCAAAGTCATAGCACGTTGCTCAGAGTCATGAATAGGAATCCCTTTAGTACAATCCCAAATAAAGGCTCTTCCTTCATGCGGACCAACTTGTGGTCCATAAAGTCATGGTAAATGATCTACTACACTACAAGATATGCAGAACAGCAGTTTTAATTAAAGTTACGATGACAAGGGGATGGAAGGTGAAAGAAGGCCCACTGCAGGGTGGAAAACTGCAGGGTGACAGCCTTCCGGAAGCACAAGAAAGCGTAAGGAACTTCTGTTTTATTTTATAGCTAATGCTGCCAGAGAAATTTGAGGTTTTCCTAAGACTTCACAACAGATACAGCTGAGAAACCAATAGACCCTGTTAACAGCCCGAGGCTGTGCTGGCTACTTCACTAGACGATGCTTCTGTGTGCTTGAACGCAATCCAGCATTTGGTTGTTAGGCTCTCATTCTCTGACAGACTTCCCGGGTGACTTTGAGCAAACAACATAGCGTCTCACTCCGACGCGAATAGCGGCACTTTACTTCCTCATAGGAGCACTGTGAGGATAAGCATAATAATGATTATTAAGTTACTTGGATGCTGTGGTAATGGAAGCCACACAAATATCTAAGAGATCTGTCCAACAGACAGATAGCATTTACATCTATAATCGCTTCAAAAAACACCAAATAAGTGACCCCAGGGTTACGTTTAAAGGATATGTTTTCCCATCTGGAGACATCTGCTGACTGCTTTAGTTGGCATTCTCCGCTGCTATAATGTTTAGGAAGACAAGGTGGTGACTCTAGGATCGAAAACTCATTCCCCAAGGTCACCACTATCACATGCAAGACAGTACCTGCAAGTTATGAATTGCCACATAACCAGCTGGTAATCTCAGCACCTTCCCTAAGGTAAAATGCATCTCCTCCGGTCACACCACAACGATTACTTGTCAGCCTCAAGGAGAGAGAAAAAACAACAACGTACACACCGTCTCGTATTCAAGTTCCAGTTCCATCACACTAAGTCGTCATTTATTTTTTCCATCAGCACACTGGCATGATAGCATGGAGAAAAGCAAATCAACACTGCTTTCTGGGTATAGATGTGAGACATAGAATACAATATTCAGTGTACCCACCATGTTACTGTTGACAAAAAAAAAAAAAAAAAAAAAGACAATTCTGAAGAGGATTTTCAAAAGAAAGCTTGGAGGAGAGGAGCGCAGAGCTAGTCTTTTGGCTAAGGCACTGAAGAGCATCTCAGAAGCCTTACTGCGATTCTGAGCTCTACCACCGATACTCTGTGTACCTTGGCAAGCAATTTTTGTGCCAGAAACTCTGCCTGAAATACGTTTAAAAAAGACTAGCCATGCAGAAACATGGTCTGTTTCAGTTATAAACACCTTACTGTACTGAGGTGATTCCCACCATATGGCTCCTGAGCATAACCAGAACAGGCACTCGTTGGCCGTCCATTGATATGCACCCTATTGTATGTTATTCCCTCCAGAAGACACTGGGCCTATCAGGCCTACTTCATCTGCTGGTGCTGCTGGTAGACCTTCAGCATGGGCCTCCAGAGGCAGGAAGTGGGGAAGGAACAATCCAGACCACCTGCAAAGTCTACTTCACCACAGACTCTGAAGGTGGGCAACATGTCTTCAAAAGCAGGTGGGGATACTTTTAGAAGTGGGCTGTAGCATATACCAGCCAGCACAGTTCCTTAAGTATCCTAATCCAAACATAAAGATGAGCGTATTAAATAGCACTGGAGAAGGAATGGTACTTGAGGCAAATCCCCTCCAGTGCACTGCCAGGTAAAGTTGTATTCCTAACGCTTGCCTGGGAGAGACCAGGCTATATTATTCTGGAAAGCAGTCTTCTTTAGAGGGTAAAGCACTGGCCCACCACCCCTACACCTTTGGCATGGGACTCCCAAGTCTTTTCTTCCTGGGAAATATGCTCTAGAGGTCCCCGCTTGAGCAGGGGGGTTGGACTAGATGATCTCCAGAGGTCCCTTCCAACCTCAACCATTCTGTGACTCTGTGATTCCTCTCCTGCCCCTTGGTCACTTGATTTCTTCAAACAGAAATTGTAGCTTATTAGATACATGAATAGGGTGTAGCACAATGAATCCATACTACCAGTGAGGGCCTCTATATTCCCCTGGAATGTAAATAACAACCAGCATTTCTCCCTAGACCTCTGCAAGTTAAATAAGTAATCATACAGCCGTACCACCAAAGCACATGAAAATGCAGTAAGGGATTAATTCTGGTTTGCCTTTGAACTTCCTATAGCCTCATCATAACCTTCCAATGTCTTATTTATTTATTTTTAATCTTTTTGCCAAAACCCATGTTGGAATACAGAGCTAAGGGGTACTAAAGAAAAACAAACGAATAGGCTAAAAATATTCTTGCTAAACACGCAGAAAAATAAATAGGTGGAAAACAAGCCCAGCTCTCTTGAGGCCAGAGAAAGGCAGCATATACTGACGGGTCACAGGGACAGCCGCAGTAATTACATTTTACATTGCTTTAGGTTTCATTTATGCTGTCAAAACTGTTTTGTCACACTGGATTTTTTTTAATGCATTTCAGATTTTGCTAATCTCTGGAAAATCTATATATCAGTCAGAGGAACGGGGCGGGGGCTCCTTGCTGTATCAAAAAATACACTGCTCTATTAAGTCAATCTTTCATGCTGTCTTGTAAGTCTTTGGAGATTTCCCATTTGTCAAAGGAAGGGATTTTTCTTCCTATCCGTATAGTTGTTAAGCTCATCTAATGATGAGTCTTAAAACAATAAGAAAAGGGGTACAGAATCTAAAAGCGATGGTCATCACCAGAAAAAGCCTGCCTCTACCAAAACTTAACACACGTCAGTGTCTGAAGTCTCAAGTATTTGCACCAGGAACAGAAAATAATACGAACAACAGTCAGGTTGAGCAACAAGCTCTTGATTTCTCCTCTTATACTGCATTAAATATAGACTATCTGGCTTCTTTTTTAGTTCTTCTTGGCCTATTCTTACCTGCATTATCATATATCACAGGCTTCCAACCCCAATCAGTCAATGAGAACAGCCTTCATGGCCACTTATTAGTGCTCTAAATGAGCACCCTCATGCTTTCTTGCACAGTGCTTCTCAAGCATGGAAGAGATTCATTGTAGACGAGACAAATCCATTCCAACATCATCTTTCAAGTCCCTCCCTCAAGCTCTCTGCTCCAATGACTACTACTGGCAAACAGCAGAAAACGAAGAGATGACCACTGTCTTCAGCATCTGCCACTGTCTCTCCTGAAGGTCACAATCTCCGCAGTGGGGTTGCTCACACAAGCGCTCCTTAAGCCACTTCATTCAAAATGGACCAGATTAAGACTGCTTAAACTACATTGGCTCATATCAACTGAAATGGATTAGGGAATACTCACACAAGCAGCTGCCTTACTCTGCTGTGGGATCAGTAACTCCAGCAGAGAGGCAGGGACAGGCTGTGAGCAATAACCTCCACTGCAGTGCAGCTGGATAAAGAAGAGAGCGTCCACTCACAGCAAGAGGCAGCCTGTAGGCCAGATGGTGAAGTACAAACTCCAGGAGAAATGAAGACAGGGAGTGAGTGTCACTGTTTAAGAAAGCCTCCAAGCTAGAAGAAGATGCATCATCGCTCAAACAGAGACAGTTGGACTGATTTTTCTTGCCACTTTTTTTTTAAAACGACTTACCTTCTTCTTGGTAACAGTCAAAAGCAACTCTAGATTTTCCTACTATAGGCATTAGCTGAAAGAGCTAGCATCATTCCCTTTCTCGAGGAAGTGGCAAGTACTGAAGGGCGGTAGGCAGAAGGGTGGAAAGTGGAGGGGGGAGGATAGAAAAGAGTAAGGGAATGATTTTCCATAAGGGAGCTATATTAATATCTCAAACATGTGAAAGTTTACACTATTGTTTTTTTAAATAAGACATTCCCACTTCATTTTTAAGCATGCTTCTGCACAGCCTCCTGAACCTTCACTTTACAGTCCCCACTTTTTATACTAGTTACCTTTTGTTCCTCGAATAGCATGTCTATCTGTCATTTTATTATACAAATAGATCAGAATCTCTTTGGACTTTCCTATTATGTACTTGCAAAGCACCATGGAAAATGGAGGCCTAATCTAGGACTGTCTAATCTAATCTGAGAGCAGAAAATAAAAAAATGACAACACAATACTTTACTATGTACCGCACTCTTCACCAGAAGATCAGACAGCTGTGGACATCAGAATTAGCACTGTTTTACACAGAAATGATGCAACTAACCCAAAGTCCAGGAGCCCACTGTACCATTCTAAGTAGAACCCAACACCTGCTAAACTCCGTGCAGCAAGAAGTGACTGCTTGGCATCTTAGCTCTGTGACCAGCTTTAGGGAGCATTGCTGGGGAATTTTTTCTGAAGGTGCTAAAAAAGCCTGAAGGACATGATTATAAGAGGGAAGAGGATAACTTGTAGTCTCAGCTTCTGTCTCTTCAAAACTCAGAAACTATTTCTTTCCAGCATATTTTTAAATCTTGCAGTCATCATGTATAGAACTTTACTGGGTAAATTATTTTAGTAATATAGTATTTGATATAGACTGTTAGAGAAATACAAACTGCACTGCATGCCTCTTTGCTCTTCACACCACTATACTCAGGCACAAACTGCCTGCTGGTTTACCTCAAGTTTACCTCTAATATATTTTAAAACAACCAAAAAAGAAACAATCGCACAGATGCCTGGCACAGATCCTTAGCTAGTACGAATTATATACCTCTCAAGAGAGAAAATTAATCCTTGGAGTACTCTTAATTTGGCAAGGGAGGGTGGGAGAATTAATACTGTAAAGTGCAAGCCAGCCCTGAAAATTAGTAATAGACACATTAATTTTCTAATTAACTAGCCAAGCTCTCCCTGTGGTTTATCAACGGTCCATACAACCTTCTGTGCACTGCATTAGCTTTTAAGAATCTGTCTTCCCAATACACACGTGACATGGCATAGTCCATTCTCCTCATTCTGCAGACTTCTTTTTAGAATGAACCTGATTAATTTAAACAGTAGGTGTTTGTTTATTTTCATTCAAAAACTGTCATATGAGTAGGCAATGGGCCAACACAAGTAGTTACAGGTCAGCTAGGGGGGCCATTTTAGCTAGCACTGCTGCAGCTGGAAGAGAAGACGTGCTCACAAGCTGAGCCAAGGTCACTGATAAATGCGAATAAGCAGCCAGATCTCCCAAACACCCTGCTGCCTCCCCAGCTCCTAACCCACCCTTTGTGTCCTCCACATGCTCCTATGAACAGAGAGCAAGAGAATAAGGTTGAGGGTGCTTAAGCCTGAACTGAGCCTCTTTGCTCCTACCTCTGTAAAAACATCATGCACCGTTTGGTCCTTGCTTTTACTCCAGATACAGGGAACTGACTGAGTTAGGTCTGCAAGCTTGACCACTGTTTAACATCCCAGAGATGATATACAGCTACTGATATACAACTGTAAATTCATCCATGCAAGTCATAAGTGCTCAACCACTGTAAGGTCAGTACATTAGCCTAAACTCAGGATCCCAGCTATGCTCTATGTAAATCCCAGCCCTACAGTTGAAAATACTAGTCCTGGCCTCTTCCAAACAGAATCTCAATCAGCAAAATGCTTCAGAAATCACTGTAGGTCAAGAATGACTAAAAGCCAGTGAAATCAATGGAAAATTCCCCCAGCTTTGTTACCACCTCTACTTCTTGAAGTACAAGCAACAGAAAACCAAAAGATGTTGTAGCTCAAAGGACAGCCAACATCACAGAGCAGTAATGAGAATGAAAAACTCACAACCACAATGGATTAAACATTAGCCTCTTGGTCCCTTCTTGCTAACCAAAATCCATTGAAAGCAAAATGATTAAAGTCCACCTGGTGGATTTACAGGGCTTTGTGCTGATATGACACTATTTAGTCATGAGAGGCAGCCTTTTGACATGATTCAGTTGACTGCCCATGGCATTTGACACACACCTAAGGAGCCTAAGTGGTTACTGCTATTAGCAAAGACTTGAAAAAAGACACTCGTCACATTAGGTCAGCTATCTCTTAACTTCATCCTGTGAAATGTCACCAGTACCCCCAGGCTTCTCATTTCTTATCAGTCTTTCAGATAAATGTAGTTATTGTTTTAAAGTAGTACGAAACAGAGAGAGCAACAGAGCAAGAGAGAGGGAGAAAGAGAAGTTGAGAGTCCTTTATTGTCTCTTGTGTAAGTGACAAAAATCAGTTTATGAACTTTCAAAAATAGAACAGATCATATTGCTTCTGTGCAGCACACCTTTATAAGCAACTTCTCCCTGCAAGAATTTCTCTCCCGCAGCAAAGCACCTCTTCCGTCTCTTCACAAACAGGCAGCTAAAGAGTCCTGCTACGGTGGAGCTGGCACCAAAATAAAGGGCTCAGGGTCACCCTACAATCCAAAGGCCTATACTGATGCCATCGTTGCTCCAACAACAAGCATTATAACCTAGCATAACTCAGAGCAGTCTTGCAGGTGCTCTAATTTAGAGCAAGGTCTAGGCTGCACAACAGCACTTACAGGGATAGCGGAGCACTTTTGTCCTTCCCCTGGGTGACCTAACTGGCATTTGACAAGCCCAAGGACTGGCCCAGGGGAATGAGGCATTAGCGGACTAAAGGGGTGATGCGCTTCACATGGATGTAACTGAGTACGCTGGGTAACAGAGACTTCAGGGCCCGAGCAGAGTTGTCCTGACTATGTTCTGAGCAGCTGTTCTGGCCAGGCCCAATTTCTCTGAGAGTACGTACAGTCTCCTTTATCTACACGGGTCATACACATCGCATGCCTCATTTTAAACAAACATTGACTTGCTTTGCAAGTTCTATGCCAAGCTGTTCAGTGCCTTGCAGGACCAAGCTCTAATGCAGAATTAGATCCCGTATGCCTAATTCTCACCGATCACCATTACTCATTAGAACAGTAACAACTTGAGTGGAGGGGTCATCCAGAACTTCATCGTTTAGACATAGTTATCCTGCCCATAGACAGGCCTACACTCCGAGAGGACATTTTTACAATTGCTTATTAAATGAAGACATTGCAGACTAGCTTTCCTGCCTTACTTAAGGCCTAGAGAGAATCTAGGCTCTTGAATTTCTGCCTTCTCGCAGATGAGGTGAACTGCTGAATTACAATGGGAGAAGGAGGGAAATGTGCAAAAAATGTTAAGAAAAACAGAAAAAGGGAACAGAGATGAAACTCTCTTATAATATCTTGAATAAGTTAATGCTTGAGATCTTAAATTTATGTGAATATTAGCAGGACTGATAAGTCAGGGTCTTACTGACCTTGGTAATGTTCTAGAAGTAATACTCTCACAGAGGTGAGCTATTTTTGGACATTTCTCCAATGTATTGAACACAAACATATTTTTCATCTGACACTGGAGTACGCACAGCTCCTTGCTTCTGTTCTCTTTTGAATGGAAATAAGATATTCTTATTGTAGTCAACATCATCAAAATTCTTACTCCTTAGCAGAGCTTCACCATGTTTCTAAGATAATCACTTGCTAAATGCTCTAATAAATAGGTCCTGCTTTTATCTCCTTAAACATGTTGTGTCTACCCTCAAAGACTTCAAACAGCAAAGTCAGGCTGTTCAAAGTGCGGTCGTGCCAGCAGAGGCCTCTGACATTCTACCAAAACTGCACTTCCCCTATTTTAGCTTGTTCTGTTCATATCTTGTTTTTCTCTAGCAGCACAAATCACAGCTTTGCTGTGAAAATTTATCAGCACTCCTGTCCATTTAAAGCGCTCCAAACATACATCATTGCTCTTGAATTGTGAATGAGTTCCTCAAGCGGGGCAATAAAAAGCATGGAGTTAAAACCAAAATTTCCTGAGACGTATTACATCTATTTTGCTCTTGTACATTCTAATGAGTAAGTCAATATTTTTCCTCATGAGAGCCCTAGGAAAATGACTGCCTTTTCCTTTACATTCTTAAATGTCAAGGGGCGCAGTCTATTGGTCTGACTATACTCTACTGAGAGGCTGTAAGAGATCACAACTTACAGAAAAAAAACACTGAGTACAACTTTCCCCTAGTGTGAATCACTACAGCTCCCCAGCTTCAGTGGAGTGACACTGATTTATAGTAATTGAGAATCTAGGCTATTAAATTCATCTAATAAGCAACCACAAAAAATATACAGCATGCAATCACCTCAAACAATCTATAGCAACAAAACCTGTACGCTCAAGAAAATTCCCTGATGATACCACAGATATATACATTCAAACTAATTTAAAAAGAAGCTACTGAAGCTTTAGAGAACATATCTTTAATTACTGGCAATACCCTGAATGGCCTATGGCCCACAAATATCTCTCTATCATGATCATACACTTTGAAGAAAAAAAATTGAGTGTCATAATTGTTTACGAATTAGTCCTTAAGTTTCTTGTATCACACAGCATGCTTAGTCTTCTATAAACACTGACTACACTGTTGGAGGGAAAGGAGGAAGGGATGATGGCTTAGAAAAAATTGCTACATTTGCTGAAGCATTTGCTCCTTAGCATTTATTATTATTATTAATATTTGTGCTAGTCAACTAGGATCTGTTAGTACTGTTCATACAGACAGAATTCCTGATTACAGTCAAGTCCTAGACAGCACTTTAATGTAATACCTAGAGTCACAGTCATTGTCTACCTTACTAGATTACACTTGGCACAACACTTAAGCTCACACATCACTGAATCCTGCCCCTACTCATAATAACACATACTTAAGCTTTTTCTTGAGCAGTCTTAAAACTCTTTCTGCTATCATTACAAGCAGCGATATCTTTACCGCTGACCTCAATAGAAAATGGGATCAGCGCTTAATTTTAAACGAAACGGTAGGTATCCCTGTGTTAACATTATGTGGCACATCATCTTTTTACAGCTGTATATGGCTGAAACAGCTGTAACTGCTAAGGTTGATCATTTCCAAGTTTTATATTGATCTCAGGCTCAATTTCTCACAGAGAGATTAGAAAGTCATTTCTGTAAGCAAGTATAGAGTATATGAAGTAATTCTGCTGCCAGTTCAAAGAACTCTATCATGGTCATAATTAGAAATAACTTGAAAATGCACAAAGGAAACAACGCTCCTTGTGAGGAAATCTGAGTATGGCCAAGTTACAAAATAAGACAATGATTGCAGTTCGAAATTATATTTTAGGCCACTACATCACTCCACCCCATGTTAAGTTAACATTTGAGACAGCAAAAGCAAACAATGAAAAATTAGGAAATGCTGGAATTCAGGTTGTTTGGGCAAGTTCTGTAGAGGCATTATAAGCTTTCAATGTGATGCAATATCCTGACAGGATCACACACTTTCTTCCCCACAGGACTGTTGCACCAGGTCTAAGCAAAAGGAAGTTTCATTTCTATCTCCCTCATACTGGGACTAGACACAGCTGAATTCTTACTTTTACATGAAGCTCTAAACTAGTGTTAGGAGATGGAAGTCACAATCCTTGCAGCCTCTTTGGCTGGCTACTCGCAGGCTGAGCCACAGTTGGCTGCTTCCCTTTCCTAGCACGTACAGCACCACATTTTGATCGTCTGCTCAAAGCTCTACACAGAATCTGCGCTACGCTCTAAAAACGTAGAGCACGCACCCAGCTCCTCACGAACAATGATCCCTTCTGCAGTGGGGACAGAAGCAAGGAAAAAGAACCGAAACAGCATACAGCCTGAAATAGCTCTGTACCTTGCAGGAATTACTTTGTACAAATACAGTCACACTGTTATCCAGAGATTAACGGAATAGGGCTTTATGAGACAATGAAGTCATCTCTTCCAAAGAGAGAGAGAGAGAATTTTATTTCTGTGAATAAAACTTCTCAAGTGCACACAACTGTTTGTGCAGGTTTGTGCGTTCATGCACGCGTATATACAAGAGAAGAGAGAACGATTTCCATAACCCAACTGCAGCTTTTGGACTGCACTATTGTGTTCATATATTGCTAAAACTGATGATGTGCCAGCATGAACTAGCTCATCAGATGGGCACAAGCTCTCTCTGTTCTTCCCTATGAGGGTGGCAGATAAAAGACAAGGCATTCAAGTAGCTGACAGGGCAACCTGTAAGTGCCTGTCCTGAGCAATCTACTTGTCAGCTTTCCTGGCTAAGAGAGGAGACGTGTGCCACAGCTGTCAGCTTTATGTCATCTTTCCTCTCTGCCTTTCATCGTCCTGCATCCCATGAATGGAGGTTTTATTCGACTTTCTTTTTTTGGCCCAGCTCACAGGAGGAGCTCATTCCTTTGTCCTGCTGCCCTAATGTATCTTGTGAGTGTGCAAATCTGGCCAGTTCCAGGAACGACTAAATGAAAAACAGGACAAAAGACAAAAGGAAGCCATCATTATTCAACAGGTACACTACGGCCTGGAGGTGTAAATTCACATGCTACGCTGCAGGTGAGCTAACGCAGAGACTGCCCTTTGGGGCACTGCATTACACTGACCATCATACACGAAGAAGAGTAAAAAGGACAGGGCTCTCCTTTCCTTTGGGTGACTCCAGCAAGCGCAGGAAGTGTAAATCCTTGAGAAAGCAGGGAATCTCAAAACTTTCATTATTCAGCAGTGACATCAATAACATCACAGATGAAACCAGATTCCAAGTCTGACTCGGGAAATCCCTTCACCTGGTATAGTTTCCATACCTCCTCCTAGCAGAAGCCATCCAACCTAGGCATTTCCTATTATTGGAGATTTTTATGGCTACAACGAGCACCTAAACATCCAGCTTCTTACGAAGGACAAGGGGCTAACTCCTTGACACTCTTCCTGTCTACAGCAATTATCCAACAAAAGATGTAGGAATAGTACTTTGCTTATAAAAATCTCTGGGTTTGGGCAGAGGACAAGTCCACCTAAAGCAATAACTATCTCCTCATACTAAGGGCGACACTCTGCCTAAAAATGCCTGTCCTGCAGAGCTTACAGGGAATTGTTCATGAAAAAGATTTTGCAAATAAAAAAAAAAAAAAATGAAGCTATCTCCAAATTAAAAGTTTTCTATGAGACAATTTCAATTACGTTGAAATGTTTTAATTTTTCTGGGGGAAAACATGAAATTCAGTATTTCATGCTGAGAAAGTCCAGCCTATCCTGTAACTGCTTACAGCCCTGCAGACTATGGAACTTCTGTGCGATTTTCAGAAGAGCCACAAAAGACCAAAGATGTAAGCAGGACTAGTGACTGACAAGGGCATATATCTGATTTTGAAAAATAGTATAGCCATGGTTAGAAGGCATGAGGAGAAGAAGGGACAGCATTGCAAGTACAATGCAGGAAGCAGGGCACACATGGAAAAACAAAGCATCAGTAACTGGAACTACAACTCCCGTAAGAGGGCGATGGTATCATAAGCAGATGTATTTTATTGTCAAGCAGATGTTAATGAAGTGTTGCAATTTAGAAATGTCAACAATATTCCACTTTGATCAAGAATATTTCATCACTCCCCGATCAAGATTTTTTTTCCTGAACTATTTATTCCCTCCTTTTATATAAAACATTGGATTCAAAGGTATATAAACTTTGACTCTTCATTCCAATTCAGAATGAAAAAACACACAACTGTGGAATTCACCCTGCTTTGAGCAAAGGGGTAGACTAGGTGACATCCAAAGCCTCTTTCCAGCCTATATTATTTGATTCCAGGAAGGTAAGTGTGGAAGTAAATACCAAAACGTAACCCTGAATGAAAATTCCATTTTCTGCTCAGCTCTCCTGCTGGCTTCTGGGAGGCAGTAAGCAAAATTACATTGAGCTCTCCTCTCCATTTCATATATCCATAGACTGGCTAACGTTTGCTTAGACGTTTGAGAGGTGAAGCAAGGAAAGCAGAACGGGCTCAGACTTCAAGTGCGGACAAACTACAAAAAAAAGACAGGACAGTAGAATAAGAAAAAATATTTATAACACCCTTTGGAAAGGCAAGTGTTCAGGTGGCAAGCAGCTCTCAGTTTTCAAGAGTTAGTTGTCAAAGATGCAAGTTCCTACATGCCGGGCTTTGAGCTTTTTTAAAACCATCCATTAGAGAGATGAATTTTTAGATAACTAACATGACATTTGCTAGGTTCATACTGGTCATTCTTCTTGGGTGTTCCACCCCTCCTCTCATCCCACGCCTGCCTTGCCTCTTTTGCCTCTATGCTCTGCAGTGCCAGGGTTCCCTCTGCGTAAACTCTTCTATTTTAAACAGGGACTCCTACCACAGAGCATCACTCTTAGCATCTTCTGAATATCACTACAACCATTGCCATCATCATTAGTGCAGATCCAGAATTTGGATCCTACTTACCTCTAATTCTGATATTGATTTCTACAATTTTATTTTTCAAGTTTTTCATTTCAGTTAAAAAAAGAGCACGTGCAAACCAAACCATTTCCAGCACTTGCATAGCCTATAAGCAACATTCTAATCGATACCTCCAGATTCTTCAGGAGGTATTATTTAGCAAGTCTAAATTTTAGATCTAAATCTTCAGTGGCTTAAAATTATACAACTTGTAAAAGACAATATGATTTGTAGATTGTATAAATCAAATTTTTCTTCAGCCTACCCACAAATTTTAACAATTCAAAAATCTCTAAACTTCTATGCACCCCGTTTCTCTACAAGGTCAGACTTCAAAAATATCCGTGTTGAGCTCAAGGTAGTTGTGATTATTTACATAATAGTGCGGTGCTAGAAGTCTGGTGCTTTCTTTCCGTTTTCTAGTCCCGCTATTAAGAAAACAGAAAAAAAAACAAAAAAGACAGTTTGAGGCAATGGTTATTTGAGACTTGAAATGTTACTTTCAGAGCAACAAATATGAGTAAAGCTTATAGAAAGGAAGTCAGTCATTTTTAGGTTGGAAAAACCTGGGAAGCAACAAGAAAGTAAGGAGAGAATAGTATTTTGCCTATCTCAAGTATAATTAGGATTCCCACCCGCAAAACTAACACTACCCGATCAACTCTTAAGGGTCAGGGAAATTAGGCACAGAGTCTCTTACCAACAGATACAAAACATATTTAGTCACTGAAATGTCCTTATGGATATGACTTTCACAGATTCATCCAGTGTCCAAGAGGAAGTCTGTTACAGGATGAGTAAAGAAGTTCCGGACTATTAACATTTTCTAAACTTCCTGAATTTCCAAAAGGAAAAATGTTTGTAGAGAAAATACTGCTTTTAAAGATAACTCTATGGCAATCCTGCAGCAAGGATCATTTTACCTCTGACTGGAGAGAACATTTCTAACAGGGAGTGAAAGGCATGTTTAGGTTGGGCTTTTTACACATAAAGTATTGTTTTACATACGGTAAAGTATAAAGTACTGCTTTTATTTAGTAAAGATAATTTATTAAAAAAAGAAAAACAAAGCTTTGAAATATAATGTAGTTGATTTTCACAGATATCTGCTCACTGGTTTAAACAGCAGTAAAGGCCATAGTTGTGTCACAGCTGATAAATGTAAAATGTTCTCGAAAGATAATATAATCCTACTTAGTACGTCATTATTGTTGGGCAAGAAAGCAAATGAAGCAGTTTTATCACAGCAGTTGCATTTAATCACAAGCACAATAATCTCATTCAAATCAATATCATAATTAGAAAGTAACTGCTGTATAATAAGACATCAAACAGGTAAAGTCACCCTGGGTGTTTCTACCAAATGCACTTGGTGTCAGTTTAATTCTGCTCCCTTTGGAGCCTTTACTCAGTAGGTGACAGTATGAGATTTCCTGAACTCCCTTCCTAATTCCTTCTTCACAACTACAGGAGAGATGCAGAAATCCACTGTCAAACAGCTTCTGACACACGGACTGGAATCAGTGTGTGACGTGATGGACAACGGCATCACTGCTCTGTGCTACAGTACCAGGTTTACATACGCTCCCAACTTAGCACTCCTTCCCCTCTCCATTCCTTAACTCTGCACCCCAGATATAGAGACTTGGAGACAAGCTGCAGCACCCTATGGAGAAGGAGAAAACAGGCCCAATGAGCGGAAGGGATCTATGCCTCTTCCCACTGGATGTTGGCCCCTGAGGACCTGACATGGAACCTTATGCTTCCTAGCCTCTCATCCAACACACAGCATGCTCTCAGCACACGACCTAGCACAGGTCATTTTCTCATGGCATATGACGTGTAAAAGGTTTACCACCACTTCAACAGTCCCTTCCCTTCCCTCTTCTAAAACAAAATGCTAGCAGGCAATGAAACATTTTTGTAGAGCCAGCTGTTATTCCTAGTCTCCCATCCTTGAGACCAACACAACCTCAGTCTGGAAGGCCTTTCCTTCATTTTCATACGGCGGATTAGAAAATCAGAAATCGCTATCGCTGCCAGTACTAACTCCAGTCAATTGTTACACACAAAGGGACAGTTGATGTGAAAATTCTTTTGTACTATGCATCAAATAGCCTGATAATAATTGTATCTTTTTCTCTGAGAAGCCTCAAAGCAAACTATTTCAAAGGCAGGAAGAAGTGAATACCCGAAACTCTCTAATTACAGAGCCTGAGATATGCAAGGCAAAGTATTAAAATAAATGATATAGATGAATTATCAGAGAAGAGAGTGGGACTGATAAACCATATTTAGTAGACTAATCCTGAATGTTTGTTTTGCATTCTTTGAGTCTTTTAAGATGACAGGTTCTGATCAACTGCTTCCCTTAGAGGTTGGCAGCTTTCCTGCTCTAGCATTTAATTTCTGTTTGATGTTCTCAACTTTGTGTCAATGTACAACCTACTGTTAAGATATATAGCAGTGATTAAAATAATTCATCCATCTGGTTATAATTAAAGATCTAGTTAAATGTAATGACTACTTGATCTAGCAAAACCAGCTCTCATCTTTAAAAAGGGCTGTGCACATTCAAAAAATAATGCTGTAAATGGGTGACAGACTATTGCAACGTGGCCATTAAGTTCAAGTGGATTAATTAAACTTATTTCGTAAAAGAAATCTTAATGGCATTTACTGGCAAGACAGATAAAGCAGAAATTGCAAGTATCTGCAATTGCTCCCTACAGTATAGCGCTGCCTACAGAAAGCCTCAGCAGCACCACTCAAAGCACCATGGCAGACACTTCAATTCAGGCACAGGGGGTTTTATGCATTCACAGCCCTGTAGGGGCGGGAGGATATCTGCCTGAGTGACAAGCAAACAGTGTTCTCTGCAAGACAGCAGGATGGCTAAAGCTATACACAACCCAAGTTCCAATCCTGACCCTGCTGAACTCAAAGGCAGACTTCAAACCTGAGTCAAGTTAGCGCTGGCTGATATCCAAATAAGAAACACAATCACAGGGAGATTACAAATGCATATATTGGACTATTTTGAGCATCACGAACACTGATCTTCCTGACTAAAAAATATCTATGATCATCAGAAAAATAGGTCAGAACCATGGATCTAGGTGAAAAGTAATTGACCTAACAAAATAAAGCGATAAGCCAATAAGAATAAACCAATAGGCCAAAAGAGTTGCTGTTCCACTTCGTGGCTCAGCTGATGGCTGGCAACAGGAAAGATGTTCCACTTGCACAGAATATTGCCTGCTGTGGCAGAAAAAGCACAGAGAGGACTTCAATCAGCTTTTTTATGTTAGCGAAAGGACTTCCGTAGCCCTGAGTAAGAGCAGGATCACCATCGGAAGCCAAACTACGAAAATAACTGATTTTCTAAAAATTGAAGGGGAATATTGTTTCGGATCTATCCGACAGAAATGTCATCCAAAAATTCCAGCAAACCAGAAATTTGTAAATACTTAATTTGAGGCCAAATTAAACATTAAACTTGATGGATGTTAAGTGATTATTTTATTTCAATTTTGAAATGTTTTAAAAAGACAGTTTTGAAACAGAAAACCCTTTGAACTGTTCCTTTTTGAAATTTGCATGATTTGGAAGAGGGAGGTGGGTTTTGTGTTTGTTTTTTTGTGTTTGTTTTTTAATAGAAGAATGAATTGGCAAAACACAAATTTGTGAAACAATTACCATAGCTAAATCTGCATTTTTGGCTGAAATGCCTTGTTTCCACTGAAGATCCAAGACCCCAAGACAGAACTTGGGAATATTTTTCGGGTTTCAACAGATTCTTGCCCGATTCCATTACACCTTTAATCAATGAAATCTGTGGCTATAAAAAAGGATCATTTTTGTAGAAAATGAAGGCAGTAGAAGAATTTAATCAAAACCTTAACACACTTGTCTTTGTGATGCTATATTAACAAGCGTGTGCAGCGAAGTCCCCTCTAGTCCCCACCTTTAATTTTCATTCCAGGTGGAAAGATGATGTTGAAAATGTCATTACTTTTTCAAGCTTTTTCTTCTTTTTTCCACCGTTTGCAAAAAATATGTATATGAAGCTCAACTTTCAGCCTGTGTCATCTTTCACTTTCTGCTCTTCAGATCAGTATATTAGTCGCTGGTCTGCAATACTTAACTGATAACTAATACACAGTAGAAAGGTTAATACACAGTAGAAAGTACTATGTTTACATAGTAAAGTCAAGCTGCTGATTCTACTCTTAATTTGCTTTAAAATCTCTTGCCAATTAGCACCATTTTATTTTAGCATAAGACTCCTGTGCGTGTCAGGTTTTTCCTTTGTTTTCTGCACATTTTAACTTCTTCCTCTTCAGAGGACTGTGAACACCCGCACCCACTTTTTTTCTTTAATAGACACTGAAGTTCTCTTACATCCACTCATCTTTTGCAGTTGCGACTCCTAGCAAAGTACCTAATATTATGAGATGAAACTGGCAAATCTCGATTCTTTTCCCACTCAGATTTACTCTGCAGTTCATATACTACATTTACAATCTTCTTCAGCACACACGCCTCTCTGTTTCTATGCCTGGTCTAGGTCCAGAAGTAGTGAAACAAAGGCAGCTGTTAACGAACAGCTGGCCAAGTGAAAACCTGTAGAGTAAGAAATCTCATGAAAAGACCTAGAGTCATGAGATTTCCAGTTAGATAGTCAGACCAACTTTCGATGACCTTTCTGCAAGAACTGAAAACGTCTGGCTGCTTGTCAAAATCAAATATCCTACCCTATTGCTGAAGGAAACCATAATAAAAGATAGCCAAAGCAATATCAAAGGCATGAAATCCACGAGATACAAGTAATACAGTTGTTTTGGGAATAACCTTTTCTGCACTGCATGCTCCATACTGCCATATAATTATATGCAGATACACTGTTTCCTGTTCTGCCCCAAGCACCATATCACAATACTTACTGCCTTGAACACACACAATCTCAGTATCCCCTTTAGGACACTTCTTGATGGCCTAAAGCTGATCTGAACTCTCAACATATTGTAAGAGAGACCAACAAAGGGATCAGGAGGGGACAACTGCCAATATGAAGTTATTCTTCCAGTTCTCCCATCATCCCTGCTCTTACTTCTCTCTACATTAGAGCTGCAACCTCCACAACCCACAAGTAACTCGTACTATTTAACGCAAGCAAGGATATCAAATTCTATCTCCTAAACGTTTCTAGATTAGCATTCATAGTCTGTTCTAAGTATAACCAGTGCCAGCAGCATATGACACTTTCTAACCCGTAAGCTAGCATCTCCAGCCCTCTGACAACGACAGAGCACGCAGATGTGCAATCTAGAGTGGATCAATTCTACAGAGAGCTCTGGAGGAACATCCCCAGAGAGGAGAGAGCAAGGGAGGGTAGACAAGTGGTAGGTTCATTAGAAGGGCCACACCAGGGAAAAGTAATAGAGTTTTTGGTTAGAGCAGTCTGAATTTCCATACTTTTGAGACATGTTACTAGCATTGATGCTGTAAGTGCAGAGACAGCTCTCCTGCTGTGGGAGCCAGACTCCGCAACCATCGCTGCCAATTCTCTGAACAGACATAGTCATTACCTGTGTTGTCCTCAGAGTTCAGAGCAGCTGCTGGGCTTTGACCTGTCTCTCACTGAGGTGCACTCCACAGTACAAAGATCCATGTTTTAGGGCACCAGACTCCTCAGGGTAAATCTCTCCCCAAAGACTGAGGCCAGTGCAAACAAGACATCGTTAGAAAGTGACCTCAGGAGAGCAGTGTTGTACTTAATTCTGGTTTTTAGTATAGTTCAAAAGATGAATCCATTTCCACCCTAGAGTTTTGGTGGAAATGACATTTTTCCTAAAACCGTGCCATCAGACTCAAAAATCCTGGGGTAAGTTTCATGCCTCCCTATATTGGTATGCCAGCTACAGGACTCCAACCCAATCTACTCTCCCATTCCTTTTACTTCTTATTAGTTATGACAGAGCAGTAAAAGGATAGAGGCAACTAGACAGATAATCAGACATGAGTGATACAATTGAATGATAGCAATGACTTAGTAGGAAACAGTCAGCTGCTATGAAATACTTACTGCTATTCAGAACAGCCTCCATTCCGCAACATGACAGACCCGCATTCAGAAGACCCTCCAAAAACCTACTTTCAGCCATGAATACAAATGCCATAGGAACCAGATTCTCTTCTGGCATTCAAGGTCCAGCTGTTTTCAACTTAACTCACTATTCAAAAACAAACCACTTGAATTTGTAATTTCTAGTCCAAACAAAAGGTTCCATACTTAGGAGCGGGAGACGGGGAGGAGAGATCTGGTTCACCTTCAGCTACTGCAGAATTGACCGCTCAGCACAGAAATCAGGGTTAATGCGCAGCAGAAAACAGGGAGCCTCAGCTGAGAAGCAAGGTCCGAATCCCATGTGTTAGCTGCAGCACACCCTCTTTCCTGGACGCAAGGACCCACCACAGGCTTCCATGGCAAACCTTTCTCCATAAGTTATTCTTCCTACATAGGAGTCCAGTACCATTCTTGAGATGAGGTGCTGTCTAAATCATTATTATTAGACTATTTTTGGATGTCCCAGACAATAATCTAAGATTACCTATCTGCTGATTTTGGTTGTGTCCAATGGACACCATTTATTAGGATCTATCAAATCTAAAGGGAGTAGGTATTTCAGGAGACTTCTTTACTGGCAGTCTCAATATAATTAAAAAAATGAATCGTCCTCAGGAAGCAGGACACACAGTGTAAGGACAACATGGCAATGTATGCCATGCTCATAAACTCTACAGAAGATGGAAGCAGTGCGACCTAATCATGCCTGCAGACAGACTGGACACTGCTGAGCAGCCAGGTTGACTCTTCAGCAGAGCTCGATGAGCCTACGGCACCTCACACTGCACCCCCATGCAGGGCTCTCGCAACACTGAGCTGCACCAGCACACACACTGGAGCCCTGGGGAAAAAGGGGCTTTAGCATCCAGTAGCATCCTCTGCCATCCGTTCTCAGCGTGACATCAGGGAACCGCCATCTGAAGCAATTCACCAACACCTCCACCAGACCCTGCTGCCGAAGGAAGTTCAGCTGTACTTTTACCCTGACACTCCTTCCTTTACGCAACTCCTATCTCTGTCTTCACAGAACCTCCTCGTCAAAATCCCCTTGGCACAACCCAAGTTGGTCTTCTATCGCTGCAGGAAGAAAAAGCGCGCTGTAGAGGCAATTTGTACTGCAGAGCATACATCAGCTCTCTAGTCATCGCAGGCATCTGGCTGGGGTTTCTTGGACTGCTTTACAGAGCAGTGGACGCTGTCCAGAGCTCTCTGCTCAGTGTCCCCGACAAGATGGCCATCAAAGACTAGGTTAGGGGTCAGTCACCCAAAGCCATTAGCACTCCACAGTGATTGATTATCATCATGTGTGGTCCCAATCAAGAGCTGGTAATGAGCTGCGTTCATTAATTCCCGTTTATGTGTTTGCACAGTCCAGTCTTGAATTTCAGTGAATAAAAAGGCGTCATACTGAGATCTGCACACTGCACTACCTGTCAAGGATAACTTGAAGGGCACACAGTGGATTAGGGGTTTGCATATAATTCAGTGTTAGGGGAATTTAGGCCCAGGTATTTCTAAATATCAGTCAGACTGGCTCCATAAGCATCATCTGTACAACACCTCAAAGCAGCACCATGTTGCAATCTCTTTTCCACAGCTTTTTATTGCAGTTTTGTCATACTTATTCATTCCTGAATTTTCCTCAAACTTTTAAAATCACTTTTTCTGAACAGAGTTGCATACAGTGTCACATTCACTCCAGGCTTCTGTTCCTTTCTGGAGCAGTACATGTTTTCCACAGTTTTGTGCTTGATGACCTTTACTTCAGTTCTATAGTTTACACCGATAACCTTGTGTTCCAACTATCCCCCGTCCACCCAAATAAGTCGATTGGCCTGTTTTCTTTAAGCTATTCCCCTCTGATAATTTTCCACGCAGAGCCCTATCAGCAAATAACTTGATTCCATGCCCTGCTCCCAAACACCCTCTTGAATGGGCCAGAGCTTCATTATCTGCTGAGCCCTGTGTATGACTCCAGGCTCCTTTCACTAGCATTAAAGCCATATTTTCCTGCCTCCCCTCCCCAAAAATCCCCTTAAGGAATTATAAAAACAAAGGGTGAAATTCTGGCTCCACTGAAGTCAACGGGAATGTTGCCACTGACTTTAATAAGGCCAGGACTGACCTCAGCACTTGGAGTTCCAGCACAAAGCTCTGTGCTTCATATAGAAGGATGAGGGGATTTCAGCTTCACCACTTTTGGAAATAATCCACAAATCCTCAAAGAGGACACCTCCAACTCATTTCACCTTGTCAGAAGACATTCATACTGATAAGCCCACTGATTAGAACAAAAACAAAAAACAAAAACAGAAAAACAACTGCCAGATGCCTCAAATGCCATGCAAAATATAGTAAATTTAAACCAGTTAACTCTCAAGTAGAAACCATATTATCTGAGAAGACGACTATGTTGGAAGCTGCACCCGCCTCAGATAGCTCAAGGAATTAGCTAATTCTATGGCTGGCTATCCAAAAGTTATCACAGCTTTTCCCAGAATAAATTTAATACTCAATGTTAAAAATCAAGTTCTTTCAAGATGGACAGTTTGAAAAAGTTAAGAGGAGCTTTTTTTTAAGAGGGTATTAGCTGGTTAAAAAAAAGATTCGAATAATAAATGCCTTTAAGTGTTCCCAGGCCCCCTTTTGTAGGAATGTTTTTTGCATGTCATGTGGGGGAAAGTACATGTACCAGTGGAAAGTAATGATATTTGGCCTCTCAACTGCAAAAGAACACTAAGTATGTGAAAGGTGACCAGCAAATAATTAAGTAATTCAAAAACTTAACAATTATGCACTGAAACTTTAAATAAACATGGTAAAAGCAACATAGTACATTTGAACACACGTTTATTTTTCTTTTGCAAATCCCTTAAGGACCAGTCTCAAAGGCTCTTCTTCCATGTGATACCACAACACGTGTTGCGCCAATGCTCTATGCCACAAATGCCCTGTTGGAAGCCATCTACTAGGGTAGGTACATGCCACGTTCAACACTTCATATCCTTATTTCACATCCATAACCCCGAAGAATTTCTTTTTTTCTTCGGAGGAGAAAGACCACCTCTGCTGAACCCTCACTTACTAAGAGCAGCAAGCAAGCTAGAATACGCCTGGGGAATGCCCCAAGGATGCCAAGAAGAAAGAGCACTCGCCAACGAAGGCCCCACAAACAGCTGTACTGTTGCAAGTATGCAAGGTGCAAGATGAATCAAGCTCCCAGTAATGCTACTGATAACGATCTCCTAGAGAGGCAGGATCAGGCAAAGGCATCCCCCCAAAGTTTTAATAAGGCAAGAAAGGAACTGGAAAGATACAGAGTTGTGGGGGGGGGGGGAAAAAAAAAAAAAAAAAAGATGATCAGAAAAAGAGAGACAGAAGAGAAGAGTTTGTGATTGTTCCACAGTGAGACAATGAAAACAACAGAAATAGTCTTCTGAGGAGGGTTTTCCACTTGTGCTTCAGTGATTCAGGAGACCACCAGGTACAGGTTTTGCAGACTGAGCTACCTGCTTCTTTGGGTACACTGAGACAGGAACAACAAAAGTGATTCTTCAGAAAAATCCAGATGACCAGTTATCGATAACCAACTGTTGCCTTCAAACCTATCTTCTCAATAAAAAGAGCTAGACACTTAGAGTTGAACTTAGCCTTGACGTTCAAGAAAGGCCAAACAGGACAGAGTGAACACAGCAGTTTCACGTGCATGCTAGGTCACAGGCTTGCTGCATGACTCTGGGAAAATCATCTTCTGTTCCTGCTTGCTTCTCCTTCTAAGTTATAACTGGTTGCTGTATTTCATTTGCTCTCCAGACCCAGCACAACAAACTGAAAACTGCACCAATAAAGTGTCCTTATTTGTACCAAAAAACAGCCAAAAGTAAGTTGACTGATGAGAACTGGGCGTGTGAATCTGCCTAGGCAATCCTGAAAAATCTCAGAAGCCCTACTATTCATTTGATGATGACTATCGCTAGGTTTCGCATCCCACATGAATAGGAAAATGTATACATATATCAAATTAATGGCAGAAGAGGCATAAAGAGAAAGGCAGTTCCCAGGCCATCTCAATTTCAATAACTAGTTCAATTGCTTGTGTACAAGAATTGCTTGTACAAACAAAATATGATCAAGACAAGGCATAAGTCAAATTGAAGATCAACATAAATGTCACTGAAAAAGTAGTTAGGAGACATTTAAAATAAATTAACCCTTTTAACATGGAAACATGCAGTAGGGCCTAGTAATACAAGGAAAGTACCTGTTACAGCAGGCCTAAGCAGGTCTGTAACAGACTCCTCACATAGACTCACTCCAGCCAGAAGGGCCCTCAGGAGGTCTTTAGTCCAACCTCCTGCTCAAAAGCAGGGTCAGCTGTGAGATCAGAGGAGGCTGCTCAGAGCTTTGTCCAGCTGGGAAATGAAAACCCCCAAGGATGAAAACTCACAACCTACCTGGGCAGCCTGCTCCAATGTCTGATTGTCCTCATGGTGGAAAAAGTCTTTCTTTACATCCAATCTGTTGTTTCAATTCAAGCCCATTGCCTCGCCTTTCGCCACACACCTCTATGAAGAGCCTGGCTCTGTCCACTCAGTAACCTGCTCATGAGTTTTGGAAGATCGCTGTTAGGTTCCCCTAAAGCCTTCTCTTCTCCAGGCTACACATATGGCACACGAACTTATTTTCTAAAGTATTTCTCAAGCAAAATGCTGCCCAGCGTTTGAAGAAATGCCTGCATAGATGTGAGGTTTGTGATCACACCTTTTTTGAGGAGAAACTGTGGCAAGCAGCAAGCAAGACTAGCTTTCCTCTCTGATCAAAGCCCACTAAATAAATTGAGTTTTGGAGGCCGTCATTGGGAATTGTGTGCTAGAGCTATATTGATATTTCTGAAAGATGGTTTTACTTGTGTCCTTTTTGACTATTCCGGTTCCATGACTGCGTTTAACATGTGCATGTGCGTATATAAATAAACAAGTATTTCCAGAAATTCATCCATATTTCATTAACTAGAAGGGACCAAAGGGACTCCTCCACCAGCCCACCCAGCAGTTGCTTATTAAAACATATAAATACGTGGAAGATCATACGACTTAAGAGCTATATGCCTCCACCTGGCTGGTCTACGTGCCAACAATCTCCCTTTACTCGGAAACACACCTGCAAGGCCTCAGACTACAGCTATCCCATAGCAGATTAGCGTGTAAAAGTAAATGTTAAGAGCTGCAATGACTTAGTGCTCCATTTATTGGCAAGTGAGCAAATGAGGAGAAAAACAAAATAAATTCACTTACAACCATTCTTCAAATACAGGGGGGGAAAAAAAAAAAAAAAGAGTGCGCTACTAAAAATTATAGATAAAAGGTCTCAACTGCAACGTTACAGCAGTTTAATGAATGCATCCATGTGAGAACTCATCATTCTCTGGACAGATATGTACCATGCTCCCCTAAGCACAATCCAGTTGACTTAAAAACTCATATGGTAAGTTAGCCACACTACAGGCAGTGCAAGCTCCCAGGCACTTCGGAAAAGAGCACTTGTGTTCACTCACATCACTGGGTTTGGAGTTTATAAGGCTATTTTAACTCAAAGAATCACAGAGGGCGCTTATAAAGCATGAAGTTTTTAAATTCACACAAAGTTCTTTGTTTTGTCAATCTGCATAAACTCAGGTCACAGTAGCCCCAAGGAGATAGCCGCCTGCACGCTTTACTTTCAGTAGCGCCAAAACGCCCTGGCACGTGTCACTGACAACACAATACTCCACATAGGCAGAAAAAAAAGCTCATAAGAACTGGGATCCGGCTATAGAGTTCATACTTAAAGACAATCCTGCTGCTTCAAAAGTATGCTAGAAGTAGAGAAGTCATTCCGAATCATCCCCTGACACCAGTGAAAGGACAGAATGGAATAATTAAAGGTTCCATCTAGAACATACGATATTAAAACTCTGATGCCTTTGATGACAATACAGAATGTCAGCTGTATAGCAGTTCAAATACTACAGACAGGTTTCTGTAAAAGAACAGATTCAGCACAGGAAGGTTCAGGTCTCAAGGCAGCTCGTTTCCTATCTCTTTCATCTCTTCCCTTTCTCTCTGTCCTCTGCAGCTTGTTCCTCCAGCAATCAGTCAGCATCTTTGACAATGAAAAGACAGACCCTCAACTTCCAAATTCAAAAAAACACAGTAAAGAATGCCAGAAGAAATCAATTCTCAACCAAAGAAGTTTCAGTTTTACTCTAAAAAAAAAAAAAAAAAAAAATTACCAGTCTGCAGCTGAAAGGAAGCTATCTAATTATAGAGATGACTGGAAGGAAATTCTTTGCTGTTTTCAACTCCTTTGGGTGTGCCTATATTAGCATTTTCATTCTAATCAGCAGGTATATTTTTGAAACAAATCTTTCAGTCATCCTCAGTTGCTGTGCTTTAGTTCACGTCTCAAAGCAGACTCAGGGCACACGAACCGACCTAATGAAACAAAACCAGAAGATGCACTCCAAGATCAAGCCTAACACGCTCCACCTATTAAAGGACGTTAAGTCCATGGGCCGAGACTATGTTTGAAGTGAAAGCCTCGAGATCTGTGCAGTGTGGATGCCTGTTCCTCAGCACCACTTTCGTCAACAGGTCCACTCCTATTGTGCTGCACCACTTAATGCAAACATCGCCTTTAAGGCTATGAGACCAGAGTGTCGTAATTTAAATATCCAATAATAAGCAGGGCAAGATTCTCCTGTAATGTAAATTGACACAGTGATTTTACAAGACAAAGTTCTGAGCATCTAATACATTTGGGTTTTTAACTAGCTTTGCTGATTTCCAAGAGAGTCTAAACACGACCAGCTTAAACCCTGAATAAGACGAAAGTTTGTAATGATGATGATTATTTTGGTAAAACATTCATTTACCTCTTATCATCTATAAAACAGTAGGGAGTCATTTGCTTCTCAAGGCTCAGAAAGGCAAGAAAAAATATATCATACAGCAGTTATGATTTGTATACCTTTTAGAAATAGGGTTCCTACAACTTATACTGTTGTTCATCAATACGGAAAGAATTCCGGTAGGATTCAGAGTGCAAATGAGAATCCTGTTCGGTTCCAAGGATTCATAGAACCTAGAAAAATCATAATGCCCTAACTAAAAAGAGCAGAAGAAAGCAATTCTGCTTAGCAAATAGAGAGATGCAAAAGGCTAAGAGGTTCTCCCTAGTTAGATACTGAACTTCCAAGTCCCCACTGAAACTTGTTGGGAAGTCAATGGTAGACAAATTCTAGATGAGGGGAGGGAAGGAGAAATTTTGAAGCAATTTTTATTCCAAAAGATTGAACTATTTCATTTTTAAAATATTTAAACACAACATTCTGCTATAAAAACCAAATGTTAATATAAGGTGCTTACAAATTTAAAAGTTTATATTTTTAAAAAATTGGAGGTTAGTACTCTTTTTGTCCTTATTTTTCAAATTTATACTTAACGTCACTCTTGCTGACTACGCCTTTTCTTGTTCATTTTCCATTTTTCTTTTTCAGCTTTTCCTTAACTATTTTATAAGTTTGCTAGACTCTTTTGTCTTCTGAAACTTTTGAATGTCCTTGCTCAACTGCATTCAATAGCAGCAAAGGAGAAAACAGAGAACCAAAATATCAAAATTTCAGAAGATTAGCATTTCTAATTTCTATGAAAGAGCAAAAAGTGTTGCTTCTAATCTTGTTAATAGAGAGATATCTTTCCTTAAAGCAATATTTTGAGCAAGAAATGTGAAAAAGATATAATGACAACAATTAATTTTGCCTTATCTAGCTTCAGTTAACATAAGGCTTAGCATATCAGAAAAAAATCAGTTTGTACAAAAATTATCGGTGCTAGTGGAACTAAACTAGTGCCAAACACCTTGGAAAATTTAGAAAAAAAATGCCCGTTTATATAAGGCTTTTCTACAGACTTATTTACTAGTTAAATATTTCATAGGCCTAAAAAGCGTATTACTAAAATAAGTTCCTTCTACATTTTGATAACACATACTGAACCACTAAAGATCTAGAGAAGAAAGCTCTAACAGGACATTGACCTCTGATGAAAATGCCGAAGTAAAACATAAGGAACATGTTTATTCTGTATGAGTTTCCTGTCGACACTGTTTATTATTGAGCAATAAACATACTTGGATTGTAGAGCTATATCTTTAGAAGAGGTATTAAGAATTAAACAGTTTCTGTAAATCTTCTGAGTGGTATTAACATTCAGATTTAAACAAGGTTCCACACATAACATGCATTTGATCATTTAACAGGTCCATGTCCAAAATATTTCTGTCTGCAGATGTACAGTTAGTATCTGATTCTTCCACTTAGCTTAGCCAAAATGCTGAGATTTAGTCTTATTTTAACTAAACACATCCTAAGTTATTTTTATATGCGTCTCTTGGGTCTCATTTTCACTGAAGTAAATTTCTGCTGTGGTGATGGGCTGTAAATGTTTCTTTCTTCCATTTCCCCTCCTTCATCCTGCTTCATGGCATTATCTGATAAAAGTGCTGCGGACACTCTCACTCCCTCACGGAAAAGATAAACAATTGGGACATCAAGAGAATGCATCACCACATCACTGTCCCAGCACTGCCATTACAACTGGTTTGAGTCCTCCTGATACTGATTTACAGCACTAAGGTGATGACACTGGTATACTTAGGACCAGATAACATTGCTTCCTCAGCATAAAATAAGCCCTCTCAAAACCTCATCCATTAGCATTAGCACATGTTCATGCTCTACTAGAGCCTGGATCGGGGGAATTTCAGGGAATGATCTAAGGAACATTCCTCCAGGTTATTCACTCTGACAATAACTCAGAAATAAAAATGTCTTAATTTTCTTGACAAAAAGTAAGTCAGGGAGAAAATATAGTTCAGTGTCAACAAAATGCTTTATTATGTCCACAGTTGGCAGCTTTCTCTCTGATTATTTGAGGGGGGCTTTTTTTTTTTTTTTTCAAAACATATATTTTAGAATTTTTTAAATTAAGTTTAGATTAAATCTGATTTTGGAACCCCATTTCAAAAGCCTAAACATTGCACGTAGAAAATGCTGAAATGACAGCTTTCACTTTACTCATTTTTTCCAGGGTGGGAAAGTTTGGCCAAAATTGTTTGCCAAGTTTGACAAGGTTGACTGCAAACAGTTTCAGTTGAACTGTGTCTGATTTCTCAGCAAATAAACCAGATGAGTGAATATTTGTTTTGCCTATCTGTAAAAATAGTATTGCTAATTTCAACATTAACCCTTTGTCAATGGCTGATAAAATATAACATACGTGGAGGCATGATGGACACAGCCCTGCTCTGACGGGGGCCTTGGTTATATGGGAGCACATGCGGACCAGTGCTAATGAGAGGTCTAACTGCTCACTAACCCCTCCATGGTGCGCGCCATAGCCCTGGGTGCCAGTCAGCCAACCTTTACCAGACTCCTTGCTGATTTACATCAATAGGGACCCTGGCTCCAGGTCCTGACTATCTGTTCCAGCACCCAGATACTGCAGAAGTGGACTCTTCAAACCAGTCACATACATAAGAATAGTATCTAGCAAGTGTGTGTATACAGCTAACCTTCTCCCACTCCTCAGAAAGTCAATGTCCAGAGCAAACCCCTCCTCTAACTTGTCAACACACACTGCCTTTACTGCTCGCCCCTTTTGAGATTCCAGGCCTGACTGAAGGTGATGGGAATTGAACTTAGGTTCTCAAGAGCACCTGGCTTTGTTATCTCTAAGGGCTCAGGATGATTTCAGGCACTATCACTCCATGCCATGTCCTGACACTTGACTCACAAAGTGGCACTGGTGTTGGCTCACCTCCAGGCTGTAGATAGCGACTGTCAGCAGAGAGGTGAAAATGAACGGGAATAGAACAGAAGCAGAGACCCTACTGCTTCTTTTAGGAAAACACAGTATCCAAGATTGCCTGGGAGCCTTTTCTCTTCTGACTCTCTCGGACCATTAAGATCCTCTCCACGGACACCCCAGTGCTTTTAGGAGGGTGCTACAGCTGCCTTTCTCATCAGAGAAAGAAACTGAACCCAAGCTTATGCAAATTAGAATCATCCCACAGACTCAAAAGAACTGTGAGAAATAAGCTCCCAAAACATAGAGGAAGAACCTCTACGGGGAGGAACAGCACCCCCTAACTTCTGAGGCACCATTCGCAGAAATAAGTCAAAACCCTGGCACGGTTAACCTGCGCACAAAAATACTATTTCCCTTATTAGCACTCTTTACGACGTTTAGGCATTGTTTCACCAGCCAGTAAGGCAGAAATGCAGTTCCTCCATTTCGACCCCAGCAGTTTCCACCTGCCAGGAGAGTTGGTCCTTGATGAGGATGTCACTGAGATCTCATAAAAGCAATACCCTCTCTCTGACACATGCCCAGTTCAACCCATCACAAGGACAAGGTTATTAGCAGCCATTACAAGACTCATTCTTTTCATTTGACAGGCAGAATAACACATAGGTCCAGGGCTGAACAGACCTTTGGGAATGGAGGGAGGTTTATTTCATACATATATTTTTTAGTTCATTTTCTCTGACCCTGTTGGTGGCCACAGCAAAATCATCTAATACTAAATAAAAAATGATGGATTTCATGAAAAGACTCAAGCAGGATCCCAGAAACAGAGCAGAGGTCAGAGCTGTAGGACGTTCCAGTGAAAGCAAGGAAGTTCGACATATTCCCATGCAATTTCTCTCTTCTTCAAAGAGGATAAATACACTTATTACAAACAAATTTATTCTGTATTCACTATCCAGAATGGAGCAGTTGAAAGTCTATAACCCTAGACAATATGACAAATCATGATTGATAATTTGATTTGTTTTGAGTACACTTGAGCCAGAAGCTATAACCTAATGATAATAGCATGACACCTCTCTGAAAACAGATAAGACACCAAACTGATCTTCTCCCCATTGTTGATACTTGCCTGTGTTATGTGCATAAGACAGATGTAGGAATGCCCTAGGAAGGAGGGAGATACTGCTTTCAGTGAGAAACCAGATAACAGTGAAGAAAGCAGCTGCTTTAGAGAAACTTCACTGCTTCCAAAGCATTCAGAACTGTAGAGGCATTTAGTGTTTGCTCTTTTATCAGTGCAGCTGCAAGTGATAATTCAACCTCCAAGTGGTCTGCGCTTTTGTTCCATTTGAACTGAAAAATGCCCTAACAAAAATCCTTGCTTTGTATCAGGATTTTATGCTTGAGAAGAACTGAACAAATTGCATTTAGAATGATCAAAATGATCCACTTTCCCCATCGTGTTGCTAGCAGACACAGGACGATATTTATGAACCAAAGTTTACCACTATCAATGTTACTGTCTGAGGTGAGTGTAGTGACACAGCTTTATCAGTCAACTCCAAGACAGATTTACCCAGAAGACAGTTATCTTCATTATCCTCATCACACAAACAGTAGCTGCCAGTGTCACACGCTGACAGCGTTCCACTAGACATCTTAAGCATCTTTATCATTTCAATATCCGAAAATAGAATGCTTTTCATACACTAACGTCCACACAAGACTGCATTTGCAAACGCTGTTTCTCCTGTACCAAGGTACTGCACCTCATGACCATTACCTCTCTCAAAGCCTCACCATTTATAATTTTCTGGTGTTGTATGGAGCAGCCAGCAAGGAGCTCCATCTTGCAGATAGAGACTAAGGCCCAGCTCCTTGTATGCTCAAGAACCTCACACCCACTAAAAATCAAGCTTTATCCTCGTTTTAATTCAGTCTCACCTTTAGTTAAATGGTATGACCACATACGTAGACAAGAGCTCTTCCACTGAGGAAATCTAGACGGACAACGTAAGATTGGTACTGTATTTTGTTATGCAGTAATCTGAACTCACTGCCCACCCCAATGAAACAGCACAGCTAGTGTTAGGGAGCTGTATTTAGACAGGTATTTGAGCCCAGAGAGAGAGAGAGACTCAGCAGGAAAAACAGACCAACAGACATGCCTACTGGATGCTCCCCATTTCCCAAACAACATTTTCCCCGCAGCAGAAATGTTGATTTAAACTCTTCATGCTAATGTGCGTGCAGGATAAGGTTATGTGATTCTTGGAGCCGCCACATCAGGTCATGAATGTTGTAGTAATGAAAAGAAAATTCCTTGCTCATTGCACAGCTAATAAAGGCATGATTGTGAAACCACTCACTCTGCCATGCTGAGTTCTGCCTCTGGGTATGCACAGAGTCAGATTTTCAGAAGAGCCCAGCACAGCAGATGAAGATGACTTTTGAGTCGCTTCTCAACAGAAATCGCTGAGTGCTCAGCCCTTATGAAAATCTGACTGTGAATGTGAATTGAGATAAATATTTACATCCCTGCTTCAACATGCAGACACCTTACAGGTACCTGCTCACAGAAACTAATGTCCCTTTATATTATCCTGTGCCATGTATCCATGTCCTGGGTCACAAATTACAAAAAACCTTCTGGTAATTACCATAGGGCATGATAAACACAATCCCCACAGGCTGGCAAGCTTTACCTCTCCTAATCTCTAAATAGAGGGAGGAATCCAAAGAGGTTATGAGATAATCTCATCACAGCCTCAGGTTTTCCCTGCTTACCTAACGTCCCGTACTGAAATCTCTTCTCTGGAAGAAACAGTGACCGCAGGGGAAGAAACAGAACTTTTTGAACCCGATTTCCAGAAGTACTGTGTATCTGCAATTTCCATTGACTTCACTTGATACTAAAGGTGCCCACCAGCTCTAAAAATCATAATAAAGCATCATCACATAGGAAAAGTTAAGATATTTAGAGTCTCCATATTCCTCATGTTAAAATATCAAGCTTTTTTTCAGGACATCATCAACTCTGATTTCCTAGGTTTCAATGCTTGGTTAAGGGATAATTCCCTACAACGCTTTTTGTTCACCACTACTGCTTTGGTCATGGAACATAGATTTCTTTTCATACAAAACTTGTTTTTTTTTTTTTTTTTTTTAGAAAAAGTCTTTAGTTTTATCTTGGCCTTTAGAGATGTGCAAAAGCTTTGACGGAGAGAGAGAGTGTATTTTTAAAGGGGAGCATTATAAAGGATTGAATTTTTTTCCTGGCTTAACTGACCCCAGACTCTAACCTTAGCCAAGTTAATCATTGGGAAAGTAAACTAATTAACACCTATGTCCAGAGCTTGCCCCAACTTCAGACCCAATATTAATCACACTGCATCTTCCTTTCCACTCTTTCAAAATTCCGTTCAATGAATCAAAGATGTTCCCAGTCTGCTACCTCTAGGCATGGCAGCAATCAGTCCAACACATCTCTGTGCAGCTGTTTCAGAGCATTCGTTGTCCTCACTAAACAAGCATTTTCATGACAAAAGTCAAGAAATAAATAACAATTTCAAGAAGTTCCTGAAACCCCTATTTTAAGCCACTTAAGTTGTAAGTTCAAGGAAGGAAACGCCTTTGTGACAGCACAGCTGTAGATTAAAAAGATTCCCAGGGCCTCCTAGCTCTCCTGACTCTTGGTCTTTAGAATTATATGAATATAGGCTTAGAGACCACCCAAATTCTCTTTTTTTTTGGGGGGGAGGGGAGGAGGAACAGAGAGAAAGGCAGAGAGAGAGAGAGAGAGAGAGAGAGAGGGAGAACAAGCAAGACAGAAAAAGATCACTACCCTCATGTTGGACAACTGTAATATTACAGTAACAAAGATCCAACAGGCAGTACTGACCTGTGACAGCAGCTGTATTTACATTATAGTCTAAAAGAGAAAGCATGCTATAGGGAATGGTATATACACTACATGATACAGTGGCCTTTAGACACTAACTCTCATGTGCAAAATCCTGTTGCAGGAATTTAAGTTGCCTTCAAAAGCACACCAGGAGGTAACTGATTCTTGCCTCTTGCTTAGTAAGTGTGTGGCTAATTCTGCACCCATATCTCCAGTCTCTATCAAGAAATATTAGCATAGTAGTAGGACTGCTTTTTTTCCTAGTGACAAATCCCAGCAGAGTTAGGGGTCTAGACTACAACAGCCACTTCTGTGCCATGAGGTACTAACCAGAATCTCTGGGGGGACTCAACATCTTTGCACATCTGCTCTCAGTCATCTTGCTTTTGCAACCTGGTCATTATTAAAGCCAACACAGCAGAGATGTGGACTAAGAGAACAGCCTCCTCTCCCCATTGGTAGAGTCGCACACTCCTGTAGTGACTTCTTGCAATGAACAGTAAGAAATACAACAACTTCAGGTTTAGAAGCCAACCAAAGCGGGATCAGGCATAGGAGGCAATGTTTGGCTGAACCACTATTAAGCGGCATCAGAACTGGATCATGTGAGACCAACATGAGCCAATATGGCCTGTAGGATATGGAATCAGAGGAATGGCCCTGTTTCTAACTTCAGTCCTGGACCTGCTTTATGACCACAGACAAATTATGCCACCTCAAAGCATTGCCCAAAAGGACAGACAAGCTGTAAGGGTATTTGCAGACTTCACAGCAGCTGACCGTACGACCAAGCCAGTACCCAGAAAACCAGGGCTCTGGGAAGAAGTGGATCAGGAGGGGCAGCACCTGCATGCCAGAAGCTGGATTCCTTCCATTCAACCCACTGTGGACACCCCCACCTCCACACCAGCTATCCAAGCAACATATGGGTACAATCAACATGCAATTCCATCCTTCCCTCCTTCCAGTAGAGGACCGTGTGTTTGCAAATACTGGCAGTTCTGGAGAGTCCACGTTTGCCTGGGACCAAAGAATCCTAGACATAAATCAGGTTGTCTCCTTTTTTTTTTTAGGATCTTAGAATCATCAGCATGGCCAATGTGCTGGAAGGAAACAGAACGACGGTAAGCAAGCTAGGCAGTCTCTAGTCTGCGTGGCAAGATTATGAAATGCAAAAATAAAAGCTCAGAAAAGCCCAATTAATTCCAAAAAGCTAAATAACATGTCCCTTTTTCTTAGCAGAGAGAAGGAAGGCAGAAATATTTTAAATACCACAATTTGGCACCTTAATCAAGCTAACCTCCCCACTATTCAAGCTGGGCTCCCTAGCAGTAAATGGAAAGAGAAGGGAAGGTTCCTCTGGAAATGATTCAGACCTGGAGCTCCTAGCTCTCCACTGACAATACAGAAAGCATAGACATGAGTTAGGCCCCTGAGATCCAGATGTTACACCCCTTGTACATCCAATCCAGCTTTTCAAGCTTCCAGGCTGAAAGCAATCAATCAGTACCAGGTCTAGTCCAAATTGAAATTCATTATACAACCCTTTGACAACATTTCTTTGTTTTTTAATTGATTCAGACTTTCTTAGACTGATCTCTCAATAAACATGCTAAACAAAGAGAAACATAACCAAATGCTTGCTTTATCAGCAGCAAAAAAAAAAAAAAAAAAACCACAAACATTGCTCTGTTTCTCGTGCTCCAGCTTTCCTGTGTTGCTCCCATCTTTACTTATTGTTCTTCCTTCACACCATGAGTTCTTGGATAGCATATACAAACAGTCCCTATCTTCAAGAACAAAGTTTGGTGGGGAAATCAAATTAAAAATGGTAATCACATTTGCAGCAATACAGTCAGCTAAAATAGTCACCATTGTTATTTATACTGTGGCTTCACTTCAGGTATGAAGCGGCTCAAAGCCCCATTATGCCAGCACATACAGAAACTACTATCATGGGCACATGGAAAGCATACCTGGTCAGTATCTTCAGGTGCTGAAGCTTTAAACATATGCACATGTCCCACTGATTTCTTTATTACCAGCTGCTTTTAATCAGCTGCCAAAAGCAGGTTCTCACATACTTTCTTGAGTAATGGATGTACTGTGTGTTTCCTGAATCAGGGTGCACGAGTTAAGATGTCATAGGTGGATGGGCCAGGGAATGGGATGTCATAGGTGGATGGAGAAGGGAGATAGGAAGCGAGGACAAAGTACAACATTATAGGAAGATTTAGTATATACTTGTAACGTGCAAGATTCCAGCAGACAATTCACCTAGCTGTTGATCTAAATCACATGCTAGGATATAAAGTTTTCAGCAAAATCCTAGGGAACTTTTCCGGTCTGTAGGACCTGAAGAAATGAATCAGTGTAGTTGGAGCAAGAACACACAGCAATCTTGGTTCAAGTTTGCTCTCAGTCACAAGCTTTCTCATAACTTGGGTCTGGTCACTCAGCCCCTGCCTGCTTCAGGTCCTTGGCAGTGAGATCAGGCTAAGGACACTGTTCTCCTGCTCATGGGCTTGCATTAGGAAAGGAATCATGAGGTACTCAAGCAACCTGGCACTCTAGATTATATAGCTTCTCCTTAGGAATCAACTCTCCCTATGAGCCCCTGGGAAAGGGGATAATTGCTCTGATACAATGCCAAAGCCCTTTTCTGCTTAGTCAAATGGAAGGGCAGACTTCTTCATAAGCCACAGCTATCCATTACCTTCGTATTTTTGATCACTGAAGGAAAATAGGTGGTAATGAAAGATCGAGGCGGGGGGAAACAAGGGAGGAAGGGGAGGGGAAGGCAGAGCATGCAACTTTGCTCTCTCACACTCCCTTGCATGCTCTAGTGCTTCATTATCCAATATCTTATTTTCTACAAAAAATAACGTAGAATATTCATTCAATAAAGCCTGATGCAAAAACTCAAGTTTCACGTAAGGCAGAACTTTTGCTTTTCAGCCGACACTTAATTTGTTCTTACAACCCACAGAAAATTGTGTCCTCTTCATTGTTTTGTGAGCTTCTTATTGCTTCTAGCTAAGGCGCTTAAGGCCAGTTCCACAAAGCTCGGTAGCCACCACGCTCTAATACGTACAATTTAAACAGTTACATTCTGCTTATGTCTTTTTATTTTACACATTATTCACCTTGAAGAATCTGTGGACATTTTTCCACTAATTTACCAGTATATGATTCCATTATACTGGTCCTGATTTAGGTACCTGTGGTAGAATCAAATCTTGCACTTCAAGTGAAATAAATTAGAAAGGCAGATTAAAAATGGCAGTAACAGCGCGTGAGCTCAAGGGCCAAATTCCGATTTCACATACACTACCAGCTAAAGCTACTGAGTCAGTGGATATTGATTCACACTTTCCTCCCATCAACATTCTCCTCGTATACAGGAGAGGTTGGCTGTGCAGAAGCGGGCAGGAGAACTTCAGCTGACACAACGACCCTCCAGACAATAAAAGCAGCCTTCCAGCAAGACTTGATCCATCTTCCTAATCTAGACAAACAGTGGCCACAGTCTGCAACCCCAAGACGACCTTGGAGAGGGGGAGCAGGGAGCTGTTGTAGTTCTGTCACTGAAGTAGGTAACCCCACCGTTCTTGCTGCCAGAAACAACTATTTCAGGGACTCCGTTCCATCAAACTGGGAATTCCTGCAAAACTCCTATTTCTGACGTCCTGCTCTTATGCAAAATATCTGCAGTGTTTGCAAAGAAGTGATTATGAATGACTAACCAGTTGTGTATATATTTCAGGAAAACTTGGAAACAACCTTGTTATTTTTGGAAAAACATACACTTGTTCAGGGTAAGCTGGCAAGGAAGAACTACTGTGGAAAGTTACCTAAAAAACAGAGAGTCTATAGTGCCACCTACTGCTTTGCTCAGGATTTGAATTTCTGATTTCAAAAAACCGCACAGACGTTTACACAAAAATTGCCACCATGGAGCAGATCTAAGGTCAGACAGTGACTCAGACCTGACAAGAACCCACATTAGATTCCTTACAGCAAAGTGCAAAAGTACTGCTGTAAACAACACAGGGGCTAATCCTGACTGTGAGCTTTGAGTCCCAAAGTATTAAGCACGCTAGCCCTTCAAAAAACATTGTTAATTTTTGTCATAATCTTTTCGAACATTACTGTTATGCATACTAGTACTAAAGCTGTTTTAGACTCCTAATACGTCCTTGGCTTCACCACATAACTTTGGAGCTCATTGCTGCTGATAAGTTGTACATCGTATAGAAGTATAGTTCATTAATTTTGAAAGTCAGCTGCATAATTTTAAAAATCTTAATTTAATCATAAGCCTCTGTTTCTACACTACAAGAGATGGAGAATTTCTGACCTTCAGTCCGGTCGGTCAGTCATGACTGTATAAACTTTCATCAGGTTCACGTTTTCTCAGCCATTCGCGTGGAATTGAAAAAACTTAAGAAATTCAACAGTAAAGCCTTTTTGTGTTTACTTTAACTACACAGTCAAACATATGACTCCTCCTTGAATACATTTAAATTTTCAGAACCACAATTTCACAAAATGCATACAGTTGCACAAAGACAACAGATATTCCTTCTGTATTATCACTAAGGACCAGAAAACAAAGTACATAAAAACGTAAGGGAATGATTGTTCTTCTCTCGTGACTACCAGCAAGTATCAAAGAATCACAACTAGTTTATGCTACTCTATTGTCACAATACTGCTATTGTATTGTCAAAATTGGCAAAGAACATATCCATTTGTTCATAAATGTAGTCTGTATTATACAATCACGTGTGTGTGTGTGTGTGTGTGTGTGTGTGTGTGTCTCTTTTGTGTTTGGTTTGGAATCCATTACTTTTGTCCTCAATTTTTCATTAAGGAACTGATAATAACAAGTGTGCACATTAAACATTTAAATATTGGTGCCCAAAGGCATACATACTTAAACCACTGTAAGTGGTTATTGCTGAAAGTTCAAACAAGGGATTTTCCTTCCTCTACAAAGGATGAGATTAAAGGCTGGATAAGATGACCTCCGGAGATCCCTTCCTACCTACATTGTTTATGATTCAAGCACAGGCAATATGCAAAGAGACAATCAACAAAAAGGTGCAACGTAGAATGTGATGGCCTGGGACCATCACTTCCCATTTCTGATCAGGACTCGGAGTTCAAACTACAGATGCTTAATTCAGACAAATCTTAGGAAACTCCAGTCCCCATTTTCAAAACTGAGAAACTGCCATTCACATCAATAGGACTTAAGCTCCTAAGTACCTGGGGGAAGGCAGGACCTAAGGTCTCCTACGAGCCTCCAAAGTAAGACCTATTGACAAAGCTCAAAAACACCAAATTCATCATAGTTTTAGTGTCATGATTTTAAGAGTTCTCGGTCATCGGGAGCATAAAACAACATAAATGACACTTATTCCCATCATATCAGGCAAGCTCCCAACTGCCACAATATACTGTTCCCCAAAGGAGGGTTAAATCCACTGGAGGGGATTTTAATAACTAGTGAGTTTCTGTACACTAGCTGTGTTTGATTGTATTGCATCTGTACCCTGTAAAAATCGACCTGAATCACTTTTGCGCCAAACACAAGCATCCTCTACATAGACTAAAGGGATTTCAAGCCGTGACCAATAGGAATGTTCTCTGTTTATCTTAGTTAGAAGAAATTCTTCATGCATCTTTTAGTTAATACCGAATATTGTCACACTACTTAGAGCAATATTTTGGTGGAATACAGCGACAGTAAAAAATATATCACATTTCATACTCCTAAAGTTCATGCCTTCAACAATGCCAGAATTTTAACAGCATCCCAGTGCAATGCTTAGAACAGAAAATGAAGAGCATCATATCTATACACAGAGAAGATTTAGGATAAAAGACCTTAACTATTTATAATGGAAGAAGGACAGGGTAAAAGAATTATCAGGAACATTCTCCAGCAAGTGTGATGGGAAATTCTTGATTAGAATATCTAACTGAACATGTTTTCCCCATATGTTACTGATTCAGTAAAACCACAATACTCATAGAAAAGAGCAGACTTAACTTTTACTTCAAAAAGTTTTGAAGAATGAGTTTCACAGTATTCAGAAAGAAATCCTGTAGTTTCCTATTTCTAAAAGGATTTATGTTTTAAATATAAACTCATATTAAGAAGTCACATAAACATTTTGAAATAGTTTAAAGAAAATGTTTTGCTTGACTTAGGCTGATTATTTTTACTTTTTTTGATATTTCCATTCTTTCGGCCTTTGTGGGGGGGAACATTCTCTAACAGATTTTAGGAAACAAGGAAGTTTTCGCTTACTTAGCTCAAGTGAGGGTTTCATTGCTAGTGATCTTCTGGAAAGTCACAAAACAACATTGTTCTCAATATCAAGGAAAAGCACCGTTCCTGAAAATAAAGTTCCTGAAACCCTTCAGTTTTCCTTCATTCTTTCTACAAGCGTTGACAGAGGCTAAATTCTGTTCAATAAATTCACGTCTGAATGACTGAGCTGTAGTAAAGTTAAACAAAAATGCAAAGCTACAGATCAGATTCGATAAATACTAAAATAGCATGACTGTGTGCCTGTTTAAGACTATATCTGACCCCTTAGTACATGTAGGAAAGATATTTTAAAAGAGGGGGATTCGGATTGAATAATCTCCAACTAAAATGTCATTGCATAAGCAGGACATACTCTCCTATTTCAGTGGCATGCACTCATACGACCAGATACCATGGATTAGAAAGAGTTGCTTTTACCTCTGTGTCTGAATCAGATGGAACGAGACAACTGTGTTTCAGTTCTGAGCAGTACTGAATTAAAGAGTTAGAAACGGATGTGATTAAATCCAGGCTCAAATTAGTTGCAATTAAAGAGGAGATCAAATACAGATTTGAACTCTTCTGTTTGATTCCATTCATATTACTCTTTAATCCAAAATTACCCAATTTTATAGGTATATTTTGGAACAGAAGAGTCAATACATGCACCCCCAAAAAGCGTCTTATTGCCACGTAAGAAGTGGATCCGATCCTGGATCCATTTAAGAAATTAGCAGAATATATTAATTACTTCCCCAAGAACAAGGTTTGGCCAACTATCTTTACTGCTTGTGTCTAAGCTTGGACTAAGTCTGCAGTATGTAGGCAACAGCGTGCAGAAGTCAGCAAGTGGCACTTAAAAAGCACAGCATCAATTTGCCGTACTTAGCAAACGGTCATGGTTTCCGTGGTGGTTATAAGGAATTTGCCTTTGAATCTGCATTAAATAGCCAAATTTTCTACATCCTGTTTGATGCAGTTTGGAAAACATCTGTTTTGATTAACTTGAAATCAGTGCAGCACATTAACATCTCAGAGGAAATCAGGTTCATTTAATATGGATTGTAAGGCTGCGTTCCTCTTGCTTTAAATATAAAGCCCTTTCTGATATCGCTAGAAGTTCAGCCTCTGCAATGCCTAGTGATGGCAGAAAGAGAATACTCTGAGCATTGAGCAAGATATGCTGAGCCAAGATATGCCTTGATTTGCTTCACTGGATGGTGGATAATAATTCAAGGGATAAATCATTGCATGACCAGAGGTTCAAAACCCGCAAGATCCAGAAGGGATTCTAAAGGGATACTAAGTGGAGTAGTTTCCTCTGCCCTGGTTTCCCTTACAAAGATACGAAATGCTAGGAACCTTCACAAGCTGGTCTGCTTGGTTTCAGGTGATCAAGGAAAGGGGTGATACAGGATAATTCTGAGAAGAAAAGGAAATAAACTGAAGAAAGTTGCTTCCGCCCTTATAAGCATGAAATGCTCCCTGAGTTCATAGCTTTCCAAATGACTCTGAGGTGCAAGCAAGCTGAAAGGTAGGCTTTCTCCACAGAAAAATGTAATTTTCTTCTGGAGGAGGGAAAAAAAAAAAAAAAAGAAGAAGGTAAAAACAGCAATAATCCCATTTGAAAATGCTGCTCCACCATTACAAACGTTATTACTCAGGTGCCTCACATTCCATTTCTCCTTTATAGGCAGTTATCTCTAGTTTGATGATAGCTCTCAGGACACCCTGCTGTCTACCCTCTCGGAAAAGTACAACAGGGGTATCTCAGGAATCTTCAGATGTGGTTCTTTACGGATGTCTGATTAGGCAGTCCTGACCAATGGGGCCATGAGGGAACTATCACACAGATTCTTGAGGTACTTATGTAAGTTAGCTAAATCAAAATAGTATAGATGCACCAGTGTTAGCATCTATGGGAAACTTACAGAAGGCTGTGACTAAAATATAATGAAAATAGTGTTAGGAATACTGCAGGCACAAATTGGAGGGTAGATTCTAGAGCAAATTCCAGAGGATGTCTACTTGTAGCTAAACTCTATTTTTATCCTCCGTTTTATCAGGCCGTCCTCTTTCATTTTATCTTTTGCAGGGTGTCTGACTCACAGGGCTAAGATTTTTGAAGAAGCTTAAGATTATGAATGAGTTTGAATAAAATTTGTGTGACAGAGCTCCCTCAACGTGCTTTAGGATTCTCTCCCACGACTGTTTAACTTTCTTAAACTAGGGCTAATGTATTATGTATTTCTTCACACGGGGTCCAGCTCAGCAGAGGGCTTCAACTGGGAGGTTGTACCTGTTGCTGCTGCAGTGATGGCTCATCCGAGGTCTTTGATGAAGCTTAGCAGTTGGTGAAGTTCCCAGGGTTTAAACTTCTCTTTGCTGTGGCAATCATAGTAAGGCAATTTTGCAGAGCTTAGTTTCTTACCTCTTCTCTCATTTAAAAAAAAAAAAAAAAAAAAGTCTAGTTTTCAACACAGCTCTAATGATAACTTCACAAAATTCTGTGGTTTTGCTTTGTAGATGGATTTAAGCATTTTGTCTCAAGTTGCTCCACAGCTTTACTGGGTCAGGTCCAAATGAATCAAAGAAATCTCAGAGCAAAAGCTGATTGAAACTGGTAAAATTCTTCTGGATTCTCAGAGGAACCACCAATTTTGCCTGATGGGGTCACTCAAAAGACTTCATTGACTCGAGCAAATCTTTCAGCAAGCATGGCAGGAGTTTAGAGTTTCTAATGAACCATGAAACCAGGCAGGTTTTGTATGAGCTTTTTGAGAATACTTTTCTTAATTCTAGCTCCACATCACCTAACAAACTTGCTTCCAGAAATTTCACCATGCACAAGACTCATGGGAGACTTCGTACAAGCTGTTGAGGAAAGCTGCAACAACCATATCAGAACATACAGCAGGCTCACAGAGACCTCAACTTACTCTCCGTCTCTTAAGTCAGAGTTCCAAGGGCCAGAGATTAACATACATACTGTTATTGCTCTTCAGTAACAAATAAGAACTAGTAGAGATTTATTTTCTTTTTACACACAATGGCTTTTGTTGGAAAAAGGATGACTCATCAATACTAACAATGACGAAACTTTCTTAGATTCAGGATAGGATTTCTGGATGGGAAGATGGGAGTCCGAGTTGTCATGTCTTCTCTTGTGCGCTCTTGGGTAACTTCTAAGCTCATCTTTTCAAGGAAAATCACAAATTACAGACAGTTTGGCCACTGAAATCTGAGATCAGTGTTTTGCTCTGTCACAGTCTTTCTACACAACGTCTTAGTTTCTCTCTGCCTCAGTCTCCCCATGCTCAAAGGGGAAACTTCCTTCCTCATGGAATTCATGTAAAGATAGAAGCATTAAAGACCTTCAAGCGTTTAGCTAAAACAAGGATAGGGAACAAGTACTTCTGGTACCTTGAAGATAGGCCATAAAATTAGAATGAGTCTCAGTAAGACTGTCAAAACATACTGCTGCCAATGGCCATCACAGGTATTTTGAGTGAAGTTGGAGGCTTGTCCAGCTTGAAGCCAAGTTTTGGTTTATGTCTATGCTCCATCCTATAAGGATGGAAAGGATGAGCAAACTGATAATAATTTTATGTTCATTTTGAAATCCAGAATGTGCATCAGCTATTTAAGGTAGCTATATCCCACCAGCAAATGAACAATGATTTTTATTTCCAACTGAAGAATTAGTATGCAGATCCTTCTGCAACAGAGGTCTGCTCTGCCTGAGACTTGCTAAAGAACTACTCAGCCATGAACGCCTGGCGTGCACAGGAGAACATGCTGCAGCTGCTAACAGCAACTGCATTTGCCCTTCGCATACCAGCTCAGCCCTTCTGGTTACAGAAGTGGCAGCTCCACCAACTTCCCTTTCCTCTTCACTAGCCAACCTATGATAGCAGTCATTACTTGTGCAACCCATAGTCTCCACTGCCAGGATCAGAGGAGCGATACAGCAGCTTTGGACTGACCTTATGCTCTCTTTAACTTTAGCTCAAAAAAAACACTAATCTATTTTCTTCATAGAAAAATTTCTGGGAAATGTGTAAATATCTATATGAGAAAAGGTATGTGAAAGAGAGAAGCCTTCTGTTCTTTTTAATGTATTATCTTAGAAGACAAAGATTAGAAACCTCTCGGTGCAGCAAACTGGAGTCAATTAGGACAAAATATTCAGTGTGCATACTCTCCTCCAGGCAATATCTGCAGCTAGAATGTAACGCAAACCACGTTAAACAGTTATGTCTAGCCTGATTTCTGTCCAGCTACCAAGGATTCTAACTGAATTTCAGCAGACAGAAATGTGCAATTTTTTTGTCATTAGAGAGCACCCAGGGAAGTAGCGCAACAAAATGCTTCCTGCTGCTGGTAAACGCAGGAGGCTGTGATTTCAGCTCAGTCATCTGCACTCACAATGAGTAATCCACAAATATTTGAGCGTTCTGACAGCACAACCCCCCCACCCCCCCACCCCCAACAGTAGCAGAGTCTTTTTCTCTAAATAGTCCAAGACATTTCCATGTTTGCCTTCTCAGGCTATTGGTAGTACACTGCTTAATAGGTGAGGGCATCTGTGATGCTTTTCCTGATTATTGATAACATCTAAAAGGCTTAAACGTTTAAGGCCTTTCCTACTTCAGTTTTTAAGGAAGGTTAATTGAGATCAGATACTTAAAGTTTAACTAAGAACAACAAAGCAAGCACACAGTCCAGGCTAAGGAAAAAAGAATGTTAGAAAATACTTGGAGTAGTTAGATATATCCAAATCAGCCACACATGGCAACTTCAGAGCATTTGGGAAACTAAGTGAAGGACTCGGCCATTTCTCATCATCTTTAGAGTGCTCACTGAAGAAGTATGTGAAACTCCAGGAGACCAGAAAAGAGCAAGCAATTTTACTGATTTTTATGAGAGGGGGAAAAATTTGAGAATCAGTTTTATAGACTAAGCTATATGTTATAAGCCCTACTATACAAATAAGACAGCAAGAAATACCTTGCATACACGTAACAGAACAAATGAAAAATTTTCACGTTACAGAAGTGGCCTACAGTGTATAAAGAGATGACAGAGGCAAGCAAGGTTTTGAGCACAGCCCTCACAACATAACTTTCCTAAGAAAGCATGGTCTTCGTGAAATTATTGTAAAGTGGCGAAATAAGTGTTTGAAGACTTGCATTCAGTGAGTCATTATTAACAATCCACTGCCAAAAATGAGAGAATGTATTCCCTGGGGTCTTTATCTTACAGGTGTATCATAGATGCAATAGCGTTCAGAAGTCTTAAATGTTTGAGAGAGACTTTTTTTTTTCTTTTTAAACTGTGGATGAGACCAAGTCAGGAGAGAATGCAAACGCTTTAGAGGACAGAATTAGAATTTAAAGTTCCATTGGTCAGCTGGAGAAGTCAGCAGAAAAAAGTTCAAAGACCTACTAGCGGTCTTTGGAAAACAGAGTAAATCAACAGAAGTAACAGGAAACTTAGAAAATAGGGCCTATGAAATCCAGAACTAAGCATGTTCAGCAAACAGAAGTTTTAGAGGGTAGGAAAAGGGGGAAAGAAGCGATATCTTGCAGGATACCAAATTTGGGGGAGAGGGGGGTGGTAATGAGGACATCAGTGATTTGTTCTCCTCGTCCCTTGTGGATAGAATAAGGAGCTTAGATTTAAAAACAAGAGAAATTCAGTTGAGAGGTCAAAAAGATTTTCCTAGTTTTAAAGAGTTAAGGAATAGCTACTTCGAGAGACTGTGAAATCATCTGTCACAGACTACCAGAACATCTGACAGGGTGGTTTAGACTAATTATACTTGCTCCCTAGTATACCTTCTAGCCTCCAATGCCTCCCTTCTGCCTCCAGCACCTCCTCTTGTTCTTCCTTGACCCTGGCATCCCAGTTCCGCCCTCTTTGCCTCACAATCCCTTCCTTATGCCCCTTTTTTTTTGCACTGTTCCATCAAGCACACAGAGAAAAATCAGATGATTCTGAGGTCCCTTCCAGACATACATGTCCATGTTTCTAAAATATAAAGGTATACCTATAGTAACTTCAAATGTTAATCTGGGATTGCCAAAGGAAATAGAATTTCCAATGGGATTTCAATGAGAAGAAAATATTTACAACTCAAGAGATCCCCAGAATTTCTGGTTAGGAAGGGTTGAAAAGAATTGCACAAAACTCAGTGTTAGAGCTGGGTATATACAATAAAAGATTTCTGCATGTACCCTGAAATGCATTGAGAATTCAAAGAAAAAACACATATTGCTTATTGACTCCAGAAATAATTCAGAACTCAGAAGTACATTATCCTATTGAAGCAAATCCATTATCATTTAAGATATATCAGTTATCATTCCGGTTGCCTGATATGATATTTCTGCTATGATCTCATTTTGTTTTAAGGTAAAACAGGCTGTGCACATTTCAGTTGTGTGTGCAATTGATGGCTGCTGATGAGTTCATCTGGCATCAGTTCTCAAAAGACTCCTGACATACTCAAGACTGAATACCCGCTATACAACAATCCCTTTTAATACCACCTTCTTACCTCACCTGGCAAAGTCACATGAAGGGATAAAGGACTTGGCCCAAAATCCAAAGTCAATGCCATTCCACTGCCAAGTTTTGCTTCCTGTTCCCAAAGCCTATTGTCTGTCCTAAATATAGCACAAACGCAGGATTCCTGTTGTATTTGCATCCTCACTGAAGCATAGAACAAGGATTGAGATACTCACCCTAAGCAGCTAAGGGCACTGAAGACAATGGAAGTTTCCCACTGACTTCACTGAGCTCAGACTCTAAAGAATTCTGCCTCAAATGACTAATTAAGTTAGAATTAGTGTCACTAATACAAACAATTTTCAGCATTTATTAGATCAGTGGCTACAGTGACCCCTAATACTAGGGCTATACAATTGCTTCCATTAAGCTTCTCTATTTTCAAGAATTACGAACGACTTAAAAATGCAATCATTTCAACTGAAATCTTTGAAGCAGGGCATCTGATTCAAGGTGCCTCTTGATTTATAATGAATTATTTTGTAGAGATCACAGCATCTCTGTGCAACCATCAAACAACAGAAGATGCCTAACTCCACAGAATCCCCTAGAGTTCTTCAGGGACAATCTCTCTCTGCCCCAGAGTTTTTAAATCATGCTACCTTTTTTGTGTGCATGTGGAAGGTCTGAGATGGAATTCATAGAGACATCAATAGGTTCCTACACTGTCCAGCTTCCAAGCTTTTTCTAGTTTGAAAAGAAAAAGATTGTGTCACTGGAAAAACAACCTGCAATCCTGTAATAAAGGTCTGTATCTTAATAATGCACATACACAAGGCAATAGAAGACTGTACCTCCGATTGTGGCAGTTCTTACCTCTGAGGGCTTAACTGGGTAACTTTAATGTTGTATTACTGTCAGCTCTTTCTATGGGATCTATTTTACAAGGAACGTATAAATAGCATGTTTAAGAAGTGATATCTATTGCATTTTATTATTCATCTTTTTCCACATATTGACATTTGAGATGCAACCAGGGACTTTGCACAGAATACGTCTGGCAGAAGTGGTGTGTACTGATTAATGTCCTTTCAGTGCTGATATGAAACACATGGGTTATATTAGCAAAGCAATGTATGAAATGATACATTGGAAATTACTTACCTATTCCATGAACATGACTTACTAAAGTCAGGAATGTTCTAGCCATCAACTCTTACAAATGCACATGAATTAAACCACTTATTTCTGGGAAAAGGATAGTATTATCAGCTACCACTAGGCTGTAATGAGTCAGCCCCAAAATTTACTGAAGTAAACGGCTTTGATGGTACAGTGGCAAAATTACGTATTCAGACAACCGGTAAGTTAAAATGAAGTCATATTATTCCTGTTCACTTTGATAATTTTAAGTTTATTTCTTCTTCAAATTTAGGCCACGATTGAGAAAAGAATCCTTATAAAAGTCCTTAGGCATACGCTTAACTCCTATTAAAATCAACATCCCACTGAAATTGTTAGAATTAAGCATGTGCTTAAATACTTTCCTGAACCTGGCCAGTAGTAGTTACTTGCCAAAGTTGTATTTTCTTTATTGATACAATATTAACTCCAAAATGCTGTGGACTCGTAAATATTAGGCAAAATTAGTGATTTTCTTCTGGATCTCTTGGCCTTTTAAAAAAAATCTGGTCTGGCTAGAACACCATCTTATCATTAAACCAACATATTAAATTTCTCTGACAGTAAAATCTACCTATAGGCATACAGTAACAACAAATTAACCTCAATCTGACATGAATGAAAACAGTTTCTAAGTGGTTATAGTTTCTAAAACAGAATCTATATGCAATAAATATAATTATTTCACTGAAATTGTTAGCACATGTTTTTCTTTTGCAATAGACATGTTCGCCGTACCATCTTTTTTGTATTGATATGTTCTTTAGTAGCCCCATTCTATGCCTTTATCTTTGATTTAAATTTATCATGACACATTTTTAAACAATAGCAGGAAACCTCACTTATGACTTTAATTATAAAATGGTGTTATAAAATTATATCCACATTTTACTTTTGGCAGTTGGCAATCCTCATTTAACATAAATAACCCTTCTTGGCCTCAGCAGTTCTCTTTGGTTGATTTCAATGCTTACTATATGTAATTGATATAAAAACACAAGGTTTAGGAAGCAGTTATTGGAACTTGTTAAAAGAAGTAGTCAAGCTCATAAATGCATTCATTTTGCTATGTTACATGCCAAGAGAATTAATAATGTACATTTGGGAATAAGGGAGAAATTCTGGCTTTTTAAAGAAAGACTGATGTAACTACAGTATTCCACTCCTATGCTAATTGTTTGGCTCTCAAATCGATGGCTTTGTTTCTCTTCCCCCACAGCTGCTTCCAATAATCTTCTAAAAACTGACACATGCATACACACATATCAAAAATATATGTCTGCATATAATGTAAAGTATACATATCTCCTAATACCAAAATAATTCTGTTGTTCTATACTAAATACGAACAAGCCTTGCTGTATAAATAAAGTGAAAGGACAACTGCATCAGAAAGGGTTGTCTTCAGAAGAGTGAAGTTTAGCAAGCCTGGAGATTAACCTACTTCAAGTCATTTCCTAAAGGGAATTCACAAGCGGTTCACACAAAGGGGCTGATTTTCAACTGAAGACCCCTGAAGTCACACAAAGTCATCCTTGTCTATCTTAGTTCTGCACACTGACAGCACTGGTACATGAACGTGCAAGAGTTACCTGTCTGCAACTCCACGTGAGCAATTAAGTGATACCAAAGTTTAATCCTCTAATGCACAATGGTCATACAAACGTATAAGTTACCTGCAAAGAAGTCAGAGATTGCTTGTTTTTGAAAAACTGAAGCCTAACACTAGAACAGAACACCCCCTTAACGTATATTTTACCGTCAGATAACTTCGATTCTGTGGGTAAGCCTAAGTGTGTACTCAAAAGACCTTGATGAATTGGAGGCAAAATAGCCCAATTCTCAATCATGCTAAGACCCCCATAACTTTCATTGAGCTGATGGAAGCTACTAGTTTTCCTGCACTTTGAAAACCAATCACTTAGGTTATGACTCACTTTAAGTTTTACCATCTGCTATCTTAAGAGCCTGACATCAAAATTCCAACTCACTTGTGCTAATTATTGGAGATAATTTTACAAACGTTGTAAATGTTTTTTTAAGTTTACCTTTGGCTGCTTTACCTCATACCTAAAATGAAAATCAGATTAAAAACGTAAGAAAAGACAAGGATTTTGCAGTCTTTTTATCAGGATCCGCTGCCTCAGATCATACGAGAAGAACGCATCCTACAGGCCAAGTCACACGACAGGACGTGGCCTGAGCACAGGGCTGCGTTTATTGGGGAGACAGATGTGTGACACCACAGACTGTCCCTAACAAACGCCAGATGTAGATGGTTAGATGTAGAGGCAGCTGGCGGATTCCGAGGAAAGCTGAGATCCTTAAAACAAATGTGCTGTCAGTGGTATGGTGGAAGAGCAGGACACAGGGGCAAAATGTGTAAGTCTTGCACAGAAAGAGATTAGAATCTGGGGCCATTGCCGTGGAAGAGATGCTCAACCTTAGGAACACGGAAGGGACAAATACTTTTCCTGACTCTTGATGTAGCCACATAGTCGGCTGCTTTTATACATCCAAAGTGTTGTGTAGTTGAAATCTGCTTAGTCAAAGGCATATCTATTACTTACATAAACCAGTCTCTTCAGCTCTAATAGCTGCCAAAATGCCTCCTATCCCTCTCCAGTGAACAGGCAGAACACACCAATACTGTCATCCCTTACAAGAGGAATCTCTCTCATCCGTAACTTGCCACTTCTAAATGGTATTGGAAGAAAGAGCTAGCCTGTGCCTTCTACTGCTTGCTTACTATAGCATTCAGCCAGGACACCCTGAGGACACCAGGATTTCCCAAACTTCTTGTATCCTACCTTCTCCTTCTTAACCACAGACAAAACCCAGTCTCTATGACATAATAAAGTTCACAGACTAAACCAACCCTAGGAGTTTTAGTTCTTCTCCACTGAACTCTATTATCCATTTTATCCTCTCAAAACTCATCCCTAATTCACTGAGACCTCCCGACTTTAACTGGAGCTTTGCCCAAGAGAGGGGTGCCAGATCAGCCTTGCTACTTGTGGAACACAAGAGGTCCAGAACCCATTGGCCTCCACCATAAAACATGCACAGCAGCCAACGCTTCGATTTTGGTAGTCTAGACTGCCCTTTTTCTTCCTACGGCAACACCTAGGCTGTGCAAGCATTGAAACAGATCTGAAAAACACCATCCTAAAGAACACGTAGCTTTTCCCGCCTGCCAGACCCAGAGGTTTAGCTCAGGAGGCCACACATACTAGCATGTCTTCCTTTCTCCCACAGATGTTACAGTGTTTCTGAATAAATAGGAAGCTGACTGTACCTAGCAGTGGAAGAAATTACTTCGGAGGACACTGAGACTCATGGGGTTTTCACATTTCCTAACATAAACTTTGATTTTGCTATTTTTATTAAGAAAGGGCACTCAGCAAAGAGGGTAGCGCTTCCTCCTCACACTTCCCATTACTATATGCAATATTAATACTTTAACCTTATAATTAGGTTGTTCATATGTTCATATTTTGTGGAATGTGAGGTTGTGCAAACCTCTTGAACTTTTGTGGGGGGAGGAGGAAAGGGAAGTTACAAAGCATGATACATACATCTTTCCTTATAAGTTTGTGACTTTTTTTTTTTTTTTTAAATTAAAGGTGATTCAGATTTTTCTTTTTAATCATCGTACTTTTGTGCCTGAAGACCTATCTCCAATACTTGATCTAGACATAATTTTGAGGCCAAGTATTCAGCTACTGCAAACTGTCACAGTGCCACTGATATCAGTCCCTGTGTCTGCCTCCACGCTTGGCAGGGTAAAGGGAAGATTCATCCCTACAGGGAAATTCATCCAACATTCTGCAGAGATCAACTTCCTCCAAAAAAAAAAAAAAAAAAAAAAACCAAACAATTGGCATTAGCAGCATTCAGGAGGCATCAAGCCAAGAAATCCCAAAAATAGAACTAGTACATCAGAAGATGTACCAGTTTCAGTCAGTTACACTTCTTATTTAAAAAAAAATAAGAATAAAATTTAAAAAGCAGATTCCATTTAAAAAAATGGCACCACAGCTGAGAAACCTTGGTTTCCTGACTCAACCAACAACTGAAATCAAAACCCAAAGCCACATCCTCAGCTAATATAAACATGGTGCACCCAAAGCTGATAGAGCAAGGCCTGTCACACACATCCCAGCCCCACTGTAATCCTTTTTAACAGTGCTTAGGCAGAATAACTTTCTAAACACACAAGAGCATGTATTGCTCTGTTGGCATACTCGGGACACAAGGCCACAGTTAGGGTTTTGTCCCGACACCACTGATGGTACTACATGTTGGTTCAAGAACTCATTGGAAACAAAGTAAAGGAGAATTAGAAGGCATCAGAAGTGCTGGAGGAGAAGCAGCGCAAAAAAATATATTTGTTGGCTCACTATCAAAGAGTTGATTTCTCCCTGTAGGTCCAACACAGTTTCAGAAGCCAAAAAACATTTCAGCTGAAATCACCTTAAAACTCTTCCACCTTCCCATCTTAACATTATAACTTAACAGTGAATTAAAGAATTGTTCTACTAAGGTGCATATTAGAAATATTTTTCAAGTATCAAGTATTTACTTTACTCATGTTATTTTTATTTAGCAAATAAAACAAAATGGAGGTGAATTCTCAAAAAAGGAATCTATTTTTACCCTCAGAAGGCTTGTTTTTATTTTATTTTGAGGGAGGGAGCATTGTTGCTTGTTTGATTTGGGCAAACAAGTCATTTCTGCTTTGGAGAAAGTACGGGGAGCCCATGTTCTACCACGTATCAAAGGAAGTACACACCATACATTGTCCCAGCGAAGTCCATTGCTCTTTTGGAGGAACAAAGTAAACATCTATCCACCATGTTCTAAAACCAAGGCATTCTCCCTCTTTTTTCAGAGGGGATTCTGAATGGCAAAGAGTTTTCCCTTCAAGCACACTTTCAAGAGGACATTTGAGTAGAGAGATGTTCTCAGTTCAGAGTACGGCTAGTTATACTGCAAACAAGCACTGGTTTCCATGTTCACCAACACCTCAAAGCACCTTCACTTCTGTATATATAACTAAAGGCTGTTTTGTGTCTGCTGGGGCTCCCATTTTTACCACTGGCCCAGTTTAAAAAAAAAAAAAAATCTCTTTTATTAAAATACTGATTCTTTTTAATTTTCCCTAGCTCTCAATTCCACATCAGGTATCAGGGAACAGCTGAACGAATACAAAATTATTCTGAATTTGTTGTGGCAGCATTACCCACTGCTGCCATCAAGAGGTATCCTTAGACAAGATGCATAGGAATTCACCTTTCTCAAAGCCATCAGTTTTAAATCCCTCCTTAATCTCAGCTTCTGCCATGACGCCCAGGCTAGTCCCTCATGTCTCCCCTTAGTGAAGCAGAGGGAAAATAACTCCTATTTAACTCTGGCTGACGTAGCATGTTTATTTTGTTGCATCCTCCTTTCCCACCTACCAACTGATTGTTTCCCATCTGACGTCTGAACTGTAAACATTCAACCTGAGCAACCTTTGCAAGCTGCCTGCCGAGCAGGCACCATACTATGGCCCTCCTCCACAACCACAGAGCAGAAATCAACAACACAGATTATCAGTAGAAGTGCCTGAACGAAGGAGACAATGCCACCCTGTCTTAATCCATGGCACACATACACGATGCAGCCAGAGCTGCAGTCACGTCTCAAAGCTGGCCACGTTGCCACATGATTTGAAGTCTTCCCCACTTTCTCAACCTAGCCCCTCCTGCAGGCCAGCTCTTAACATGACGACTTATCAGGATGTAGCTGCTATGCTGTCATCAGCGCAGCTGACTGGCTAAGATTTATGCCTAGCATTTTTCCTAAATCTCTTTCTCCTACTTGTCTCATCCACCTACTATTTCTAGGCTTTCAGACTGCAAAGCAAGATAGAGCATTTTTTCCACCAGATTTTAAAGCACTCAGCATCATAAGTGCTTTCTATGATTAAAAGCAATACGTCCTATGAATACTAAACCATTAATGAGGTTCACAGTTCAGACAGTGGAAACAAGGAACGAAGCCAACAGCATGCAACAGAAATATTTACTTCCACCAACACTTGACATTTCAGCATTAACTTGTGAGGGTGAGAGAGCACTGGAACAGGTTGCCCAGAGAGGTAATGGAGTCTCCTTCCTTGGAGATAGTCAAAACCCATCTGGACACGATCCTGGGCAACGTGCTCTAGAGGACCCTGCTTGAGCAGGGTGAGGTTGGATTAGATGATCTCTAGAGGTCCCTTTCAACCTCAGCCATTCTGTGATGATATGGCTCATGAAGATCATCCCACAAGCAACGGAAAGTCACACTGTTCAGGACTGACCGCTGGCTAGGCCAGATTCTCTCTGACAGCCATGACATCATTCCTCGTGTGATTTATAGACCAGATCTAACGCTCTTTCAAGTCAAAGAAAGGCTCTGCATAATGAAAGAGTGTCCCTATTCCACAGAACCAGGTAACATTATTTGCTTTGATGACATCCTTACTCCGTACCACAAAACGTGGCAATTTAACTTCCTGCTTCAAGAGCCTACTACCATGGCAATAAAAACCAAAGCACACACTCCTCTAACTCCCTCCTCCAGGGATGGATGCAGAGACGCCAAAGAGCTTCCTCTATCCCTGTAGCAAGCCTGGGTGGATAGGGCAGGCAACAGTCTCACTACTTAAAGCTAGTAGATACTTAAAGCTTCCCTAGGTTCAATTTCTGCTGTTGATGGTTTGTGAGAGATAAGCAATCTTTGCAGCGTTGGTGCCAGCCAACAGCATTTCTACAAATAGCGCTTCATGGCTGAAAACCAACAGGACGAAGAGGAAAAATGAGGCCTGTTATCGCTGTGCACAAAGCTGTTCTAGCCACATTCTCTGTTGTTGCAATGGATTCATGATCTGACTGCGTTCTGGTTTCAAATCCACACAAAGTATGAAACGGAGTTAAAAGCAATCTTTCTGGAAAGACTGGCATGAATCACAAAATACAATGCATGGCTGTTTCCAGTCTGAGGAGGGACTGAAACCCACTCTCCATCAACAGCTTGTGTTGTGCACTCCACTATTTTCAGTTGACCATGCAGAGGATGATCTGAACCCAGGGACAGGAAATTCAGGAGTGACAAAGTGATTCGAAAGCAGAAGTTTCACTGACTTTTGACAGAGCTATGTCTAAAAAGCTATGGATGCCGGTGTACCCAAGTTAGATTTAAACTGGCTAGCCAGGCATCAACAGCAAGATCCCGTTAAACGAGGAAATACAGAGGTTGTAGCCAAAGCACAGATCCACAACAGCACAGCTTCAGAGCTATCCAAATCTGAACCACATATCTTAAAGTTGGTCTATATATGGACACATCCTCAATTCGTATCTCATGTATCGTAACAAGGAAATGTTCCGAGATGTTTTCATAACTTAGAAGGATGGACAAGGGAGCCACACAGATAAGCAACATCTATTTTAACAGAATGCATGTCCTAAGTAACTTTGAAAGTATGTCCCAAGACTTACAGATCAAGAAGCGATGGGTCTTCCCTGGACTCTAGTAGATAAATGCATTTGCTTATGCATTGAATAGTATGCAGAACGGACATAAGATGAGAGGTGCTTAGAACGCCTTCAAATAAGTTTCCCAAGGGTCTTGAAAGGAATCATAGGTTTCAAATAACAACATTGAGGATTTTGATGTTTTCCTGCCAGAACAAAGAACACGCAGCTTCCAGACTCTGGGCGATAGCTCTATTGCAATTCTTTTAAAAAAAAAAAAAAAGTGTCTCAGAAGTTTTCACACTTCAACAAAAACACACTCTTTTGTAAGTGTTACAAACTGTCCAAGTGCATCAAACCTCTGTAAAGCATTAGGCTAACCATCCACACCAAAGAGCCTTTTGGAAAAATTTATTGAACAACAATGTCCCCTGCTGGCAGGAACTAGATCCAACTTGTAACATTGAATTGTAGTACGTTCCCCAATATTCTGGGGACGTGATCATATCATTAAATAGCCTGAACAGGACTCCAAAAGTAGAAGAAAATCAACACTGTGAACAAGTGCTACTTGAATAATCTAGTTTGGCTTTTCTCAGATGAGGACAGAGATCAGGGTAGTTTGATTCATAAACTTCCAGAAAAACTAAATTAGTTAGAAAACTAATCCGAATAGGATTCACGATTAGCCTATGTGACTTAACATCCCAGTAAACAGTGCAGCAACGTGGAAATCAGATCTGGGTTCTCCTCTGAGCTTTGCCACTTCTCCTCTGCATGTCTTCAGGCAAATCAGGTCTCCTCCATATATTTAAATTTAAACAATGTCAAAGCAGTGACTATCTTATTTGTCTGGCCAAATCTCACCACAAGAAGGAGCTGAGGTAACTCTTTCAAGAGTACATAACTGACACAGGAGTCCAGGACTTACTTACAATTGTCACATACGTACTGAAGGCTGGATTTTCAGAGTATTTGGGTCACTAAAAAGTCATACTGGCTCCTATCCGACCTGCGTGCTCCTGAAAACTCCAGGAACAATTTAACTCCTACTGATCCTTCTCTGAAAATACAACGGAATTAAAAGCTAACGTGTTGGGTTCAACCATATCCTTAAGCATAGACTCTTAAGAACCTATGTTTTGCTAACACTTATCTAAATACCTGCTCCAGTTCTGAGAATGAACTTGGGTTTTACCTAAAATGGTTTTTAGGTGCTTACGAAAACTGCAAAAAAGCAGCCAGAGGGAAAAATCTCCATATCCGTTCTTGGCAGGCAGCTGTCCACTGTTCCTCATATCCCTTTTGTGCCTCAAAGGGGCAGTTGCACCCGTCATATGTGAAATAAAGCTCATGAATGCCAATTATCATCAAAAACAAGGACTGCTATTGTTCTAGTTAGTTCTAGGATCTAACCATAATCCTAAAGGAACGTGATGAAATGCTTTTCCCATCCAGGGAGCTTGACAATTCCGTTGAAACTCAGGGAGGTAAACAAGGATTTATTGAACATATTTAGAAAGAATGAACAAACTTTTGGGCTCAGATTCTCTTTGTCAAATCCCTTGGGATTCTGAGGTTTTTTTGCTCATTCCAGCTACATGAGCTGGTCTGAGAAAAGCCACACCACTCCCAGTAAACTCTGTTTCCTTGATATCCTTAGAGTACTGCAGCTACAACACCATTACTACAAAGATTGTTTTGACTTTCTTCAGCAGCCAATGGAAGAAGTCAGTGGAAGAAACCTCCAGCACCTGCAAAATGACTACACTGTTGCTTAAGAAAGCCAGGCTTAGGATAAGAGGATCGTGAATCAGCACAATGGCTCAAAATTGGCTGTGTCACAATGTGTCATAATGACTGTATTTTGGCAAGGAACTGAGAACACATCACTCTGTAAGGTCATATGAGACAAGGTGACCAAAATAAAGGGAGCAAACCTCATAAGGGCAAGCTTCACTTGGGGGGGGGGGTAGAACTTTTTTAATGTTCCCTTAGCTTAGTCATTGATTCTATTTATATGCTTTAAGGGACTGTAAATACTTTTATCTTCACTCAGGATACAAAAGAGAGTTTTCCAGTTTCTATATAAAGGAGTCATTTTGGACAGATCAAAACAATAAAGGCACAGAACTCCTGCATGACAGATGCCAGGATGTTAGTAACCATAAATGGTTTTCAAATATGGCCCCATCACCATCCCCCACAGTAGCCCTTTCAAGTGGGAATTACAAATTGCTTACTTGGAGAGGAAATTTCAAACAGGCCACTTATCAAAAAGTGCCAAATAAACCTGTCATTGGGATAGAAGTTACAAACCATTCCTAAACTCTGCAGACATTTCCTGAGCCTGTGAACTCTGATCTTGGCTTCTAATAAACATGACATCAGCTCCCCAGTATTGCAGACACAAGACACATGACCCACTACTATGTTATCGCTTCCTCTGCGGTTTCTTCTAGGATCTGTTCTAAAGCACAACATCAATGGAAGACTTTCTGCTTATTTCAAAATTGGTTTTGGATCAGGTCCTTAAAGAGAGGTCAGAACAAGCACAGCATGGTATCAATATGTGAGCTACAAATATTATTTCAAGTATCCACTTAAAAGCAATACTGAATCTCAGACATTTGAGGAGTTTTCCAGGTATTGAATTAGTAAGTGGATTAAAACAAGACTCCTGTTGCTGTCAAAGATTTATTAACTGCTAACTTCTCATCCTAGAAACGTAAACAAGCCTTTAAAAACTCCAATTAAACAGGTATATACTGGATGGCTACTGAATAACATCTCAAAACATGTTAAGCATCATTCTGATATACCAGAAGATTTCAGATACTGCAAAGAGAGTCACTTTAATTTCCAGAGAAGTTTTAGGGAAGGATTAAGATAGCTAAAGCTCCATAGCTTACCTTTTCCTTGTACATATTTCCTTTGCAGATAAGTTTCTTTTTGAAATTCAAGTTGGAAAAATACTTCAAAAAAAAAGTTCCTGCTCATCTCTGGGATGAGAACATAACCAAGATCCCCTACCCAAAACACCAGGTAAAATGGGCCATCACCTCCATAAGCACAGAAGTAGGTCTCTTGGGAAAATACCTTATTTTGATAATGCAATGTTTAAGTTATTTGTAAAGATTACAGAGTATTTGCCTAAAAATGGAGCCCCTATTCCTGCCTATAGAATTGCCATTTACATGACACTTGGATATTGCTAAAACAATCCCATATCAAATATGAATCAGAGCTGGCAGGTACATAATCTGCAATCATTGAGAAACTCTTACTAAAAAACTCCAAGATAATATGTGAATCCTTCCGGAGAGATCACCTACAGAATATATCCACATAGATTGCAAGTTACAGCAGAGACAAATTTTAAAAGTCGCCCCGAGTCCTCAGAGCGTGACCGCCCATTTTTCATTTCCTCATTTTTGTCTTCTATCCTATTCAGTTCAGAACCTCAGATCTCTAAAACTAGGAAAGCCCTGTTGGCCTGCAGAGGTCAGAAAGGAAAGCTAGCTCCTGCATAACGCAAAGTGGCCATCAACATCTCTAGCCAAATTTAAAGGAGCTGTGCATAGAGAGAATTTTGGCACAGAGCTGCTAACTCATCCTCGAGTCAGGGCAGCCTTGGCACACGGCTAGCCTGCAGGCGGCAAGGCAAACGGTTCACCCTTCTCGTGGCAGGATACCACCCTGCCATTCACTGGGATATAAAGGTCTCAGAGGAGATCGCTCTGTGGAACAGATACGCAAGCAGTCATATGCTTATCTATTGCTACCACAAGAACAAGCCCATCCTCAGGAACTCGCAAAACTCAAGGGCCCTCCATAGGCTGTTACAGGGAATGGGGAAAATTCCTCTTTGTCCCCAAGATGGACAGGGAACGCTCCAAGTCTGTTTGGTGGCTTTCACTCCAAAGGCTTTTCTTAGGAAGGAAAAAGAAACTCACAGCAGGCACAAGATCCCTGGCCTATGTACACTGATGATCAAAAGAAATTATCCAGTTTATACTATGGGAGGATTTAGCCTTCTAGTTTTGCAGGTGTAAACATACAGGGATCTCCCCAGAATTAAAAAGCACCAGCTACCAACTATGCCAACCTTATTAAGCCACAGTATTTTAGCAGAAACTCAAAGAGCAAATGATGCAACTGGAACTGCCAGGGAGGGGGCTGCAAATGGGGAGGGAACTTACTGGAGTCAGGGGTTAGTCAGAACAGCCAGGCAAAGCCACGCTCTTACTAAGGGAGCCAAGTGATCTTTAAAGACCAGGAAAAATTCAGTGCTTTGGTTTTAATGACTCATGGAGCAGTGCAGTACCTCCTACCAACGTGCTGTGGCATTCATATCCAGAAGGAAGTGTGTCAGCTACTGAGTCACGCAGCTCCCAAGGATTGGCCGTCGCCAGTCTAAACACTAACTATGCCCAGCCCTGTTCAGTCTTGACGTTACTGTAGCCTAAGGTTAAGCTCATCTCCCAAGAGCTTTCTGAAATAAAAACCTTTCTGGTTATAAACAAAATACTATTCCCAAGCCTAGGCTACCAGGACCACGTTTGAAAACCCAGTCATTTCCCTGCACAGACACTTAGCCTTCTCACATCAAAGGGCCTGCACCACAACCTGCCGAAGCGACTGAAAGAAAAGCTGATTGGCCATTTAAGAGCTAACTTTAATATAGGAGTGGGACTCGTGTTTTTTACACTACTGACCTATATTTGCAAAGCCCTGGAGGCAATTTTGTCCAGCCTATAAAAAGGAAGAGCTATAAAGCCAGACATATTAAGCTGTTATGCAATAGAAAGCACAGCTGCACTGAACAAAAAACAGCCTACAACAAGAAGAGGAAACAAAAGCTATGAAGTTCCATGTAGGAAAAACTAATGCATTTCAACTAACAAAGAAGAGATTTTTAATCAGTTTGTTCTCACTGAGTGCAGAGATAATTAAATTACAGAAACCACCACATTAATGTAATCAGTTTATAAGAACTCACATACAGAGACAAAAGACTTTTCTGGATTCATCTATAAAAAAAGAAGTCTCATTTAAACTGCTTCCATTCTTCCTCTAAGTGCACTCATGTGCTCTTTTCTCCAGAGAAAAGAAGATCCTAATATCAATCCAGTTTAATCAAATCCTTGAAAGGCTGCCACAACTTTTGATCCAATTCTTTAGCTATTTCGTAATTTTAAGACTATTTCTTTCTTTTATTCATGCAATTACTCAGGAATCTCACCTTTCACTTCAGTAAAGTATATCTTCCATCCTTACAGTTGCACAGCAGGGATTGAAAATATACCTTGAATGCATCACAAACACACAGAATGACCAAAAAAAAAAAAAAAAGTGTCAACTAAAATACCAAACTAGCTGTACCCAATGTTGTTAAAGACAAAAAACTGAGGGGAAGTTAATCTCAAGAAGGGTGCAACTCATGACCTCTGATCTTCAGGTTCTGATAAAGGGGGCTTGTTGTTTTAAAACCTAGTTGTTTTAAAAGTGAACATATTTATTAGAATGAGCTTCTCCGCATCAAACCAGGAGGGATCTGCACTGCTTTAACTTCAGTATTCTTTAGCCAGAACAATAGTCTCACCTTTTCAGTGCCAGCCACAGTAAAAGTCACTCATGGTTTGCTCCACGAAGGTCCAAAGAGTTCATATCAGGCCAAAGCACAAAATAAATTAATACTCTCAGTGGGACCATTCATACGCTTGAAGTGAAGCATCTGTTGAAGTGCTTTGCAGAACTGATCCAAAATGCTTAATCTTACCCTTAGGGGAAAGGGGGGGGGGGGGGGGAAGACCTCATTGTAAGAGGAATTCAGGCTAGGAAAAGAGAATCCACTGATAGTATGCTCCTGAGGTATATTCAAAGACCAGTTACGCATGCTCAGAGCATAACTTCTCCAGGAGCAGCCGCAAAATATTTGTGGACACTTGCTTGGTATAGATTATAAATTGCATCAGGAAGGAAGCCTTTCCCATTTAGAGCAATGGATTTGCTCTAGATAACTGGAATAGCTTCTGCAACCTTACAATATCCTAAATAGAGAAAGGGGCAGCAGGCAGTTACTTAAGCAAGCTCATGCCCTTAACAAAAACCACATAAAAGCATAAATGACTTAGACCTGACCTCCCTACCCACGTCCTGCACCCTCATTTTTCATTCCTCATGTTCCCTTGCCATCTAGGTAGTACGGCTGCACTGGTTCTTATCCCTGACACCCTCACTGCAGGGTCTTCTAACAACCTAGGGCTTCTTATGGAGATCTGCTTTGTATGACCACGTTCTACATATTTGCTTAAGAAACGTTTCTTAAATAGATAATGCTCCAAGTAGACTTAACAGTCAGGTGGGTTAAAGTTATACATATTAAAAAAATTGGAACTACAATTGAAGCTCTGTGGCTTCCAGTATTTGCTGTTGTTTTAAAAAATTTAAAAAAGAAAGAAAAAAGAAATAGTATATTACACTATCATTTATAACTTTTTTTGATTAAATGGTATTTCAGTAGAAGACCTTTTCACCCAAATAACATCCTTACGTACACATGCATCCAAACAAAACAAAAAAAAGTTTGTAGGTTTCTGAAGAACAAGCAAGGGTAGGGTTTGCCCCCTCCCCCCCGCTTTTCTCCTACATGTTGCTCATTTTCTCCACAAGATGGCTCACGTTATTTTGTGAGCATGCAATAGCCAGCATTTTATCCAGCCCTGAATGTGATGCCAGGCACACCTATCACGGCAGAAACCTTCAGTTCTCCCTGGGCCCAAAGCTCTAGTTACCTGGAAAAAAAATACAGCATACTGCGCTCCTATAGGAAGGCAGCGGATACACCATCGGGCATCTCATTTCTGTCCTAAGGCAAGGACAAGCAAGAAACCTAGATAGGAAAAGTAAGCTTTCCACAGGGTCCTAAATAGCAAGCGTGCCACCTGCCCTAAACGTTAATCAAGTATATCTGGACCTAAGGGGGTTTTACCGCATGTCTATCCCCGTGCTCCTTTAGCATTCGGTGGCGCGGCACGCGCTCCCATCAGTTGCCCCTGTTAATAAGGCTGCAGTGGCATCTACTGGTCACAGCCCTGTTAATAAGGCTGCAGTGGCATCTACTGGTCACAGCCCAGTGAAGCAGATGATATTTGTCAGCTCCAAAAGGTTCATATGACAGATCATGAGCTTTTCAGGCTTCTTTCACAATTTTATTTCTCTGCTATTATTTGCTATTGCTGTTATTTATTATTGTGGCTGTTAAGCTGCTTCAGAGATGTTTTTGGAAAAAAAAAAAACAAAACACATAGGCTAGGCAACCAAGTGCAGCATCACAACAATTACCGTGCGCCTATTTTAAAAGGTATCAATAGCGTAAACTGGGTTTAACTACTAAAACACTGTATTAGAATAGCAAAAGGGTGCCAATGCGCTATTGATTTCCTCATCCTCCACAGGAGAGGCAGGCATGAGCATCTTCAGCCCTGGTGAGCAGATTTACCAAAAAGTTTTCACCAAAATTCATTAAACAAAAAATTGTTTCCCTTCTCCTCCTCCCAAAAAATTGCATTAGTTTCTGCTTTGCATAACATTCTATCAGAGTATGTGCATGTGCCTATGGATAGGAAGACAGAGAAACCTAACTGTTCCAGCAAGATATTATTTCAATTCTTATACTAGCCTTTCTGAGGGCAACAATAGTTGTAGTTTGATTTTCTGTCATCCTCTTCCTTTCTACAAACCTCAGTTCCCCAGAAGGCGCACACACACCACAGTGCACCACAACCAGATACTCCCTTGATTCAACCACATCATCTCACTGTGAGGTTGACCACAGTATATTACTGCAGATACAGTGTCAACCTCTATTCCCAGCAGCCCTGCCTACATTAACAAAAATAATAATAATAATAATACAACCCATACATGGTAATATGGCAAGATTTTTATTTAGTAGCAAATTAATTTAGAAATGAGTTCCTGACAATGGGAAAAACTTCCTGGGTTTTCCACGAAAGAGGGAAAAAAAAACCTGTAAGCTCAACCACCTGAGACAAGTTCAATGGGTCCAGAAAATGGCCTGTCCATTATAGGACCTTTTTCCTGGCGGGGCAAAGAGGTCCACTCCAGTTGAAAGTGACCAGCAGAGAGAAGCAAACAGCACAGGGTATGAATACACCACTCCATGGGTAGAAATCCTGAACTAGCCAATATGTCTATACACTAGAGTGCTAAACCAATCCACAATTATTCCATTTCCTAGCAGTAGTATTACAAAAGTCAGTGCTGCCTGGACTAGTTGGGCTTCCGAGCAGGTCTATAAGGGTTCCAGCAATTGAGCTAGGACATTTGGAGCGCCCCTGGTATTTCTGCATACCACGTTGTGCAATTTTTATCCTCCTGCAGGTACTCAGGAGGATCTACAAGGCTAAGAGACAGGAATTGGTTCACTTGCTGATAAAAGACGAAAAAAAGCTGAACTTCAGGGGGAATGAACAATTAAATGAGACTATGAGTGTGTTTGTGTGCATGAGAGAGTAGCTTGCTGTTAAGAGTTTCACTTCTATTAGCGTTCAGCTCTGACTGCTACGGAAAACTAAAGGGAAGTCGAGTTTTAAAAATGCAGTTACACATTGTATCACAGTCACAGTTTATGAAAATTGAAGTAGCCAACATTCACTTTATCTTGAAAAGAAATCAGTTTACTTCTGTCACAAGAAATAAAACAGCAACTGCTCCAACCCCAAAAGCAAGCACAGACAAGAAGCCCAACAATTGGAACAGGGCCAGAAAGCAGAAGAGATTCAAGTAACCCCACTTACGACAACTGCTGTTTTAGTCATCTCTTAAGAGGACTCTTTATTTAAAACAAATATTTAAAGCAGTATTTCAAAGTTTGAGAACTTGGCAGAACTTTTCAGAGTCATGCCCCAGGTGAGATTTTTCAAATTAATTTTAAATAAAAAAAATACAATATTCACTCTTTGGTTTGGAATACACCTGAACGATATTTTGAAAATTTCTTCACTATTCTCAAGATCTAGAAAAGTTCTAATATTAAAAAAAAAAAAAAAAAAAGCAGCATGCATGCACACAGAGCCACATGCACAGCTTATCTGTTTGCCTTGCTCTCAAAGGTGGAGCTCTATGAGAAACATGAATTAACATGAGAGTAACAATAAAAATCATAGGAGTTGGCAATCCAGCAGAGATTGCAGAAAATCCTGTCCTCAGATACATAAATCAGTGGCATGATTTTCAAAGAGCTTTAACTGTGCTATAGCTTCCACTGGTCAGTCACAACACTTGTGGGGAACTCAGAATACTGTTCATCCCTTTGGAAAATTATGACACTGATTTAAGTGCCAGAATAGAGACAGGAAGGTCATATTTAAGGCTTCTATTTTTAAAAGGCTGGGCCTAGCATTAAAGAAGAGTTGCACATTTAGATGGGCAAAATGAGTCTACCAACACAGTATTTGCATTGCTTTCATCAGGAATTAGTCATTCAGGAAAGCTGTACAACCTACTTTTGGAAAAGCGTCATTTAAAAAAATAGACTGCCAGTGCATTATTTTATAGACAGATGCAGCCTCCTATTTTATGCCAAGATATATAGTCTAAGGAAGTTCTCTTCAAACATAGGCCAAATCCAGCCTACAGGACACAGCCACATGGCCCCCTCAGAGGCAGCTTACAGCCACTCTGCTCTCTCCAGGGCTGTGGCCCAAAGGCCAGGAAAATGGCAGAAGCAGCTCACAGGGCGGAAGCTCCATTAGTCAGCACTGCCTTCCAGGTAGTCCTCCGTGAGTCCTCCAGGCACCTTGGCGGCCCAAACCCTGCCCTGAGACAGCAGTGCTTGGCCTTCCCCAGCACGACCCAGACCCAGGGGAGCGGCAGGACCTGCCGGACTAGAGACAGGGTACACCTGTACAACTCTCTCTCTACCACCTGTGGCTCAGAAACACCTGATTTACTACTGAACCACTCTGCAACCTCCAGTCATTCTTCTTTAGGTACAAATGGAATAAACACATAAACTTGTATCCCAAGAGGTCCTTATTGCAGTTCCAATCTCCTTGGGGCAAAAGACTGTCTTTAGCCTGTCTGCACAAACATATAAAAGATCTAAATGAAACTGAACGTTAAGTACAGCTGTAATACTTAAAGTGCCTAAAAAGGATGAAGAATGACTTAGGGCAGTATTAATATGAATGATTTTAAAAATAAATAAAAGGTCAAACAAAGGTGAGTCTATTTTCTTAAAAGCTTCCATCCAAATGGCCCAAATCCAGACTTTAGATGGTATCTCAGAATGTCTCTCCAGCTAAGAAAAGGTATCCTAAAGAAAACAGTTATAAGACGACCCTATAATCAAATGATTATTTGGAACCCAGTCCTTCTCTTTCTGGTATTGGTAGGAATAGTACCAGATCCTATGCTAGCCTTTCGGACCGTCTTTGCCTGTTTCTACAGCAGAGTAGAACTGCAAGAAATACTCAAGGGACATGCTGCACTATGTTAATAATAGATACAATCCAGCATAACAAAGAGTAACATTGCATAGTTTTTTTTCACTCTGCGATCTCAGAACACTTTTTAAGCATTAAGGAACACTATTAGCAAAGTTTGCAGGATGGGAAACAGAGGGTCAGTTATTTGTTTGGTAAGCAGCAGACTCCAGATCAGAACATGTGAACCAACCCCATACACAGCTCTGTAAAACACAGCTGCTTTTTATCACAAACAAACAGTCATTTTACTGGAAGGCCACTACAAACAAAAGGACTTCAGGTAGCAGATGTGTGTACAACAAGTATGATGTGCTAGAGAGCATGGAATTCCAGGTAAAGCTCCAGACTTGGCATCAGGATTCCAGCCTTGCTTCCATTCTCTAAAAGGTGTGAAACTTTGCACAGACCTCTAGCCACCCCATTCCTCAGATTTCCTACTTGTAAAATGGGAACTCTCACTTCCTTTCTCAAAGGTGCAACAAGGCTGTCATGAACACATTAAAATTTGACTTGATCTACAAGAAATACAACTTAATAGGAGTGCAGACTCACTCCACTGACCAATATCTTATAAGGCTCCATCTTGTAGACTATAACATCTATGTACACATTCTGGCTTAGTAACTTTTATTCCATAATTTTTATAACTCCACAGCACATGTTCGGAGTCTGAGGGCGGAGAAGAAGGACGTACTACTTCGAATTAACCACACAGGTATGTATTTAAGGGCAGAATTTTCAAGCCAGATGCATTCACTTGACACCACCTCCTTGTATCCTCAACTTCACAGAAGCAGAGAAAAGAGACTTTCTTAAAGTCTTATCTCAACACCAGCACGTTTGACAACCAGGCCATTAATTTTTTTTTTTTTAATCCAACAAAACATTCCAAACCACAGTCTTTGCTCTGTGTTGCAATCACTGGACTGAAGCAAGGTGAAGTGCTGAATGGTAGGTTTAATGGATTCATCCTGTCATGAAAAAACAATTCTGCTTGCAACTAAAGCTTTGCACAGCTTCACTGCTTCAACTGAAAGTAATATGACAAAGGTCTGAGTCATTAAATCAGCTGTCTGGAGAAAATACACTTTGTTATGGTCCCTTTCAGGCACTATTGTCCTTGGTCTGTTCTGTGAAAGAAGTCCTCTCCCACTCATCCCTCACTGTTACTCACATTCAAGGGGTTTTTGATAACAGCGTTAAATGACTCAGACTTTGTGCTAGACACCTCAGTGTTTCATCATGCTCTGCTTTTCAAGCATGAAATAACCAGAAACAGAGGGTCGACTTTCAAAATCTTTCCGAAACACCTGTGCCTGGAGGGAAGATAAACTCCTTGTAAGCTTGATTCATTATGGATCACTGCTGTCTGCTCTGCACCTAGGGAAACCCAGTCACATCAACCTCAGGCCCAAGTTCAGACCTGGAATAGAAGCTTTCCTAAACAAAGAATAAGATAGGGGGATTTATTCATTGTTCTTTTTAATCTGAATACCAGCTACAGAACTTAGATTTGGAGTCGAACTTTTCCAAAGTTTCAGATATTTGGATCACGGCTATTGGATTCATCAGTTGAGAGGTAATTCTCTGCCTGTCAGCACCTCTTGACTGTATTCCCATCTTGTCCACTTATTACAGAGTAGACTTCAAACATGGAGGCCTACAGGTCTGCTATAGTAAAGATCAACTTTTCTCAAGAGCTTTGTCAGTATTGCCCGGTCCCCCTGTTCTGGGGTTTGTATTGATTTTTCCTCTGTAACTGGGGGCAGGGATGGGGAGAGAAACCCATGAAATACATGCACTACTTTCTCTTTCCTCAGAGCAAATGAAAAAAAAAAAAAAATTTTTTTTTTTTAAAGCAGAACAAAAATCCTCTGCCTTCCTAGCAAGTCTCAAAGGCTGACAGCCGAAACTAAATTATAAAATAATACAAATTTGCCAGGGGGTGAGAGAGGACAGGGGCCTTCTCCTTTACATCTCCACTCTGGTTTTGATGCTATTACAGGAAAAACAGGGATGTGATGATCAGCTATAGGGCTTGGAAACAGCACATCACTGTTCTTCTCTCATCTGGAATCTGAGCCAAGATACCCAGCACAGTGATAGCCATTTCTTACCTCAGAGACAGTGCTTCAAGGGTTAGTAATTTCAAAGGTGCTAGATACTGAAGGGACATCTGCAGGAACTTTATGAGTATCTTTATGTAACTTTATGTAACCTCAAAGGCTGTACTTAGAGCTCATCTACTGCCCTCCAAACTCAGAGCACCCTCTGATGAGTAGTTACTCACTTGAACTTTTCCAGGTAAGTGGCCAAAGAGAACCAAGATAAACCACTTGCAATAGGTTGATATTCCCCCCCGCCCATGCCCACCCTTCCTGACTTTTCTTCTGGATTAGCTTTTGACAACAGCCTGACGCACACGCTCCAGGTGGGAAAGTCTGCTCATAGAGAGGGAAGTAGTATTAGTTCTATGTTCTATGGTACCATTGCAGTAAGACCTTGTCTCGACCAAAACACGTAAAGTTAATATGTCAATGAGAAAGATTTTTTTTCTTTGTTTTTGTGACTTTTCTACCATACGCACAAGTTGCTCTCCTGCAACATGTTCACTTACACCTGTTTCACCGGCCTATCAGCAACAGAAACAGCACCGTTAGCTAACTGTGATCATGCTTACAGCAACGTGCGATTTATGCTGCCACACAAATACCCCAGAACAAGCCAGAGCAGCTAGCATGGCTTACACTACGCCAGAATTACAAAAATCACAGTAAAAAAACAGATCCTCGTAAAGCTAATGGAAGCTCTGCCATTAGCTTCAATTGCACCAGGATTTAATTAATGAAGTCAATCACAGTTTACTATCATTACTCATTGTATGCATAATGAGGTCACATTGCTAGTCACAAACGGTGCCACCATGTACAATCCCTACCTGAAGTTTCATACGACCATAGGAAATCACATCAAGAAATACAGAGAAGCGCAACTGAGCTCTGAGTTTCTTTGAGCTAGCATGTTGCCTGACTCTTCCACTTACCTCCGCAACACCTGATTCATTCTTATTTTTAAGCACTCAAATAGAGAACGGGAAGAGAATGCAAGTAAGGCAGACGGGGAAGGAACAGAAATTTGAAGGACAGATGCATCTACAAACTGAAATGATCCCAACAACACTGAAAGTTTACTGAGCGAATTTTATTCCCACACTTAAGGTAAGATCATAATGGAAATATATAGAGGCCTCTGTGCATTTTCAACAGAGTAAAATAAAGACTGCACTGCACGCTTCCATAATTAAATTCTCAAGGAGGCATTCCCGGTTAGACAGCAGGAGAGATGAGAAGACACCCACTGAGAAAAGAGAAGACTGTTACTCCACACCTTGTGCTCATGGGAGCCTAGTCACAAGAAACAATGTAATATTGTGTGCCCACTTGGTGACAGTGTGAGTTTGAAACATTGGTCTAATAAAAGTTCAGAGGAGCTATAAGAGTGCACTAGAAGAAGAAATAAATCTTTAAAAAAAATAATATTTAATAAAATAGTGAAATATCCCATGTTCTCAAAATATCCGATTGTCTACTAAGAGACTCTTAGTTATAGGCATTTAGTGGACTCTACAGGAAAAGGAATCAAACTGTAAATTGATCATTCTGAGTCTTAGCTGACTAACTCCAAGCATGAAGTCATATGGTACCAATATCCAGAAAGGCTCCTGCTCGACTATAAGAGATTTTTCAGCATATAAGCTGATTAAGAGGGTGCAAATGGAGGTTTCCTGCCATTTTCCACAGGCATTCTGGCAGAGAAAAGCTACTGCTTAATTACAGTTTTTCCCCAATTCACCACCTCAAAAGAGCAGAGTATTACTACAGTCACCAAATCTGACTTCATCAGCCTCCTATGAGTAGGCCAAAAATGAGCCTCCTGCCTCCAAAACGTATCTTAGCTTTTCAAGCCATCAGAAGTTAACTATCACTACCTAGGTTTTGTTCAATGCTGACTGAAAATCCACTTATTTCCTGACACTTATACCTTGTAACAGGAGTTTATACTAGATTTAAAGAAACTCACCCAGACTTCTTTGATTTCTGGCTTTCTTCCAGACTTTTTCTTCTTCATCCAGCTCCTCCAGTTACAGTGAACGCTCTTCCCTCTCCAAGGAATCTGACAGATAGGTTACGCAGGGTTTTCCCCAGCACTCCCAGAGCTGTTAAGGAGGAAGGCGCCCCACAGCCCTCCAAGCACAGCAGAACAAGGATGACACTGAACTCTGCGTTATCTTCCCTCAGGTCAGTCATTCACAGGGAACTGAAAAAAAAACAACATTTGTGCTTAGAAGAGGTTAAGATTTGGATCGATCTGGAAACGACAGTCCATGTTTATTATTAGTTCTGGCCTGGTAGCCACCTTTGTTTATATCTACTGTCTCCTGATCATTTTTTGCTTCATTTAATTAAGGGCCTGCAGTCTTGCCCAAAGGAAAGAATTTTTATTTTAACAACAGAACACAATGACTTTTTCCCAACTGAGCAGCAGCAGACCCAGCTGTTTACAAAGTTCCCTGGACCTCTGCATCATGTCCATTCTTAGGCTGTAAAGGAACACCAGGAAAGCTTCGTAGCCTTGTCTTAGCCATGCATGTAAGATTGAACAAGCTCAAATAGCTAGGAAGAGCATGCATCAGAATATTCTGGGCCAAGGAGTACCTCTGAGAATTTTTCTACTTTCCTTTCCATCAGTTAAAAACAACTCAGACCTGACTTTCATATTCCCCCATGATCCTGTAAAAAAAAAAAAAGTTATTTACTGATCTACATATGTACCCCCTATTAAAAAATGGGTAGATAGCTTACCAAACCGCCATACGAAGACCCAAAACCAGCCAAACATTGAGTCAAAGCATTATCAGGGAGCAGCAGGAACAGGGCTGCTCTACAAGGAAGAATGAGCCAGGACCAGAAGGTGACCCAAACACACACATGTGGTACCCTCACCAACCAGGGCACAGTCCCATAGGGTCTGAACACAATGGGCAGTGCAGAGTACAGATAAGTCCATCAACAGCTCCAGCCGCGGTAAGGGGATGAGTCAGGTCCAAAGAATCCAGTCAGGAGCAGTAGGAGACAGGGCCAAAGGCAGGTCTAGACATGAGGCTATAATATTGGCCCAGGGTCCACCTGGGGATGGGCAGGCCTACAACATAATTCAGGAAAGGTCTGAAGGCTCAGGCTTGAGCTTAACCGAAGCTCCTAGGCCCATGGGCAGTGGGGTGAGGGAATCCCAGGTGAGGCTACTTAGGGCAATTAAGGCTTATTAGCACCCTCACGTGATTCAGAGCCCTGAAAGCTGTGAGCTCTCAAGTCACTGAGTCAAAGGATGTCTGATACTTACACACTCATGATGCATGCATACAGGTGAAGACAATCTCAAAAGATCAGCGTAGCCAGAGCAGCTCAGTGACTAAATCTAGGAGAGCAACAAAGGTTGCCAACATCCATTGATTTTTATCCGTGTTTCAGCTACTTCACATTTACTTCCTTTCAACAGGACTAACTGTTCTCCGTGTGTTTCCAAAGATGTATCCTTTATACTTCTCCAGTTTCTGTGGGCTTCTCTATCAGGATACCAGTTTAATTTGGAAGAATCTTTTCCTTGTTTTTCTCTCTTTCTCTCTCCTCTCTGCCAGGTCTTTTTCCACTGTGTCTTATCTAATCACTGCACCCACCAAGCAGGTCAAAAGCTTAAGGCAAGACAGGTTTTATGTGGGAAACTGCCTCTTAAAGAAGCATGCGCCCAGTTTAACTGAATCTACTTTTAATCTGTACATGATAACATATCCCTGCATCACAAGTATTCCTTTCTGTCCTTCGGCATGCTGTGTACACCCTCAGAGCTGAACTCACTTTCTCCTCAGTAACGACCCATAGATTGGTCCCAAATTCCTCAGTGATTGCATACTGCATAAAAGCAGCAACCCCTTACACACCCAAGGTGGCTGGATGGCCTTGGAGGAAGAGTGTTCTTGCCAGGCATAGGTGAGATCGAGTCCACTAACAAGCTATTTGCACTACAAGACTAAGTTTGGCTGCTCTGGGTGTTTTACTATTACTCCTGCCAGTTTCACACCAACCATCCAATGTCAGACAGGATGATAAGGACAAAAGGAGGAAAGCCTTTAACCACGGTCACTACAGACCAGCTTTTACGTGCATAGCTACATTTTTAAGGAGTAATGGGTTTAAGGTAGAGTCACAGCTTTTTTTAGAGTTACCCTAAACTTGGTATTTCTCTTTTAAGTCATATTTACCATGCCTTTTCCACTCTCTCTTCTGCCAGCTCTCACGTCCTGACAGGGAGATACGGAAGTATTTCATACGTAGATTTGCCGTTCTTTGTTTTTGGGGGCAGCTTTCACTCATGGTCCCGCTCCCACCACCAGAAAGAGCTTTTCCGCACCGCTGCTTTTCACGTGCTGCCTCAGCCACACCAGTAGTCCCCACATCCGCGGTAGCCAGCAACACGAGCAAACGTCCCTGGTAAGTTAGTGAGACAGAGGCAAGAGTAACCCAAGCCGATCAGTAGAGCCTGGCTATGGCCATAGGTCTACAGCTATGGTTCACATTTTGCTGGCAGTATTTTGAAACTTTGTGAGGGACAAGGGGTTGAGGTGGGTCTTTGTGGTTGGTTTTCCTGTTGCTCTCAGGACACCTGCAAGTCCTCACCCCCAAGAGAGGGCAATTTGCTTGGGCGGGGAGGGAGCACCCTGGCTCCTTTTCCCTCCGTCTTCAGGGCCGCGCGGCGTGAGCGAGGAAGCCGGAGCCCCCTCCCGAAACGGCGGCGGACGGCAGGAGGAAGGAGCCCGGGAGCTCCTCGGGCGGCAGCGGCGGATGGGGGGGTCTCTGCCTCCACACCCGGGCACAGAGAGGCGGCAGGAGCACAGCACAGCACTGCCCGACAGAGCAACGCCGGCGGCGGCCTCGCACCCCACAGCGGGCGGCCGGAGCGCGCCCAACGGCCGCGCCCCCTCTCCCCCCGCCAACGGCCGCGCCCAACGGCCGCGCCCCCTCCCCCCCACCCCCTGCCAACGGCCGCGCCCCTCTCCGCCCACGGCCGCGGCGCTCCCTGCCTGCCGCCGGCTTGCCGTCACCTGCCGGCAGCGCGGCTCCCTCTGCGGAGGGGGCGGGAACGGAGCCGCGGCAGCGCCGCTCCCTGCAGCCCCCGGGGCCCCGCCGCGGTGCGGGGCAGGGCCGGGCGCTGCGGCGCCGCCTCCTTCTCCTTTTCCTCTCCCTCTCTTAGGCACCAGGTGGAGGTGAAGGGAGCAGGAAGCGGGCAGGCAGGCGAGGGACGGCGCTGCGAGTGAGTGAGCGAGTGAGTGAGCGGTGGCGGCAGGGGGTCGCGGCAGGGACCGCCCCGAGCACCGGCGGCGCTGGGGAGCGGGCGGGCTTTGGGGAGGCTGTGCCGCCCCCCCCCCTTGCTCTGTGCGGACCCGGCGAGCGGGGGGGAGCACTGCCCACGCAAACGGGCGGGTGAGGGGCCCGGCAGCGACGGGTGCGCTCAGAGTCAGGCGTGAGGGGTCGTGTGGGGCCCCCCTGGCCGCCGCCGCCGTCGGCGACCCCCGCCGCACCTTGCGGGCGGGGTGGAGGGGGAATGCGGGACAGCCTCGGATTTCCCCCCCCCCTTCAGCTCTTTTAATCACTACGGTTTGATGTGCTCCCTCCCCGGCCCCCTTCAGGGAACCGCCTTGCCGCGGACGCGGTTTCGGTGTCGGTCCGGCGCTTCCTTGAACGCCCCCGCCGCGGCGCCTGCCTGGCGCGAGATCCCGCAGCCCTGCGGGCTCTGCGCCCCTAACGCGGAAGGGCGCAGGAATTAATGCAGTATTTATGGCTGCGGCTTCTCACCTCTCAGCGGTCGTCCTATGAAAAACGCCAAGGCGCTACACGTCTTTGAAATATGCAGGGAGGACAGTATCGTGCTCCTTCTCTTTCCCCAGCTTACCTTAAAGCCGATCTTTTCTTGCTCTAGTACAAAGAACGTCCTCTTGTATTTCCACGCTAAGAGAGAAGTTTGGAGCTGAAAGGGCTAAAATTTGAAGAGAATTAATAGTGTGGACACACGCTATAGAGTTCGGGCATTAAACTACTGCTGAAAAGCTCTGTAGAAATATTGACTAGAAGTAGCAGTGGCCTGAGGCCGTGTTTCTGGCCTTTTTGGCCTCTGTGTAAGAGGCCGTGCAGCCACACCCCCACGCTGAGCACAGGAACCGGGGTGTGTTCCCCGGGCGCATCCAGTCTTGACCTGAAGGCTTGAAGACGCGGCGTATACACAGCTCTGGCAGTTTTGGCTTGTTTTTTAAATACAGAGCAGTGAGTTGTCCTCATTCCTAAGCCTGCTTCTTTGCTAGACTAAGCTCTGTTTGTGCTGCGTTCCCTGATAGATTTACTAGTGTTTGTGTTTTCTTATCATCGAAGTGAAACTTCTTGTTTTGAAAAGGAAGTGGGGAAGAGGGCGGCTTTAGGGAATGATGGAGTGCCAGAATTAGGTGCGCTCAGGCCATGGTTTTCCAAGCCCCGTAAACTGGCAATGTGAATGAAAGAAAGCTTCACCCACCCCTTGGGCTGCTCATTTTCACCCGTGTCAGCACATGCATTTGTATGCAGAATTGGATTGGGAAACTAAGCCAGATTGAAAGGAAAAAAAAAAAAAAAAGTAACCTAGATCAGTTCCCAAATGTTTTTGCTGGCACGAGGGGGCAGATGAGACTGTTTCTGTTCAGTAACAATACAGGCTTATGGCAGACTGAAGTGTCTGTAAAAGTATGGCTGCTGTGCCAGATTTCATGCCTGTGCTCCTGAAGTGAAATCACACAGTTCTCATGCTTAGGCCAACTGATTTTTCGTGCTGTTATTGATGTTTAGGAGCGTAGTTGGTGGCGTTTTAGCTTTCTGAAGCCAAGGCTTTTTGTTTTACCATGGATAAAGCATAACAACAACAATTAATCTCTACGCGTTCTACTGCCCTTGTGCTGGAGGTTTATCTGCCTGGGCAACCTGCTTGGAAGCTGTGTCTGTGGACGCTGCTGTGGAACGTGGTTCAGCCCTTCACCTCCTGGTGTAAATCCATGCGGTGCAGAGCTCCACAAATCCAACCTCCCAGCTCTATCCCAGAAGCAGTAGAGCCATAGTGTTTTCTGGCGTCCAACCCAATGTCTTCATTTACCAAGGCAAAACAAACAAACTTCTTGGATAAGCATCAACTCTTATTGGCTTAGTAACTACTCGGTGAAAAGGTGTAGGCTGCCGCATCGAAGAACGTAATTAACAATAGCACCTGTTCCTCAGTACAAGTTAGCCTCTTGTAGTCATCCGATTACTAAGTTGCAATTTTCTGAGTTAGAGGTCTGCATAAGTCAAAATGATTTTAGAAGTCTGGGGCATGCTTTCAGCGCTATTCTAATGACGCTCCTTAATAAGATGATTTTCCTTAAAAGCATGGTTTTGTGCTGTTTAATTTATGTTGTCCTTCATTTCTTTGGAATCAATCAGATCTTTAGCAGATACGCTTTCATTGCCTTTACCTTTGGAACCATTTTTCCTTATTAGTAGAATTTGTTATTACCACCACATTTCTATTATCCCTTTGATACCCAGTTTTACATCAATAGGGTTCACATCAGGTATGACCTAGGACTAAAGGAGTTCAACGAACCAGGTCTAGAACATTAGTATTCTGAGAACAGATTTTTAAAAGAGGTTCGCTGAAATGGTTAGATGACTATAACTTATGTTGTACTCCATGATACAAATACTGCATGATATATAATTTTGTGAACACAACAAAATAAGAAAAGTCTTACTTTAAGACTTAAATTACTGTTTAAATTCTTAACCCTTAAGATGCTGAGAAACATTAATAACATCTGAAAGTCTGGAGAGGATTTAGCTAGAACGAGCTGGCTGTTTAGTTGAAAGGGCCTCTTTGTGCCTCTGGATGGGAATCTCAGAATGAACCTTGAACTGGGCTCCGCCTTGGAGTAGTATCTTTTGGCACGAAAAACCTGTTTTATTATCTAATCATTAACGTAAAGCTTCAATGTTATAAGCTTGGTAAATAGGTGTACTTAAATTCTCGTCCTGTTTCTAGGCATGCTATATTTAACCATAGCTCAATTTCACATTATTGTAACCTAAGCTAGTCTGGTCTTGTTCTGTGGTCAGTCCTAGAAAAGGTCATTCCTTCTCTCACTCCTCACCTGTTACCACGGCCCTTGATTCTTTTTGAGCTAAGTTTTAGGCTAGCAGTTTTAACTTACTAAATACTTTTTTAAAAGAGCTACGGAACCCTGTAAACGTTGTTATTGTCCCCTCCAACCTTCTTTGTAAACAAATGCTAGTTGTTTTTTATATTAGAAGCAGTCTATATTTGTGCTTTACCTACTTTAACAGAGTCTTTGTTTGTGACCTGGGCTCCTAGGTGCTGCTGCAAGTCTGCAGTTAAGTTGAAAACCATGCACTTTATTGCCTGCGCTTCAGCTGCAAAGGTTTGTTTTTTAGGGTTCAGTTTAACATGACAACTGAGTGCTAATCTGGTATCTTCACTGGATCTCACTGGTTAAATAACACAAATCCTTCCTGCAGCATCAGTCACCTTATACTTACAAGCTCCTTCTTCAGTAATTAGCAGAAGTCTCCTGATCATAACCAGAGCTTCTGTTTTAAGCATCTTCTGTAGTTTGGCTTGGTATGATTACTGTTTTACCTGTCCCAGCAGGAACCTGGCAGAACTAGTTACCCTGCTAAGATAGGCTACACGCTTACATCTCTGTGCAGACTATCAGCAGGAACTGCAATTATGTGCCTGGAAGTTTTTAACACTTCCAGGAGCCTTCTGGACAACAACTGGTGCACTGTAAAGGGGCTGGTACTGTCCTTTTACTGCAGAGTTCCTTGGATCATCTGTTCCCCCTGCCCCAGCCCTTGCAGAGACAGCTGGTCCCTCTTAACACCACTTCTTGATATCTTTTTTTTAAATGTCTGAATGTTCTTATTTTATCTTCCCCATTCAAACAGAGTTTGAATGGCAGAGAGCCATTAAAGTTTTGTTTCCCCTCAGATCCACCCAAATGGATAAAACTACTGTGCTTTTGTCCCATGGCACCAAGCTGGCAGAATTCATCCGCCTTTGCTGCGAGTGTAAACTTTTATTCCCAGGGAAAATTACAGCAGGATATATTCATACAAATCAGTGATGCTACTCTGTCCAGGGAACAGAGAACTACAGGCTTTATGGTGTCCTAACTGCCAGATCAGCACTGGATAGTGAGGACACGTGAGCGCAGCTGGGCTATCTCTGTCCAACAAGAGAACTTGAGATAGGAAAAAAACCCCAAAACATTCAGAATAAAAACAAAAAAAAATCACACATTCCGATCTTGCAAGAGTAATCACAAAAGCAGAGTCTAGCACAGAGGTAACAAGATACCACATCTGAAGTTCCAGCCAAGGTCACTGTGAAGTCTTGGCAGCATGGAAATATTTTGGGACTTTGGAGAGATGCATCTGCCTCAAAGATGTGAGGAAAAAAATATCCTCTTTTTCTTCTGCAGAGCTTACACAGATATTGCCAGAAATGATTTCCTCAAGCGAATACGGGTCCAACTCTTGGGAGCTCCTGGTGACAGTCGATCATCAGTATGAAGAGGAGCAAAAGGAATTTATACTACGGGTCTCGGGGGATCTTCATATTGGAGGAGTGATGCTGAAATTAGTAGAACAAATTAGTGAGTAAAGACCTGTTCATTTTATACACTCTCATTAAAATAACACATGCAGCTTTCCCTCTACAAAAAGGGGCTCCAGCACATTTTGAAATGGCACTGCCTCACTTATTTCCAGGGGTACACCTAGCATGTGGGTGCTGCAGACCCAGGCCTAGCTTTTTCGGCGGACGGAACCCTTGTCTACGAGTGAAACACCTACGCTATCACAATATAAACAAAACTCTACCTTTTTTTTGTCTTCCAGTTAGACAAATATCACAGTTGGACTAAGCTAACTATTCCAACTCCCTTTCCAGATAGGCTTTATACCTGACTAGTTTGAGGAGCAAAAGAAATTTATCCATGTGTAGCAGTCATGCAGCGAAAGGATTAGTTGTTACATAGGCATTTCAGAAGTTATTGTTTCCTGTGCTACAGTAGCATTCTAGCCAAAATCAGAGCCACCATGGTTAGTTAATCCACTATCCCAGCTATCCAGTAAGGGACAGTTGCTCAGAGCATAGACAGGCTGGGTCAAAGTTAGAAGGAGATGAAAAGTAAAGTATCCTGTGTACAGTAACAGCAGGTCAGCCCCACAGGCAGTAAGAGAATCTAGGTTTCTTTAACTGGAAGAAACAAATGGAGTTACCTGCCAAAATAATCATCTGTACTCTTAGGCTGCAGAATGACAGATAGAGGCAAGATGGCACGGTATTTGATATTATGTCAGTGCCACTGGCTTTTCATGTGCCACTTATTTTTCAAGTATTGTACTCTGTCCTAGAGTTCCTAAATGTAGAAGTCTTCAGTCACCAACTTCCCACAGAAAGGAACACGTCTGCTAGATCAGACTCTTCAACTGTGAACACCATGAGCTTCACATTCCTATTCCTTGCTCTAGAAATACCAGATTAGGGGCAACAAAAAGTAGAGTATTCAATGCAGAAACTGTTTTATGTGGTCACCAGTGTTTGACCTTTGATTTTTCTTTTTCCTCCATTTTTTTTCTCCTCTGCCTTATTCCAACTGTCATCGTAAACTGTGGTGCAGCTACCTTCTCTTCTGGCCAGCTTGGTCACCACTTTGCATGATCTGCTGAAACCTAACGTCTTGCTTGCGCTGTCTGCCATCCAAATATTGGAGATCAGTGTATCTGCCATGAAGTTGATACCGTGATGCCAGAGAAATTTTGGTAGACAGATACACTGTTTCTGTGGGCTGCAGCCTTGCAGTTGGTTCATTTCTTTTCCCAAGGTGATTGATGTGATAGTGGCCGTGGAACAAAAGTCATATCAGTTTGCCAGAGTTTGAGAGTGACTGTAGATTATTCAGCCTCAGCTTTTGAAGCCAGGTGAAAGGCTAGAGAAAATAAAACTCAAAGGCAATAAAGTCCATTGTATTCCTTCCATCTGCTTTCATATTGTTCGGATACCATCAGAGACACCTTGTTGTTCAAACAGTACCAAATCTAGGAAAGAATTATATGCTCTGAATGACTACCTATAGATCCTCACGGACAATTGCAGCTTTCTCTCCGAGACTTTTTATTTACCTTAAAATATTCCTGTATTTTCAATACAAGGTTTTAATGTTTTGTCCCTTTCTTTCTGATAAATGCAGCATGTCAGTGTCAAAGGATGTTGTAGGGAATGATCCAAAAATCTCTACCATTTAGGAGATTTACCACAGTAAAATGATCAGGCAGTGCTTCCCCCCTTCCCCCCCCCCCCCCCCAAAATGGAAAAAAAAAAAAAGCACATAATAATTCCTTCTTTTCATTATTTAAAGAACGCTGCCGCTATAAATATGTCCTAAGTAAGCCACACTCAGGTGAGCATCCTTGTTAGCCTAACTGTGCAGCCACAGGAAAAAAAGCTGAATTACTGTATCTTTCCTGGAACAGCCTTTAGCTGTGTGTCACTAAGACTTTCGGGGACACAGTGCTGGTGCTTACCCCTGTCGAGATGAGCTGTTCAGTGGTGCTTCTCAGGAGACTGTGGAAGAACTTGTGGCCATCTGGGTGCGCTCAGGCTGTTGTGGGAAGATTTTCAGTTTGCACTGTCAAGTTGCACAATGTTGCTGTTATTATATATCCCAGCACAATGCAAACAGCTTTGGACCATAGACAGCACCAGATTTAGGATGTGCTTTCCCTGTGGATATCTGCCAGATTAAAATAGCACCACAGTCAGCATCTATGTTACATCTTCAGAGAAAACAAAATTAGTTCCTGATGACTGCCACAGATGTTTAGCAAATGGGGTCTAGGTCCCAGGAATTGTAGTTGTTACTTCACTGTAAATACATTTCCCTAATTGCAGGGCACTGTTTCCAAGCCAAGTTTTTGAGTATGTTTGCTCTGTAGTTTATTAGCAATCATACTGTTTGATTTACCTTTTTTTTTTTTCTTTTTCCTTTACATTTTGCTAGAAATATCACAGGATTGGTCAGATTATGCTCTTTGGTGGGAGCAGAAAAAATGTTGGCTTCTGAAAACCCATTGGACACTGGATAAATGCGGGGTGCAGGCAGATGCTAAGCTGCTCTTCACTACTCAGCACAAAATGCTGCGGCTTCGCTTGCCAAACATGAAGACCGTGAGACTGAAAGTCAGCTTCTCTTCTGTAGTATTCAAAGCTGTCAGTGACATCTGCAAAATTCTCAGTAAGTAAAAGTAAATCCCCTCCTGCAGCTAAATTTGAGCGTTTCATTAGGTGTCTCTTTTTCATGTAACGTCCTTACTCTCACAAAACTGTTTAGCTCAAGGAGAAAGTTGATTGAGTTGATCCAAGATCAAAGGACAGATTTTTGTTTTCAGTATCCAGCACATATCAGTGGTTCTCAGTCATTGCGATAACCTTGATGCAAACTGCTCAGAAGTATGTCCCATGGCCCACAGGAGTACTGGATTGTCAAAGTCTTCTTGATGGCTTTGTAGTGATCCTTTTCCTCCTTGAGCCAGCTCATTTTTTTGCTATGTACTAAACAGCTTGAGCTGATTCACATCCTACACCCGCTTCTAGCACAGGCAATTTCACAGGTGCCAGCTGATGTATCACTTGCGCTAGTATCAATAATATGATATTGAACTTGGCCTATTGCTTTATTGCTTTAAGGAGTGTGCTTGAGTGTTCACGACATTTACAAACCTTTTCAGTCCAGGGCATACACAAATACCCCACACAACCCCGTGAATGTGTTGTAGTGATGAGCCCACACATCTCTGCTAGTCCAAGGATAGAGCACTTCCAAGCAGAGATTAGGTTTTGAAAAGTGCCAGACCTGCGTGCCTGTAACCAACAGGATTAAGTTGAGCCTGCAAACAATCTTCACAATCCCTTAATTTTAGGGTACACCTAATCCCCATTTTAATTTAGATCTTCAAAGCCTAGCCCACTAGCACATTCAGCTTCAGAAGGAATTTACCACCGCAAGCCATATTTACTACAATGCACCTTTCAACTCTATCTTCTAGTAATGGATTGTGAAAGGGATAGTATGTCTTTGTTACACTTAGCAGCTATGATGAAATGATGCCATAATTGTTCAACTGAAAATTGGCTGAATTAAGTACTTCTGCCCACATTTTTCCTCTTGATTGAATCTCATGAGTACAGACACTCTGTAACTTTTCTCATGAGTGAATCGGGTGTCAAAAATGTCTTTGCTTACCACAGAATAAGAGTATCATTCAGAAACAAAGTACCAGGTTTGCAATAGACAATACGGGTCTAAAACAGCAGTGTATTAGCGTGCACATTAGCAGTGTATCACCAAGACAGGTCTTACAGGCGAAAGGTGAAATATTTAAATGATAAATAAAAGACATGAACTTCAAATACAGTAATTCTGTTTCTTTTCTTGCTTATTCAGAAGTCAGACAGTTCATTATGCTCGAAGGCAATTGCTGGGACATTACGGGAGAAAGAGTTTGTCCCTAGCGTTCCAAAATGCAGTAACGCTTACTCCAAAAGCAGGCTTAAATCGTGGCAAAACTCAACCTCACAGCTTGAAGTCTTTGGCCTGTACACTGAATTACTGGCTTTTTTATGGGTAGTCCTTTCAACCTGCTCAAGAATAAGATTCAGATAGCAATGTGGAGCTTCCCCAAATGCTCTTATCAACTGATCTTTTTTGGCCATGAACGTCTAAGTTTCAAAGATTTTCCTCTTGCTTCAATTCCTGACTTGCAATTCTAGATATTAGACGGTCAGAAGAACTCTCTTTGTTGAAGCAATCAGAAGACACACTCAAAAAGAAAAAGAAAAAAGACAAGAATACCAAAGAACCAGTTATAGAAGATATTTTAAACCTGTGCAACTCTCCAGTGATTTCTGGATCACCAGGTAATGGAAGACTCATGTGATTTTATTCTTCTAATTGAAGGCCAAAAGGAGGAAGAAATTATTTGATCCACGAATAAAACAGAGGAGAACATTTTAATGTGGAATGGAGGTCAGAGAGACACAGCTGACCTGAAATTAGTAGCTCCAAAAAGTTACTGAAATCCCTAGTATTATCAGTATTTTCCTGGGGTTTTTTTCTGTGTGTATGTTTTCCTTTCCATCAGTATATGAAAGGGCACACCAGAAAACAGATAATTAACCGTGGCCCTGCACACAGTATCTGCTACTGCTCTTTGAAAATATGAGGCTACTCTTAAAATGTTCAACAGTTTTGGCAACCTGAAAAGAGAAGCAGAATTAAACAGAATTAAAAATAAGGCTCTCCTTTCTCCACCAAATGTGAGATATTTCACAGAACAAGGAGAAGTGCTTCGGGCCCTGAGGGCGCTTCATCTGTGAAAGGGCAAGGCCTGCTGCAAACAGTAGAGAGAGGAGAGCATTCTGAAAAAAAAAAAAAAAAAGGGTCTTTTACACTGGGAAGTGGTAGACTACCTAAGTCTGAAGGTAATTTTCCTTGGAATTATGCTTTACTGTTCTTACTTGCAGCAAGTCCAGGTTTATATAGTAAAACCATGACACCCATTTATGATCCTGTCAGTGGGACACCAGCTTCTTCTACAATTACTTGGTTCAGTGACAGTCCCTTGACTGAACAGAACTGCAGCGTCCTTGCCTTCAGTCATTCCACCTGTTCTCCAGAAACACTAGCAGAGATGTACCAGCCTCGGACTTTAGCTGACAAAGCCAAACTTAATGCAGGGTAAGGATGCCTCTCTTCAATGTCTTGGTTAGCTGGCCTAACAGGGATGCCATTAATCAGCTTTTCAAATTCTGCTTCGCACTTCTTGAAAACAAAAGCCTGATGTTAGGCTATATCGCTACTTTAAAACATACTTTGATCCAGGTTTCATCTCAGAAATCTTAGACTCTTTTTGATCTTTTTCCTTAATCGGCATTCTTGGTGAGACAATTTTGTTTTAAAGTGATGAATTATATAATTGTGTAGACTCTGGATTAAATTCCTCTATTAGACAATGGCAAATCTACTGAAGTGAGTAGCAGTGTGTGGGCGCAGCTCAAGGACAGTTTGGATAGCAAACTCAAAAAGGCTTTAATAGGCAGTGGAGCTACTCGTGTGGATAAAGTTAGTAAGCTCTAATGCAATACAAATAGGTGACTTCTTTAATTAGGCACAAGCAAACGTGGCTTATTGTACATCACAGAAGAATATAGAGCAGTAGGGGTTTAGTGGTACAATTCTTGGAGAGTATTGTCTCTTTAGCATTAAAACACAGATTCTCATTTTTTTAGATCTTTGGAGCATTTAACAGCGACTTCAGTATTTTAACTGGATTTCACTGGGTAACAAAAGTAGCTAGAATTATAAAAAGGCAAACCCTGAAATAAAAAGCAGGAATTCTAAAGATACAGAAACAGTTTTACCTTGGCTTAAGTTAATTTCCCATTTCCGGAGGTCAAGAAGAAAGAATCTGTTGGTAGGTCATCTCATAACTACTTTCTGCTCTGTTTCTGGCATCTACTACTGAAGCAGGAGATTTTGGCTAGTGCTGGAGAAAAATCAGAAGGATTTTAGGCATTATGTTCATGCACTGGAAGCTGAAAATCTGTATGAATGTCCTGCCTTTTCAAGTTACATGAATTTTTCCCAGGCTTGCAGGAATTACAGCTGTTTGTTCTCACTTTTGTTTCACATCATTTACATTGGAGCTATGCAGGTGTGATAGCTGTACAAATGAATTTGTGTGTTGTTTTCTTCTGCAGCTGGCTAGATTCATCGCGATCACTTATGGAACAAGGCATTCTGGAGGACGATCAACTACTTTTACGCTTTAAATATTACACTTTCTTTGATTTGAATCCAAAAGTAAGAGCTTTGTTTTTATTGTTACTCATTGTTTGCCTGCTTTCATGTTACACGAGGATACAGAATTTTAGCTAGCATTTGTTATGGGCTATTCCGAGATCAAATTCTACTTGTTCCCTTCAGCTAAGGCTGCACTTTTCCCCTTTGGATAGTGAATCACCATCTTCACCTGAAATAAGATCTTCAGTATAAAGACCAGATTTGAAGAAGAGGCTGGTTTACTTGCTGGTTTACTAGGTATACATCCTCTTTTTGAAAACAGACTTTAAAAAATGGCACTTGTGTTCCATTCTTCCATGAGATTTGGGTTTTCCAGGCTCAAGCCTTCTGAAGCACTTAGGCACCTAAATCAAATCTTTTCCAATATGATTTGAGTGAGGTATACCTTTGGAATACCCCACCACAAGTGCTTAGGGCCCTTTTGAAAACAAGACTTAGGCTTTAAAAAAAAAAAAAAAAAAAAAAGAAAAGAAAAGCTTAAACACTTCGCTAAAGTTGCCTGTCACTTACCCTTATTTCTACTAAAAGTCAGTTACTGTGGTTTTGTTAAGCCAGAGTTCTTAACACTTGGGTGGTATTTTTAGTGAAATTAAAGCCTGATCATAGACCAGTATAAATCAACAAGAGTTCTAATGTGAATGTTTTGTAGACCATTTACCTCAACTGAGGATTTGGTCTTAGCATTTCAGGCATCTCGGATAAACAGAATGGCGCTTTCTCATGCATGTGGCATGTTTTGGGTGAAATGCCTTCCCTTCTAAAAACCAAACAGGTGCCTCAACTTAAGCAGCCCAAACACTTTCATTCATTGCCCTAGCTAGTAATGGAGCCATAGGATGAAATTACCCAAGACAGCTTGAGGCTGCTTCATAGCTCACTGCTATTGAAAAAAAGAGTTCACACTCCCAGATATATCCTCCCATTACCTAGCTTGCACTAGCTCTGGGGCTTGAATGTCTTTGTGAGTCACTTCACCTTATTAACCATGCAGGTATTTACCCTCGGAGGTGGGGAAGAATGAATAGTGAGTTAAATCAGTTCACAGCAGGATCTGACAAATGCCAAGCCGTTGCAAGGATAGGGCCAGAACCAAAAAGCCAAGAGCAGAAGAGCAAGCTGGTAAATCCCTTCAGCCACGTCGCATTATTTTAATTCTCAGAGTGTGGTTTCACACTTGGCTTAAGCCAGCTTAAGACCTGCTACCACAAAAAGGGATGTCTTAACTTCCCCTTCTGCTTGAACCAAGGGCTCCTGGTTAGTTTTCTTTTGGATCAGCAGGCTGCTGTGACCCTACACACAATCATGTGAGCTAGTACAAGGGAAAGATGGGAACACACAGCAGGGCAAAGGTGGGAGGGAGGAAGGAAATACTTGTATGGCTTCAGCCTAATGTTGCATCAGCTGCAGCTGACCACAAAGGCACATTTTTATGGTCATAAATGACAGTGGTGTTCTTTTCTGCTGCAGTATGATGCAGTGCGAATAAACCAGATATATGAACAAGCCCGTTGGGCCATCCTGTTGGAAGAAATTGACTGCACAGAGGAAGAAATGCTCATCTTCGCTGCGCTACAGGTACGTACTTGATCCAGGCTGCAAAACCCGTTTTCCCAAGAGGCAGGCACAAGCTAGGGCAGGACTACGATAGGAAGAGCTCAAGCTGATAGCTCTGTTTGGATTGGGGACCTACTTTTATTTGAGTAACTGCAGTAATCACATTGGAAATCTTGTTATGTTTACCTGTTTCCTTGTAAGTCCCATGGTTCTGTGCTGCAGAACTTTACACAGTTGACCAAGACCCAAAAGATCAATGGCTGTCTGTTCAAATGCTGTGACTATATGTTCTTAATTGATGTTTGAAGCATATTTGAAGTGAATTTGCCCTTCAAAATCTGTTTTTTGATGTTTTATTTCAGTACCATATAAGCAAGTTATCATTATCATCAGAGACACAAGATTTCACCTGTGAATCAGAAGTCGATGAAGTAGAAGCTGCACTTTCTAATCTAGAAGTGACACTGGAAGGTGGAAAAGCAAGTAACATTTTGGTATGTCATTTTGGAACCCAGAATTGCTTTCACTGTGTCAAATGCATTGACTCTGATGAACCTACTTGCTTCCCCTTTTCTTACCAGAGTTAACAGACATTTACAGAGTGCATTGTACTAAACTTATTCCTGATTATCCATAGGAGGACATCACAGACATCCCGAAACTTGCTGATAATCTCAGGCTAGTTAGGTGAGTTACTAAAAGTAATTAAAAACATACAAACAAGAACATTACCTCTATAAGAAATCCCTTTAGTTTTGTATTCTAATAAAATACCAGATCCTGAGGTTATAAGCGAACAAAGAGACCATATAGTTCCAACTAGCCTAATACTATCTTCTTCACACCTTTCTCCTACTGCTTTTAGGCCAGATTCTCAGCAAACCTTTCTAGCTTTTGGGCACCAGGGCCTAACATTCTTGCTAGTTAAAAGACCAGGCTCTTTATATTTCCTAAGGCTCAATCATCTTCTCTAAAGAAAAGATTCTACAACTTTATTTTCAAGTTTTACTGGTTTTTGCCAAGGAAAAAACAGGAAAAAAAGCCAACTTTCAGCTCTCCCAAAAAATAATTTCTGAAAGCAACCCTGTGGGATATTTCTCCCCCCATAAAACAAAAGAAACGAGTAAATTTTAGTATCAAAATGAGTTTCAGATTGGAGTATCACTACGGTTAAACCATATCGATAATACCTCACCTAAATAAGTAAACTGAGAACAGTACAGTTCTGTGATCCCATTGTAAAATCCTGATTTAAGGATTATTTAATATCACTCCGCTGAGCTCAAGTATGCAGTGTCTTTTCTCACAAAACAGTCTTCATGTTTTAGAAAGATAAAGATTTCTATTGCAGGATTATCAGTTTCATTCTGTTGACAAATTGATTTGTAGGCAGTGAACTGAAAATTGCACTTAAAATTGTTAACTCATTTCCAATAAAGAAATTATATTTGGCTTCATATTACCAAGGTGGATGAAGATGAAAGGAAATTTAAGCCTTTAAAGTTCTGTCCGTTATTTGCTTCTAATAATGGATTATTTTTTCCCCAGCAGTAGAGAAATTTGCCTTTAAAAGCATTCAGCGGTTATTTTTCATCAGTATAAGTTTCCTCTATACATGGTACAGGTTTTGCTAAATCAAAAGCATTGGAGAAGTTAGATTAGTTGTAAAACATTTCCTTAAAGAAACAAGAGCATATTGTTACTAAAAATATTTGTTTAATTATAAGCCTAAAAGCAAAGTTCTGCATGTTGGACTGCTGGCTGCATTCATAGAATGAACATTTATTCACCATATGCACCACAGCAGCACACTAGGAAAAATTACTTTCAGATGGGTAGTAGTATTATGCAGAAATGTGATACTTTTTCAAAAAAGAAAAATAATTGTAAGCTTTTGAGAAAGTCTTCAGGAACTTTTCTGCATAGAAAAATAGTTTGTAAGTTTAAAAATTAAAAAAAAAAAAAAAAAGCTAATAGTTCTTAATTTGGGGAGCATTTTTTGTCCCTGTATTGGAAAATTAAAAGCCAAAAATACTTGGCAAATGGATTTCAAAATCCAAGTTATTTTTGGAATTTAAACAAAGAGAAATTTCACAGTTTTCTAGAAAGGCTAGTCTAGGACTTCTAGAAACACTCTAGGGAAGATGTCAGAAGGTATAAGACCATTTTCCGGCTAGCAGTTTAATATTTGCACCATCGTCTTAGATATGAAGGAAAGTATAAGATAGACTGTGGACTTCTGGCTTTTTTTTTTTTTTTTAAACTTCAGCGATGATCTTTGTAGCTAGTTGTGAAGTATTTATCCACTACAATAGTGCTATGACTCAGTTATATTTTGAACTAACAGCTCTGTTATTTTCCTCTTGAAATGTACTGAAACTAGGAAATTTTTTTCCCCTTGGCTGTGTTAGTGTATGGTTAGCGGAATTAATTCTGGTTTTTCTCTCTTACTGAAGAGAGGAGGAGAAGGTACCTGATTATGTCTGACCATTAGTATTCTATCAGTTAATTCTCAGTTCCACAGTAGATGCTTTTAAATCAACTCTTTGAAGGAACTGAACTTGCATCAGCAAAGTACTGGAATAAACTAAAATAATTAAAGCTAGGATTATATCCATGTGTGGATATCCACACACGTGGATATGTGTATCCATGTACATGTGTGATGGAGCTGGAATAACATTGCCCTAATGGAAGACGGTGGTTTAAACTATTACCATTCCTTAGTCAAGGAATAGAATTTTGTTGTGTTAGATACTGTTTAGATGGTCCCTACCTTAAAAGCTTGCAGGTTGAGAAGAATACAAGTTAGTTTTACCGATGCAATTTTTCTAGATCAAGAGCCCTGAAGAAACTTAAGCTAGTTTTGGTCATGGGAACTAATTAGCGCGTTGCATTAGCAGTATTGAGTTCATGTAAAAAGCAGAACGTATTAAGCCTTTGTTAGAAGGAATGGCTTTGATTAGGAACGGAAGAAAAGGGGGCGGGGAGAAATCATGGATGGTCTTCAACCAGAATCCGGGGTAAAAAATGCCTCTCTGTCCAGGACAGCCTGGGTACAGTGTTGGTCCCAGGGATTTGCTTTTCCCCTCATTGACACAAGTGTAAGTGAATTGACGCCATAGGTACATGACCTCAAAGGAACTTGAGATCTATAGTAATATCTGTGAGTGACTGAGTGATACGTACATTTCAATATAAGCATATGCAATTCATTTGTTCTTTTAGGCCCAAGAAGCTGTCACTGAAAGCCTTCAAGCAATATTGGTTTGTTTTTAAAGACACTTCAGTATCTTATTTTAAAAACAAGGAATCTGGGCAGGGAGAACCTATTGAGAAACTAAACTTAAAAGGTAGGAATTTTGTTTTCCTTTCTTTACTTTTTCTGTTGCATTCATGATTTGAGTAAATCAAGAAATCACTGAGAGACTCAGGAAGACAAAGCAGTAGAATTTAGTCCTGAAACTACTTTTTCTGCTACTCTTAAGCAGGCAGACCTTGTCTGCAGAAGAGGCCTAACCAAAACGATTGAATACCTTAGCCCAAACCAGATTACCTGGACTTGTAAAATGCTATATACCACTGAATTCATTTAAAGATGAGTCAGATAGAGAATATGAGACACTATATGTGACACTTGCGTTTCCAGGTATTTTTAATCTATGTTTTATGGCAGTACTCACCTCTGTCCTTGGCAAAAGCACATTGGTAGTAGAGGATTATGAATAATGTCGTGGACAAGAATACCCTAGGTTGCACCTATACACTGCTGTGCAGGGACAGCTCCAAGACCACCCTCTAGGCCTTCTTTGTTTCACACATGGGGAATTCCATAGCTGCAACCAAGCCTCAGGGTACTTCTGGAGGAGAAACCCTAGGTGTACAGAGGGCAGATGCCAGCACTATATATAGCCTCCATCTACATCTACTCCTGCAGGGACATCATATGTTCAGCGTCAGGCAACCAGTGATGCGCAGGATTCATCCTAGAAGAAACCTTTGAAATAGAAGGAAGATTGACCCCTGTGAACAAATGGCTCTGCATACCAATCTGCACATCCTCAGTAGGTCAGATGAATGCATGGTTATACTAGTCAGGGTGACTGGAACCTGACCAAGTAGCCTACAGCCTTGGTGTCACCCGACACAAAGGGGAGTTGTTGGCATTCTTGACTGCAGCTGAATCCAGAAGGCCGATAGCCAAGCACTACAACACTGAAATAGCAGGTCTCCAGAGTTCTCTGGGATCCCTGAACCAGCCAGCTCCATGTAGATGTCACCTACATCCCATTTTCAGTACCAACTTGCATCTGAAATTAGAGTCCAGGCTTTCAAGTAACTTAGGGTAAAATTTCCAAAAGCACCTATCTCATCAACTCCTGTCCGTTTTAAGTGTTGAGTGTCTCCCAGGATTAAGGAGAATTTTTGAGAGCGTTTGCGTGCTTCACTCTTTTGTATTCCACATTGAAGAACATGCTCTTTGAGCTCAGAGCATTCATCGCTAAAAGCATTCATCACCCTAGCAAGCCAGATCAGGCAGTGTACTAGAACAAAAAGCTTTGATTAGGCCTGATCATTAAAAGTCTTGGCCCTTCTATCAAAGCAAAACAACTATTAGGTACTGTTCTTCAGCATTATACTACCTTCAAATTAGTGACATAATAATTAAATAAATCCGTTTCTTTGATTCTCTGTAATCTAGGATGTGAAGTTGTACCAGATGTAAATGTTGCAGGGAAGAAGTTTGGAATCAAATTACTAATTCCTGTTGCTGATGGCATGAATGAAGTATATTTAAGATGTGATAACGTGAGTAATAAGACAGAATGGAAAGTGTGCATTCCAGATTTATTATTAGATTGTCTAGGAGACCCATGATCCTATTGTACTAGAAATTGTACATAAAAATAAGGGTGCCCTAAAGTATTATCTACATGTCTAGTAGAATATAAGAATGATGATGTAGACCAAAAAATACTTAATGGTTGAGGGGATAAAGGGGCAATAATTCAAAGTTTATCATCAGTTTCCAAGTAGAGCTGTTGGAAAGAAAAGAAAACATACTATGGAGAGAGAAAAAAAAAAAAAACAAAAGACATCATTAAAATATTTTGTTTCAGTGTTTTTCAGAAGATTGAGATTTGTTTTTTGTTCTCTTCATTTTTCTTAATTGGAACTTTCCCTTGGGACAAAGGTAGCATGATAGGGATCTTAGATTTGTTTCAAGATTTTTACATCAATCCCAGTTCTGTAATTAGTTGGGAAAGAGTCCCACCATAAAATTTCCCAGTGAATCTATTCCAGATCACTGGATTTCTCTCTGCCAACTCGCAGTAGTTTCATGCATCAAACCATTTTCCAGAAACACTGAGGTGGAGAAAATACTGAACTTGTTGTGACTGTAGCACTGATAATCAGATATACTGTACAGCCTCAATTGCAGCTGACATCAGTGGGAGCTGTAGACATGTCAAAAACCAGTTTCACGCAGTGCATTCTTTGGCGTTTTATAACAAAGCGCCTGTTTTTAATGAACGTGAGAGCATTTTCAAAGTAAATGGCTTAGTAAAAGCTAATTCTGTACATGGAACTAGCCCTATCAGGGAGGGGCAAGAGTACTATATTAACTGTGCATCCAGCCAAATTAAGCAGAATAGCCTCAAAGTTGTTTTACCTCACAGCAAGAGATGTGTGAGCAGTAAACATCTTCATAAATGATTTGTCCAGAAATACCAAACATTATATATTATGAAATGTATTTGTTGCAGGAGAATCAATATGCTCGGTGGATGGCTGCTTGCATCTTAGCCTCAAAAGGCAAAACAATGGCCGATAGCTCTTATCATCCCGAGGTCCACAAGATCCTTTCATTTTTAAAGATGAAGAACTGGACTGTGTCTCCTCAGGCTGTCTCTGATCCAGAAAGCATGGACATGAAACCAGAATGCTTTGTCTCACTACGTTATACAAAAAAATACAGGTCTAAGCAGGTATCCTGAGCATGGCTGTTATGGTCGGGGATGGGTGGTTCCGGAGACCAGGCAGATGATGAAATAGGGGAGAATGGATCCAGGTAGTATTTGGAAACCACGCAAGGATTCCTGGCCATACACTGGAATCATCTTACACTACGCTTTGCCCCTTTGATACTTAGCAAGAAGCCCTTCCTTTAAACTGAACACGGTGACTGGTGTCTCAGCACTTTTTCCAATTACTCCTCCTACATCCACACTGCCTCTTAAGTAACTAATTATGTCTTCATGATAGTGCTGTCCCTGAAAGTCTCTTCAAATTGAGTAAGGAAGGTTTTTAAGGAAGGGAAGATACTGCCTGTATCTTAAATCGTAGAATAGAGGGCAAGAATTTATTCTTGCCCTCTTGGCCTGGGTACCCCTCCTCCTCTCCATTTTATTCCTTGCCCACTGCTTTTGCTGTAGGAGAGTTCAGCCCACCCATCTGCAGCACGTGGTCCCTAGAACAAAGTAATGAGGTACGTGCTACTCAGCATCTTTCATAATATCATCTCCTTGTCAGGCACCTAATCAGAGGGGATCACTGCAGCAGATTTCACAGCCTGCTTTCAGGGCTAGGTAAATGATGCAGTAGATAAAGCCGTTACTTAGCAAAGGGAACTTTTGTTACCGTGAATAAGTTTGTATCTAGCTAGTGCATGGTGCCTAGAGCTTGTACGATGCGTGAATGAGTAACGAATGGTACGTTAGCAGAGAATTCTGAAGGATACGCTGAGCTCGTTTCCCTCCCTCACACCGCTTCAGTTGCGAGCATGCCCTGCCCACCCAGAGGATGGTCAAAGTCCATTTCCCTGGTGCTTGGAACTGCCCCTTAGCAGCACATCTAACATTCCAGCAAGACTGCTCACCAGGGACACATCGGGTCAGCTGCAACAGACAGACACAACCTGAAACAAGCACAGTAGAGCCCATTGCGCCAAGAGGGGAATACAAGATTAGAACCAAGAATATGACAGTTAACAAATTTCTGACCTGGGACAGTGCACGAGAACGGTTGCTCCAGGATAGCTGGGATCAGAGCACCTAGAATAGTGAACGTGCAATTCAGGAGGTCCTCATCTACTACCGCTTTGGCCAACAGGGAACCAAGGTCCAGATTTCACTGGTAACCCTAGCTAGTCTGCAGCAGTCTGGCATGGCAGTGCTACAATAAAGCCCACAAATCATGGTGTCAAGGGAAGTCCTTGCCCTGAGAATACCACCTCACACTTCTGGGCTAGTGGAAGAGATGTAGCCAGGAGAGGGGGAATGGATTGAGAATCTTCATTTTCCAGCAAGCTTGCTGTACAGAATGGGCCTGTGGGCAGCAAACAGGGCAAGATCATTTTACAGTGTGGTGGAGCTAGACCCAGTGCAGCACAATACTAGGTACCGAGATCGTCCAGCACCATGCTCCCCAGTAGCGTAGGATCTGCTCCCAGGTGATCTCCACAAATGTTTGCTTGCACAGTGACCACTAAGTATCTGAACATGGCATCAGAGCTAATACTGTTTCATTTAGTGAAAGCAAGGATATTTTTATTCTCCAGTCCACTGAAATCTTTCTCTCTTCCTGTGTTTCCCAGTTGGCTGCTCGTATTCTGGAAGCCCACCAAAACGTAGCCCAGATGTCCCTAGTGGAGGCCAAGCTGCGTTTTATTCAAACATGGCAGTCCCTCCCTGAGTTTGGCTTGTCCTACTACATTGTAAGGTAATCACACTGTTACAGCGATGTCAAGCTGCCATAATGTGTTTATGGTCAGTGATTTTCTGGAAGTTCCTTGAATCCCAGTTCTGGGAACATACTCCTACTATTTCTCCACAAACCTTTTAATTCTAGCAACTTCCATGCTGCTGTTTTTTCCATAGCAGTAGCACTCAGTAGCTCCATTCCTGAAGCAAGAATATTGCTCTATTGCCTCTATTATATCTGCCTTCATAGAGACCTCTTGGGTTTTGCCTGAAGTAACACATCAGTAGGATTAAACTCTTGTTGACATAAGCTCACTAAAATGTAAGAAGATGCAAATCTTGTTGGTGTTCTCAGGTTTGCGGTGTATTTGTTCGCTCCGACTCTTGCTCGTTGGAATTAGATTCAACACTACGCGGAGCATAATTGTTTTGGCATTTCATTAAGAAATACAACAGCTAAGTAGCAAACACAATGCCTCTGTTAGGTTAATCTGGAAGAGCAGTCTGCCCAAAGAAAGGTCCTGTTGTGTTCATAACAGTTCCCCGGACACTTTCCTTGAATACTGCAGAATTCTACAGGGTACCCAACCTGCACTTTCTTCTCTTGACAAACGGCCAAAAAACTTACAAGGTACTGATGCAGCCACACTTGGGGCCTCCTTCCTTAATTTGGAATTAACTTCTCTTTCGGGGCAACTTAGAAATCAATGGCTACAGCTGTGGTATAAATTGAACCAGCTGGGAACCATTCTCTGGCAGAGAGGCTGGCTGGCATAGAGCAGCCCACATCCATACTATTAAACTCTCTGATTGCCCAAAACCCAGTAGCTTCATGTAAACTACCAACTTGCCTTGGTACCACTCTGGATGTTCTAACTGCTGAGCTGTACCCAGGAGTCATTTGGGAGAGCGCAGCTTAGTTGGGGCCAGAACTGTGCCCAGGACTGTTCCAGCAATTCAACAGAACAGGCAATTCTGTTGAGTTCAGTGCCCAGGAATGTTCCCTGGCATGATTTAATTTACTAACAGATACAGATATTTTGTTCCATCTGTCAGCAGTAGTCCTTCAAAAAATCCTAAACTGCATCAGTGTGATTTTGTAGCATGGGCAAAACATCTTGTGGTGAATTTTACAAACTGATGGACAGAATCTCAGTGAGGAGTTAAGCAAGGCACAGATTGCCGTCCAGGTCACATTCTTTCCCTCAGGCCAGCCTCAGTTAAGGACAGAAGGTTCAAAGACAGCATCAAAATAATGAAAATTATTAGCAGCAGCCAGCTGAGATTTTTTTTCCAGCTTTCAGCATGAGGGTAGAGGAAGGCAGTTTCTTTCTCTGAGTGATCTTTTGCTAAGTATTTCCTACTCAGAAACATCCGTCCCCAAAAAGTTCTGACACTTTGGTATTTATTTTTCATCTCTAATCAAAAAGTTGAAATGTTATAATGTACCGATATTTTTGTAATGTGACTTCTACTCAGAAATATGCATATTTTGCTAACTCTGAATTATTTTGATAAGCTAATACTGCTAGATAATATAAAATACTGAATATATTATTTTGATATGCTTACATAATTTAGCTAAGTAAAAATGGAAGAACAAGTTTCAGCGTTACTGAAGTGAGGCAAGTAAAATTAACGTTGATGCTTTTCCAGTAAAAATATAATCAAATTCTTGCATTAGCACAAAATATTCCCATTTTGGCAGAATGGTGTTTTTCAGCAGAAGACAATGACTTGGAAAGATTTCAGCCAGACCTACCTGCCTGCTTTTTTTTTATATCTTTTGCCATGGTTCACCAGGCTACATTCTTGCTTTATAACAAATATTGTCCTAAAGAAGGATCCAAGCTCTCCTCAATCCCAGGCTGTTGTGACCAACAGCTGTGCAGCACTGGGTGAGAGGGAAGCATCTTTGCATTGGTTGTGATGGCCTCTGTTCCCCCACATTTTTTGCTCTTGCACAGAAGGGCAGGTGAAATGTTTCTCTAGAAAAAAACATTGCAAACTGAATCTGCTCAGAGGTTTGGTTTTTTTTTCAGGTTTAAAGGAAGCAAGAAGGATGATCTGCTTGGTGTGTCCTATAACAGGCTCATACGGATAGATGCAGCCACAGGAGACCCTATCACAACATGGAGATTCTCCAACATGAAGCAATGGAACGTGAACTGGGAAATACGCCAGGTAAAACTGGAGTGGCTCTCTGCATTCAGTCTTTACACTTGAGACGCTGGAGGATGCCTTCATAAAATGATTTTAAGCCTCAGTGTGAAAAGATTTTGAATTTGTTATGACAGGTTATTAATAATCTGTTTTCTAAATTTTTTTATAATGGAATCTGTAGTCAAAGTTCAGAAACTAAAAGATCTCCAGTTTGAAACATACCTATCAGACTTATTTTTTATAAGTTTCCAGATTTTGATGGGATGAAATACAGAGACTTGAAGGTAAATTCCACCTCAGTAGATGTTTACTGCTCTGTTAGTAAAAATCTCGTTTTGTTCTCTGCACAGTCTAACTCATGCATCATCCTCTAAATTGCAATGATTCCGCTTCTATTATAGGCTGAGGCTACAGGAGCCCAGCTTGCCTTTTAAATCCCAAGCTGAGATTGCAAGGCTATGGTGCAAACTCCTCTATTTCAGTATGTGATCCTAAGAAAAGAGATCCATGGTATGATTCATACCAGGGTGCTTCAGACCTTGATTAAGTTTGCTGAGGGCAACCAGCTGTTGCTCAGTTTGGGTTTGAAAGCTTGAAACCCCTTTTGCAAATCTTAGATTTCTGGGCTGGAACTAGTGTGACCTGATGTAAATTCAAGCAGCCTGGAGACTGTTCCTTCTTAAACAATTTCCACATGCATCTCCAGGAGCGACCACATAAAATCCCTACTGCTGCAGTACTTCCTGTGCCAGAACCTGCAATGTGATGGTAAAGCTGTTGTTTTTGCATTAAATCACTCTCAGAAAAGGCAGAATCCACACTTAACAAATCCCTTTGCTGGATTTTAGAACTGACAATAGTGAAACTCAAAGCCTGATCCCAGAAATAAGATTTAAGGTCAGTGCACAGCAGTGAACAGTATTAAACATTATTCGTTTAAGTGTACAAAGAGTCAGTGCCATTCTTGCTCTTTTCAGTGTTCTTATTTACGTGTTTACAAGGCCTCCACAAGGCTACTAGAAAAAAATCTGGTAACAAGCTTTGTTTTGTTGGCTTCCAAAACAAGCAGCAAAATTTTGACCACAAGAGGGCCCTGCCACAGCAGAAAGTTGAGAACCAGCCAGTGAAAGACCCTCAACATACCGCAGACCCAGAAATCTTTACAGCTCTTCTGTTAGCATAGCTGGGTACTGGCTTATCACAGTATTTGAGGTCTAGCTGCTCTCACACTCGCTCTTCTTTCGGATTCATGTCAGGTAGAAAGATGATGTAGTTTATCTCTGTTACTGATTTTGCCATACGTATTTTCTTTAGGTTGCAATCGAGTTTGATCAGAATGTGTCTATTGCTTTCACATGTCTGAGTGCAGACTGCAAAATCATCCATGAGTATATTGGGGGCTACATCTTCTTGTCAACCCGCTCCAAAGACCAAAATGAAACACTGGATGAAGATCTATTCCATAAATTAACTGGAGGTCAGGAATGAGGTGAAGCAAGCTCTCTCCCTCTCTTTCCCCTCCCCAGCTAAAGGGACCAGAGATTAAGCAAGACTCTGATTGTTAATTGCTGGCTAATAAATATACTGTGTATTACAGTCTAGTAATATGATGGGACTAGTTCCAGCTTCTTTGTTCAATATTGAAGCCAAGGTCACTGGATGGAGTATGGCAACTCCATCATCAAAACTAGGAAAATTAGACTTCCTTGTTTTCCTTTTGTACAGCTAGAACTTTTCCAATGAAAGGTATGTGGTCAGTGGGCATTTCTGAGTCTCGCATTTTTAATTGCAACAATTTATTTTAGTATCCAGAACAAGGAACTTGAGGATGTGGTACAGCAAATTTTGTTCTCTGTTACAGCCCTGTAACTCCCATTGGCTAGCATGTCTCGGGATTTAACAGAACTAAAGTTGAATAAATAACATTTTTTAAAGCTACATTACTTGTCTAACATTTGTGCTGGGAACAGAAAACATTTCATCAGTACTCCAAAGTCTGCAGATGGAGCTTTCAAATCCCAAGTAGTGATTACACGATCATTCAAAAATGTAACATCCATGTCTACCTTCAATTGTGTGAATAGAATGAATTAAAATCAAAGGGGCTACCAGATGTGTAGAACAAAACGTTAGTCTTTGCAAAACCAGATTCTAAATGTTAATCTCTTGAGGTACTTCATTCATTTCCAGGTTGAAAGGAATGCTTTAGTTAACAAGCAAGTAATTTAAAATAGGTAGAAAAGACTCTGAAGGTAGGCCTTCCTTCTGTTTTCTGTCCTTGTTACTCTGTTTGTACTGTCATCTGATTTTAAACTAAACTCATCTGTAAATTGAGTTAGGAGCCGAAATGCCTGTAGAAATGCTGTTCGTCGTGTATATAATGCAGGATGCAAAGCGATTACTCAATAATACTGTGCCTACGGAGCAAGATCTGTAGCAGCCAGCTGTCTGCTGGAGGGAGCCACACACACCCAGTGAGCTGAGTGAGCTTTGGTTCTGCCCCATAATGCGTAGTGGTCAGTAAAGCACAGGAGGGGACTAGGTTGGGAGGATTCATTAAATTGCTGGATGAACCAAAGTTGATTCCGAATACCTAAGCAATTAAAAAGGACAGGTGTTGACACATTGCCAAGAGATGTTGTAGATATCACTGCATACTTCCTAGATGTCAGTTGGACTGGGTAGGCCTGATCCTTCTGTCATGTCCTCTACTTTTACGCCAGTGCCTGTCAGTAGACTGCAATGGAATTGCTCCCAATTTGTGCCAGTTTAAACAAACTGAAGCTTTGTATTTTATACCTGAATTGCAAAAGAAAGAGCATCTATAACCTGCCTACCAGCCCACTATGCTTCCCTCTCCCCAGCACTTTTTACGCAGGGCCTGAGGGACCATCCAGTTTTCTTCAGTGAAGGACTTTACCGTCTTCTCACTTGCTTGATACAGGCCAAGTATTTTCCTCATTTCCACCTATAACATATAGTCCAAAGACATTTACAATGTTTAAAACCTGCCTAAGGATGTTGAGGGAAAGCTGAAGGCGCACCTTCATGCCAGCTTTTCTTGCACAGACAGCCCCTTTTCCAGACTCAGCCTCCACTTCTGCTACTGAATTTCAGTCAGGATTGCAGCCGTGCCTGTGTTAGAGCCCCTCATTTGGGAACTTAAATTGTATCTCGTTAGCACAGTGTGCAGCTCATTTTACTGCTAAGTAAACACACCTACTTGCAGTCAAGGTTATCTGGGCTGAGATTCCAGAGAAACCACAAAAACATTCCGTCTTCTTTCCTGGCCCTCCCTCCGTCTCATTCTAATGTGTCACTGCATTTCAAGTAAAGGTTTTCTGCCGCTATGGAAGGAGGAGGAGCTCTGCCAACTCATCCAGAAACCTGTTGGAATGTAAGCACCAACGTTTGCCATCTTATCTTTGATGGAATGATCCCTTTGCTACTCTTCTTGGTGCGCTGTCCGGTCTCTGTGTTTCTTTAGATCATCAGCTGTTTTCCTCCTTGTTCCACTCACCTTGCAAGGCTTTCAAGGAGAAGAGCGCTTAGGAAAGGCATCTCTTTTTATCCACCCACCTTTGATGCTGCATGAGGTCACGCTTTCATCAAAGCAAAATGATTCAGCAGTAAAAGTAGCTGAGGGGTGCTGCTTTCAAGACGTCACACCTTCTGGGCTAGGGTCAGTGCAATGAAGGAGAAGTCATCCTGCACAGCCAGTCCCAGAAATTCAGGGGCACTGGGAGCATGCTGGTTTGTTTGATGTTTTCCACAGCTTTACTGGCCATGGGGGCAGTGACCTTAGCTTTGTTTCTTGTACAAGCAGCCCAAAGAGAAGTTGGAGGGGGAAGGTGCAAGCCAGGGTGCTCCTGCACCCCCACAATTCCAGACTGCTACAGCAACTGCTGGATACAGTCGGCAGCTCCTGGGAGCAGGTCTGGTGCCGCCTGCTGTGCCTGACATCTGCACCCGGCCCAGCTCCGGGCCAGCTCCAGCGTCAAGTCATCTTTCATCCCATTCCATGCCACTGAGCATGTCCTGGCCAGACTCCACTCCTCCCCACTTTACGTGCATGGGATACCACACCCTCCTTTATTCCTGTAATAACCTCATTAAACTTGGCTTTTGCTTGTTCATACCACCTGATTTATGAATAAGGGTAAAGACTGTAGGCTGAGTGGTCTTTAGTAACTGAATTATTATTTGCACAGTGCCAGATGTGGGATAGACACTTTAACGAGTGAGTGAAGGCAGGGCATCTGCCCTGAAATGAAACAGTGTCTTCTAAGGAAAGAGGCATTTCTGAAATGCAGAGACAAAATCCTAGACAGGAATGTAGTTTAGATGAAAACAAAAATGCCTTGGCTCAGCTGCCACCCTGTTTTTGTATGTCGTGCTTATTTACACCAAAATCAGGTCAGGGTAAAATGCTACAAGTGTCAGAGGGCTGCTGTCTGCTCCTACTTTGAACAACTTCCGTGGGGGATGTCGTTGCTCATTCACAATGCATTGCTATAGCAGACAACACCCACACCCCATGGTTTTCTGAATCCTCAGGCTAAATAATCCTGTTCTCGCCTCCCTGTTCACTGTAGGAGAATGTCTTACTTGTGTTTACTCTGTGGAGTGACCTGTAAATATTCTTTTTCTTTCATTGGCTTTAAAGCCATTCTCCAGATTTTTCAGGATATTTTCTTTCTCAATCATCACTTGGAAAAACCTCTAGACATGGATCACAGCCAACGAGAAACATTCATCTCTTACACTTTACAGCCTGGTACCATCCTCACCTTCTGCTCTCCCCATGTTTCTGCTTATCTCAATGTCATTAAGGAATGCAGGGCTCATCCCTAGCATTCCAGCTCCTGCAGCAAGAGGGGTTTTGTCCAGCGCTGAATCAGCCCCAGGGAGGGCGCGTCTGGTTTAGCTCTTTGTAGTACATACCTCGCCCATGCAGAAAAAGACTGACAAAAATGCCTGCCTTTACTAAACCTTCCCTCAGGTTGCCACTGAAAACCTTAGAGACATAGAAAAAGGAGAGTAATAATCTGAACAAACACAGCGATATGAGAACAAGTCAGACTGACGGGCAGAAGGGAACGCTCTGCCTGCGCCTATTGGATCCTTTCGTGATTTCAAAAAAAAAGGGTAGGAGAGGGCTGGTGCCTGCTCTGGGAAACTTTCACCAGTATCACAACTGGTGCTGAAGGGGTACCACCGTGGTAATATTTCAAACGATTAGAGTTTGCAGCTAGGCAAAGAGCCGTACCACAGTCTAGGAAAATACAATGCCTGCCTCAAAAATTGGGCATCCAAAATGCAGAAAAATGTGGGAAATTAATATAACAAAAATCTCATTTTCCAAGAGTGCTCTACTTCTTGTAGGATGTGCTCTTTATCTTTCAGAATCAAGCCCCTCTGGGAAAAGACTCCATCTCACTTCCACCTTCATTGAAATTAATGGGCTAATTGCTAACTGCCAGGCTATTTTTCCAGTCTTACAGGACTGTTTGTCTAACCTTGTTCCACAAGGAACTCAGTACGGCGGAACACATTAAGAGTGAGGCAGAATTTGGCTCGCCAGCTTTCATTGAGTATTTTTTTAAAGAGATTAAAGACAATAAAATAACCCATCCATCGTCTCATAAAAATTCACTATGTGTCAATACCGAGCTAAGAGTAGGAAACACAACACGGGTACTTAATAGCCCAAGGCAAAGTGAGCCCACCTCCCTGAAAGAGATCTGGAGCTAAAAGGATTGCAAAGGCGAAGGGAAGGCCAGTGTGGCTTTCCACCAGTGTGGCTTGGGCTGGACTTTGCTTCCATCCACGCTTGCAGCAAATTCTTTAGAACCATTCTTTTTAAGCTGCTCAGATTTGCCCAATGAACTTAGCATTCAGAGTGCAGCTCTCTACAGCTTCCTGTTAGGAAACATATGGCCAGCCGGCACGCTTCCCCAAGCACAGCCCTGTGAGCCGTTCCACCAGGGTTAATCTGCAGGATTAGGCCCTCATTTAGGAAACTGCTTGTCTTGCCTGGGAGCCATCCCACAAGGGAACAATATGTACATCTCAGCCAACCTCAGAGGGAACCGCAATGGCTCCAGAGAGTCCTCCTAAAAGACCGTATCTTGTTCTGTGGGTGTTCTGGTGTTTTTCAAGGCTCCCTCCCCACACAGATAATGAAATGACATGGTCAACAGATAAGGTCAGTGTGCATGTAGTCTCAAGGTTTTTGGGAAAGCAAGACCTTTATCTGCACTTTATCACCGCAATATACAGGTCTGTTTTGCCTTTCCGTCATAGATCTGTTTTGTCCTCCTGACAAATAAGACAAGCACTGACCATTGTTCTCCCCGGAAACTTTAATAATTAATTGTCTTAAAGCAGTAACTGAACATCCATACTATTGCTTTTACTTTGGAACAGTCGCTTTCACGTCATACCTTTCCACTTCAGGGCTTTACTCTCAGCTCTTGACCTGCCTAGTTATTTCTCAAATTGTGGTAATGCCTCAAGACCCAGCTGCAAGCACGTCCCTTGGTGGGAGGTGTTTTACCTTGTCAGACTTACTTAGCCAACAAAAGATACGAGCAGGAGCGGGAAGGGAGTTGTCCCAAGCCGCTCAGTGCGGCAGATGCAGAACGAAGAACAGATCCCACACACAGACACGCCTGGGGGAGCTGGAGAGGCCTCCAAAGTCCGTCATACACACTGTGACACAAGATCAGGCGAGGAAATTCCTCTCTGCAGGAGCGGCAAGTGAGAGCTTTGCTTTTGACATCTCCCAAGGGCCTCCTTAGAGAGACTGTTCTGCTAAAAGCCATTTGTCCTGGGTGAACATTTCCAGGACTTACTCCCAAGTGCATGACTATTACAGAGAAACGTAAACACTTGAAACCCACCTTTTATTGGTGTCTAGAGAGTTATCAAAGCCCATGGCAGCAGACAGAGAGAGCCTTAGCTCTATGTCCTCGTGACCTGTCAGTGAAGAAACACAATAATTCCTCTCCCCTTCCTCCCCCCTCGTCAGTGGAAGACGTGAGAGTTGGGACTAGAGACACTGATCCTTCCCTTTACCTCCTCTCCTTAGATGAAGAGAGAAGAAGCAGCCCTGCCTGGGGAGCGGATGCTGGGAAACAGGAGCCTTCCCACCCTCCCCCTGTTAGGGCTGAGGGAGCGCAGAGAGCTGACTGGAGCCACCCCCTCTCTAGGCAGGGGGAAGCTGCATGCGGGGGAGCAGGCCTGGAACAAAACCTTGCCTCCGCTTGTGGGCAGAGCCGCGAGCAGGGAAAGCCGGGAAGAGAACAGACGCATTTCACGCTCCTCAGCTGAGTCACCAAAGCATATAAAATCAAGGCCAGGCAATCAGAGCCACACAGAGGGGAGGCACGAGGCATCAGGACTCCCAGACAGGTATGTGCACGCGAATGCGGTTTAAAGCAAGGGACTAAGATTGAATCTGAGATCAGCTCCCAGCGGCCCCGCTCCTCCCCTCCTCTCCCTGCCATGTGTGGCGGAGCGGGGCCTCCAGCAGCTCCGCTGGCCGGGAGGCCCTGAGGCTGCTCAGCTCTTGCGTGGCTCCATTTGATGAAAAGGGCACAGGTCACCAAAATACACTATTCTGCTGGTCCCTGCCTCAAACCTGGGATGGGAGCAGCAGATGATGATCTAGGCAATAGCCGGCACCGTTCAGGGAAAAACAAGTAGTTATGAATAGCATGAATGGCTGAATAAGGTGAGCAGCAAGTCTGAGACATTTTATGCAGCGTGGGGCTTCAGTTACCCCCACTGATATTTATTTTTGGATGAGGAATGATCATTACGATGCCCCGAGAGCAGGAAAGAGAGCTCAGTAAGGAAAGCACTAGCTTAGGGTTCAGGACACCTGTGGTAATTCCTTCCTCGACACAGATTATCTGCACAGCCTTCGACAAATCATTTAGTGCCCTTTTCTTTTTTTTTAAAGGGGTGTTCAGGATCCTCCTGGGTTTTAAAAAATCGCGGAGGAATGCATGTAGGTTCCTCTGGTGCTTAGGAGTCTCATGGATTTTTCAAAAATACTTACCTATATTTTTAGTCACTCAAATATTTTTAAAACCCAACTATATGTTTCTTCATGCTTTTTGAGCAATATAATATAAAAGCTTTGTCTCTCAGGAGTGTTTCAAGGATAGGCCTGTTAAAGATGGACACACTCCATCTGCTATGGAGCACAGGATCACCCAGGTTAACTGAATACAGTTTGTAGATTGGTACAGTTCGTGTCCCTTATAAAAAGCCAAATGCAGGAAGGAGGCAGTGGACAAGGCCATGCTGTACACCTGAACTTCAGTCTGACAGCAGAGCAGGAAAAGAGGCGCTTGTTTGACTTTGGAAGTGTTGTGGAAAGGAGTTACAGCATATCCCCCCAGAGAAGCCTGCCTGTGACTAGCCCGTGTAAGGAAAACATTACCATTCTTGTCTCTGTTCAGAGCACTAGGGACACTAATTAAGAGCCAGATCTTGCAAGGCGCTGAGCAGCTCCTCCAAGGTGCAAAGGTCCTCCACTTCTGAAAACTACGAGAAAAGAACTGAGGGCGCTCACGGCTATGTAGGGTCAGACCTCACATACGTAGATCAGAAAGGAAGAGACAGAGGAGGGCTGCATAGGTAGGACAGGGCTGGAGCTACCCCTGGGACTGCTTTAAGCAAAGAGTAGGAGAAGGAGCTGTAGCAAAACATCTAGTTACAGTATGTGCTCACCATCACCCCCTCCTACAGAGGGCACAAAATTCTCCAGGCCCTAGCCAAAAGGACCATACCTTCTAGAGGAGGTAGGGGATAAACGTCCTCCTTGGTCTGCCTGGGGAACGGCAAAGTCAGCTTTAGGGGAAGTGGCACAGAGGGAAAATAACGACTAAGCCTCACTGCCCGTCTCACAGAGGATCCAGGAGAAGCACTTTGGGGGCTGTGATGTTTGGGAGGACAAAGCTGGGGTGGGAGGAGGAAGGAGCACAGAGGGAATTGTAACACTGAATGAACTACTTCTTGGTACCAGGCCTTTGGCCCTGACCCAGGAGCACACTCTAAATTTCTGACTACTTTAATTAAAATGTAGCTCAGAAGCTGTATTTTAAATAGCTGTTTTCCTCCGGAATTTGAATTTGAGACACTCACCTGCAGCAAGGTCACAACCCTGCCACCACTTGGCAGACGGCTCCAGGGGCACTGTCAGAGGGTCTGGAGCAGAAGAGGAGGGGGAGTCTCAGAGGGGCCTTTGGGGCTGAGAGATGCAGGGAAGTGACTTTGCCGGCACGTCCCGTACAGCTATTTGCCGTTGTGGCTGTTAGTCAGAACTGGGCAGAGCTGCACGGGCAGAGCCCAGACATGCCGCGGGCTTTTGTTGCACAGCTGACTTCTGCTCAGGGGAAGGAGAGCCCTTCCCAATACAGGAAAGGCGCTTTACCTTCCTGCCCCATTGCACCTCAGCCAAATTCGGGCTCCTCCATCCTTTAGTTTCATGTTTGACAATCTGCCTCTGCCTCTAAATCCATACGTTTGCATTGTACAGGCAGCCTCACAGAAAAAACTCCTTGCCCAGACCGCACTTGATTGTAGCCTTCTTGCCTGCCCCATTAGACAACTCGTCTCAGTGAGATGGACAAACTGGATACTGTGCAGCAGAACAGCCCTGTAGGGAGCAAATACGCAATCATGTATAAACATAAAATCCTATAATATTGCAGTGAGAGCAGGGGTTTCTGAATAATATTATCCCTCTTTTGCAGTTTGTCTAGTACCAGCTGGTAGTTGTATACTGGAGTAGCACCCATACTGCCTCATACCCCTGTGTGGAACAGAGGTGGCGCAAGCCGCAAGACTGAGAAGCCCATCCCCTGTGCTGCTGCTCTTCTTCGAGGTACTGTTCTAGGTGCCAGACTGGTACTGAGGGTACTGGGGTACAAACTAGACATGTGACGTAACTTGGTTGCTTTCTGGATCAAAACTCCTACGTACGCTTAAAATAAGATCAAACGATATTTCTGTCCCAAAGGGCTCATGTTTACTTAGGCTTAATTACAGAAGAGACATTAATTATCACTTCTACTGTCTGGATGCAACGGGAAAGCATTTATAAATGTTTTACTTTTAAATAGCTTGTAGCTGCCTGGAGGGATTTTAATTTAGTTCTTAATGCTGATGTTTTGTTTTCCCTTCCCTGAAACAAAAAACAAACAGATCTTGCAAGTTAATTGAGAGCCTCTTAGCAGCAGCAGGATGTTTCTGCTCTTGCTCATCCTCTCTCTGCTGGTGGGAAACATACTGTCAGGCCCAGTGAGCAGAGCAGAGACTGCAGCATCCAGGGACGTCACCACCGTTTTCCAGCTGACTCAGGAAGATTCTTGGAAGACCGTTAACCTCACTGGCATGTCCTGCGAGGATCGGAAGAACAGCACCTGGATCACCCTGCAGCTGACCAACAGCAGCCTGACAGCTTTCCCTGTCTGCCTCCCAGAGGTCCTGGAGACCTTAGATCTCAGCAACAACCTCTTGGAAGAAGTGAACAGCACAGAGATAGCAAACCTCCCGCAGCTGCGCACCCTCTTGCTAAGACAGAACCATCTCCAAGCTGTTAGATGGGGATCTGAAGCCCTCAGCAGCCTCCATTCCCTGGACTTAAGCTTTAATAAGCTGTCATCTGTGCCGTCATGCCACACCTCTTCCCTGCCTAACTTGAGATGGTTGTCCCTGGCTGGAAATCCACTGATTGAAATTCAACCGCTCGCTTTTTCCTGTTACCCTCGGCTGCAGTTCCTGAACCTCTCTGCAACTCTTCTTGGGCAAGATGACAGCAAAGGAATTAGGGAGTCTGCTTTTGCCATCAGCACATCTCCTCCTGAGGCCAGGAACAGGCCTGGAAACACCATCAACATGCTTGATCTGAGTGGGACCTTTCTTGAGAAAAGTAAGTAAGTCTCCAGATTTCCCACTGTAAACATGGGCCCTGGTCAGGCTGTGGGGAGCAGAAGCCTTGCCAGGAGGATGGCCCTCCTCCTGGCTGAGCCAATGGGATGGCTGCCCCTGTCCCAGCTGGTGCCTCCCCCCTGCCCCCATCCCAGGGAGGCATCCTGCGCTGAAAGCTGCAAACAGACATTAGCTGGGACAGCCATTAGGGGCATTAGGGGCTGCAAACGGGCATTAGGGGCAGCCTCATCTGCTGCTGCTCAGAGAGTGCAGCACGCTCTCCAGCAAGTCATGTAACCACTGGGGAAGAAACCCTCACGCAGACCAGCCTCCATAAGGAAGGGCAAAGAGCTGGCAGCACCGAAACGGGATTGCACGTTCATCCCATCATAGTCCCCCCGCCTCCATCCTCACCCCACTGACTGCTAGTCATCCAGCTGTCAGCCTTGAGATCTGCTTTAGAAAACACTAGAGGGAATTAATATCTCTATTCAGACACATTGCTGAAGTCCACCTTTGCCCATCCCCACAGTTACACTCTGCTTTATTGAAGTAGTGCAGGGAGGTTTTTTTTTTTTCTCAACCGCACCAGGCCAAGTACCTCCATACAGTGAGACGATCCTTGTGCTGAGCAATTTACAACACGAATCTTCCTTTTGTTTGTCTCCACCGTCAGCCTCAGTTTGTAACTGAGTGCTAAGGTGGAGAGATGCTAAATATGCCTTGCCCCACTGCTCTCAGCCTTGGACAGAGCCAAGACTTGCTGCCTGATCTCCTGCCTCCCGGAGCACTGTCTCAGCCATGGGACAACCCTTCCTGGACAACTTATCTAAAAGGCCACCTCATCTGTTTCTGTCACATTTCGTACCAGTTTTATTCATAAAAACAATTATTGTCTTCCAGGGGTCCTATGAGGTTTCACTGATGGTTATTTCTTGGCACTGGCACAAGAACTGCCACTCTGAGTCAGAGCAGAGGTCCCCCTGGTGCAGTGTCCTTTTTGCAAGAGCACCCAACAGTGGCACTTCATGGAGAGGGTACAAGAAAGAGAGGGGAAACACAGATGGATTTTTCCCATGTGTATGTTCCTTGATTCCAGTAACCAGCAGCTTAGTGATTTCCCAAGCTAGAGGTTTCACCTCAACTCACACTTAGCAGATGTATCGGTAATTTTCCTCCATGAATTGGTCTAATCCCTCTTTTGGCAGTGAGTTCCATAATTTAGTTACAGCATGAAAAGGCACTATTGTATAAGACCTGTTCCTTCACAGTTTCATGTCCCTCACCCCTTTTTTCCTGTCTTAGGAGAAATAGGAAATTACTTGTCTTTCTCCAACCATTCGGAACTTTGCAGACCTCTCTAATCTCCCCTCATCCATCTCTTCTCTGAGCAGAGAAATTCTCATTTGTTTAATCTCACGTTATAGGAAAGTTGTCCCATATCTACGATTAGCTTTATTGACCTTCTCCCTATCTTTCCTTCTTTTCTTCTGCCCTCTCTAAGATGGCATGACCAGACCTGTAGGTAATATTACAAAAATGTGATTGCACAGGTATTTACACTCTAATGTATTAATATGGTGCATTTTGTTCCATCTCTTCACCACAGAGATGTTTTACATCTCTATAAATTTAAAACTCTATCTAACAGTTCCCTAGCCGCAGTTCCCCTTAAGTCACTAATAAATTCAGCATGCTTTGCAAGGAGAGGGCTCCATCTTTACGCGTGCTGCTTAAAGTATCTCAGTAACATTTGTCAGTGGACCAATGCAGTTCAGTCTACTTATTTCTAGGCAGAAATCCACAGCAATGCTCTATTTATGGAATAGTTATAAACCTCTTTTCTGCTTCAGTTCAACCAGAGTGGACCAGAGACTTGTTCAACCTCAGATCACTTCACCTGACAAAGATGTCACGATTAAGAAGCCTCGATACTGACTTTTTCAAGTCCATGCCTCATCTCAGAGAGCTGAACTGTCAAGACTCCCACTCACTGGGTTTCGTGAGAACAGAGATGTTTGACAGTGCTCCTCATCTGAGCCATCTCTCATTCCAGCAGTGAGTTGTTTCCTTTTTTTGCTCACCCCCATGAAGAGTTGCTCACCCCCATGAAAAGCATTGCCTCACAGCACAGTGCTGCCTGGGAGCAGGCAAGCGAGATCTTCCTATTTTAGTCATTTGACTTTAGCAGCTGATGAGAGAGGCAATTAACATAAAGAGAATGAGTGGCATACAGAAGGTCAAGCCATTCTAGAAGCAGGGTGAGAAAGAAGCTAGGGAAAAACTGAAAAAGGGCACTGCATGAAATAAAAGTGGGGCTGAACGCATGGCGGCCAAGAGGAGACCCTCTTTCACAGAACACCCTTGCCAAACGCTAGGTCCTTTCCCTTTACAGCTGCCATCCCTAAAGGTGTTCTCCTCTTAGGATGCCCTTGTTGTGCTTTAGCATACACCAACTGCACTGTGCAAATTAGAGAGATGTGCAGGTATTAGCCTGGACTTTAAAACGCAGCACAGTGCTGTTAGCAACCTGCTGTTTCCAAGGAAACTGGGAAGATTGCATTGTGCCTTACACACAGCGGGATATTAAGCACACTCCGGCCCTTGGAAGTTAGCCCAGCACTGGCTAATTACTGTATTTGTCATCTTGTAGCTGCAACCTGAGTTCCTTTAGTCCTTGGAACATCAATTCGTCGGATAGCATCATCATCAACTTGCATGGAAATCCCCTGTCATGCGATTGTGGGCTCTCCTGGCTGCTCTCCAAGCCCAAGAAAGTTGTGCTGCAAAAGTAAGTGAGCTCAAGGAGATGTAAGTAATGCTCTTCAGCCACAACTTACTGCTGCAAGTTATTTCGGTACAAAACATTCACTGCTAGATTATTCATATTCCTTGTCTGATCTTCCCTTCCACAAGAGGCAGAAATGCAAAATAAAGTCCTCTTTAGGGACAAACGATGGCTGAATTCTACTTGAAATGGACAAACGTGATGGGCACACGTAGAACACTGGAAAGTGTTATTAGCTATAGATTCTACTTGAAGTGAGAATAGCTTATTTTCTCTCCCTTTCAGTTCATATTTCTCTATTAGGTGAAGATAAAACATTAGCTGGCTAGATGGCCTTGGTGGCCAGCACTGGGAGCAGGAACTGGAGGACTGCGAGCACTTGAGCATTTCACATTATTTCCTCCTTGCTCTCTCATTCCCAAAGCCTAGATCAGCAGAGGCAGTCAACAAACCCCCTTGCAAATAGTACCATTTCTCACAATTTTTTTTTATGCTTTCCAACATTTCTGCAGAGTAATTACAAGCATGTAGTTAAAAGAAATACTTAGCATGTATATGATCTCTCTCCTTTTGAAAGGCCACCAAGAAGCCATGTCATATATAGTGGAATGAGCAGGGAAGTAGGTTGTTAAAATTAGATTCTCTCTCATCAGGGTGGGCTTAACATTTAAATTCTCTTGAAAATTACATGTAAAGCCTGAGCGGAGAACAAACTTGAGTTCAGTCATTTAAAAGCATGTCCAGTGTCAGCACAGCTCCAGCTGCTTGAACCAGCAGCGCTTAAGGATCCAGCGGACCCTGCTACACCTCTCTCCATGCAGTCCCATCCTAGTGTAGCATTAGAATTTGATCCTTTAAGACGAGTTGCCTTAATCCCCAGTACTCTTACTAAAGTTCACAGTCCTTGTACCAGAGGATGCTTCCTCTCAGGCAAAAGATATTCCTACACCTTACAAAAAACAAAGCGCCAGTCAGCTAAGATCATACTGCTGTGCAAGATCATCTGTCAAGCACAGGACTATCGTCACTACTACCTAGCTTTGGTCCAGGTTTCATGTTTCCTTTAAAATGAAGACTAATTTTGGACAGGAGGTTCCCAGTGCCACTCCGAGAAGCTCTACAGGAGTCGGAAATGCTCTTGTAGGACTTGTCTGTTCTAACTTGTCCCCTCTGCAGGGCATCGGACACTTTCTGCAACACACCTCAAGAAGATTGGGACAGACCTTCAACATCTTTTTCATTGCTAGAGCTCTACGATAAATGCCAATCTGAAAGAAACATCACACTGCCCGACTCAGACACACCCCCTCCTGAAGACATTGCTTTCAGCGTTACCAGTTATGATGCCGGTACTGTAGTATCAACAACAGACTGTGCTCCCACTACTGTAGCATCGACAACAGACTCTGCTTCACTACCCAAAGACACTTTCAGCAGCTTCCTAATTCAGAGGAATATAACAGACCCAACTGCAGCAAACCCAACTGAGCAGATCCTCACCAAGGTCAACAGTTCCTCCCACGAGGAGGAGGCAGTGTCCGAATCCATGAGCAATCCCCCTTCCTTCGTGTCAGTAACCTCCTCCCCGGGTTTTCTCAAAGAGCTCTATAATCAATCCTCAGGTTATAGCTCCATCAGTAAAGGTGAAACAGATCAGAGAGAGTTCACAGCAACCAACGCTGTGTTTCCCCAGGAAGGACTCTTTAACCAGCCTACTAGCGATTATTCTACTAGAGCAACAGTCAATCCAGATACCATCAACCATTATATTCATTCCTTTGCTACTAACACTGCGGAAGGTACAGCAGAGATAAACCTACCACAGCTGAACTCAACAAAGACCGATGCTCAGTCAGATCCTGCCTTCACCAGATCACTGATACACTATGTAGATGATTATGAGTACGATGATCAGACAACAGAAACCCCAGTGCAACCGGTATACACCCCCTGTGACTACAATCCTTGCAGACACCTTCAGAAGCCATGCAGTGAGCTTCAGAGTGCATCCCAGTGTTTATGTCCTGGCATTTCGAGAGAAGATGAGGTCCCAGATCCACCAAGACTCAGAGACGTGTCTGAAGTTACAGACAGCTCTGCACAGATACACTGGTGCGCCCCAAATTCAGTTGTTCATACCTACCAGCTGATGCTTCATGCCCAAGGCAATGAGGAGAGGCAGTTTGTCCTGGACAATATTTATTCCACAGCAAGGCAGTACACACTGTATAATCTATTACCATACACCACTTATCACATTTGCGTGACTGCTTGGAACAAAGCAGGATCAAGCCAGACAGCAAGTCAGGAAATGTCAGGTAATCCATGCACCAAATTTAAAACAAAGCCCAGCTACAAGACTGTCTTTGCTGCTCTGTCCGCAGCAAGTGGACTCTTTCTCATTTCCACTATTGTATTGTCTATATGTCTGTGTAAGGCATGTAAAAAGCCTCCTAGTGAGCAATATGGTACACACCTAGTCTCTTATAAGAACCCAGCATTCGATTATCCATTAAAACTCCAAACAACTAATTAGCTGCAGGTGATTGATCTATACATGCAAAACGCACTGTCTTTATCACTCTAGTGTGTTTCCCTGAGACTCTCAAAATGTCCTGCAGCAAAACTAGGAAACAACAGACTTTACAGGCCTCGTGTTTCTAAGGGAAGAAAAACACAAAAAAAAAAAAAAAAAAAGAAGGTAGCTAAACAGAAAGAAGTCTTTGGGCTCTTGTTCGTGTGCTAAGCAGCAACAAACCTGGACACTAACTTTGCAAAGTTATCTTTTATAATAATCTACAAATATATTAGTGTACATTTCATACAGTGGCATGCTGTCTTGCCAGCTGTCTGCCAAGGCTCATCTATCCAAGCAAGATAGACACTGATTTTATTCACAAGAGTGAAGTTGCTGTTTGATTTCTTCTAATGTCTATATAAAGGTATCATCTAAAAAGGCAGTATTACTGGAAGGAGTAAAAGAACGATCTCCTTGGGCTCAGTTGCAAGGGGCTGTGCACATCTAACTGCAGTAAATAACACTGGTGATCCCAACTGTTTAGCCCAACTTCAGATCAGGAAAAAGAAACATCAAAGTTAAATGCAAAGAAGGACAGCAAGACACCGCAGGATCCTTAAGGCAAGGATAATTGTTTTATTGTGACTTTGTACGACGTCTTCCGCAACTGAGGCTCCTAAGTGCTAGTGTAATACCCGTTACAGGCAGTGAGCAGGTAGTAAGGAGGTTGCAATACAGCAGTAACCCACAGATAGGAGGCAGTACATTAGGATTTGCTTCACAATTGATTTTAAATGGAGATGATTCTCAATTCCATCTGTAGATTTAGCAGGCTGATGACTTACCTCATGCAGAGGCAAAGACCAAAACAGTGAATCAGTTTAATGTGTATGTTGCTGAGACTTGAAAAATTGAAATCCCATCCACGAGCAGCAGAGATTTTTATTCATTTATGCAGAGGTTTTTCAAATGTACTTTTGAGTGCTAATTTCTGCTAGAAAAATTATAACAGTTGCTGAGAATCCAAGTTCTTCAGCAGCTTTGAGAGATCTTGCCCTTAAAGCTCAGAGAGCTGTTTTTGTAAGAGGAGACATTTGTCCCAATCAGATATTTTCCTTTAATTATCGCTGTTCAGAGTCCCATACGTTTATGTGCCAATAACTGCATGTTTCTGATGCTGTATAGATATGCTATGTAAATTCCCGCCAGATCTCCGAGAATGAAGGTGCTATACAGTGTAAAGGAGTTTCTGTTCTGTCAGTTATTTTTAATGATCCCCCCATTAATGGAAATAAAAGCTGCAGAGTAAGATGTACAGACTGGTTCTTTAATAAAGATAACCTTTGTGTTGAGTTTACCATCTGCAGTGTTTAACCACAGAAATGACCTTGAACACTTTGCTGTTTTGGAGCCTTTAGGCATACAGTAAAGTACAATTTTTAATTACAGGAAATTTGTGTTAATTGATGTCATGACAGTTTTCATTTTGAATGCGCCTGAAATGGGGTGTGCCATCCTCACCTCACCTTTCACGCAAGTTTGTCCTTTCCCCTACACCAGTGAGGGGAATGACATCATCTTCAGACAGATGCTCGCGGCAAATTCCTGTTGTGCCCGTCCTGAGCTGCCGAGCTTGGCTGTGCCTCATGAATCAAACTTACAACAGAAGTGACTTGCAAATGGAGACACCAAGAGGGCATCATCTTTCACTGTAAAGATCTCTTTTGTTTTCACTTGCTGGTAGTTTAGAACTTCTTTGGTTTGGACTTAATTGTTTCAAATTTATTTCAGGCCTGTTTCTTTCCTGCATTTTCTGGAAGGTCTAGTAAATAGGTGCAAATGGTATTTTAACTTTGTTTCAAGTGAGCAGAAACCTTCAGTGTTTGACGTGTATTATTCCAAAGTGGGGCAGGGATCATACACTCCCCTGTATTTGTTCAACATAGCTCCAGAAGACCTTGACTGGGGTCTCTGGTATTGCTGTAAACAGAAACGAAGTGGACCAAAATAAGAGATTCGTGAACAGTGACATGTATATTCTTGAAGATTAACTCCAGAGGAGAACAAAAAAAGATCCTGCAATTAGAAATAAAGAAGATTGTTCCAGTTTAACTAGGAGTTAGTCCAAAGCAACAGGACATCATTTAAAATGAAATTTTGAGAGAATGCTTCTAACTACACTTTACTCCACTGCAACTCATAATCACTGCAACATTTACCTAGAAAGCCACAAAGCTCAGTGGAAGAAGGTCTTTGAGGAACAGGATTTGCCATCACTGAGAATCAGTGACCAGCAGACACTCTAGCTTGACACCTACCCAAAAGGGCAACAGCCTCGGCAATATCGGGGATACAGCAGAGGAAGCCGCTGAGCAGCATGATCACCTCAGAAGACCCTCAGGAACACCAAACAGCAGCTGCAGGCGAGTGGGCTGGCAGAGACACCATCTCCATGCACAGCAGACGCCTCGCACCAAGACGTGGGAGCACTTGCAAGCTTCTTCTTGTCATAGTTGAGCACAACAGTCATTTCTCATCACAGCTTCTGCTTGGAGCTGCACAAGTAGACCAAGCCCAGGAACTCAATGGAAATTGCACATCTCCTTTCAAGTCCCTCAGAGAGCAAATAATAAAAAAAAGCCAGCCCTACATACCGTCCTCCACCCAAGCACAGCGTAAGCAGATCCTGTGAATCCTGCTCAGTGTAAGCAGATCCTGTGAATCTCCCAGAAGGCTGATTACCTCTTGCAACGGCCCAGGCATTTATTTTGCAGGCTACTTTCCCTTTTCAGTTTCCCCCGTTCGTTTTCATAGCCCTGGGATGGGAAGAGCTGGTGGTTCCCAGTGCACAGCCCTGCGGGGCAGACCCACTGTGCCAGAAAGCCTGGGCTGCCTGCAGCTGCTCCCAAGCTGATGTGTGCACTTTTCGTTTCCCCCACCACCTCCAGTGGGGGATCACGGCAGGTACGTTCCCAGGGCCCTCACCCCCAGCTGAAGCAAGCTCCAAACAACCAGGCTGCTCCAGCCCCACATCCCTACCCTCACCAGCTCTGAGCCGGGGGCCTCCCAAGCCACCTTTGCACGTGAGCTGCCATGTAGCAAGACCTGCTCTAGAGCATCCCCTAAAGTCACTGCTCAACAAGCACCAATGAGCAAACAGAGATAAGCCACTTCTTGTGGCTTGTAAGTCAGCGGTGAGTAAAAACATGAATAACTCCATTGTCTGTGTGTTCCAGACAGGGAATAAAGTGTGGGAAAGATGCCATATCATTTCGATTGTAAGTGTGTATATTTGTTTTAACCCCGCCTTGCATTAACCTTTTACTTACACCACTGGCAGCAGTAGCTAACAGTCCCTTAGCAGGTATGTAATCTTTGTGCACACCACCATTTCGAGTGCTATGTTAGCAGAGTTTTCTCCCAGCTGCTGAGTAACACCCACTTTTCTCTGGATGCTGCAGAGATGGTACCTAAAGCTTTGCACAAAGATTTGCACGACATTTGGAAGAGCTCCAGTAACAAACAAAATGCTTAAATAACTCCACCACTGCTCTTTCCAGGAAATATATCGCAAAGGACAAGACTGAGTTTACAGGAGCTCTGTTGCACAGACAGCACACTCACAGCAGCTCCTAAGTAGTCTGTCTACATAAAAAAGGCACCAAGGTATTAGCTGAGCAGCAATGTAAACAGCAGGGCACGAGGGAGAAAAATGCCTGAGGCAGAGGCCTCGCGCACACATAGAAAACACAAACGATTGTATTTCCACTACTCTCTGGCAAGAGAAAAGACTAGAGGACCCAGTCCTGTTGTTACTGTCCAACTTCAGGAAATATATTGCTAAATATGCTTTGGGGGTATTACGTGTGTCACAGATGAGATCAGACCCAAAAAGCGGCATCTTGCCGAGACGAGTAGAGCATACTCTACTCAGCCAGAGAGGAAAGTCTACGAAGTCCTATCCCCCATAAATCCACACCAGTCCCACACTGCTTGCAACTTCATACGATGCCCCCATATAAACAGCACCCTCTGTCAAGCCAGGTACTGGATACTCCCTCACAGACAATTTCAGTCTCTTGAATCTTTCCCCGTTGCAAGCTGCAAGTTTACCACAACTGATTCTCCGAGCCAGTTCTCCCTCCAGTCTCTCCTGCCTTTTCGCAGGCCCTCATTGCCTTCAAGCCAATGCACCATGCCAGAGCCTCACATTCCTCAAAACTGCCTGTCCTAGGAACCAAATGAATATGTAAGTCCCACTCCCATGTCCCCCACTTGTTCCATCTGAAAGTGATCTTCAGCAGCCCAGCTCCATCAGGGCTGACTAGCCCTCCTGAAGCA